>NC_137468.1:72746427-73461306 GCF_964235325.1 Thermobia domestica
TTTTAAATCCTGTTGGAATACGTTAAGTGACGCATGAAGCCGTTGCTTATATGTGTGACGTTCAGCCTGCTACCATGGAGATTCCCATTCAGGTCTAAATATGTGAAGCCATCGCTACGGTAATTCTGTTGTTTCTCATATGAATACTGTATGGGAGGTAACTTTTACTGTATTGTATCCATTCCTGCTGCTCTATTTACGTCTCTAAGTGTGGTAACAAAAATAAAGGCCATATTTATTTTTAATTTCTTTGCTAGTACCTAAGATAATCCTTTTTAATTCGAGGCTGTATAAGACGTTGATTATTGTTCCAAATCACATCTCTACACAAACCGAGAAAGTGTCTTCCCTGTTAGTGTAGTGGCTAGTGCGTTTAACTTTAGTACAAGTAGTTCTGGGTTCGATTCCCGGTGGGAGAGCGCTGACATTTGAACTCACAAGCTTTAGGTTCAGGGTCCACATTCCGTACCGGTTTGCGACAACGCAACACAGAATTTACGTTTTAGTTTACTATAATCATTATATCAGTTAAAAATGCTCATTGATTTTTCTTTTTGTTTTTTTTCTTTTCTTTCTTTGTATTTTCTTTTCTTTTCTTTTCTTTTCTTTCTTTCTTTCTTTCTTTCTTTCTTTCTTTCTTTCTTTCTTTTCTTTTCTTTTCTTTTCTTTCTTTTTTTTTTTGCATTGCCTTGCGATTCGTGAATTTTGCGAAGATCGACGAACATTTAGACAAGTATCTTTCTTTGGCTTCTTGTGCAGTGATGAAACGAGTTACAAACATCGTGACTCGTGACCTTTCAGCCTCCAGACATGAGTGACCTAAAGACGACTAAATATTGTCATGCAGGGTATTATACGGTTTCTAACATAGTTGTAACAAGCATGGTTTCTCACTAAATCTATAATTTTCTTTCCCTCTTGTTGTCTGCGTGTGTGTCAAAGTGCTCTTCTGAAAGATAACTGCAAGATCTAACAAAGTGTAAGTGCTTGAGAATAACACATAAAGGAAAAGCTAAATATTTTTCTTATGGAGAATGTTATAAAGTTAAATCGAGAGACCTTGTACAACTTATCTTGTAGAAGATAAGACATGCCGTTGAGTTTGAACAGTTTTGTTATTTTAACTGTATCCAAAAACACTACTATTTTTTAGCATAGAAAGATGAATAAATATTCAAGACATGGTAATTGATTGAGAAATTGTCTCACCAGGAATGAAATAAATTTAAGTTCAAGCTCGAGCAGTGAATAACATTAATCCATATCATAAAATTGAAAGTGACTATGTTTGTGACTCTTAATCTCTTGACCCGCCCGACAGATCTCGATAAATTTTCAACGTAGATGCGGTTCTGGCCTGGGAGTGTTTTTAGCTATTTACTTTGACAGTAGAACTTAGGGGCGGAGTGGAGGGGGACAGAAATAAATAAATAAAACTTAATAACTCTTGAACCACCCGACCGATCTTAATCAAATTTTCAATGTAGATGAGGTTCAAGACTGGGCTGATTTTTATTATTGCACTTTGACGGAGCAACGTAGAGGAGGGGGAGATATACAAAAATTAATAAATATAAAAATAGAAATGACTATGTTCGTGAATTAATAACTCTTGAACCACCCGATCGATTTCAATCAAACTTTCAATATATATGAAGTTGGAACCTGTGAAGTTAACTTTTTATAATTTCAATTTGACACTAGATCTTAGGGGAGGGGGAGGGGAGGAGGGAAACATATGAAAATAAATAAAGCTTAATAACTCTTGAACCACCCTACCGATCTCGATCAAACTTTCAACATATATAAGGTTCGGGCCTGGACTATTTTCTTAATTTCACTTTTAGACTGCAACGAAGGGGAGGGGGAGATATATGTCAAAAAATTAAAAATAAAAGCGACTGTCTTTGTCACTTCATTACGCTTAAACCACCCGACCGATCTTAACCAAATTTTCAACACAAATGAGGTTCAGATCTGAAGTGTTTTTTTTTTTTTTTATCATATCACTTTAACGGTAGAACTTAGGGGAGGGGGAGAAGAGAAATCTATAAAAATAAATAAAACTGAACTCTTAAACGCCCAACCGATCTCGATCAAATTTTCAACATAGATGACGTTCGGGCTTGGGATAATTTTCATCATTTAACTTTGATGGTGCAACGTATGGGAGGAGGAGGGGAGGCGGAGATATATGGAAAAAAGTAAAAATGAAAGTGACTGTCTTCACTCTTGAACCACCTGACCGACCTCGATCAAATTTTCAACATAGATTAGGTTTGAGGCCTGGGATGGTGTTTATCTATTCACTTTGACGACAGAACTTAGGGGAGGGGGAGGGAGGAGTTGAAAAATAAGTAAAACTTAATAATTCTTGAACCAAACTATCAATCTCGATCAAATGTTTCACGTAGATGTGGTTCGGGCCTAAGATGTTTTCTATCATTTCAGTTTGACGGTAGAATTTAGAGGAGGGGTTAGGAGAGGGAGATATATAAAAATAAATAAAACTTAATAACTCTTGAACTACCGGATGGATCTCGATCAAATTTTCAACCTAGATGAAGTTCGAACATGAAATGGTTTTTGTCATATCACTTTGACGATGTAAGTTAAAGGAGGGAGAAAGACATTTACAAATTATCGAAAATGACCGATATTAGTGTCGAATCTATAGTTTTTGAAGTCGCTGAGATGAACAGTGACACTTTTGATGTCATTTAAAATCAAATTCAGCCTCGCAAATTGTGGGTGGGGAGGGATATATATATATATATAATCGAAATGACCAATATCAATGTCAAATTCATAGTTTTCGGGGTCGCTGAGATGAACAATGACACTTGTGATGCAATGGCCCGCAACATGGGAAGGAGAGGGGGATATATCAAAATCATCGAAAATGACCAATATCAAGGAGCGCTTTAGTAATAGTAAAAAGTGACTGACTAACGAAACATATTAGATACTATTTTTTCTTAATTTAACCCAGCGAAGCGGGTTATTGATTCTAGTTCACTATAAAATTCTTTAGTAATGCTGATACTTTGGCTGATTCTGGGTCGCCGGACCTCAGAAGCGAGAACCAGACCTGGTTACCTCGGACAAAATTTAAGACCGAAATGGCACGTGACCAAAGCCATCAGTGAAGTTATGTACGGTAATAATAATAATAATAATAATAATAATAATAATAATAATAATAATAATAATAATAATAATAATAATAATAATAATAATAATAATAATAATAATAATATACTTATTCGTGCATATTCTTGTGTTTTTTCTAACTTACAGCTGAAAATATCCATAGTGTGAAACGAAGGTTTTCCATCCATCCTCCCTGAAGATAATGTAATTGAAGGTAGGACGGAAATTCCTTAATAAAACATAGAAAAGTTTTCTCGTTTCTGATGTATATTCAACAAAGACTAGGATTTCTTCAAGTCGCATCTTCCTTTTTACCCACCGCCACCTCTTCCCTGTTGGCCTTCCTTTTACCTCATCTCTGCCTTGCAAGTAATTTTGTACCTTTTTTGAAGATAATTTTTCTTTCAGAAAGTTGTCTCTTAGTTTCTCTTCTTCTTTTTGCTCCTTCTTAAACGCCTGCAGTTGACTAATAAAATCTCAGCACTTTCCAACCTATGGGGAAGGATAAAAAAAACAAAAGAAAAGAAAGAGAAACATAGAAAAGGAAAGAAAATAAGAAAAACGAAATATTTAGTTATTATTCTTCCACACACTTTTGGTAAAAAAAAAAAAAAAAACATTTGGCATTCTTTTTCAGACAATATTATAAATAACATCTCCCTTTCTGCCACCCTTAACATTGCAAAAAAAAAAAAAAAAAAAAAAAAAAAAAAAAAAAAAAAGTGGATAAATATTTATGAATTTAAAAATGAAAACTTAATGTAGCATGCAATTAGCTTTCCCCATAGTGTGTCTGACTGAACTTTTTAATGTCATTTTCAGTACTCTCTTTACTATAACAGTACACGTCGTCCTAGGGTTCAGTTCTCGGTGAGTGCATAGATTTTGTCGGTGTTGTCCAGCGTCATGAAGTAATTAAGGATCTGAATTGTAAAAGATCCCAATTCTACTTTTTTATTGTAATTTCAATTTTTTTTTTTATCCGTAAGCATCTGATCTAAGGACTCCTCACTTGCATAATATTACATCCTAAGACCATCTTAAAATAGCATTTAAAAAAATACAAAGCAAAATTTGATTAAATAAACCGAAGGAAATGTTTAACTCGCCCGTAATTTCAGAAGAAATTGAAAGGAGTTGAGTTGAGTTTAACGTCCCGTTTAGCAGCGAGGCTATATGAGACGTGGACCTACTAATTAACGTGGAATCCGAACCACATGAGCTCCCGGTTCGATTCCCGGCGGGTGCTCATGTGGTTCGGATTCCACGTTAATCAGTAGGTCCACGTCTCGTATAACCGCTTAGCCACGAAGGAGCTCTAGAAATTGAAAGGAGAACCCAGATTGTACTGAGAATTAATTTGTGTATTTTGAGACTTAATTATGAAAGGCGAGAGCTCTTTCTTCTCGCTAGTTTACTCTATCTGATCGGGGTTTATCTACCTGAGTCGCATGAGGAATATATGGGGATCGCGTAGATAGGTGAAAAAGATAAAAGTAATTTGTAGCGGAAATAATATTTTTAAAGACTAGACCCGCTTCGCTGGTTTAAAGTAAGAAAAAGTAGCAATATGTTCCGTCAGTCAGTCTTTTTTTACTATTATTGAAGCGCTCCATGATATCTTTCATTTTCGATTATATATCTATATCTCCCCCTCCTCCGAACTATGAGACTGAATTTGGATGTGTCACTGTTCATCTTTGTGACCCCGAAAACTATGGATGCGTCACTAATATCAGTAATTTTCGCATTTTTATATATTTCCCATCCTCCTTCCCAAAGTTACACCGTCTAAGTGAAATGATAAAAAGCCATCCCAGGTCCGAATCTCATCTGTGTGGAAAATTTGGTCGAGATCGGTCGGGTAGTTCGAAAGTCACAAACATAGAAACTTTCATTTTTACTTATATAAAAGATTATTTTGATTCTTTTAAAATTTTGATAACACGTATTTTTTATATCGATACTCATTGTCAAATATAGCACAAAATATTAAACAAAATTTTAAAGAAAAACATCAATAATCAGAAAGCTTACTAGAAACAGGAAATTACTTATGGGATTGGTACCAAGAGGATGTCATAAAAGTGGATCGTTATATGAAATAGGTTACAAAATGCTGGTTTAGTTAATAGCATTTAAATAGATACAAATCCTAGGCTTCAAGGAAATAATATAAAATAGTGTCGAAATTGCAGTGTTATGTTATGACCGATTTTCCTGGCCTTGAAAAGAAACATGGTGAGACATGCAATATAGAATAGTATTTCATATTTACAGTCTCATATCCTATTCATTTTTTTCTTCTCAGATAAGTCGAAAATGCAAGACCTGCTAGCAGGAAGCAGTGAAGGTAACCAAGAAAGTTCTGTCGCTTTTTGTTTAGGTCTGTGTTCCATTGGCCCTCACACCTTAAGTTAAATGCAAATGGAGATAAGGCGAAGGTCAGTTGTTGGTGTGGGTATATCCAATATACTACCTGGTTCTGGCAGTGCAGTTACACCGTGAACTTGCGTAAGGACAGAGTGAACATGGGACCTCCACAGAGCGTCACAAGAGCGTGTATGCTGTACGAATTCAAACTTGGGTCAAACGCCGCTGCAGCGGAGTGGAAGATACGGTAGGCCTTTTGTGAGAGTGTCGTGACTACGCGGACAGTGCAGCGGTGGTTAAACACTCGAAAACGCACCACGTGCTGGAAGACCAACACATGTACAAAATGAAGATCTTTAGGCAGCAATTGAGATGAACAATGGCCAGACATGTGAGGAACTGGGACTACAGGAATATAACTCAATGTGAGTGGAAAAACCATTCGGCAGTACCTCTATCAAGCTGGGAAGCACTACAAGTTGGGTCGATGGATCCCACATGATTTGACTCCGAGCCAGAAAACAACGCTAGCAGACACATGTATTTCTTTGCTGTCTCGTCTGAGGAAGAAGCCATTTCCGGACAGGGTGTTGACATGTGATGGAAAGTGGGTCCTGTACGAAGCTCCGGCGCCGTCATCATTGGTTAGCAACCCATGAACCGATTCTAAAACTGCCAAAGCCAGCACTGCACCAGAAGAAGGTCTTCCTGTGTGTTTGATGGACTGCTCGCGGCATCGTGCATTGGGAACTGCTACCAGCTGGTCAGAGCATCAATGCAAGTGTCTGCAGTTGAGCCGTGATCAAGAAAAACTCAAAACTCTGGAGCCAGCATATCCAGTGACGAAGCAAGAAAAAATTTCGTCTTCATTATTAAAATAGTTTGAAGTAAAATTTTAAATACGATCATTGACACCAGTAATTCAGCAAGTGAGTTCACATTTTGTTTTGAATGAATGTTTTCTGAAATATATTGCTTATCTACATGTATCTTATTTGAACAAAATCAATTTGTTACAATAGTAACTTAAAGACAAAGAAGAGAGGAAAGATAAAAGAAAAGCAAAGAAGACACAGAAGATGAAAAACTGTTACGCAAAGTGGAAAGGAAATGCTGAAGATGCCTGTTTTGTGCTTTAGAATTACTTTATAAACTAAATTTCTACTATCTAATGTGTTCATGATTGTATATACTGTACATGGCGTTTGACTTTCATGCGTCAAAGTATCTTACGAGAAAATTTTCTCTATGATGAAGGTTATCCAGAAGCGATTACGATCTTCCTTTGTGCAGGAATTGATAGAGGATTTCGTTCTCTTTTAAGTTGAAAGATCATTAATCTTTTATTATGACATTGTTGAAATTCCATCTACTTCTAAGGATAAAAGGTCGTTATTTAAGTTACTAACTACCAAAAAGGAAAACATTTAAATATTATATACAGTAGTAATTAGGTAAACTACAAAATCTAGTTGTTTGTTATAACACAAAAAATTCACATCTTCCTCTTCTGTTTTAGAAATGTAAGTATTTTAAGCAGGCCGGTAGCCAGCCTAAAAATGTAGGGGGGGGGGCGACAGAAGTTAGGGGGACCCGATCCAACCATATTATAGTTCATCACGATATTATAGTTCATTTGCAAGCCTACTGTGAAAATTTTAGAGGGGCCAGCAAAAATTTTGGGGGGCCCGGCCCCCTAGCCTCCCCCTGGATACGGGCCTGATTTTAAGTTGCCAGTTAATTTTCCTAAGGTTTTTTTTGGGGGGGGGAATTCTTATAGTTGTAATCAAACCTTATTCAAAAATATATATATTATGACAATTGTAATCTATGCCAATTATTATCATCATCATCACCATCATAGGCATTCTGCCATTATTGGCAGCTTACTGCCGCAACTGAGAAATTTCTACGCTCTACGTTCTTCAGCTAACCTCTTTGTCTTCACTTATGATATTTCTGTTTTGATAATGTTAATCAGTTCTAGCCTCTTTCGCCCCCTCCCTCTTTTTCCTGCCACAACACCCTCTATTACGTCCCTCATGATACAGTTTCCTTTTACCAAACGTCCCAACCAGTTTCTTTGATGTATTAAAAGAGCTATAAAAAGATATAACTATATAAAAAAAAAGAAACAGAAAGAAAGGAAAATATACTATTGACGAACCATTTTATCATTTTGTAATATACACTATCCTTCATAAGTGCGTCATGATTTGGTTTCATACTTGAATATCTCATCGCCTATGTACTGTAGTTACTGTTAATAAATTTTCCTTTGTTCAAGATGTTATAATAATAATATAGAAAATAAAACTGCTAAAAACAGTAAAGAAGATCGCACGAAGTTTAAATTTTGTTCGGTAGATGTCAACTGCTGAGGAATGTTTCCTGCCATCTAACGGGGAGAGATATGCTACATCTAGCCTTCTACGATACTGTGTAAATAGTAGAAAATAGGATATGGATAGCCACCGTTAAATTTACCGCTACCAATTAAGATGTTAACGGATTAACTCTATTAACGAACTCACCCGAGAAAATTGCTCTTGCTATCTGTTGCAAAAAAAAGCATTAAAAAAAATTAGCTTTCATGTATAGTATAAAGACATAGATAACCACCGTTAAGTCGCCGTTATCCGTTAAATTATTAATAAATTGACTCCGTTAATGAAATGGACTGTGATAATCGTCCTACTTATTCATTGCAGAAACCAGAATTCAAAAATTTTGCTTATATATATATATATATATATATATATATATATATATATATATAAAAGCTATAGAATATAAACAGCATTTAACTTACAAAATAGTAGGACATGATGCTGCCTGCATTTGTTTCTGTGCCCCAGCACAAATCGTTTTATTATATTGGGTAAGAAGTTGACTTTTGAACTGAAGAATGCCAAAAGTATTTCTCAGAAGAACCTATCTTCTTGAGAATAGCTTTATTCTTCACTAGTCTTCCGTAAACTTCACTCCAGTTCTCTATGAAGTTTACCCGTACTGTAACATATGATTTTACTGTTGCAACATGTAAGGAAAATTTTTCACTTGCCCATACATGTTATTCATGATTGAAAAAACATGCTCGACAGGAGTGAGTGTACCAGGCAAACACAACACCATTCCTATTGCTTTCAATAGAATAGCAAACTTTATATTTTCCTCTTCTGAAGTTACCAAAAACTTGTACAAGGACTAAAAATGCTAAGTTTGTTATTTACTTCTTTCACTTGCATAAAACGGGTCAAATACTACTTTTTTCCATCTAATGACGGGACGGCCGGGACACGCGTTTAAAACGGGACTGTCCCCGTCAAAACGGGACGTAGGTCGCCCTAGTGCTAACAGTAGACTATTATAACTCTTCACTAAAGGGATTCTGATAATTTCAACTCAATACTCAATTCAGTTGAGATATTTAGGGCGTTTTTTTTTTCATACAAGCGAATCTTTTCACTGCGATGAAAAAATTTAATGCTAAAATTTAATGCCTCGAGGTCTTGATTAAAATTTTGTTAGACCTTGAAAGTTTTGTCCTTAGTCGCAAACAGCAAGAAAACAAGTAAGACAATCCTGGGGGTAAGGAAAGGAGCGAAGGGCCGGCTAACTGTTAAGTTTGCTTGGGCCCCCTAGAATATGGATATATACAGGATGTTTCAAAACAACACCGACAACGTTTGAAAGGTGATTCCTCACACCAAGATAAAACAAAAAGTATAGATCAACCTGGGTGCACGAATGCTTCCTTTCAGAGTTATAGGCTGTCGGAAACAAACAAACAAAAAAAGAAACTTTAAAGGTCCATAGCTTCAAAACTATGGCTCCTGCCGTAGTCGAGTCAAGACTTCACTTAGGACCTAGTATGTGCTCTATCCAAATATAGGGCTACATGTTTGCAATTACTGTACGTATCCTGCGATACTTCCACAACATTTTTTATAGAGGTAGTGAGTACTCCAAATTATATGCCCGTAGCAAAACTCCCTCAATAAAAATTGTTCCGTTAGTATCTTGGGATACTGAAACATGGATTTTTGGATAGGACCCATGCAGGCCGGATGCAGGATTGTCTGAGGGGGATGCACCAATAACTACCAAAATAACCAATCATACTGAAACTCTTCAAAGTGACATGTGACAGTATTCTTTTTATCCCTGGCACCCCTGGCACCGCTGATATAGAACGGAGGAGAGTATTTTAAAGAGGGCTGCAAGTGGAATGGAGGAAAAAAATGTCCTTCTCTTCTCCTGCCTTCTGTTTTATTTCCTACTTTAAAAATGTTATATTGTTTTGCTTTGTGAATCCTTTGGTTTAATCTTCAGAAAATAAACTTAAACGTGCTTTGGCAAAGCTCTGCTTTCTTTTAAGCCCCAAACGGAAACATGATGGCAGAAAGTTTCGGAATGTGTTGCTATTTTCATTTCCGATAGTGTATATTAGATAGTGTATATTTGCAACGAAGGGGAAGTGTACGTGCACCTTTCCACCCCATAAATCCGGCCCTGGGCCTATATTAGTTCGTAAATGAAGTCTTGACCAGACTATGGCAGAACCCATAGTTTTGGAACTATGGACCTTTAAAGTTCATTTTTCATGTTTTCGGCTCTCTATAACTCCGAAAGGAAGTATGTGTGCACCCAGATTGGTCTATACTTTTTGTCTTATCTTGGTGTGAGGAACCACCTCCCAAACGTTATCGGTGTTGTTTTGAAACACTCTGTATTTGCTTAGATGTTTCCTTGGATTTATGACTATAAAACATACATGACTGAAAGGGCACCTCCAAAGTTATAAGCTTACAGAAATTGGTATCGCTGACAAAAGTTAGTAGCTTCTCAGACATTTAATAATGGTGCAATACCTATCAGCACTAATTTGTTCATCAGAACTTCATTACAACTACTATTACTTCCTCGTGAAAGGCCACAGTTTTAAAGAAGCTAATTTTGATGTCATTCACATGAATGATACGGATTTCCATGAACAGGCAGAACATCCTAGCCATTGTTTTAAAATGTCAGTGCATCAAAAAGGCCAAAAATTCTCTGTTTTGAAATATGACGCACTGAGTCCGGACCGCTATGCCTTGTACTTATATTCAGGCCTTGTGGAACTGCACATCTTCTCTGTTATCTGTGCATATTGAATCCAAGTTTGTCCCTGAGGAGTAACTGAAATATTTGCTGAAAATATTTTCTGCACGTCGAACTTTTTAAGATGCATTTTTATTGGCATAATATGTCTGTTTTCTCTACTTTTTTTCTTCTTGCCCTAGCTGCTGGTGTAGTAGCTGGAGCTTCCTCGGGATCCCGGGTTCGATTCCCGGTGGGAGAGACTTCGAAAAATTGATTATATTACAGTGGTTCGTGTTGAATCTTAAACTGTATGTGTCTACGTCTCATGTAGCTTAGGTATTGAAATAGATTCTAAAATCCCATCTAGCCAATCAAAAATGTTTTTTTTAAAAAAAATAAACGATAAGATCCTATCTTTTGGATATCTCTTGTAATAAATTCTGCGTGCTTTAGTGACATTAGTTATAGATTTTATCCTTTTAATATTGTAGCATTTAGGTACTTCATTTAGGTCTGACGTGCAGGATCTCGTTCTAAAGTAAATAAATGTTGTGTGAGTGAGCTTTCTTGGAATTAATCTGACACTAAAGAAATATAAAGTTCAACATGCTATACGTTTGTGTACTAGAGAAACAAAATCATTAATAAATAGAAATGAAAGAAGATGAAATATTTTCTGAAATTAGCTTCAAAGGAAGCGAAATAGAACCATAAGAAGACCTGCTTGGTTTGTTCACCTTGAAGGCTGAATCACTGCATTAGTTCGATACTAGGATATCTTTAAAGATGATATTTCTGGCAAACATTCATCTGGGAGCTGCGGTTATGTCCTACAACTGAGTTCTCTTTGATGCGAGATAATGTGGTGAGGAAGAAGATCGATGGTTGAAAGGTAATCTTGTATGATGGTCGGTACATTCATCAACTGCATGCTCTCATGTAAAAAGCAATTGACCTTCTAAAAATCAATGTTGAATTATTTAATAAGGGAGTAAAGCAAAATAAATAGTGTTGTCCACGAGAAAACACTAGTTCACTCAAGTTTTAGATCCCAAACGCTGTTCTAGTGTTACGTATTCATAGTATAAAAACTATAAATTGATAAAATGAATACAGGAACCATAATGAAAAGCATTTATAAACGTTTAAAGATACACAATCATTATATAATATACGTACTGCAATAATAAATACGGTTTAAATCTTGTTATATCTCCTTTCGTGTACCTCTTGTAGGCTGTGAAAGAGCAATGATCACTTCTAGGTAGATGAAATCAAGAAAAAAAATCAGGACTTAAATTTACAAAATAAAAAGATAAAAATTGAATGCCAGACAAGACAAGCTGAGAATCGAGACGAGACGATAGAAGCTAAGAAATGAGACGAGACGAAAATGCTGAGAAACGAGACAATAGATGCCGAGAGGAGAAACGAGACCTAGAGAAAATGAGAAGTTTGACGAGAAAAGCTGAGAAACGGGGCGAGACGAGAAACTGAGAAACGAGACGAGAGAAGCTGAGAAACGAGACGAGAAATAATTCCTGGAGAGTTGAGACGAGACAAAAAAATCTTATTTCTCGTCTAGTGGGTAACACTAAAAATCGCGATAACGCTTGTTTCAATCTTCCATTATTTCTGTACTTTTAAGACATTTCTTGGGGGAACTATGTTTAGAATAGTTATGATTTTTTTCAAATATTTCATTCTGTTTAATTTAGTGTTTTGGTACACAGTATAATTGAAGGAAAGTATCAACACGAAAAATAACATTACAGAAATTAATTGGTTGAAATTTACGCCCCTTTTCGGGACTGAGATTATATGAGACAAAAAAATTAGAGAACTAGATTGTTTTTATAAGAGAAGAAGTACAGATGAAGTGTAAAATTAAATTTTCATGCTACATAAATCATTACCCTGTTAAACAAATATAGTTTTATTAAGAAAATGTACAAATGTATGTTGAGCTAGGAAGTTTTCAGGAAGTCTGGGCCCGATTGACCCTCTGTGTGTGCACCCCTGGTTTGGATTCCACTTTAAATAATTATGACCAGGGGTGCACACACAGAGGGTCAATCGGGCCCAGACTTCCTGAAAACTTCCTAGCTCAACATACATTTGTACACTTTCTTAATAAAACTATATTTGTTTAACAGGGTAATGATTTATGTAGCATGAAAATTTAATTTTACACTTCATCTGTACTTCTTCTCTTATAAAAACAATCTAGTTCTCTAATTTTTTCCCTGAAGCTATAGGTGGAAGTATTTTACAATTAGTTATTGTATTTTCGAGTGCAGAATAGTGCGCGTTCGATATTTCATAGATATTGTGGCTTGTAATATTGACCTCCTCAAAACTTGGACACCTCCCAATAAATATTTCTGGGCCAGATTTGAACTATTACTCGTGTTTGTAATTGAATCAAATATCCGAATGCGAGGATCGATCTAGGAATCACGCACGGAGTAAGGACGTGCATTACTCCTTACGAAACCTATTTACAATTCTCTCCCGCAACGCAGAACATAACAAATGAAAGTTCTATGTGTAGTACATTCCATTTCTTTGCTACCTACCCGAAACAAATGATGACAGAAGTATATCATACTTGATCTATCCATTCCATGGTTTTAAGAAGACATATGAAGTGTCTAGTATCAAAAGCCGCCAAATTCACTTTTTTTTCCGAAAATGAGTTATTTAATTCGCTTGTTATACGTTTGATCTAAGGGAATTCCATGGAAACAGAATTTTGTTTAAAAGCTTAATATTTCATACTAAAAAAACTAGTTCAAATATGGGTCTTTCTTCAGTATTAAAATCTCTAAGTGTTAAACCTGGGCTGTAGGGTGAGTGGTGAAACTCTTTGAAATCACCGTCTTTCACGGCAACATTAGCAATAATAGAGTTTGGACTGGAGCAATGTCAGGCAGAATGAAAATACCGTGGCTGATTTCAATTTTTTTTTTTTTTTTTTTTTTTTTAAGAATTGACGAGCCGTTTATAGCTTATTACTTGCGGGAAACATTTGGGAATAATTTCGTAAATCGTGACTTCTACATAGGAAATTAGCATTATCGATTGAATTGAGCCATCATAGCAGCTAGCGAGTTTTTAAAATAATTCAGTTAATTTATTATTATCCTCAAAACTTTGTATATTCTCAGAAATTATTGTTATTATATTTGTATTCGTTATGCATCCTTATTATCTTATTAAGAGATAGAGATTAAATATTACTCTTTGTCTCAGTAATTAACAAACAAGGAAGAGAACTAACGAATTTGAACTTGCTTTAACTGCGTTTTCAGTATCAAAGCAAAAAGTAAGTTATTTATCTTCTTTCAACAATTACTTTGATTTACCCGTGACATTTCCGTTTCTTTTAACCGCTTGGATATTGTCTATTCTGTAAAATAGTACTCAAATATTTCTTACTGAAATGTAAAGGAATGTGATGGAAAGTTACAGCAAACTTTTTTTTTTTTTTTTTTTTTTTTAATGTGACGAATGAAGCTATTTGTTTAGTGTTCAGGAGTTTGGAAAACGACGCTCGTTTATTTACGAGGAGAGATTGAATACAGATTGACTCTTTGTCTCTCGTACTTCTGTTTCAGTTTCTTGCAATTGCTTTCTACGTTTCAGTTTTCATTACTCTTCAGTATACACAACCTTGTAAAAAAAAATGATTACCTCATTCTTTAAAAGGACATATCCTTACAACTTTATGTACTCTACCTCTCAGAAATTATTAGGGTCTATTATTATTATCAAAGTTTAACTCCATTACTTTCCGGGGGCCGCGGTGGCTCAGTGGTGGAGCCTTCACCTCTGGTGTTTGGGATCCCTGGTTCGATCCCAGCTCACGCCAAATGAATCTTGTAGTGGACAGACACTATGTGCGTGGGTTTCCTCGGGGTTCTCCCGTTTCCTCTCACTTTCTTCATTCTACATTTCATTCATTTCTCATCATCACCGTCTCCTTTAGCCTAGCCGGCATAAACGTGGGACGTAAAACTCGAAGATTTCATTTTTTCATTACTTTCAAATATTTTATTGTAAGTTAAATATAACACACCGTAAATATTCTGCATACCCACAAAATATAATCTAAAATAAATATTGGAGTTTTTACTGTGAAATATTTGGAATTGCAGATGTAAAAATTTTGCAGTGACTATACAGAGGATTCCATGAAAGTAAATATGAAATTTATGTTTCTTCAATAAAGTAATTAAACCCGTTGTTTTTTTTAAGTATTTATAGCCGCGCCGCTCTATGAACTGTTTTTCAATCACGTAGGACGTAGCATTGCCATCTAAACCATTAGACAGCGCAGATTGTCGTTAGCTGCTCGTGACTATCTTTTATCTTTCACCATCTTTTATATGCGTGTATGTGTATTGACCTGCCACGTGGTATTATTTCCAGGTATGAAACGTCTTTTACATACTCTTTGTCAACTCAATTTACGTCATAAAAAGTCCGGGGAATCCCTAACGTCCTTTGGGGAATTCCTTGCGCCGCCATTGCACAAATTTGAAAATTGCAAATCTGGATAGAGCAGGTTAGGATCCTTTGATGATATCATGCATCACGTTTGTGCAATATTTAACTCTAAAGTGTGTTTTCTCACGCTTTCGGCAGCTTATAACACATAAACGAAGCGATTTTCGCCGTATGTTTATTAGAACTTTTTGTTTTTGTTTGTTTGTTTTCCTCTGAGGAATCACCCCTCTGCTTTTGTACAATGAATTTAGCGCCATACTGTATACTAAATTTAATACTAAAATTATATCTGATCAATAAATATTAAAAGTTTATATATAAGAAAATGTAATTTTTACGTAGTAAAAGGGGCGAATAAATAGATCTGAGGAAAGGATCAGTACGAACAATTAAGATTTCAACTGATTTCAAAGAAACTAGACTCCTCATATAAATCAATAAAGGAACATAGATGACGCAGGTACGTACTACCGATTAACTTCAAATTAGTGCTTTTAGAGCTTTGTATAAAAAATACATTAATTTCTTTGAAGAAAAAGTTACTTTGCCTCACAACTTTGAGGTTCGGAACCCTATACAACGTAAAAATGTCGACTTGGAAAGGGATATTTCACTGAATCTGCCAGCCATTTTGATGCAAAGTTTTCATGATATAGCGCTTTCTGGGCGGAAAATAGGTGAAAACTAATTCACTATTAAAATTCTATCTTTGTTTAAGTGGCGAGAAGGTGTTCGTATTAACGATGACTGCTTTATTAGAGTAATTTCTATATCCTTGTCATCTCCACAGCAGTCCATGGTTTTGGTATCAACTGCATCACAGTAGCCATAAGTTCAGTTATAAGTTACTATCTTGATGAACATTAGGAGACAATTCGTCAGTACAAGCAGAGATGAGCTAGAGGATGTTCCTATTGATATAAAGATTTATCAAGGAGAAAACTCTTTCAGATTCGCTTGAAAATATTGCAGTTGTGACCAAATTGTGGTTTAGAGAAAGTAGTTTGTCCGGGGTTTTTATTTCCCTGAAGAAATTCACGGAAACTAAGAAAATGCTTCTCTTCAATTTAAACGGAATTTTAACGGCTGCGAAGGCAAGCGTCGAAATCTAAAGTGGAAGAAGCTACCAAATGATACAAACAATACACTATCTTCCCTTTTCAATATACAGTATATCATATTACTCAAATATAGACGTAGGAGGGGACCAAATAGAATATATGATTAATTTTCGATACCTGGGTAACATTATCAGTGACAGGGCGGATCCAGGGGAGGCGATCGGGGCAATTGCCCCCCCCCCCCCCCAGAAGAGGAAACTTTCTTATTTTTTTTATATATAAATAAAACTCATCCCAGAGTTTGGAGCCTTTAAAAGTAGCAGTATGACAACCCACCGCCCTCCCCCTTCCAGAATTCGGTCCTGGATCCGCCCCTGATCAGTGATGATATGAAGTGTAAATGCGAAATAAAAGCAAGGACAGAAATGGTGGAATGAGCTTTTAAGAGGAAGAAAATACTATTTTGTGGGACCTTGAATAAAGAGTTGAGAAATAGAACTCATAAGATATTTCATTTGGAGAGTTGTACTGTATGGGGCAGAAACATGGACGTTACGCAATAGTAATTAAAAACGACTGAAAGCTTTCGAAATGTGAGTGTGAAGAAGAAGGGAGAGAATTCGCTGGGTTTAGCAGGAAACAAATGAGAGGTTGTTAGATATGGTGAGGGGAGAAAAGAACAACTTTAGATGTAATTGAAAAAAAGGAAGAGAAACTGGTTGAAACATTGGCTAAGAAGAAACTATATCATGAGGGACGTGCTGGAGGGTATAGTGACAGGAAAGAGAACAAGGAGGCGAACGAGGCTACTTTGATGAACGGTATTAAAACAAAATAAAATCGTATGTGAAGACAAAGTTAGCTGAAGACCTTGCAGCATGGAATCTTCTCAGTAGCCGCAAGTAACCTGCCAATAATGGCAGACTACCTATGATGATGACGATAATGATATAATGTTGTTCAAACCTTTAAATAATTTACAGTAAAAAATCATTTTCTAAATACGATTTTTTTAAGAAAAAAAAGCTAGAAATATCACATTAAAAAAAAAACAACAGAGAAATGTGCTGCTGGTACTATACCTTTGCACACCACCAAAAACAACAAAAACAAGAAGAAGAAAAAAACAATGCTTATTACTAAAGAAATCGGTAAGCTATTACATGACCAGGATAACAGTGCGGTTTTGGCTGGTGGTGCTAATGTTGTGTTTACCTCAGTTACTGAGCGAGCGTTCTGGAACAGGGAAGATGAGAGTGCCACTGTTGCAGTGTATCCAACGGGTTTTCAAAGTTGCAGTTTAGATGTTATAAGTAGCCTAATCTAATTGCGCTTAATAAAGAACCCCATAAATTACACGGTATAGATGTTATTGAATGTAGAAATGGTTCACCATTTCTGCAATAATGAAGACATATTGTGGATAGTAATATATGCATGGGAATTACCAATGCAAGAACAACATATTATAATTGACAATTCAGTAAGATTCTACCATGCATTAAGCAGATTGTACAAAAATTGGCTACTTTCTATTCGATTTCATTATAAAAAGGAGCAACCTGTAAAAGATAGGAATGACGATGCCAATAACTAATAGATTAATTTAGGGTTCATTTGCACATTTCGAAATTAATTTGCGCTTTATCTTGAATGTGTAAGTTTAACAGGAATGCAAATAAGCAACAAAATTTTACGAGCCCACATCCCACAATAGAAATCATTTACTTACTTTCGGTATTTAGATAGTGATATTAAAAACTCGCCCTCACCGATGAACCACTCGCCCCAGCCGAGTGTACGAGTGGTTATTTGCATCCCTGGTTTAAATCAAGTTAAGGTTAAGGCTCAATGATTTTTACGATGCTTGCGTTTGTGCTTTATGAGTGCATATTATGTGTTATCAGTTGACACATAAATTATTTCTTTTAGTTTCAGCCAGGAAAGAATTCAGATATGTTTCCACTCGAGAAATGTGGAAGTTACCTACGCTGGTCAAACGGCTGTCACGTCTTCTTTCGGAGCATGTAGTCCTGAGTTCGATTCCTGGTGAGAGACTACAAAAATTCAATTTTACAACCCTCCGCTTTCATTAATCATCTGCTTCCTTTAGACTGAAGAGCATAATAATGGAAAGCTAAATTTGTAAAAAATAATAAAAAAAAAAAAAATCAGTTTATTGAGGAATATGAACTCTTGAGGCAAAAAAGAGGTTAAGAGAAGTTTCCAAAGTTGTACTTTTAAAAGGATTATGGGATTGCATAACTTGCCTTTTGGAATTGTAAAAGGACCCCGCACTTTTCTTATGGAAAGTGGCTTTCGGCTAATGTTGTTGAAACTTCGCTGGTTGATAGTTCTTAACATGTGGATCAAAATCTCAATGGGCACAAAGACCGAAATCCACTCCTTCCCCCCAAAAAACCGCCTCCAAGTAGCTGGGGGGATTGAACTGATTTCAGCATGTAAAACAATTTGTTGTTTTAATCAACTCAACAAGGACCCCAAACAACCACATGTTAGACTATCAAACTACCCCACTTGACACCGCCCTTTGCCCCCCCACATATCCCCCCCGCGAATTACCTTACGGATGTTCCATATTACTGTAGTTTATAGTTGCGCGTATGTGTTGAAATACCTACAGTTTTGGTCTCACCGACGATATAATGGGTTTCACGTATCGCTGATTACGAATCTGAGGTGAGAGTTCTAGAATTCAAGATGGAGGATCAATATAGCGGATCAAAAACACGAAACTCCTGAATGTAGCCACAAATAGCTTTTTACTAGGGTATTTTGGGTCGTTGGCTACGAATCTGAGGTCAAAATTCTTGAATTCAAGATTGCAGATCCAATATGGTGGATAAAAACGTCGAAGCCACAAACCGTAGTAGACTAGAGTGTTTTTAGATCGCTGTTTAAGTACGCAACATTCCTTGATACTTCAGCCACTATGTAGAATTATTCTGCACCCTTGCCCTTTACCAAAACCCACCACAGATATCTTAATGCTGAACGGTGTTAAAATAATTCATCAATTATCTGTTCATTATTTTCATCATTTCGGTTTGCCGCATCTAATGTGGTACTTAGCAATGAGTCATCGGGATATCTAATATTCTGTAAATGTCGTGCATGGCCTAAATATCACAAGACACTTGCAACGTGCGCACATGTACCTAATGTACGAGCACCGCTTTGACATGTACAGTAGTAACCTTGAATAACATTTTGATCATAATCCTGGTCATTTTGTTAGTAGACAGAGGATACCGCGATGCAATTCCTTTACTGGAATATTTAGGAATTGATCATAGAATGCCCGCACTCCTACTACCACGTGAAAGACAACTATCAACAGAAGATGCGAATACTTCTCGACTAGTTACTAAAAGTCGATGGATAGTCGAGGCAAGAAACGGGCATCTAAGATCTGTTTTTAAGTTTCTAGCACAAACGTTGAATCTGCAACATGCAAAGAAACTGAATAGTTTCTATCGCATAGCTGGAGCTATTTTGAACAGATACCATCCCGTTATTTTCATGCAAGATGCAACCATTGAATTAGCTAGAGAAATGAGAAATAGGTCAATCATGCCGAATGTTGTTAAAGCAAGAGTGGAGGTAGATAATCTTATTAGAAGGAACGGTCAATAGGTACCGCTGAATGATCAAGGCCTAATTGATTTCTCTGTACTTAACTTAAACTACTTACGAGATTTGACTGTAGGCACATATCAAGTAGATTTCTCATCCTCTTACGTCCAACATAAACTAATACGAGATAAGGATGAGCAATTCCAGCTTGATGAAAACGTAACTGAACCGGGATTCCTGCGCATACGTCTCTACTCAAGGTTCCGCAATGCAACTAAGCATCAAGTTTTCATAGCATATGTAACCAATGATGAAGATGACCAGGATTATGATCAAAATGTTATTCAAGGTTACTACTGTACATGTCAAAGCGGTGCTCCTACATTAGGTACATGTGCGCACGTTGCAAGTGTCTTGTGATATTTAGGCCATGCACGACATTTACAGAATATTAGATATCCCGATGACTCATTGCTAAGTACCACATTAGATGCGGCAAACCGAAATGATGAAAATAATGAACAGATAATTGATGAATTATTTTAACACCGTTCAGCATTAAGATATCTGTGGTGGGTTTTGGTAAAGGGCAAGGGTGCAGAATAATTCTACATAGTGGCTGAAGTATCAAGGAATGTTGCGTACTTAAACAGCGATCTAAAAACACTCTAGTCTACTACGGTTTGTGGCTTCGACGTTTTTATCCACCATATTGGATCTGCAATCTTGAATTCAAGAATTTTGACCTCAGATTCGTAGCCAACGACCCAAAATACCCTAGTAAAAAGCTATTTGTGGCTACATTCAGGAGTTTCGTGTTTCTGATCCGCCATATTGATCCTCCATCTTGAATTCTAGAACTCTCACCTCAGATTCGTAATCAGCGATACGTGAAACCCATTATATCGTCGGTGAGACCAAAACTGTAGGTATTTCAACACATACGCGCAACTATAAACTACAGTAATATGGAACATCCGTAAGGTAATTCGCGAGGGGGATATGTGGGAGGGCAAAGGGCGGTATCAAGTGGGGTAGTTTGATAGCCTAACATGTGGTTGTTTGGGGTCCTTGTTGAGTTGATTAAAACAACAAATTGTTTTACATGCTGAAATCAGTTCTTCCCTCCCAGCTACTTGGAGGCGGTTTTTTGGGGGGAAGGAGTGGATTTCGATCTTTGTGCCCATTGAGACTTTTGATCCACATGTTAAGAACTATCAACCAGCGAAGTTTCAACAACATTAGCCGAAAGCCACTTTCCATAAGAAAAGTGCGGGGTCCTTTGATTACAGCACATCTTTCTTTAGGGATCATTATCGAAATCGAAGCCTTTTAATAGAGTTTGAATAAAAGTATTCGATAAAACACGACCGTATGGATCGTATGAGCGTAGCTATTATTGCTTTAACATATAACAAATCCATTACCTTTATTTATGAGGACGGAAATTTCCCCTGAACTCCCTCTGAATTTATCTCTGGTTGTAGCACTCAGGTGACAAAGAAGTAATTCTACTAGCAATTTTCACTAACTAACTCTATAGCCTGTGGAACCCGGAGGTTCAATGCCGTGCTCACAAAAGCTCTCCACGGACTTCTATCTTTAGCCAATTGGATCCAGTTTCTACTTTGTATTCCTATCTCTACGAGATCCATCTTAATATTGTCCTCCCATCTGCGCCTAGGTCTTCCTAATGGTCGTTTTCCGATTGGTCTTCCAGTTAAGACTTTGAAAGCGTTTCCACTTTCTTCCATTCTAGCTACATGACCTGCCCACCTAAGGCTCCTAGACTTGACGACCCTAACAATGTTGGGCAAACCGTATAAATTATGTAGTTCCTCGTTATGAAGTTCCGCCATTCGCTATTCCCGTTCCTCTTGGGTCCGAATATTCGTCTCAGGGTCTTGTTCTCAAATACTTTCAGTCTATGTTCTTCCCTCAAAGTAAGCGACCATGTTTCGCAACCATACAGGGCAACAGGCATGATTATCGTTTTATATATTTTAAGCTTCAAATTCTTCGACAGAATTCGCGACGACAAGATATTTTGAACCGAATAGTAACACGAATTCCCTGCTTTTAGTCGACATTTAATTTCTTCGTGAATATGATTTTCGTCTGTTAATATTGATCCTAGATATTTGAAAGTATCCACTTCATCAAAAGTATTATTTAATATTTTAACGCATCCGTAATTTGCCGTATTACGGTAGCGACGCACTAACATGTATTTAGTTTTCTCTGCATTTACTTCTAAACCCATGTCCCTGCGAGCGTTTAATAATACCTCTGTATTTCTTTCTATTGTTCTCCTATCATCCCCTATTAAATCTACATCATCAGCATACCATAACCTGGTGAATACCGTTCAACTCTAGGCCCTGGTTGCTATCTTTGATTTTCCTTATAGCGTATTCCAGAACAAAGTTAAATAATAATGTCGACAAAGCATCTCCATGTTAGCTATTTTCACACACAGTATAATTTTAAAACTTGAGATCCTACTGTTAGCTTTGTGCCTGTGAGACATAACGCCAACACTTTACTCTATCGAACACCGTTTAATGACATTTGTTGAGTGACTTGGCAGGACTAAATTTAGCCTGGAAGGAGATGCCTATAGCTCAAGCATATAAGATGTAGGTCTTGTTTAATGACACCTACCCTAACCTCTTTCCGTTTCTGCCTCGCTCGGAAAAGCCATGTTTTATTATCCCCATGTGAAATTCAAAGACAAAGGCAGTTGTCTTTAACCAGTTGGGATCTTTATTTTGAGTCTAAGCATTAAAATTTGCCACATATGGTTGCAAGAGATTGAATAGATTATTATTATTATTTACAATACTGAACATATAAAGAAAATTCTGATGGATTAATTACTAGTAAACCGGTGGGTAACACTGCTATTTACATTTTAGTTACAAAATCGGCCTCCTACACTCATTTGCTGCTCGGGATATACTTTAGAAAAATAATGTTTTGCTGTCGTTCGGTAATCTTTTTGGAGCACAGATGAAAGAAACATTTTCATTAAATTTTATGTTGCAATATATGGCGTGATCTTGCAATAAGAGAAAACATTTATTTAGTTCTTCTCAAAAACGGGAGTGAATTGGTTTCCTTGGTCGGCGCGTGACATGGATTCAGCTTAATTAATTGTCGAGATGTGGATTGTTGGAGAAAAAGAAAAATATTTTGAGAGCTTAGTAAAAAAACAACAGACCAAGGTTGAAATAATAGAAAAAGAAGGAAATATTGTGGCATTTAATTTGTTTTGCCGTACTCATCTCTTTTCTTCGTGGCAGTGGCAGTGTGGAAGAAAGTGAAAGATAATTTCTCATGCTGCCCCAGGTTTGTTAATGTTGTTTGGATTGTATATACGTACATATTTTCTCCCTCGTCCACTGTTGAATCATGCATATAAAGTAGAATGTTCGTATGACGTTGATTGCCCAATTATACTGCACTCAAATCCACACCATTGGCTTGGCATGCTTGTGAATCAGCATATTTCTAGGATACTGCGGCGAGGAGATCTTACGCCATACGTATAATAAGTAGGAGCAGGTAGAACGTTTCAGAGGGCCACTCAAGTTAGATAACTCAAATGTCCGTGCTGTGTTCCAAGTTGCAGGCCATTCAGGCGTGCGAAGTAGAACACTTTCGCTAGTTAATTAATTTTTCCTAATATTGCATAATTCTCAATGATCAACTGATTTATCAATGTGTAGAAAATCGACTATCCGTTATGTTTAATTGAAAAAGTATAGTTTGTTTTGGGCAGTGTCAGTGTGATGTTTCGAAAGACAAAAAAGTCAACATTGTTGTATTTTTATTAATTCAAAATAGTATAATAACATCAGCTCATGTTTTATTTGCATTTGACAGCAATGCCAACGTTTACCTGAATATTTACAAGTTTACTAGTAATAACGTAATTTTTACATGCGCTCATAATGGAAACTGTAATTTTACAACGTCACACTAATAGTTATGATCAGAGATAGGATTTATATGGCAATTACATTTATTGTACCTACAGATATCTGAGTGAGATGTTTCAGCAGCAACATTCTTTTGTGCTTATAGTGACCTCGCAAGGTCACTGTGGTATGTAACAGGTGGAAAGTCGATTCAAACATACAAAAATAAATAAATAAATAAATAAATACGGTATGAGACACAAAATTTGGAACGCCAATAGAAGCCACTGTTCGATCCACGGAGAAGGTGGTGGAAGCGACCGCCCTTCCATAAACAGTGCCTTTTTAAAGGTGCATATATATAAAAATATTGCACTACTTTATTCTTATTTGATATAAAACTTTATATTTCAAGTCTACATTAACCCACAAAACCCCAAACATTGTTCAAGTAAGAATTTTTGAACAAAACTTTCATGGTTCACTAAATGAGAGTCTTAGTTAACAGAAATGTCCAAAAAAAGTGTTTTTTGAATGAATTGGAAGCCCAATGTGACACCTGTGACTCAGCGAGGAACAGATGTAGTTTACAACTTTAATTTAGTACATGAACAATTACTATTTTACCAGAGTAATTATTGACTCTTTTAGATACAGGAAAAATAAATTATTAGGGAGTTAAATACTTACTTATCATAGGAATAAATAAAATATATCCGGAAACTGAAAGGCGCTCGAGAAAACCATGAGCCATATGCAGCTACTGACAAGAAAAGTTGAATAAAATTGCTAAAACCTGAAGAAAAGGAACGAAACAAAGCTTGCTACAAAGGCTTATGTGTTGCTTATAAAGTATAATGGGTATTTGTGTAAAACGTTTGAAACTAACTTTATAAGGTCAATAGGAAATCAACGTGACACCTGTGATACACTGGGAACTAGTGGGTTAATCGTGCAGGACGCGATCCGCCCTCTTCAAACTATTCATATAGATCCACTAGTGATACCAGCGCATAACTGTCAAATATGGATCTATAAATTCTTTACAATATTTTTGTACGTCTAACTGGCTTTCAATTCCAAGTGGTTCAAAAAAAAAAGTTTTTTTTTTTTTTTCAGTTTTACGTGGAACAATTATGCCCTGTAAGTTAAAGGAGCAGATAAATGGCTGTTGAAAGGGAATGATTATGATTATGAAAGGATCGATAAGATGAGAATGTAGAAAGAAACGAAACCAGAGAACTGCAATAATACCTACAGATATGTTGTCTATCAAAAGAATCACATGTTCTGGGATCGAACTAGGGATCCATTGCACTAGAGGAGAACGGTCTGCCACTTAAAAAAAAAAAAAAAACTCGCCCTATGGTCTTGTAATTCAATTTGCTACTTAATCCAGTTCAGACAGGGTTTACGAGGACAGTGTTTCAAACACCCATGCTCTTCCGAAGGGTCTCGTTACCCTCAATGGGTTTTCCCTAACGCCACAGCCTGCTCGACAACAAGCCACCGGCAGATACAAGTTAGTGTTTATTCTAGTGAGATAATGTTGGTTGATTGGTTCAAACTAGTGTTGTCTAAATTATTCGAGTATTCATTTTCTGTATTCGAACGATTGTTCGAATAACAATTCAAAATAACTATTCGAATAGTTTTCGAATAACAATTCAAAATAATCATTCGAACAATTATTTGAATAACAATTCAAAATAATTCTTCGAACAGTTGTTTGAATAATAATTCAAAATAATTATTCGAACAATTGAATCGGTCATTGCAGAAAGGGCACATGTTACAAAATCACGTTTTAGAGAAAAAGGCAAAAAACCGTTTAGTTCGTAAGTGTGTGCTGTTACCGAAATCGCAGGTCACGTGGTTTGATAGTGAATGTATGCTGCTATATTGTGTGAAACAATAGTTCTCGATCGTTGTTCATTTTTCTAATAGACAAGCTTGAAATTTTGCACATGTACACTTTCTGCACTGACTGAACTGAGAATGAAGCAATAAACTATTATTAGTTAGTAACCTACGATAATTATATGGTCTACGAAGAGTACAAACAATATATTATTGCGCGAATTGCTTTGAATAATAAATAAACATTAATTTAATGTAACCTAAGACAATTTAGATGAGGTTTGAAACAAGATATTCTAATAAATCTTTAACGTAGAAATGCCTTTAAAGATTACTCTCTAACACAATAACCAATCTAAGTTATTATAAGACCAACAATACAATACAATAATAAATGCGGAGGTTTTTGTTTTACAGGGGTTCATTACTCATGTAATTTACAGTAGAAAACATTGGAAGTCGACTGAGTGAACATGGTAATAAAGCCACGTGAAGAAAGCCAAAAGAACATACTCGAAATACACAACGAATAAAATAAACAAAACTCATTTGATTCATAATATAAAAATAATGACATTATATCAGTCTTTTTCTTCATTCCACTCCATCCTTACTGTCGTCGTTCATGCTTTGCTGTACATCTTCATGAGTTCTCGGCCTCTGCTGGAATCGATGATAATACTCAGAATATCTGACTTTGGAGGTAGCCATCCTGGGAATCTTTGGTTTCTAATGAAAGAAAATAAGTCAGTATACTGCACCGCTCACTTTGGGTAATTTTTGAAAAGCACTTTAATCTACATCGGCAATCATCACCTGTTCTTACAGCTGGAATATACTTGCCAGAATATGATGAATGTGGCAGTCCTTTAAGTTTAGCTTGTTTCATGGCATTTCTCTGGTACTTCTCAGTATACCGAATTCCCTTCCATTTCTTGGTCTGCAGAGATTCACCGTCACTACTTCCAGACATGGCAAAGTCAGCACTACTAAGCACGACACAAGATGAGCATGTTCAACAGAGAGCATCTACGACGAACGAACGGTATAACTATTAAGACATACTGTGTCGTACTAGGTATCTAATCACAAAGACGTATTTTAGCGCGAAAAATGTAAAAAATGACTGTCTAGAACGTGTTTAATATAAGAGTTTCCTGCAGTAGTAGTAGCCCTATGTGTTACAAACTGCGTTCAGTGCACAAAGGGCACATGTGCCATTCTTGCACTGAATGTCATTTTTAATATTCAAAATAACTGCCTTCAGAAGGCGATACCTGAGATCTCTTTGTGGCAAATAATGAGTCTACCTATGTAGACAATGAATCTAGTGTTACCACAATTCGACCAAAATGTCATGTGCCCTTTCTGCAATGACCGATTCAATTGTTTGAATAACAATTCGAAATAATCATTCGAATAATTGTTTGAATAAAAATTCAAAATAATTATTCGAACAATTGTTGGAATAACGAATAATTATTCAAATAATTACTATATTTGAATAATCTATTATTCGAAATTTTAATGGCATTACTGGAAACTAAACAAAACTATGCATATGCCCCATCTAACATCAAAATTTTGTTCTATATGGGTTCCTTGCTCCAATTATTCATTGTTTGAATATTGAATACTTATTGTCGAATAATTACTTATTATTTTATACGAATAATATGTTCATAGACTGATAAATTATTCGAAGTTTAACAGTACCAGCACAAACTTTTCTTGTGTTTGTTTATAGTTCTTTTTCCTGGCCAATCTAATTAGATAGAACTCTCACAAGGCTTTAGTAAAAAAAAAAAAAAAAAGTTTCTTGGTCCCAAGTGCGCGAGATCAGTGACGAAGTGTATATTACTGTCTAGCTTCTTAAAGCGAAACTTTTTCGAAAAATTGGAGCGTCATATCGAAAGAATAAGTGTTCATTTCTCTTTTCCTCTTCGGAAACACATCAGTGGATATCGAAATCCACAGCCAACTGTTGGTGACAGCTGGAAACGGACTCCAGAATAATTGAATTCTTACGTTGTTGGGGTTGGCCATCTGTTGGTCTTTTTACTGAACAACTTCCATATAATTGCAATTATCTTTGATAAATGTTGAATGTTTTCTTTACAACATCTATTTTTGTTTACTGATAGAATGTTAAATGTTATCTTCACAACATCTGTTTTTGTTTACTGATAGAATGGTAAATGTTGAATGTTTTCTTCACAACATCTATTTTTGTTTACTGATAGAATATTATACGTTCTCCAAGAAACATATACATAGGCGGGTAACCAGAATTATTCGACAGGGAAATACTATGTCACTAGTCTAATAATAATAATAATCTCCTTTGTATTGTTTCGTATAATATAATCAGTTCTTCCTCTGATATTGTCCCTTTCCACATAAACATGTAGCTGCCCTTCGTTTTCAGATTCCAAATACAAGATCCCTGAATATCGCCTCCCCATTATCCCCCCCCCCATGTCACTGAAATGTGTCTGTCAGTTCGATTTGTAATTTTCCTCCTTTACATAAAAATAATCGTTGACCCCCACTTTTCCCTTCCTAGAAAGATCTTGTGATGCGGTGTGCGACACGATATTTCCTACTGGGAAACCTTGGAAATGTTTGAATTACAATCACATATCTCAGTGAGTAATGCAATTGTGCTCCGGTGAATCGTTTACACGTTTCCTTGAAGTCTGAGTGTATTAGATGAACACTCAAATAGCTAGAAATGATGATACGATTATCCAGTGTTGCCAGACCGATCAGTCGGAAAAGCAGAAGATTCGAAGATAAAAAACAGGAGAAAGCAGTAGACACATGAAGTGTCGGTATTTGAGTGCAAATCCAGGGGGAGCAAAAATTTGCCATTATTAAGGGGACAGTGGTCAAAACAAGCAGACCAGAATTCATTGTTACTTTCATTTTAAAATAAAGCAATTGAATTTTAATTACTTCAAAATAAGTTTCATAAAGATTTTTCCCCCGATGATTAAGTAATCTTTTAGAGGCTGAAAGGCCCTCATGTCCCCTTTATATTATAATGTTTCATACACATATGTGTGAAGTAAGAAATAGTAAAAGAGCAAGGGGGGGGGGTTGGAAAATGGCTAACCATGCACCTAGCGACAGTATAGCTATATGATACAGTCACACGTAATCTTAGTATAAGTCGATTTTTCGCTGACGATCGTGGAGAGGTGATCTAAGCAAGGTACTCTTCCAAAAAGGGGTTAAAGTGGTTCTGAAAAGGTAGGGTGACGCATGACGTCACACCGTCCTCCGTGCCTATCTTTGCCTATTATATTTTTTTTTGAAAGTGGGGGACGCCATAGATGTCTATTTTGAAAGTAGGGTAACGACGTCCCCAGCATTTTCCCCTCACTTTTACCCCTGTTTCCAACCCAAGTCCCAATCTAAACAACACGTACTCGTAAATCTTACAAGTCATAACGATTGCCAACCATCATGCATATAACGTACAGTTGTATCTTTGTATTCATATTATATACAGCAAAGCTCTATATGCTCTACAGAGCTTTGTGTATGCATACAGAGAAATTTCCTCTTTATATATAAGGAAAAAATGAAAATTAAGTATCAATAGTAATAATATATTTCTTTAACTTCTCGAAGTAAGGAAAAAAACAGGAGATTGTTCACTTTTCATTTTCTTTCGCAGGAGATCTCCTGCAAAATCAGTAGCTCTGGAACACTGCGATTATCTTTAATTTCAGCTTTAAAAAATCCCTGTATCCTCTTGTCTTGTCTTGATAAGTACTGTTTATATTCTACAGAATAGAAATGCCAAACTTAATATTTTAAGTGGATCAAATTATCATCAGTGTATAATAGTGCGTGCCCCAAAAAAGAAAAGCCATTTCCATACTTAATTATGTATTTAGAAAGCTAGTAAATAGAATAAAACCTTAGCTAATATTGTACTTCTTTAAACCGAACAGAAGGAAAATAAGGAAATCCGGGTAGCAGATGAATACCTATTGTTCCTTCGCGACACCTAGCAACTTCTTTCTGTAACCAGGTTTCGCATATTTAGAGATTCTGCACGTACTAGTGATTTTCAGAACACAGGTCAAATGAATGTTGTGTTAACCTGGATTTCGCTGAGGGCTCGTTCATTTTTTGGTACGAAATACCGAATACGGAAATCATGTATGACGTAAACTTACGGGTTTCTAGGAAATGCAAAAATAAAAAGAAATCTTTCAGTTTGACGTCCCACGATTAAGCCCGTTAGGCTAAGGCAGACGATGATTAAAGCATCGGAGAAACGGGAGTACCCTTAGAAAACCCACGGACATGATATTGTCCACCACAAATTTCGGGGATCAAACCAGGGACCCCATGTATCTACCAGAGGTAAGCGCTCTACCACTGTGCCACCGTGCACCCCAGAAGTATAAAAAATCATGTAAAAGAGTCCTTACAATTTTATAAATAAATACATTATATATTTTTGGTTATTTTTTCAGGATGAATTGTGGCTCTCAGAAAAAAAAACTAATCAAGGGCTGCTAGCGGCTCGCGGACCGTTAGTTTCACGTTCCAGCTCTAGCTCTATTCACAATTAAGTCTTTAGAAGTGATGTAATGTTATACGCATAAATTAACCCACCTCCACACACAGAGATCATTGAAATTCCGAAATTTAAGAAAACTTATATCCTTCTCATTTGAATAGTAGTCCTGTACGAAATACTTAATGGGATAAAAGATTACAAAATTCATCGTAAGCACGATAACTAGTTAAGATTATGATCTTGCCTTGTAGTTTTGTCCAAAGGCAAGTTGTAGTATATTTACTTCAGTACTAAGTTATCTATGAAGTGAAGGTCACTACGCGAGTAAAACATGGATCGAATTGCCAGATTTAATCTCGATTCCAATCCCTCTAATCAAGCCTCTGGACAGGCTACAGGTCATATAAGTCACTGTTCATAGACGCCAACTGTCACTGCAGCCACATCTATAAGATAAATCGGTAATACATAAAAGCCACATTCACTTTGGTTATAACCGTCCCGCCACATATCATAGCAGCCATATCACGCAGAGAGTTGAAGGTTCGTCCTGCAAGTCACGAGGTATAGGCACGAACGGAAACTGGAGCCATATATGTGCAGTATTACCACAGTGCAAATTTATTGTTTCTTTGCCATAAATTCTATTAGTGATTCAGGAGACACGGAGCCTCCGTAGTAGAGGACTTACCTCTGGTATGTGGGGTCCTTGGTTAGATTCCTTGCCAAGTAAGTATGTGAGTCTTCTCGGGGTACTCTCGTTTCCTCCTATATTCTCATTCCACCAATTCACCCATTCACTTCTTTTAGTCATCGGTACCCTCAAGGTCATAACAGTCCAACGTTAAACTGAAAGATTTCACTTCATATTTCAGAGATTCTCCATATTTACTCCCACCATGTATGTATGGATGTAGAATATTGGTGTTTCCGTATAATGACTTCTCACTGTTTTACAGAAATCGTCATCTACACTACCGTCATTAAAAACTGTGAGTAACTTCCCACTGTGAGTCAAGTTACAATATCATCGCCAGTTGGCACGGAAACACTAACATTGCAAACAAAGCCTTCTCTTACAAACATATCCCATTGTTGCTAAGGTACCTGATGCTACGGACGAATCCTTTGTCCTGCTCTGAATCAGGATAAATGGGGAAGCTAGAAATCGAGGTTTGTTATTATCTTCAGCAGAACATAAATTGGCGATGTAAAAAAATCTCATCAATTATATTAGTCTACTAATAAAAAAACTTCAATCACAAAATACTTCCCAATGATAGTAAAGCCTGAAAAAGTACTACTTATGCTATGCATCAAGAATACTGGCAGTACCGTATTGCGCATGTATATCTCCACTGTCTGCTGACATATATCGTCGCATGAGACCAGAGGAACGTAACTCCATTTTCGTAGGTTTACAAGCGAGAGGACAAAAATATTATTTTCTCAGAAAAATGTTTTTTTTTTTTTTTTAAATAAGATGGTAATTGAGCTACATTACAACAGATGATTGACAAGAAGAACAGATGGCGTTATGTTTCATCTGCACCAAGTGGGGCTTTCAAAATTATGTCCAAACATGAAAAAAACGACAACCGCATTTTTGAAGTTACTTTCCTCTAGTTCTCATGTGACGATATAATCGGTTGCTCTAGTGACTAATGGCTTGACTACTCAACTTCGAACTTTCTACGTGATATGGCTGCTATGTGACGACTATGACCAAACGCAAATGTAGCTTATATTATCGATTTCTCTTATAGATGTGGCTACAATGACTGTTGTCGTATATGATCAGTATCTTCGTATGGCTATGACTGTTCAGTGGCTTTTACGACCGATTTTGTGATGTGACGTTGTATGTCATGTGGCACCTGTGTCTTGCTCCCGATTTGAACTTGGACCTTCTTGATTACGAGGCAAGAATGTCCATCATCTACTAACTATGACTATACAATGAAGGAAGGACAAATTGTGTTATCATTAAGAGTCCCTATCACTGCGAAATTAAAATACCGCTAATTTTACAGTCATTATGTGATATCTTCAAATAGATAAAAGATAATCGAAAAGTGGATCAAGACCTCGATGTTATTTTGCATGCGGTACCCTTATCACGAGTCACCTAGTAGTTTTTCGTTTGCAGTTATTTAGAAACGCGAAAATAAATGCCGATTTTCTAAATGTCTGGAAATCGAAAGCAGATAAATGAGTCATGATAACGGTATCTCACGCAGAATAATATTGTCTAGGGAGGTCTTGTTCCACTTTTCGATTATCTTTTATCTATTTGAAGATATCACATAATTACTGTAAAATTAGCGGTATTTTAAATTCGCAGTGATGAGGCCTCTTAACATTTTTTTGAGAGGGGGAGACAAATAGGACTAGCTATAAATGGAAAGGGATAATTCAATTCTAAAAGACATATTGTCATCATCGCTTATAAAGCAACCATGAGAAAGTCCGAAGATAAATAAAAAAAAATCATGAGGGAAGTAATGAAAGGGAATTTTGTATTAAATCACTGTTGACTTGGTGGTCATAGTCCAGCGTAAACAGAAGTGACAGGATCCGCAACTAAAGCGGTGATACATCAAACAGATAATTTCTCTAACCTTGAAACATTTAGCGTCTAACTTAATCCGATTTTCGGAAAAGCAAGACACAAGAAAACATGATTAAACGTATTTTTTTTACGAAAATCCTACAGCAATTTCCGACTGCTCCATTTAGAGAGAGTGTGTCACAAACAAATATAATTTAATAGGATTACTTCATTTCCAGGATGTTATCGAGAGAACATTCCAAATAAAAAAAAAATATTTTCATTTGCTAAGTAACAACATCCCTTTTTATTTATGGAAACCACTGTTAGATTTTTTCAGTTGAAAGTAAATGTGTAATATCAAAACATTAGTTAGTTAATGTTGTTACAGGACGTAAAGTAGTTACATAACAAAAATAGAATTTATGCGATCGTATTCACTCTATACACAAGCCAATAAAAATATAATAATAGTTTGTGAAATTCATGGGGTTCAACATGCAAGTCATAACTAATTTTCCATCAGTGAGAATGTCTAAAATATCGAGTAAAGTTTGGTAATTGGTTTGTTAACATTCATGTAATGAAGATGTTAAATTCGTATGTAGTATTGTATTTTACACATTTAACTTTATACGAAGTTAGTTCTAAATTCTGCTAAAGTCACGCCCCCCTCCTTCCGGCTCGTTGATTATATGTGGCTTTTGTCTTACTCCTTTTGGGATTTCAGATACAGCAATGAATCCTCAGATCCTCAATAATAATAATAATAATAATAATAATAATAATAATAATAATAATAATAATAATAATAATAATAATAATAATAATAATAACACATTCTTCATCAATTTATGTTGATATCCAGCAAGACTTCTGCATACTCTTATAGTGCAATATTAGCTATTTTTCTTCAGTTTTGTTCTTAATGGAACCGCAATATTTACTGAATAATTATTTTGTACTTGTACCGTATTTAATTTAACATGTCTTTGTGCAACATTTGTAATATTTGTAATTATGAATGTAGTTTATTTCGCTCAGTGGCCCCATTCCTCGCTCATCACGCCATCGCAGAGGGCACGCGCCACCAGGTCGAGAAAAATCACTCCATTATAGAATCACAACCAACTTCACAATTCACTCGTTATGACACAACTCTAACAGACATGGTTATAAACAACGGAATATATCTGAATAGAAACAATTGTAATTCTAATCAGATACGTCTCATTATAATCTCAGTCTCAGTTAACATTATCATTATTATGTGACTATTGAATCTCCATTTAAGCCGATTTCAGCTTAATAATCTGATGGATATCTCTGGTAAGTGCTGATTATATTGGGAGAGTTCTTCTCCAAAGAACTTCCTGATCACGTGACAGCAGACACGTATCCAGGGGGGTCTAGGGGGCCCGAGCCCCCGTAATTTTTTGCTGGATCCCTAAAATTTTCACGGTAGGCTTGCAAATGAACTATAATATAATGATGAACAGGGCCCGGATCTTGTTGACAAGTCAACTTTTTTCTGTTATGCATAGGACAAGGCAAGTTCAAATAAAAACATTATCCATCAACTCTAGGTTCTAAAAATATAGTTTTTTAGGGTCAACTTTTGGTCACTTTTTGCCATTTTGAAATTTCAGGTCATTTTTTAATATTTTAAGGTAACTTTTAGGTCACTTATGGTCTTTTTATTCCTTTTCTTCTACATAAGGAAACCTTTACATGAACACGGTTTACGAATGTGGAAAAGACGAAGTTGAATAATCTCTTTTCTTGCTTCCTGACTATTGGGGTGGAAAAACTGCATTCTTAACAAGCTAATGAAAACTAAGCTGTAGCTGGTTAACGAAAGGTGGGGGTTGGTAGGTGGCCAAACAGATAGTTTTGGGTTGTTGACCACAAAGGATGTGATCACGTGAATAACTAAAAATGGATTAGAAGGCGTACAATGATTTTAAACATGTTTCTATCTATTATTTTCATGTAGTCTACACTTGCTAACTTTTATTGTTTAAGAGTGCTTCCTAGCTTTAACTCGGGAGTGAATTGACGGTTTCAATACTTACAATGCCGTACAATGGACTGATCAATAGAAATAAATGATCAATGGACTGCAACCAAGTGAAACAATACTTTTTGAATATGAGTGAGAAATGTTAACTAAAAATCCAATGGACATTAAAAAAATGTCAATATTTAACGAAATAAACGTTTAAGAAAACGAAAGTTTTAAGGTCAATTTTTGTGATTTTTAGGGTCATTTTACAGGAATTTTAGTGTCATTTTATAGATCACTTTTTAGAAAATTTTAGGTCAACAACATCCGGGCTCTGGTGATGAACTATAATATAGTTGGATCGGAATCCCCCTAACTTTTTTGCCGCCCCCCTACATTTTTGGGCTGGCTACGGGCCTACGTGACAGGTATCTAGAATTATTGATTTTTGCAGGTTGGTTAGAACGTTTTGTGTGCATCAGTTCTAGTTGCGTCAAAATGCTTTTAGAGACAACAGTTGTACCTAAGATAATGATTGGTATTTCTGTATCTTAATCGACATTTCCATGTCTTCTTTATTTCGTATGGCAGGTCTTCCTATTTGCTAATTTTCGTATTGAATGTTGTGTTAGTGGCACTATTTCTGTTAGAGTTACTTCCTGGTTCATTTTATTAATAATAGTGACGTCGGATTAATTCTGCAGATACCGTTACAATCGTTCTGATTTCTCGATTCCAGTATATTTGTATTTATTATTATTATTATTATTATTATTATTATTATTATTATTATTATTATTATTATTATTATTATTATTATTATTAAAGCTGCACTGGCGTTTGGCATTTGTATTTTATTTGCAAGATTTTTTTGTATTTTGTTTGCAATAATTTTTCATCTTAATGTTTTTGTACATACTAATATTTTTAGATTATAATTTTAAAGCTAAAAAAATAATGAATATTGTAGTTAACAAGATATGCATACTTTGTTATCTGCAAGTTCTTCGAAACGGTCTGTAAGAAAAAAAATCTTGTTAAGAGCAGGAAGTTCGCCCTTTGAACAACTTGACACCATTTTGGTTACTTTTTTGAGACCTTTAATAAAGACAGGATTCAATGTGTATTCATCTCGCATTTTTTTTTTCCGGAAACGTTGATAGGGGGAGGGGGAACAAGAAGCTCGTAAGCGGATAAAAGGCCTCTGCTACCATCATTGGTGTCAGAGATTTTTCCTTGCGTCTTATTACTTGCAAAGAAGATAAATCGATAATCAATTTCCCGTGGGCATGCCAAGCGGTAATAGATCGAAGAGGTGCCCTTTTCTCTTCTTTTTTTGGTTCTTATACTAGGAAAGAGTCAACTGGACCACGTTTTGTAGCCAAACTTAGGCAATAATAATATTAATAAGAAAAATGCATAACAAGTTAAATTGTTATTTTTACTTGTAATTTATAATGATGGTTATTGTCATTAAGCCTGTCGAGAGAATTACTATGCATTATTATTTTGACAATTGATGGCAGATCTCGTTACCGTACTAACCACGAAACTCTTTATTTTTTTAGTTTAACGTCCCACGTTGTGCACCGAGGCTAAGGGAGACAGCGATAATAAGTGGCAGGAAACAGGAGAACCTCGAGAAAACTCACGCGTACGGTGTTTGCCCACCAGAACACCTACCTAGCATTAGCTGGAATCGAACCAAACCATAACACAAGACTACGCTGCTGTCTTTTACCAAGATATACCTAGCAACAGTTGTCAAGAACTGATGCATTTAAAGTTCCTCTATTCCCCAATCAAAAAGACAGTATTGGACGCTTGAAATAGCTGTTAAAATAACGTTTATAATTCTTCCTCTACAAAATGCTAACAACGGGTTTCAGAGAAGGGGATTCGAAATAGGAACAAATTTTAAAATTTATAGGAGAAACGGAGTAATTTTTAGGCACAATTTATATGGGACTATTTGTAATTTGCACATTCTTATGTGAGTATGAAGTGTCTAGTGATACACTAGCTACGCGGCAAGTAGTTCAAAGATGCCACCTATTTGTAAATGTCGTTCTATTTTCATTTTAAGTTTTCCATAATTTTGTTTATGATAAAGAAGGAATTTTAAGGCAGGGATGCAAATAAGCAACAAAATTTTACTAGCCCACATTCCACAATAGAAATCATTTCTTACCTTCCGTATGATATTAAATACTCGCCCGCACCGATGATCCACTGGCACCGGACGAGTGGGCGAGCGGTTATTTGCATTCCTGTTTTAAGGTTTAGAGAAAGAATACCGTACAGAGAATTTCGAAAATATATTCAAATGTGAATGTTGTTATAACAAAAGTAATACGTCATCGGGAAATCTATATATATAAAAGAGAACGCACAAAATCCTTTGTCCGCTCATCACGCTAATACGGCTGAACCGATTTCTTTCATTTTTGGGGGGTTGTTAGGATTTGGACCCTAGATGGTTTTTATCATATCACTTTAATTTTCAATTACCAGTGTCTTGAGATAATTGACCATTCAGGTGTCCATACGTACAAATCCTTTGTTATTAGTTCATCATAGGTATAAAAATAAACGTACTTATATGCAACCCGCATGACCCTGTGACTCGGCGGGTTAACATAAATGACAGGCGCTATAAATCACTTGAAAGCGAAAAAGTAAAAATTATCTAAGTAACAAAGTTTATTGCGTTCCGGGATGACCGCAGCGAAGCGGGGCGGGTTGGGGTGACCGCAGCGAAGCGGGGCGGGTTAACATAAATGACAGGCGATATAATGTTAACATTAGTGCAATCTTCTATGGTTTTTATCATATCACTTGAAAGCGAAAAAGTAAAAATTATCTAAGTAACAAAGTTTATTGCGTTCCGGGGTGACCGCAGCGAAGCGGGGTGAACGCTGCTAGTATTGTATAAGAAGGATACTTTTTCTTTAAGAAAATAGAAGCTGACAGTAGATAAAGTGTCGCTGTTTGTTATTTTTTTAGTGTCAATTTTTTGGAGTTCATCTCTGGCATGTGAATTCTATTCAAGCTCACTTCAAGTGGGCTTTGTAGCGGACAAACACCATATTCTTGGGGTTCTGCGGTTTTCTCTCGCTTTCCCTATTTCACCATATTTAGCCATCTCATCATTATTGCTTCCCTTAGCCTCGGTGCATTATCGTGGAACGTTATAAGGTAAACGCGCCGGATTTCGACAGGTTAAGGACCTTTTTCAAAATCAATTGCCTATTGTGACCATAATATTGGTCGTTGTTGGCCCATTTTTTCCCTTGAAATGTACAGTCTCTACTAATACTAAAACTTACTTCAAGGCTCAAATGCTAATGTTAAAATCTTTTACGAAACTGGAACTCGCCAATGGAACCCAAATTCGACACACTTCACCTGGTTTCGACAGTTGCGGTATCTGAATTCGACACCTTCAATTATATCCATGTAAAATATTAAGTCGACATTATTATTAGTAGTAATCTCTTCTCAGCTTCAAATATTGTTTTATTATTATGCAGAAATTATCAGACGGGCAAAAGAACACAACTTAAATTTTCTGAACTGAGTAGTTATTTCGATGATCCTCAATTCGACATGCTGGAACCTGATTTCGACATTCCATGTCGAACTGGGGTTACAACTATCGGAGAATTATGCAACAAATAGCTTTATGAAAGACTTTGAACATACTTCTACGTTTAGATATTCAGTTAAAATTATATTTGCACTACTGAGCATGAATTCGACAACCTTGTCGAAATCCGGTTCACGTTACAAATAAATGCTCGTGTTTTCGACAACCCCCCGTTCATGTTACATCACAACCTTTGTCCTCACAGAAGAAAATAAAACGCACTGATTGAAACTCCTTTACAACATTAAAGTACCACTATTTGCTTGAAGCAAACCTAACTTTAATAAAAGTCTTACGAAAATAACCCGCCGTCTTATGTTTTCCTTAATATTATGTGTTTTTTCTCGAAGAGTGTGTCACACACACAACAGTGTACTTCTTTTCTCCATACATATGACTCATCTACTGTAACCGTACTTCTGACACGAGAAACGACACTCCCATAATGTTGCCACTTCTATTCACGATTGCAGGGATGATATCTTACGCTTATTTCACAACATTTAAACACAGGTATGTCGAATTCGGGTGCCTGTCGAATTCAGGCGCGTTTACCTTAGCCTTACTCATCCTCAAGAAGAAATTTTCCATTTGTTCACATTTTCATGCTTGCCTCCACAAGAAATAAGAATGCATAGAATTATGTGTTAATGGTGATTCATGTACAGTCCACAGCAAAAAATCTGCAGCATGAGCATGTGTGAAACGACGAAGTCTTTTGGTCCAAAGTAAGTGTGCAGGGGAGGACGCCGAGGTTTCTTATGGCTTGATTCCTGCCACTTAGACGTTATGTTGATTCCCTGGGCATGATTAGGCGTAGTTTCACAATAAACTTAAATGCTCATGTTGCAAGTTTTTTGCTGCGGACTGTACCGTTCCCTCTTTTCCCAAAACCTGTTATCACTTTCCATCTTGATATAAGGCAAAACGGGAAAATCTTGTTTTGGCTTTTTTTTTATTTTGCTTTATGAACTTTACGTTCGTTGTCTTGCAAATCAGTGATAAAATGGATCACGAACTTCGTGACCCGTGACCCAGAAGACCCAGAGACAGTAAAATCAATGACCCAACGGACCCGGTGACCGAGAATGATCCATGATCCGGAGTGACCCGGTGGCCCAGTAAGACGCGGAGACGAAACATCGTTATACAAATGAGGAGGCTACAAACGTAGCGTTAAGAATCACAGGAAAGGTAAGCTACATGTTTCATCTTATGACGAATCGTCAACGTTTAATCGACCTGTAAAACTTGTCGTTTAGTATATATAAAAGATACCGCTAAGAATTTGTATATTCATAACCCACATGTGGGAAAACAAAAGAAACATGAAATTATATTTATAAAAACATGAAATATTAGTATCTTGCTTATGAAATATTACGCCGAGAATCAAAGAAATGAATGTTCAAGCTCAAGTTGTGAACATCATTGACCTACCAATTTCTGCAGTAATACCATGGAATCAAATCAGTATGGAACTGCATTTAGCATATGCGAGAAGAATCCATAGAGGATAGCGCTAAGCTGAGATATCAGCATAGGTGATGGATCGCGTTTTTACGCATTTTAAGATCAACCTGTAGCAGACCATAGATTTTTGAACAAGATGTCACGAGAGAATCTTCTTCAGCCTTGGTTGCACCTCTCATAGAGCAGCGAGGTGGTTCTGTTATTTCTATGGAGTCTTTAACCTCAAAAGGACTTCCTAAGCTTCGCCCTCGGGATTACTAACCTCGCTGGCTCATATCACACCAATCAAGCTGCCTCATGTGCTGAAGGTAGACTGACCAGAAGAAGATTTGAGATTCTCAGCGATCAAATTCCTTTAGATTACTCAAATGCAGGCTGCAATACTCTTCAATCACCGTTACTTGTCCGAGCCAGAGTTTCTTCTCTCTTCTCCAAGAGCAAAGTTCACTGGATTTTTATACTCGTTGATCGTGCCTTGACCGGTGATGCCTCAATTCAAGCTACGTATTGTAGCTATAAAGCTGGTAGTATTACCACAGATATGTGCGTGCATGCGCTTTGTGTTGTCTGGTTTCTTGCTCGCTATCTTCCAAAAAGTCGTGAACATGCCGCATTTTTGAATCGTCTTCTCCCCAACGGTGTTATTGCACCTCATGACACTAATTCAGGGAAAGTAGATTAGTTAACATTATCCCCGGAATAGATACGTATAATATCACTCGTTTCAGTCTTAATGTTGTCCATCCAGTTTTGAGTACAGTCTCATAAAGGAAAAACAATATTTTTATACATCATGATGACGTCATTTGGAACTTTTTGGCAGAAATTTGCACATGGTGAAGAATGGTTTTTCACTAGTTTCACCATGTTCCTAAAGTTTCCTTGAAACAAATTGAATTGCATATGCAAGCTCTCAAAGGGTTCTATAGTATGCCTTTTTCGTCTACCTTTGTTTTCTTTCGAGGATATCTAGTCTTGAACAAATCTTCGACCCATCACCCATATCTCAGGTTAGCACTATCTTCTATGGATGCTTCTCACATATGCTACTAAATGCGGTTGCATACTGATTGTATTCCTATATTGATTTCATTCGTAAAACCTCTCAGTTTTTCTAAATCAGCAGTGACTCTTTTACTTTTGCTACACTTTTTGACCAACTTCCTGAGGTTTTAGGGCCAAAATAACGGTACGTCTAGATAGGGCTTGAAGAGTACTTCCTATTACGCGTATGGGTTAACGTCTAGCTTCTAGAGCCCCTGGCAATGGAACTGTGAATAGACGCCTTTGTTCGGTTTCTAAGGATTAATTGTATTACCTGTAATATAACCTAACACAACGTGATTAATCCTTTCTTGAACATCGATCCAATGCATTAGCCTATAATAATAATATGCCATTTTTTTTTTTTTTTTTTTTTGTCAAACGTTAGTTTGACTCTTATAAGGTTAAATCATTCTGATAACAAAGATCTTCCATTTGTGGAAATTAAGAACTGCGAAACTTTAAAAAAATAAATAGTTTACATATGCTGCAATACATACGCAGGGAAGTGTGCTTCTCTGTCAACAAGCAACGTTTCCAGCATAATTATAGTTATGAATTGGTTCTGCTGCAATGATAATTATCTGATGCGCTTTCCATTACAGTAATGAAATCGTCGTATACATTTCATCCCACAAAGGAAGGCAAACAGGAAGGGTGGCAGCTCTCTTGACTTATTTTCTTGTTTAGGCGTCATTTTTGCAAGCCTATCTTATTCATAGTTGTTTAACTTGTTTCCATATACATTGTGAATAACGAAAATAAAAACTTGAATTTAGTGTTTGGATGCACAGAAGAGGTACTATTTACTAAACGTTAGAGTACTATATAGGTTACGTGAAGTATTGTGGTCAATATTAAACATTATTTGCCTTTTTTTTTTTTTTTTTTTAGGAAAAGAATAGATCTTGCGCTACACTTTTTTCTTTCATGGCGCGGTGGCTCAGTTGTAGAGCACTTACCTTTGGTGCTTGGAATCCCTTATTCGATCCCCGGCTAAGTAAGTTTGTGGTGGACAACATAATGTCCGTCGGTTTTCTCGGGGGTACTCCTGTTTCCTTTCACATTCTCATTCTACCAAGTCTTTCATCATCATTCACTAGCCTTAATCTTCGTCTCCCTTAGCCTAAAGCAAGGGTTTCTCAACCTGGGGGTCGCGAAGATAAGCGGAAGAGATAAATATAATTAGAATCTTATACCGGAAAATATTTTGAAATATTATTTTGTTGTTCTGATGAGCATATTTTATTTTTTATTTTTATACGTACCGTTAAGAACAACAAAAAATAGATCTACTAAACATTTTCAACAGGTGCAAAGTTGTTTAAAAATCAATTTAAATGAAATAGGTATGATATGAAACTAATGAGAACCGCAAATTGAAATACCAGAAAAATAGAAATAAAATACAACAAAACCTACATATTGAAATACAATTAAAATTGAAAGCTAATGAGATGCCTGATCATAGTGTGATTTCACTAATGCGGCAATGTGCTATTCAATCTTCGTGATGCACATTATCAAGTCATTTAAAATATTCAACTTTTTTTTTAAACAACTGTCAAAGTTTCTTTTAACTAAAGTTAGAAATTACTTTACTTTTTTTTATCATATGACCCTAAATTATAATTATGGGAGTCATGAAATTTTAAAATTTTGAAATGGCTTCCATTTTGAAATAGTATGACAGATCGGATTTGATATTTGTAATATGAATGAAATACGGTAACCAAATTTGGTTTTAATCCATTCGCTTTTAGGGAAGTTACTATATCCACTATATATACAAAAAATGGATTCTACTATTATAGAAATAAATGGATATCATGAGATCACTGCAATAGGATATTAAAAATCCTACACAAGCTTATTACAAACCAGACATTATAAAGGGTAGAGTGCTAGATTCAGTTATGTGGCAAGAGCATGTGACAAATATGGGGTCGCGATAGGAATTTGGTTGAGAACCACTGGCCTGAAGGGTTTAATCGTGGGACGGTAAACTGAAATATTTCATTTTCATTTTCTAATGTGATCAATGTCAAAACCATAAAATGACTGATTTCTACTAATTCCAGATTTTACATCAACTACATTGACGAACTCAATTTCTTTCGAGCCTATATGTATACTGTCCAATATTGATGGTGTTTCAGAAAGTGGTTTTTGAGATTTCTTCTTTCCCAGACGGACGGACACATTGACAAATAGGGTGGTATTAAGAAATTTTGGTAAATTAAACTCCTTAAGGGTCTTCACTACAGCGAAATTAAACTACCGCTAATTTTTTTTAAAATTGTAATATTCGCAAAACAAATAGAAATATTCGATGAACTAGACAATACGATTTTGTATGTGATACCTTTACCACAATTCATATATCTGCTTTGGGTATGCCGCTATTTACAGAACACGCAAAAAAATACTAAATCTATCTACAGTTGCAAATCTAAAGCTAAAAAATGAGTTGTGATAACGGTAAACACATGCAAAATCGTATTGTCTAGTTTACAACGTTTCTGCTTTTCGAAATATGTTTATTTGTTTTGAAGATATTACAGTAAAACTCTAAACTTAGCGGTAGTTTAATTTCGCTGTAGTGAAGACCCTTAATAACACCAGTGACTTTATATTAACCGAGAGCAAGGAATGAGTTTTCTCTCCAGATGTTATCTCAAAATTAACTCGTCTCTGATATTCGCCATTCGTTTTGAGAGTACAGTGAGTGCTCTAATTCTAGTTGTTGTTGAAGTACAGTAACAAGCCAAACCGTTTGCGAGAACAAATTATTTGTACGTTAAAAAGAAGAATTATTTATTTGAAAAGAAAAATAGCATTGTAGATAACAGAAAACCGTACTTAGACAGCAAGACGGTTCGTTTTAAATTCGCAAACTTTGTGGAAAATTCTTTTGGCGTAGATCCAACAAATCTTACTTTAAGTTAGGCGTGTTAGTGACATTCAGCAAAAAAGAAAAACCACTTCATTTCGCTGCAGTTCTATTATTATTTCAGCTCTTCCTTTTTGAAAAAAAAAGAAAAAGAAAAAAGAAAAATATTTACCCAATGATAATTTTAAAATTAAGTTGGCAGTGTGTCTCTTTTTTTTTTTTTTTTTTTTTGTGCGGTAGATTAATGTGCTCCAATATGTTTAGTATTCCAAACTCTGCGGTTAATTACAAAATTGAAAAAAGAGAAGATATGCTACTTCAATACAATCTCTTGAGCAAACTAATTTACAGTCAAAAAGAGCAATAAACCAATATTAAAACAGAATATTTTTTAATAAATATTCGTTCGATCAGAGTTGCCAGTTGGTCAAAGACTTAAAACTACCACGATATTTTATACAAGAAGAAAGGTTTGAATGCAAGTAGAAATGGCTCCAGAACGAAAAATGAAAATTAAAACTTTCTTGCACGAAATGGACTTTGGTTCATTGGGATTTTCATTATAGAAATATCATCGCTGCGCCTCGAAGAACCGCTATGTGTTAAAACCACAATCAGTGTTTCTTAATACGTGTATAATATAATAATAAAAAAAATTAATACCAACAGTGACCCCCGGAATACTACGTGTGCTCCCCCGGAACATTTTTTCTGAAAGAACGACTGACCACAACTTTTCAGGAGAAGCAAAAAAACATTCCAAACTCTTAAAATTTTGCCAAATATACACGGAAACACTTGAAAAATATAACAAAATTGGTTCTGCATATTTTATGCATTGGACATTGTTGTAGCTTTCTTCAATAGCATTATATTACTATTTTTGTGTTTACGTAGCACATGTCGGTTTATCTTTTGCGCTTTTATAAGCACTAGAGGATCAATACGTACGTGATGAGAACTTAAAGCCTTTAATTTCAATCTATTATTTTTTCATTGTTGTGGGGAAGCAATCGAGTATTCACTTATTACATTATAAGAGACGCTGCCTGACAGCTTTCAGGTTTATTTGTACGGCATAACTTATTTTCGACAAAAATGTCACATAGCGGTTCTTCGAGGCGCAGCGACGATATACTCATAAATAGTGTAAATGTACGACGGTAAGTCAAACATTATTCGCAATGTAGCTTAAATTATTCATAGTGACCTCTGTCCTAGTTTATTTTATTGTTATGCTGTTGTAGTTATGATATGAAGGTTTGATCCTAATTCTTCCATTTGTTGCAGACAGATCCTGACCACTTCATTAGAAGTTTGCACCAAAGAAGAACAACGAGTAGTGAACGTGACATGGTTCTGTTAGACAGACGAGTGACTATTGATGAAATGGCACATCGTTTAGGAAATTAGTCATGGTAATGAGTATTAAAAATCATCCACAACAAACTTGGGTTTCATAAAATCACTCGTCCGGCTTCTTCCTTGTGCGTAACACTTGTGCGATCATTTTTGAATTTTTGAATCCATTCGTAGACACTCCGTTGCGGCAAGACACTGTTCTCGTATTATGCCGAAAGTCTTCTTGGATGGCAGTCCCGGATACACTTTCCGACCACAAAAATCGGATCACTGCTCAAGGGCGCCCATGTTGTGGTTTCCAACGGGGTGGGGGGCAAGAAAAAGCGACATTTTAAATATAGTTTCAAATTTTGCTTAACTATTCTAAAAAAATTCTATTGGATTTTCGATATTCCGAAGTACAATTTCCTCTAGGTGGGGCGAGTGCCCCACCTTGCCTCCCTGATGGGCGCCCTTGTCACTGCTTGTTATTCTGCTTTGGTGCAAACTTCTAATGTAGCAGCCATGATCTGTTTGCAACAAAAGGAAGATACATAGAGGAATTAGAATCAAACTTTCATAGCATAACAATAAAATAAATGAGGACAGAAATCAGTATGAATAATTAAGAAAAGTTATAGCTGTATTATTTTTGACTTACCCTTGTATTAGTAAATAATGTAGAGTGAATTACAGCTAAATGTTAGGAACTGGATCGAATTATTCTGACTCGAGAATTTACTAAATCTCACATTTTTCTTTCAAACTTTTGTTTTTCAAGAAATCTAAGCTTAACTAATATCCCTCTCAGTTAGCATTGTACACTCATGTCCAGTCATGGTCGCATAAATATGTTGTTGTAGAACTATAATTTGATAACGAATTCGCCCGGTATTTTTTACAATGTTAGTATGTGTATAATCAGCAAAGACATGTGTGTGACAAATTTCATGTCAAACGAGCAGTAAATAAGAACAATATAACGAAAATAAAATTTTCTTGTTAGTTTAGTAACAGTTTGTTTAACTTATTCTAATTTTCGTATTTACAATTCTTTTCCTTTATAAATTACCACGAATATACATTTCCCGATTATACACATAGTATCAGTATTAAAAGTGTCCTGCAAAGTCATTATCAAATTATATTGTTACAAGAAGATAGTTATAGATATGCGACAATCATTTTCGACATGAGTGTACATCGAACAGAATGATACTTGACACGATTTACTTCTGTGCAGCGCAGTGTCAGAATCATAACAGAGGTTGCTAAGAGCAATCTTTCATTTGTTTGCATCAAGCAGGGGCGGATCCAGGACCGACTTCTGGGGGTGGGGGTTGTCATACTGCTACTTTTAAGGGTTCCAAACTTTGGGATGGGTTATATATATATATAAAAAATAAGAAAGTTTCCTCTTCTGGGGGGCGATTGCCCCGATCGCCCCCCTGGATCCGCCCCTGGTATCAAGTGAGGTTATTAAGAGGAACTGCTCGATTTGCCTTTAAGATTAGTAACTGTGATATCTCTCCTAATGTTTGATATCTCTCTTAGAGTTCCGATTCGTTCAGTATTGGTTCGTTGAAGAGAAAACAGACGGAGTCGTTGAGGAAAATTGCATACAAAAAAAAAAAAAAAAACGTATGTGGCGTACGTAAAAAGGTAGGTTTCATGCATAAATCTTGTATTTTTTAGACCTAAAGTACAACTATATATAATATCCTGCAGCAAACGTATAACTGGAAACACATGTTTTATAATACTGTCCGTAGAGTAATTCAGGTGGAAGTGAACATAGTAAGCATGAAAGTGAAAAAAATCTTACACAGAAATGGTAGCACGGCTGATTGACAATTACAGTATATATGAATAGGACAGACCTTCTGCATTCTTAAAATACAAGTTTGCTTCATTTCGTGTCTCAAGTAACGTGCACAGAAAGAAATGAATCATACGAGGTAAATTATTCACTTCACCCCACAGGTGGGAGTGAAGTGGATATACATATGGGGTGAAGTAGTGAGAAGAAGTGACCTGGATACAACGTAAATAAGATATAACCTGCTAATTAATGAGTATACAGCTAACGAAGAACACCTACATGATGTAAAGGTACATAAGCTATTGTTAAAGAAATGCTTAAGAAGCAAGTGATTACAAGTGGTTCGAATTCCAGGTTAAACTGTAGGTCCCGTCCTTAGGTCGACATCATCCTCCCATGGAAGGTAATAACAAATCACTATGGGTTCACCTAGACCAGGGGTCAAAGACCTCTCTTCGGGCAGAACACTACATCACACCCACACCCATACCCACCCTTATATATGATCATTGCCTCATGGAATGATTGCCAGGACTATTCACATCACCCTAAAATATGTTAGTCATTTCAACCCATCTCGTTGTCTTTTTTCAAAACATGTTTTGTAGCTTTATGTTCGCAATACCTGTATATTGAGGCACATCTATATACATGTGTAACTAATAATCGCCTCATGCTACTGTGGAAGTATTGGGTACAACACGATTACTTCAGGAAAGAATTGCCCTAGTTTCTTACTGTTCCATATTACAATAGCAACAAAAGGGTTATAAATCTATTTACCTCCCCTGTTGTTCGTGCTCGCTGCATTCAATACTTCGCTTCTTTCCTCTGCACACTAACATCTTCGTCAGCCCTAGACTCAATACTGCACATACATGGGCTTTGCAAGGTCAGCGCCGACCATGCTTTGTTGCCACATATCATTAACCTTAACTCTATTCACTTCACCCCTATGGTAACTTAACCCCGAGTTACTCTATAAGTGTTCCATCTATTCGTATTTTCCGTGTGATTGTATGTCGGCAGAAAGAATCTCATATACAAATGAACGTATATAACATATAGCTGACATATGTAACATACTTATACTTACGTAATAGCCGGAAGACTTTAGATAGACATCCTACAATGGCATGATGTAACATCTAAGAGCAGTACATATATAGGACATGGATATCGTATGCTCCGTACTGATTTCTGTAGTAAACATAAGGATTTTGTATATTTATACAAAGGTCCGTTACCCCCCTCCCCCACATTCAAATAGTAGAATATTTTGTAGTCAGCTGTTATGTGCGTCTTATGTGCGCTTATGTGCGCCGAGTTTCAGCTTATGTGCGCACATATTTACACACCAAAAGGGTGATAGAAAAGCGCACTCCAGGGTAACGCCTGAGTGCGATATTCGAATCCAGACTTCAAATTTCTGTGTCAAGTAATATTCCATATGTGCGCTTATGTGCGCATAAAATTTCCATTTGTGCGCGCACAGGAACGAAGAAAATCGATAAACAAAAATGTACAGAAAATTCATGACTTGCTCTAAATCAAAGAATAACAATTTGAAATTTCTGCAGCAAGTAATACTCCATATGTGCGCCTAAGCGCACATAATATTTTTAGTGTGCGCACAAACAAACGCAAGATGTATCGTATTGAAAAATGTAAATCAGTGAAGTTCAAAGAGCGCACTTAAAGCAATGAAATAAGATAGAAACTCAGAACAACATTTGTCCTTTTGTGCGTCATATTTACCCTTATGTGCGCTCAATATCATTTTCTGTGCGCACATACTAACACATGAAAACGATGATAATAGTGCACTTTCTCAGAGAAACCCATAAGTATGATATTACGACTTCATGTTTAGTTGTCAAGTAGTATTCCATATTTGCGCTTATGTGCGCATAAAATAAACATTTGTGCGCGCATAGGAACAAAGAAAATCGATAGACAAAAATGTACAGAAAATTCAAGACTTTCTCTAAATCAAGAAATAAGAATTTGAGATATCTGCAGCAAGTAATACTCCATATGTGCGCCTAAGCGCACATAATATTTTTAGTGTGCGCACAAACAAACGCAAGATGTAGCGTATTGAAAAATGTAAATCAGTGAAGTTCAAAGGGCGCACTAAATGCAATGAAATAAGATAAAAACTTAAAAAAACATTTGTTCTTATGTGCGTCATGTTTGCCCTTATGTGCGCTCAATATCATTTTCTGTGCGCATATACTAACACATGAAAGCGATGTTAAATGTGCACTCAATCAGCGAAACGCCTTAGCATGATATTTGAATTAGGACTTCATATTTATTTGTCAAGTTGTATTCCATATGTGCACATAGAAATTTCATTTGTGCGCGCATAGGAACGAAGAAAATCGATAGACAAAAATGTACAGAAAATTCATGACTTGCTCTAAATCAAAGAATAACAACTTGAGATTTCTGCAGCAAGTAATACTCCATATGTGCGCCTAAGCGCACATAATATTTTAGTGTGCGCACAAACAAACGCAAGATGTATTGAAAAATGTAAGTCAGTGAATTTCAAAGGGCTCACTTAAAGCAATGAAATGAGATAGAAACTTCGAACAACATTTCTTCTTATGTGCGTCATATTTGCCCTTATGTACGCTCGATATCATTTTCTGTGCGCACATCCTAACACATGAAAACAATGATAAAATTGCACTTCTTTAGGGAAACGCCTAAGTATGATATTAGAATTACAACTTCATATTTAGTTGTGAAGTAGTATTCCGTATGTGCGCTTATGTGCGAATAAAATTAACATTTGTGCGCGCACAGGAACAAAAAAATCGATAGACGAAAATGTACACAAAGTTCATGACTTGCTGTAAATCAAGGAATAACAGCTTGAGATTTCTGCAGCAAGTAACACTCTATATGTGCGCCTAAGTGCAGATAATACTTTTAGTGTGCGCACAAACAAACGCAAGATGTATCGTATTGAAAGTTGTTAATCAGTGAAGTTTCCTCATACTCTCTCAATATATATACATAGAGAGAGGCGCGAATCCCAGGGTAGCTTTAGGGGCTATAGCCCCCCTTGACGCTCAGGTATATGATGGATAAAGTGGGCTTCAATCCTGCTTTACACTGGAATAAGCGTCAAACTATGGTTTACCCTTGATCATATCCTGGATCCGCCACTATATATATAATATGGGCTATACCATTTGTAAATATGCCCCCCCCCCCATCTTAGATCTGGCTAGTACCTGGTTATCAATATAATTTTTCTGTATAATTGGTATCACTATGCATAATACATTTTAAAATCAGATTTTCGGTTTTACATAAACGTGAGTCATACACAAAAATTAATCGCGGTTTCCATATCTCAGCAGGTGCGGTGTGAGACCAGAAGACCGGATCTACTAGAGTGATTGGATTTCAGCTTTGCTTAAGAAAAGTTGTAAAAAAAAAAAAATCCTGCTGATCAGGAAGATCAGTTAACCTAAGAATTTGAAGTTCTGAAAGCAGGTAGTCTTTAACAACTGTGCATGGTTGTTAAAGAAAGTTTTTCAATATAGGTTAAAATAGGGTCGAATCGGAATCCCTACGACTCAAGTCTTGTACCCTATAAATTAGGGCGCTTGCTGGTATTTTGGAGTTGCCAGTTTTGAATTCGAAAATATTCACTAACGATTTTCAGAGGTAATGAAAAAAATGTTCTCGGGATCTAAAATTATTCAGGATTCCGATTTTCACACACTAAATCTCGAATTCTGTCAGACTGCTTTTACGTTGGAGTGATCTACACAACGAAATCCTGGTCTTTATACTCAGAGCTCGCCTTCCTACCGTCTCGATCCCATTCATAAACTAGATCATGCAACGATTGAAAATATTATAAATTCTTAAACCTAGCTAAAAGAACTCACAGTGAGTGGAAGTCCTATTTTGATGAAACTTGGTATGCTTTCCTAATATCTACAGGAACCGTATAGACAAAATTGTAGTTGCAAAGCCAACGAATAACAACAGGATGGCGAAAAATCGTAGGTAATAAGTAAACCATACATAGGGGACAAAAGCCAATTTCATATTTATGTATTACACGAGTTGAGTTGATTTTGAGTTTAACGTCCCGTTCAGCAGCGAGGCTATATGAGACGTGGACCTACTAATTAACGTGGAATCCGAACCACATGAGCTCCCGCCGGGAATCGAACCCGGGCCTCCCACGCCAAAGGCGCGTACGCTAACCGCTTAGCCACGGAGGAGCTCTATATGTCTTACAGGAATAGAGTTAGAGAAGAACTAACTTCACCAATGGATTTCTAGAAACATTCCAGTCCGAACTGATAAATCATATGGCCCAGTTCTCATTTATAAATCTCGTCGAAGATTCAAAATAACAGCTTTCAAGATGGCGGTCATGATGAAGTACCTTCTCACAGGTGGTGAATTCTACCCATTATCTATCCAGAGAAACTTTGTGTCTATTGCTTTATTCCTTTGCAAAAAAAAAAAAAAAAAAAAAAAAAAACGCAGTTTTTCGTCACCTTTTATATCTTTTACTTATCTATAGGTTCTAAGTCATTTGTTGTACTGCATAAAATTTTAGATGTGCAATTTCTTCTGGATACTGTGCCTGTATGCCAACTTCTTCTAAAATCGGGGTTTCTACAGTACTGTATAAGGAATAAAATCTTAATACATCACCAATTTCACTTTTAAGCAAAAATGACTGTTTCGTAAATACTTATGAATAGATTTTCATTTCTTATCGCCAATTGAACAATAATGTAAAATGTATATTTTGTTATTCGAACAAAGTTTATATACTAGCTTGAAGAAATAAGGAAGCACGTCTCAATACCTAAGTTCAAACACATCCAATCCACGGAAGTCGCTTCACAAGTAAAAAGTCACACATCTGTAGGATGTGGCCTGAATACACAATACCAAATTCTAATAGGAAGATTTGTCGCAACACCCTCTCGATTCACCTGAACTTGACATAATTTAATACACAAGATTCAGAGGCCGTCTGCACCTGGTCAGTTCCTAAAATCTCAAAGTTACGAAGAATGCAGGATGCTTGAGGTCCAGTTGTTCCAGTCTGTCTGACGTCTTATAAGTTCAGTCCAACCCAGCTGAGTCAAGTTGATTTTATCATTGTGGGTAAAAATAACGCCAAAAGTGGTACTCACAATCTTTTATTGCACCTAACAACTACCACGAATATCCGGTGTCTAGTCTACTCGGAGACCTGGGTTTCCGCATGTTGATCCGGCTTTTGGTTCGAAAGCTTTTAACCCTTTCCGGATCCTGGCTTTTTGGGCTATTTTTTAGACTTTCAGTCAAGCAGCTACTGTATCGTCACTATTTATCCTAGGATCATGGTTCATACCTCATTCTCTTCAGAATAGAGCTGGCTTTCAAATGGTACCACTTGCGGGCTCATACCATATACCAGAAGCGGGAAAAAATGTCAAAGTGAAAATTTTGGGGGGACAATTTTTTTCTCGACCTTTGGCCCCCCCTGGACCCCCCTGTGTGATCGTAGCAATCTAAAAAAATCTGAGAAATAGTACTTGGTATACTGAATGTGTGTGCCAAATTTCAAGTTTCTATCTTGAATAGTAAGGGCGGGAGAATTTTTATCAAAAATTCCCACAGTGCCCCAAAGTACCATAAAACACTATGATCTCAGGGAAAAAAATTCCTGAGACATCCCTAATTACCCTAGGACTATAATCCACCAATCATTCTCTTCAGAATAGAACTGTCTTTCAGGCGGTACCATTCATATGTCTCCATCATGTATCTAAGGCGGGAAATTCCTGAAAAAGGGATTTTTTGAGGCAAAATTTCCCTTTTTCAACTTTTGCCCCTCTGGACTCCCCCTGTTTTTACGCAGAAATCGGAAAAAAATTCTGGTAAATACCACTCGGTGGACTGAATTTTTGTGCAAAATTTCAATCTTCTACGTGAAAAAATAGGCCCGCCAGAAAAAATTCCCCTACCATGCCCTACTTTTACTCTATACAGAAGTATATTTGGATAAAAATTCACTGAGACGGCCCTAATTACTCTAGAATAATAATTCGACCGTCGATCTCTTCAGAATGGAACGGCCTTTCAGACGGTATGACTCACATGGTCCTATCAAGTTTTTTTGGCGGGGAAATGACGAAATATGGGATATTTGGGGTAAAAAATCCCTATTTTTACCCCTTTGCCCCTCTGGTTCCCCCCCCCCTGTTTTAGCACTGACATCGGAACCAAAAATCTGGTAAATAGTACTCGGTAGACTTAATGTTTGTGCAAAATTTCAATCTTCTACGTTCAAAAATAAGCCCGTCAAAAAATATATATACCGACAATGCCCCATATTTTCCTATATAGAAGTATATTTTTCAAAAAATCCCTGAGACGTCCCTAATTACCCTAGAATAATAATTCGACCGTCATTCTCTTCAGAATGGAACGGCCTTTCAGACGGTATGACTTACGTGGTAAATACTACTCGGTGGATTGAATGTTTGTGCAAAATTTCAATTTTCTACGTAGAAAAATAAGCCCGCCAAAAAATATTGAACATAGGGTTAGAAAATGAGAAAATAAATTTTTGACTTATGACGTCATCACCTCCTATGTCTGGACGCAGGACGATCTGAACCCATACGTAATGTCTTCTACAAGGCCTCTGGACTTGAAAAAAAAAAAAAAAAAAAAAACAGGACGAAAAAGCTCAAATAGAAGAGAAATAACGCAATGTACCATGAAAAGTGCATATGGTACAAATTGTACCATAGGATCCCCAAAGGGTTAAGGGGGACCGATAGATGGATAGAACACTCGCAGGAATTCTAAGATTTTTCAATATGTCGCCAAAAAATAACTTATAATTACTATTATTAACCCTTTCGAGACCAGACATTTTTTTTTTTCGTGTTTTCATCGACTTTAAGTTAAAGAATGATAGCTCAAAGACTATTTACCCGACTGATTTACATTTATAATACAAAGTTCAAGAAATCAAGAGGATTTATTTTATTTGAAAAATAAAAAGTAACCTATTCTGGGAGGGGCGATCGGGCAATTGCCCTCTCTGGATCCGCTCATGGATGAAGCACATTAGTGTATGCTGCTCACCGGTTGCGGAACACTGGGCTCGTGTTGACGACCTCGGAAGCTTCAGAATTGATTAAAAAACATACTGGTATAGTTCTAACTAGATACTAACGTCATTATCAAAACTCTTCCTGTCCCCGATCCTCCGCTCGAAAAATGTTTATGATGTAACAGTCAGAGGTGTAGCCAGGATTTCATTTCTGGGAGGGTCCAGGCCCCTTCCAAGAAAATATTTGGCAACGTGTAAACTTGAAACGCAGTTTTTTTGCTATATTTTAACGATCCTTACGAATTCGGGGGTCCGGGGATACTGCCCATTTTTTTTTTTTTTTTTTTTTTTTTTTGGCAATAAGTAGACTGAATATGCAATTTAATCCTTATTTTAACAACTTTTGAAAGTTTCGAGGAGGTCCAGATCCCCCGGACCCTTCCCCTGGCTACGTCATTGGTAACAGTCTTTAGTTCCCCAAAGTTGATTGTCTAAATAAAACATTTCAAATACGCATTTCAAGTTAAGTTAATGTTGTACAATTCAGAGTAAACTTCATAAAACAAAAGAAATAATACATTAGATTATTTTAAGCAAAGTTATTTGGAGGGCTCTGCTCCCATATCTGTAAGATTGGGGTGGCTCAGTACTCATCATTAACATTGGAGGAATCTCGGGCACTCATGGAGTCGGCGCCTATGCTTTGGTTCAACCATATTTGGCATAGAAACAATCTTCCCGATATCTTAATTAATGTTCACACAGGAGAGGATTAAATGCGCGCCAGGTCGGTCTCGTAAGGGTTAAGGCAATAAAAAATATATAAAATGCAGAGTCTACTTACCTCATATAAAAAAAAGTAGCACCTTTGTACGGTAAATTGAAAGTCGAGTGAAATAAGTTATTACAATTCAAACACAGGAACAACAAAATTTTCGACAGCAATAGGATTTTTTTATCTTGGAATAACTTATGTTATTAGACTTATTGTGTAGCAGAGCAGACAACTACAAGACCAGCACTAGCCAATATATATAATTTTCTGAAGTGCGAACTTACGAGTTGCATAAACATACTGCAGAAAGGTGCCAATAACTGAGATGCAGACGATAGTTGTTGGTTTCCTTCTTGATAACACACCCTCTCTCCACCCTTAAGGAGCCTTTTATATCAAGACATGTCGCTAAGACGTTTTGTTTAATGAAATCTCAAGTTCTTATTCTTTGATTTAGAGAAAGTCTTGAATTTTCTGTACATTTTTGTCTATCGATTTTCTTCGTTCTTATGCGCGCACAAATGGAAATTTTATGCGCACATTAGCGCACATATAGAATACTACTTGACAACTAAATATGAAGTCCTAATTCAAATATCATACTTAGGCGTTTCCCTGATGGAGTGCTCTTTTATCATCGTTTTCATGTGTTAGTATATGCGCACAGAAAATGATATTGAGCGTACATAAGGGCAAATATGACGCACAAAAGAACAAATGTTGTTCTAAGTTTCTATCTTACTTTATTGCTTTAAGTGCGCTCTTTGAACTTCACTGATTTACATTTTTCAATACAATACATCTTGCGTTTGTTTGTGCGCACACTAAAAATATTATGTGCGCTTAGGCGCACATATGGAGTATTACTTGCTGCAGAAATTTCAAGTTGTTATTCTTTGATTTAGAGCAAGTCATGAATTTTCTGTACATTTTTGTCTATCGATTTTCTTCATTCCTATGCGCGCACAAATGTTAATTTTATGCGCACATAAGCGCAAATATGGAATACTACTTGACAACTAAACATGAAGTAATAATATCATACTTATGGGTTTCTCTGATAAAGTGCACTTTTATCATCGTTTTCATGTGTTAGTATGTGCGCACAGAAAATGATATTGAGCGCACATAAGGGCAAATATGACGCACAAAAGGACAAATGTTGTTCTGAGTTTCTATCTTATTTCATTGCTTTAAGTGCGCTCTCTGAACTTCACTGATTTACATTTTTCAATACGATACATCTTGCGTTTGTTTGTGCGCACACTAAAAATATTATGTGCACTTAGGCGCACATATGGAGTATTACTTGCTGCAGAAATCTCAAGTTGTTATGCTTTGATTTAGAGCAAGTCATGAATTTTCTGTACATTTTTGTCTATCGATTTTCTTCGTTCCTGTGCGCGCACAAATGGAAATTTTATGCGCACATAAGCGCACATATGGAATACTACTTGGCACAGAAATTTGAAGTCTGTATTCGAATGTCGCACTCAGGCGTTACCCTGGAGTGCGCTTTTCTATCACCCTTTTGGTGTGTAAATATGTGCGCACATAAGCTGAAACTCGGCGCACATAAGCGCACATAAGACGCACATAACAGCTGACTACAAAATATTCTACTATTTGAATATGGGGGAGGGGGATAACGGACCTTTTATACAATATAGGGGAAGTCAGTTTAATATGAGCAGTCCGAAAATATGAGCAGCACGAAGCTTAAACTCACACAGCACACATATACCTTGCGCAAGAGGAAAACAACGAAGTTTGTTTGGAGTTTCATGAATTTGCAGTGGGTAGCCCAAGTTCCTTCGCTGCAGATGTTGTGAAATAAGAGACAAGTTTACAGGTACGGATAATAAAAAAGTGTAGCTTTTTAGAGATATAATTAAATCAGGGTAATGGATAATAACATAAAACTTGGTATCTATGCTTTGTATATAATTTGTGACTGGATTTATAGTCAGTTCTGTCTAGGAACATAATGTCAGTCTTTTGTTTACTTCTTTTCTATAAACAGGGTTGTCAACCACAACACGTTAAAATATCATTAACAGTCAGTGAAATATGAGCTTTTGAATTCAGTTTAATATCGGCGCACATATTTTTTTTTTTTTTTGAAAGTAATGAGAGAAATGGACCTGAGGAGCTTCTGTAGATGCTAACTAAAGTAGACATTCCGTAATAACAATTTATAATAACATGGATGATATAACTTCTACAATCTTCAAGTTTATAATCAGCTTGAATACATTTCGTCGATTTCCAGTCTATCACCCCAGCCCTGTGTGGGATGGGTGTTGTCACAGTCTATACGTGCGGAGAAGGTGAACAAGCAGACATCTATAAATCTAAAGCTCACAGATAACCATAAATAAATCTAAAGTTCAAGTGGATTATAATAATTTCATTGAAGAAAACGCCAGAAATGCTGCTCCAAGAAAGAGGACAGTCGCATCCTTACAATGTGAGGAGAATGAAAGTCTTTGGAGTCTCTAGTAAACTTTTCTTCACAAACACGGCAAAGGGTAAAAATGGAACAAGTGTGATATGAGCCAAGACTGGTATCATGTTCTTTGTGTGAACGTTCAGTGCCCTGAGTTCTTTGTTTGTGATTATTGTAGCAGATTTAATGCCTAGATATTTATGTCAAACCAATAGACAGGACTCTTGAAATGAACTATGTTTTACGTGTATGTGCAACTACCTTTTGCTCGTTATTGTAATCATTTACGTTTTATTTCTTCTTTTGTACATTTTTTTTGTATCTGCTTTGCATTTTATGTGAAAATATTAAAAAAAGAAATGCTGCTCATACCTGCCCTACGAAGTGCTCATATTACCCTTGTACTACGGAAAATATGAGCACTGCGCACCTACCTTACTAACCTGTTTATTACTCACGAACAAAAGTACGTATAACCTTGTTCTTTTCAGCGTTTGTAGACGAAAGATCAGGCCTTCTTTTGGTGAGACTTTTTTTCTTTCTTTAATACATAATTTAAATATATATTAGTATTTTCATTAAGTATGCTCATATTCAACTGACTTCCCCTACCGCTGTCCGGATAACGAATTTTTCTCAGTGAGCATATCAGGGAATAAGTTTACTATAAAAAAGTCCCAGATTTCTACAGACAGTGATTCATGACCCGTTAGATTTTCTCAATATCCACGAGAGTAAAAATTTCCATACCAAACAAGAATTCAAAATTACCAGATTAAATGAGAAAACCACAAAATTGTTAACACTGTTGCTCAAACATATCAAGGTGTTAATTAAATTTGAATCTAAAGGAATCAATCAACCAGTTTATTATTAACCTAACCTCCAGTTATTAAATTTTAAAATATTTTTGGGCGAAAAATATTTCAAATTTATGTATATATAGCAATTAAACAAAATAGAAAACAACTCAAGTTTGCAATTTTGTAGTTTGGTTTCTGTTTTCAAGAACCTTCCTTTCACGTTTTTACGTGCATTTTCGATCGTAGGAGGATACGTCTCTCTCTCTCTCTTTGTGTGTGTGTGTGTGTGTGTGTAGGTATGTGCGCTCATATCGGATATTGGATACTGATTTATTGGAAATCTGTTTCCACCATGATTTTTTGTGTGAGTTTTTTTTTCTTTTGTACGATACGGTTCTTCAAACTATCCCTTATTTCTGAAGCATGTGGCTAACATCCATTTCCTTTCTTCGCAACTACATTCGCTTTTTTTTTTTTCACTCGTCAAACCACACGACACACACACACATACAAAACAATAATTGATCATGTTTTAGAGATACTCTGGCGAACTAGAGAGTGACAGAAGGTTTATATCCGAGACTTACTGTCACGAGTTCGATACTGTTTGCACTGAGCCACAATGTTGGTTTCGGGAGCCGTAAAAAGCAGAAACGAGAAAACAAGGGCAGATGGCTGGATACACGCAGTAACGTACCCTATTACATCCATTTCCAAGTGGAAACTCTGTCACGATATAATTTGCTTTTTCCATTTTCGTCCTCACATTTGGTATATATTGTAAAGGACCCAAATTGACTGAATCACATTTGTATATTTGTCCTTTTAGTTTGAAAGACGAGTCATGTTTAGTGTTCCGAAATGTGTTGCTGTGTAATGTGTTCATTTCGACTCATATAATTGTTTAATCGATCCGTACTATCAAGCTGTGTTTTGTCTTGTACTATCCTTTTTATGTCAATGTACTGTTTACATTTTATATGTGTACATTGTGCTATACAAGAGCAAGGCAGACCAATATGGCTGACGTGCTTGTCATTTTGCATATTCGCGTAAAAATCAACTATCCATGATCATTGCAAATTAACGAATACGTTCGTACTTAAATCTTAAATTTTTGTAAAGAGAATATTCACTCCAATTAGTGATAATTTTAAAGGCTGGCCTGGGATGGAAGGAGAGGGAGAGATTTTCAGTCTGGATCATAGCTACAATCGTATTCAACTTGTACAAGTAGTATTTTCCGAGCTGTGCTTGACTTCCTCCTGGAGGCGCGGTGGCTTAGAGGTGGAGCGTTCACCTTCGGTGCTTGGGGTCCCTAGTTCGATCCCAGCTCGCGCCGTGTGGACTTTGTGGTGGACAAACACCGTGCTCGTGGGTTTTCTCGAGGTTCTCCCGTTTCCTCTCACTTTCTTCATTTCACTCATCTCTCATCATCACCGTCTCCTTTAGCCTAACCGGCATAAGCGTGGGACATAAAACTTAAAGATTTCATTAAATTTTTTGGCTCCCTCCATGTATAAAACACATTTTCCGGGGAAAATTTTCTAAAATCATCAAAAAAAAAAAAAAAACTGTTAAGAAAAATAACTTTAATTTAAACTGGATTTATAGGAGAGGTAAATAGGAAATGAGGAAATTAACCCTACAGGTAAATTACGAATTCCTAACATATGAATAATTTTAGAATTTTCGTAACAATGTATGAGCAATGTACTATGAATTTCTAAACAAGTATTCGTATCGTAGAACCAGCCAGTCTGCATTTGTTTACTTAAATTGCGTTTAAATTAACTATTTGGACAATCCTAAATCTTTTTTTTTTTTTTTTTTTTTTTTTTTTTTTTACACATTATGGTTCAAGTTTGTTCTTCTGACACTTCAAGCCAAATGTTTAACTGTCGATGCAAGCAGCCTTAAACAGTGTACACGAAACTTACAGTATGCGTAAATAGTTACTTATACTCCCCACGCTTTCTTTTTCAAAGCAGTAGAGAGTTATATAGTCCATTTCGAAAGTGTTTCTGGGCTCCCTGTATATTTTCTGTCGTTGCTCCATGCAGCCATTTCCACAAAACATTTTCTCTGCATTTCTTGAGTCAGGAAATTAGACAACTCAAAATTTTTGGAGAGAATACCCCTAAGTGTGAGAGAGATCTCAGTTTACTGATACGAAATTAGAGCTATCTCCATACTGTTGACTCCTTGCTAAAACGCTGCTTGATCTCTCGAAGAGCTTCCTCATCTTTCTCCGAAATTAGAGTAAATTCAACTTTTTTTTTTTGCCAGCTAGCCGACGCTAGCTACTACTCGAAGAGGGTTACGCCCTCTGTAGGGGAAGAGATGTTTAATACATTGTGCTGTTCAGGAAGCAGTGGTTGGGATATGGGTTGATACATAAACTTTATTGTTCAAATTGTGATGGTCATTATGGCCTTTAACCATAATCATGAGGTAAGGGAAATACATAAGCTTCAGTGAAGGAAAAGTATAACTGTAAAATATGAGATGAGAAGATGAAATGAAGTGCGAAACTCACTACAACACATAGGTTCTGTTAGTTGAACAAATGCAGGTTATCTTCTCGCCTAGGGGCGGCGCTAGGCATTAATGAAGACAGAGGAACCCTGTTAGTACAGAAGGTATTACTGTGCATATGATGGCCATATGTGAGGTAGATGAGCGTCTGTAGAGTGTGGTTCGTAATAGGCGGTGTCAGGGTGGTCTGGAGGTAGAGTATAACGGTATAGAGTAAAGAGTAATGAGAGCGGAGGGTAAAGAGCAGCAGTAGGGGAGATGCTTCGGGCGTGGTCTTCAAAAGTTTTCTGGAGAAGTGGATGATTGTTGTGCAGGCGCTGGGTGATGTATTTGGTTCGGAGTGTTTCTAAATGATACAAGATGTGTGGAAACGTAAGTCTGTCATAAAGATCTTGAGTGGGACTTCGTAATTTTATACGGAAAGCGATTCGCGAAGCATGACGTTCCAGGATGCGTAATTTCTCATAGTAGAGGATCGGAGCAGATATCCAAGCTGTAAATCCGTACGTGAGAATAGGACGGAGAAAGACCTTGTATGTGTTGAGAATTGTATGAGCATTGAGTCCCCAGGTAGTGCCAGCAAGACGTTTCAGGAGATTGAGGCGAGAGTAAGCCTTCTTGGAGATATCTTTTAGATGTGCTGCCCAGGTTAGATGCTGATCGAAAGTGACTCCAAAATATTTGACACTGCGAGTAGGGTTGAGCAATACATCTTGCACTGTGAGGTGCAGAAGTCTTGGATTTCTGTGGACACGGGAACGATGCTTCGGAGCAAGAAAGAGAATTGCTTGAGTTTTTGCAGCGTTTATTTTTAGTCTCCTGTGAGAGCACCAGTCAACAAAGGCATTGATAGAATCCTGTAGAGCGAGATTGAGTTGGTGAATGGTTTTCCCTGTCGCAAAGAAAGCAGTGTCATCGGCATACTGGAAGTGTTTAAGTGTAGCTGGAAAAGGAGGAAAGTCAGAAACAAAGAGAATATATAATAACGGCGACAAAGCCGATCCTTGGGGAACCCCGGAATGGAGAAAAATGGGAAATGAAAAATTGGAGTTGATACAGACGTATGCCAGACGACAAGAGAGAAAATTAAAAATGAATCTGATGTGAGCAACAGGCAACCGGAGCTGTTTGAGCTTATAAATAAGAGCGGGATGCCAGACCTTGTCGAATGCCTTTTCGAGGTCAAACAGGACCAAACATGATGGATTGCCTGTGTTAAAGTGATTATAGATGGAATTGGAAAGGCGAAGCAACTGATCATTTATGCTGAAAGAAGGCCTGAAACCAGCTTGTTCGAGTGGAATGACGTTGTGTAGTGCCAGGTACGGATGAAGACGTTTAACAATGATGCGTTTCAGTATTTTACTAAAGGTTGACGTTAGTTGAATAGGGCGGTACGAGCTAACAGAGGCAACAGGTTTATGTGGTTTTAGGAACATTAGGGTTTTTGAAGTTTTCCAATCAGCAGGTATAAAGCCAGTACGAAGAATAAAGGTATAGATGAGACAAAGGAGATATAAGATTACGTACGGACTTTCTTTAATGTGTCGATATGTAATAGAGTCCATGCCAGGGGCTGTGTTACGTCTATGAGCTACCACTGAGGTTATGTCAGAAATTGAGATCGGTACAGTAAGAGGATTGTTTTCGGGTAAAGTGTGATTAACATTAGCCTGTAGATGAGGCGAATCCAGATTGAGGTTGTCGACTGGATGAGAACGATGGGGATATTCAGGTGCGAGAGGTGTAAAGATGTCCTGGAGATACCTGGCAAACGCATTGGCTTTATCTGTATCAGTATGAAGCGCAGTATTGTTGTCGATGAGAGGATATGCTGTGTCAGTATTTAGACCAGTAAGTTGCCGGAAACGTTTCCAATACTGAGTAGGATGTGAAAGAGAGCCGAGATTATTGCATGTTTTGACCCAGTATCACAACTTGTAAGCTTTAAGATAGTTGTGAACTGTTCGTTGCAATTGTCTGTGATGCTGAAGAGAGTCAAGGTTGCCAGTTGCAACATAATCTCTATAAAACTGTCGGGATCGTTTTATCAGTGGTAAGTATTGAGGAGGTAAAGAGGGTCGAAAATTTGAAACTGTTGATTTAGGGATGTATTTTTCTGTGGCGTTTTGCATAACAGTGACGATAGAATCCAGAGCATGAGATAGGTCGGACTCAGTGGTCGGTGAAGGAAGATCATTAAGATGATTCTCAAGGTATGATCTGTAGGCATTCCAATCTGCTTTATCATAGCGGTAGGTAATACGGCGCGGCGGCGTTTGAGATGTAGTATTGCTATGAGTCTGAATAACTAATTTGATTGGAGAATGATCACTACCAATGAGGTCAAGAACATTAACAGAACTACGTTGTGATATGTTGCTCGAAACAATGACTATGTCGGGAGTAGTCTGCCTCGTGGGGCGAGTCGGTTTGGGTAGTGGCAAAATCACTCCGGTGGTATGACTGATAATGTAATTGAGGAAACAATCACGTTGCGTAACTGTCCGGCTATGTAAATTTACATCTGCCATGATTATGTAAGTACGGAAATTGTTGGAGATATATTGAAAGAAGCTGAATGGAATATCATGACCCGGACGAACGTAAATGGTTGCCACAGTCACGTACAGTGCTTGATAATATAGTGATGTAATAAGGTATTCAGGAAGATTTGGGAAAACTGGAGAATGGCTTCGAAACGGAATAGAGGGCGAAAACCCAATCGCTACTCCCCCATTGGCTCGTCTAGGTGGCATCGTGCTATCTTGGCGTAACAATTGGAAGCGAGATATGCGATAGGGCAGTCTATGAGTGAGATGAGTCTCATTAAGGATGAAGGTATTTATGTGTTCTTCTAGTAAAAGCGCTTCAAAAAGCGGCTTATGCTGTGGTAAAGAGCGGATGTTTAGAAACAAGAAAGAGAGCGCCATAATGCAATGCAGAATAATACGGATTGTGACTGGATAGCGGTTAGACTTCGGTTTCAAGGATATTTGAATGATAATATACACTATTGCCTGAATATGTTGGACAGATGTTGGCATGGAAAATTGCCTTGGCCGCGGATTGAATTTGTTGAGCGATGTGATCTCGTAGAAAGGGATGGATGTTTTGTAGCGAGAGAGTTAGAAACGTCAGTAACTGATGAACAGTAACGGGTTGTTGTAAAGCAGGATTGGTCGGGGGTTGAATTTGTTCTGGTATGCGTAATGGTGCCACAGTCTCCGGTTTCGATGGCTCTGGAGCTGGCTTGGAGCGACATTTATAACTGTATGTTGGGTGAGAGTGATCTTGACATGTGGAGCAGGTCGGAGGTAGTTTGAGATTTGTACAGCTGCGTGTAGGATGTGGTCCAGAGCAGTAACCGCATTTAAACGGGTTTTTGCACTGTAAAGTAGAGTGCTGACCATAAACCTGACACCGCTCGCAGCGAAGAGGTAAAGGAGCAGAGGTACGTGATAGTTCAACGCGATGACGTTGTTTGTATATGTATGCTCCACGAGTTAGTAACTCATCGATAGTCTGTTGAGAGTTAGTTAGTACTCGCTCCATATAGGTCAAACCATGGTCGTTTTTGATCCTGAGGCATTTAATGATATTATGACCTTCTAGTTTTAGTTCTTCAAAAACTTCCTCGTCAGTGTAACTCGGATCTACCCCTCGTATCACAACAGACAGTGTGGGTGTTTTTATCGGTGGCGCGCCCTGTTTCGTGCGTTGATCACTGAGCTTGGTCATAGTTGATTTAGATCCAAAGATCTCAAAACTGAATTTGTTCCTGGTCGTACGGAGAAATTCCGGATCCGGCGTCTTAATAATCATGCCGTTCCGTGTTCTGACAATCTGAGTAATGTTAGCCCGAGGCATATACTTTGTAATCTGCACCAAAAGAAGCTTAGGATTCGAAAATTTAGGAGCAAATTCTGGAGTAAGAAAGAATAAATTGGTGGTCGATTCGGAGGTGTCAGGTTGGGAAACTGGCGATCATCCTGTATGTCGATAATCATGATGCTTCAGAGCTTGCATCGCTTAACTTATGCTGGCGTTTAGCAGGCGGCAGCTTTGTGGATTCGACAGGAGAACGTTGACGAGAAGAAGAGCCCTGGCTGGTAGAAATTCGTTCCAGAGAATGGCATCTCCGTCTAATCGGTTTCCCGGAGGAGCAAGAAGGTTCCGGTGCTATAGGCGGCAAGCCAGAATGTTGTCCAATAACAGGTTGGGACGCCATAAGTCACGGTGAAGATAATGAATGAAACAGTGTGACGAAATGAAAAGATGAAATGAATGAATGATGAAGCTAAGCTTCCAAAAATATGTACACTAATGTGTACGGTAACGCAGTCTCCACTCGAGTGAAACCCTTAATCTCTCCCACTGTCTCGCCCGTTGCTGAGACTTGCCGTACTTGCGTCCACAAATACGTAATAATCACAGCCTGGACTTGACACTGAAAAACAATGCCTCCAATGGGAAAGCTGGAAACCAGCGAAGTATGAAAATTCAACTTGCTCAATTTCGTTTATAAGATCCTATGTGTCAATCCTCTCACACAGGCGTTACTTGATTTTGGCTAATTCTAGTTAATACGCTACTTGTAAAGATAAAGAATATTACATTTTAATACTAAGTATTTACTGAGATTTAATTATTGCAAAGCTATTAAGGAACTCAAATGAAAAACTCGTTGTCAAAAATATCCTTTAAGTACCCTGATTAGCCGTTTTGGACAATCGAAAACAAGCATTGCTTGGCATATTTCAGCTTTGTCCTCTAACATGTATCCTTGACTGGTAAGCACGATCGTTAGTACTAAAAGAGGAAACAAAAAGGCTATAGCTATCTTCTCTAGTGTGAGAATAAAACCAACATATTTACAATTGACATATTACTTATACACTTATGTTAATTGAGTAGTTTAACTTAAAACTATAACTCTAGGTTCATATTAATAGTAAGAGATTTAAACACAATAATGATTAGTATTTTACATTAAAAATGTATATATTTAGTGTATGCTTAAAAATAAGAACACAAAGTAGAAACTGGATCCAGTTGGCTAAAGACAGAAGTCAATGGAGAGCTTTTGTGAAAGAGGCATTGAACCTCTGGGTTCCATTGGCCATAGAGTTGGTTAGTATGTACGTATTTAGTTTACCCGTGATTGATTTTGATTCTTTAAGCACAACCAGCTTTCTTAAAGGAAAAGCCACGACGACATTCTTCTTACGAGAGAAAAGCATAAAGTTCTCGAACAGAGAATCGCGGAATAGGCACCGGGCCTATGACTTCCGTTACAATAAACGAACAATCCATTCTTGAGACAAGGAACCCATATCAAGAAACCATTTCTTGCGGTCTCTTATCCACTTATACTCTGATATAGTAGAACGGGAGAAGACGCCATACTTTTTCATTTTGAGGACTGTATCTCTTGAATAATGCGGTGATAAAAGGCAAACTGTACAGCAATGAATAGCTACAAGGTTAACGCACAATTGCTGTAAATATCACATGTTGAACTTCTATGGTGCACTGACAATTTATTGAAGAAATGACTAATGAAATTTGCCATCTTACCCCGACATGTTGGCTAGAGATACCTAGTGCTTCGGGAAAAGATGCCACGAAAATAAAATTGTAGTAACAATTAACAAAGAAATACGTTAATGCTTTTATTTCAGTACAAACACACACAATAAGCTTGTCATGACCCAACACAGTTATATGTAGCATAAAGAAATACATAGAAATATAAATATAGTTAGTTTGAAAACATTGTACTTCTCATGCAAAAGGAAACTTCATGAACTAAAATAAAAGCAGTATTATGTAGGGACTGCAAGGATAATGTTTTTATAGGATTAGTTTATATCCTTAGAATAAGTATTAGCTACATTCTAATGCAATATTGAGTCTTCATGTTTACCTAATAGTTAGTATAAAATACCGGAAAATACGCGTACAACTCAAACTTAAATCCACTAGTAATGGGGAAAAAGTATGGTCAAAACGGTGTTCCCTACCATATCAATACTTATATTTATAACATTTGAACTCAGTTATGGTATGCGACACATGTATCAGGAAATATTGCACAATTTTCGTGCAACCACATGTTACAGATCGTACATCTGATCCATGCCACGTTTGCACCTTTAGGATCGTAATAACATCGACCGCATATACAGCAATGGTCATTAGAGGAAACATCATCCTTTCTGTTATTTAGACATAGCCCTACTTTTGCAGCTGCAATTTTCTTCAATTTGCAACCAGAAGTTCCTCCAAAACTGAAAGAGGACATTGTTGGTACTTCAACGTTTACTTGCTGCTTATCCCTAGTGCGTTTTAAGAGTGTATGTTCAGTGTCATTTAAAATATGTGCTGCTCTTTTTTTTTTATTTAGGTCTCCTAACAGTTGGGGTTTCTTCGCGATCTACGGGATGAATTGGAGATATGTCTTCAAAAGGTGTTTTCTGAGGGAGGGAGGATGAACATACAATATTAACGGAAGATGCAGGAATAGAAGATTGAGAAAAGTCATTTGAGCACCTAAGACTTGCAGAATCTCGAGGAAGGTGTTCTGAAAGAGTGCTGTCGTCTGATGGGGAGGGAGAAGCAGAATTTCGTCCGTTAGTTGAAGCAACACTAAAATCTGAAATAACAAAAGCTTCAACAGGGATGATATTAGGATAGTAGGGCACGATCCCACATGCTTGGAAACCTGAAGTACCGTTTCTGTGTGTTGCAGCTTTATCCCAGGCTTGACAATGCAAGATAGGAAATAGTGACCTGGATAGTTTTCTATGTGGATGTGTTCGCTAACATTGTGACATAGCTCTGTAGAAACAATGCTTCAATGGACGAAAGAAGCTCTTATCTAATGGCTGCAAATAATGAGTGTAGCGACTTGGGAGGCAAAGCATGATAATATCAGTTTCTGTTGCGAAGTCCAACATATCAGGATAAGTGCAATGAAAAGAGTGACCGTTCAGAATGAGTAAGACTTTTCCCGGGTGTTTGCGTGGCAGAAAGTGTTTTATGAAACCAATTCATAAAGATTTCAGAATTTGTATAGGGATGTTTTTCATTCATAACTACTCTAGAACCATTAGAAAGCGCATCTTCCCACTCGGAACTCTTATTTTTCCTTCTCAAAATACATAACATTGGCAGAAAATTGCCTTCTGCATTGGAACAAGCAATCAGTGGAATTATTTTCAATTTTGTCTGCTGACGAAAGCACACTAACTTGTTTAGAACCTTTTGCTGCTACTACAATTTCTGAACAAGAATTTAATTGTATTCCTATTTCATCATAATAAAAAATACTACCTGCTCTGTTGAGTAAATCATGTTTCTCACATATTTCTAAAATAAGTTTAAAATAATTTCCAACATTCTCACGATTCATAGCTTCTGCTCGATCGCTAGACAAATTCTGAAACTTTCTTCTTACTAACGTAGGAAATCTCATGAAAGACCACACCCAATCGTACCTAGCCATTCCATTCCCTTTGTTACATTTATGCTTCACACCATAACGTTCAGCGAAGTTGTATGCTAGTGTTCGTATCTCTCGTCCAGTTGGAACAAATCCTGCATTTATGCAGGCAAAGAGCAATTTTAAATATTCATGACCAAGACAACCTGGAGAAATATAAATACACAATGATCATACGATGTGTTATGAAATATGTATAGAAGTGTATGTGCATTACACACGAAGGAGAATAACAGTTCTGTATATTTTCATTTTCAACTTTCTTGATATTAATCGCAAAGTTTGGAACTTCGTGACTGCCCGAGTAAGAATTAAACTTGCATCTTTACCCGAGAAAATGTTCACATGCCTCTTTACCCAACATTGACGTAGCAACTTTTCCAACCATCGGGGAAAGATGCCAGCTGAATTTTCGCGCCAAAACCGTCACAAGCTATGCTGAGACTCACGTGCACTTTAACACTGTAATCCTCTCTATACAGCAACTACGTGTTTCGCGTCATTATTAATTGTATTACAAACTTATGCAGAAAATACGACTTACTCACAAACAAAAATATGTGTAAATTTATTGATAATTTCTACATTTTACCATGAAACAAGTGCATAACATACTCATCGACGTGACTGACGACGTCCCTTCCTTCTACTTGACCTCCGCTAACAGCCTGCGCAAGCTCGTGCCATATGTTGTTGTTACGACGAAGTTATAGCAAAAGTAGCATCTCTCCCGTATAGGCATCTCTACCCGAAGCACTCTACCTATCAACCCACGGATGGATGAATGTAGCAATCTAATAAGATTGCCATATTTATGGAGAGGATAGTTTGCAAAACTAAGAGTAGCTATTTCTTCGCGTTGAGCGCAAGTAATAGTTATCGTTTTTATTTCCTAAGTGTAAGGTTATATGTTCGCGCCGTAAGCTGAAGGTGGGCGATTAACGATAATGAATGATTATCAAATTATTTGTGGAATGATTATGTGGGAGGAAACGGATGAACCCCGAACAAACCTACTAGCACAATGTTGTCGACCACAAATGCGCATGACCTAGGGTCGACACACGGACCCCTTAGTATCAGAGTTGAACGTTCTATCATTCAGCCACCAGCCACCGTGCACAGGTTCGAATCTCAGAACTATACAGTCATGTTTTCCAGAAATCTCCTTAACTTAGCCAAAAAAAAAAAAAAACTGCAGTAATACCATGTAAATACGTTGTATTTGTCTCGTATACTTTTCTTCCAAGCATTTACTCCCATTGTAAATTGAATGCAATGTGAATTTCCTTTAGTAACTGCACCCAGAACCGTATTAATATATAAGTTTTGTTCTGTTTACAAAAGATGACACAAGTTCGGCTTGTAAGTAATCAAGTAATCTGTGTAAGTGGTTCATATCCTATAGCTGTTTTTTTCTTCTTTTTAAAGCGTCTCAAAATGCATTTAATTTTCTTTCATTACCAGAATGGAAAGAGATCCGCGTCTATTTTCTAGAAAATATTACATTTGTTTGAAGTTTATAAGCGCGAAGTAATTAAAATCAGTAGCATGACATTTATCTTTACGTATAACAAGTAAAGTACATACGTTCTTCATTACCATACATGCTTAGCTATAACGAAACTTTGCACTTCAAAATGTAGTCTTTAATGTAATCACTGCAACCAGACTGTTTAAGTGTACTTTTGCAGTTCATACAGTACAAACGGCTTCATCTTAATTTCATAGTCTAGAGAGTGTTGTTTACCGAAAAATAATTAGCTCCATAATGTTACTATATATTTGATACAAGAAGGTTATTAGAGCATTACACTGTGGAACGTAAAGCTCTAGATAGACTAATATACATTTACCGTTCTGTGATGAAGTTATTACTTCTATTTAGTAGGTCAAACTTGAGTGAACGAGAGTATCTGGAAAATGTTTCGTTCTCTAGACTACTAAAACTATTTATGCTAACTTTTTTTTTAGTTTAACGCTCTAGTTATGTAGTTTAACGTCCTAGATTATCTGTCGAGGGTAAGGAAAACGTTGATGATGATAATGAACGAAATGGTAGATTTAGGAAAGTGAGTGGAAACGGTGAACCTCGAAAGAACTTTCATACACGGTGTTTGGCCACAACAAAGGGGTACTAGTGTAGTTTTGGCGTACTACATTTTGGAAGATTTACAAGTAAAATTCAATACTTTGCATGAAAAGACATGCTTATAAGGTACTAATTTTTGCAGACGACAGAATGAAGTAGGCCCTACAACGTAATACAGCTGTATTTTTGGTTTAGAAGGGTAGGGTTACTAGTGTAAAATCATTACAAGCTCCTTATGAAGGACAAAATAAGTGAGTCTATATGAAAGATGACTATTAAATGCTATTTTCGATCAGTGATATATTTCTGCACACTGTACAGAACCTATATTTTATGTTTACAAGTGGAGCTTTATTAATACGAAACCTTAACAAGTCTATTGAAACTCGTATCATTATCCCACTTCTTCTCACTATCATTGCTTACGCCCATCTCTCTCTCGCTGACGCACATGCTTCCTTCGGATGCACTCCCGCTCTAGTGTGCAGGCCTACCAGCTTCGCTCTGCTCTGACTCCATTAAATAGTATTCAAGCTTTTTAGTGATCACCTAGCACAAGTTGGTTTGTGTTGTTATCACATTAGTTTTTATGCCATACATACGAAGCAGTATTTATACGCAGATGGCAAAAGAATTTTAAATTTTTAACAATTATTTCTGGTGGCCCTCTTGAATTTTATCTATGCAAAGTGATATATTTTCATGTCGCTCAGCAGAAACCTTTTAGGGCAGAATAAGAAGGAAATTAGTGAAGGAATAATAATATTTAACAAATTCTTTCTAGTGGTGCGCCAAAAGTAAACCAGTACGCAACGAAGTCCACTTGGCGCGAGCTAGGATCTAACCAGCAGGAGCTCCATGCACCAGAGGTGAATATTCTGCTACTGAGTCACCAGGGCCCCAATCCTTCTTATGAAATAATTTTGGTCAAGCAGCTTTGATTTGGTTAGTGTGGTTGTTTGGTTGGAATTCAAAATCCCTTTTTCAGCACCAAAGCTATATGAAACGTAGTCCTACAGCTTAAATGGGATCCAAGCTACGTGAGCTCCCATCAGGAACCGAATCCGGGTCTCTCGCGTACCGAAGAGGCATACACTAACCATATTGGCACGACGGAGCTTATATTATTAGTTAGTATGGGTCATACTTGTGGACAACTAAATAGTGTTGGGTAGCATGGGTTAATTAGTTTCAAAGGAAAGAAGTGTTGGACTTCAATCAAAGGAACTCATCTATAATATTAATGGCATTCGCAATGTTCTGAACATATTTCCATACTTAATTAAAATCACTAAGTCTGTCGGTTTAACCCATCCGAAATTTCGTGCAGGGAGATAAGTACAGTATGTTGTTTCAGAATTGAACGTTTCTTAGCATCGAGGCTTATGGGACGGACATCTACAACTTCAAATGGCCCTAATCCATATGAGCTCCAAATGGGAATTGAACCCATATCTTCCTTCCCAAAGGCATTAACGGTATTTATTTAGCATCAAGGGAACCCTGGCATCATCGGTCTGTTTAAAGAAAAGAGCAAAACAAGAAAATAAAATTATCTTATCCTGTCTCAGTACCAAACTTGACGAGACATGTCGTTAGTTAACTATAAACAATTAAGAAAAGTTCTTTTGAGTATTGTCCCTTATATTAAGCAGAACTATTCCGTTGTACGTACTAATTGACGCCATAAACATATTCTTTTGGAAGGAAAAATGGGCGAACGTCTCTTTTCAGGAATTCGTTCCAGAGTTGAGCATGTTGCAAGCAGCCAGCGACAAGCGTCTGCCTGATTTATGGAGACTTCAACGCTTGAGGATGTATTGAATCCTTTGGAAGTTGGCAGGCGTTGCTAAAGAATGTATGGATGGTGTTTTGGGAACAGCATCGGTTTTTCCAAAGAAAATGCTGGTGTGAAATAGCAAGAGAGCTCTAGGCATGTGGGATTTCCTGTGTGTCTCCGTATTGCATTTTACTGAAAGCAGATCGCACAATCAATAAGTTCCTTCAGTTGTGAATATATATCAAACGTATTTATCTAATATTCATTCTAAGGTAGAACATTTGTATATTGAACTTCGCCAGATGCGAAGAACTGAAATTCGGTGTTCCTATCTTTTGCTTCCATGAATACAATTCACTAGTGGTCCCTGTACGTAAATATATTTTTACTTTCTTTCTGGAATTCATAAAGTTATCAAGGCTTGTTATTCTATTATTTTAATGAAGTATATCTTCTCGTAATAAGGTATGACATTTTATTTCATCCAAATAACCGCCAAAGCAAAATTGTGTGTCGTAGGGTTTTTTCGTTTATTCTTTGCTTTTAAGTTTGGTAATACTAATTTTAATATTCCAGTGTGATTTTGTGTGTAATACTAAACGTGAATGTGACTTTGTTTGAGGTGGCTTGATATCCTTTGATAAGGATTATTTTGTTGCCATCTCTGTGTCGACCTTTGCAATCTAAACAAAGGCCTTTTTAATAATGAGAATAAGGTTAGTGAATGAAATTACTTACGTCAATTTGTAGTTAGATAATTAAACCTGAAACTTAACTGCTAAGCACGTATGAACATGTTTGTGACTTCGACATCCACTGCAGATGTAACGACATATGAAATAATATAGATAGAGGGTGAACAAAGCACAAAGGAATCAAGTCACATGAAGAAGTTTGTGAGAAAAAGATTCAAAGTTTGTACGGTATTCTTAATTACGAAGGGCCTATGTTTAGCAGAAGGGGTCCAGCTCTTTTCTCTAAAAATGTTACAATTTTGGTAATTTCTGTTCACATTCGGTTAGTTTAGAGTAGGTTAGGTAAGTTTAGGCTAGCTTAGGTTAGTTTAGTTTAGGTTAGGTTAGGTTAGTTTAGTTTAGGTTAGGTTAGGTTAGTTTATGTTAAATTAGTGTAGGGGTCCCGCATAATTTTCCAAAAAATGATAGAATTTCGCTTATTTTTATAATATTAGGTAAGTTTAGGTTAGTTCAGGTTAGCTTAGGTTAATTTATATTAGATTAGGTTAGATTTGGTTACGTTATGTTACTTCTAAGTACTTGCATTATTCATTTCTTCCGTAAATTTTGTGTTTTTACGTGCTTCTGGACCCCTTGTACTAAACATACTCCTTACGAAGTTTACACCATTTTTCTTATAAGCTTGATTTACATTATCTCGACATGGATCTTTTAATCTCTAAAAGGAAAATCAGACGAAGTTTTCAATGATAAAATATGCTCAAAATGGCCAAAAAAGGACTTGACTCCCTTATTCACTAAACGTCCAAATATTTTCCTGGACAATATATAGAAAAGAACTTTAAAAGAGACGCATGGCGGAATGGGGCTAATATTTTTTAAGCGGGGTGGCAACACTGATTAAATTTAGCATACGCGGGAGCATTCCCTAGTATTCTGTGTTTGCAACAGAGGTAGAAGTATCCGAGTGAAGTAGCAGTAAGGCGAAATGGCTAACGTAATGCAAAATCCCGTCAAATATGAAGTAAGATCTGTTATACGATTTCTGAACGCCAAAGACCAGAGTAAAGCTGACATCCATCGGGAATTGTGTGTCATTTGTGGAGAGACAGTAATGATGAACGGAAGGTTAGGCAATACAGGGAGTAATCTACACCCCCCAACACCCCCCAAACACCCCTCCAAATTTCTTTACACACACCCCTGGATGGAAAAGGAACGCTCTCCCAAATCCAATTGTATCAATCAGTATCACATATTTATTACATCAAGTTAAAAAAGGTTTAGCGTTTAGGAAAGAAGGCAATATTCTTATTTATTTTATTTCACTTCAAAATAGTACGAAGTGACCTCGTTCTCATGTACGGCTTCGAGAACCACATGATCTCATTGTTTCGGGCAGTGTTTCGATCGAAACAATTGACAAAACAGACCGCTGATATCTACCCTTCTGTGCTCCGCGGTCGTATCCGAGAAAATAGATTGATGGACAGATGCAGATTACTGAAATTGGCAACGTCTTGAGGGGTCATTCACCTACCCCCTCCTCAATAAGGAAAAATGTGACAATATAGTAATAAGCCTATACCAGATTCAGTTGGTAAGTGCTATTGTGCTGCCAAAATGTGTTGAACCGTGGCAAAACTGCGAATTAAAGCTCAAAGCTCACCCTCACACACCCATGCGTTGAGCCAATAAGGGTTCAGCTGTTGCTAAGCGAGAGAAAGCGAGTGGAATTCCTTCAGCCGATACCAGCGCTTGCAACGGAAGACTAGGGATCAAGTCAATGTGGTATATCTTTAGTCTGCAACAGCTCGCAACCAGAGGGGGAGCTAGGGAGGGCCTGGCCCTCCCTAAATTTTTCATGTCCCCTCCAGACCTCAATACAAAATGCACAATTTACATATTTGTAAGATAATTTTTAACGACTTGGCCCCTCCTAACATATTCATGGCCCCCTAAAGCTGTGTGGCTGGTTTCAAGCCTGCTCTGCAAGTGGTATATCAGCGGACGGATGTTAGAAGGGTGTAGTCAAAACGTGTTTAGAAATGAAGAGATCGGTCGAATTAAGAATTATATATATTTTAGACCGAGTCTAGTGTTATGCAGGAACGCATTTGGCACTAGCTTAATGTTTTGTAAAGTATATTTTTATTCACGTAAATTCATTGAGTGGAACAGGGCTCATAGCGAGTCACTTTTTTTAAAAAACTAAAATTTACTTTTTTTCAAATTTATCACTAAAAGTTATTTTTTGAGAGGTAAAGTGACTTTTTCGTGTGATTTATGTTTTGCATTGACAGTTTTCTAAGAAAAATATAAAAACAAATGGAAAAAAGGCAGAAACTTGTTACACATTACCCTTCTGAAAGCTTCAGTACTTGCTGCCACATGTGAAACAGTCAGCTTTATTCTCACTTCAGCTTTTATTCTTTCTAAAGCACAGTGGACGGTTGGTGGATGCTTAAGCTCTCAAAGTGGGGTTGAGAACCCTTCTGTGTCTATTCTTTCTTCCATCATAATAATTTTTTAGTTTTCTCGCGTAATAGTTAACGCTCCGTTGAACGTTGTGTATGTGTGTCTGTGTGGTTCATCATGCTCGTCTTGCGTTATGCTTCTTGTATGTTCTTCTTAAGAGTAGGTGATGAATTTGAATATTTCACGTTTTTGAGAACTCTTAATGCGAAATTAAATATAATGTCTGGGATGAAGAAATTCGGAAAAAGGCCAGAACTGGTTCCACTTACTCAGAAGCTTTTTACATCTACTAAGTCTGATTACCGTAACTACAAAGCATACTTTGAAAACCTAAGAAAGAAGAAGTAAAGAATAAACAAAACAACAAACAAAGAGAGAGGTGATGGAGAAATTGACAAAGGAAAAAAGGATCATGATGAGATTTTGGTCCTTTTTCGTGTGCTTTTGGCCATTTTTTGGTCACTTTTCAACTATTTACGAGAGACCAGACCACTATGAGCCCTGGGATTATTAAAATTAGGGTATATTAAAGAAGACAAAACAGAAAGATACAAAATATTTGTAAATTGAAAAAGTGGATTTCAGAAAACAACTAAATCAATGAATAATTTTCTTATGAAGATATTCAGAGCGAAAAACGTAGCTAGGAAGGGTCAGGAACGGGGATTAAGAGGTCTAAAAATATTACAACAATTAACGTTAACAACAGGGTTAGAATATTAAAATAATGAAATTGGAACTATGTACAATATTCGAACTATGTACAATTACTAAACGAATGTGATTTCAGCATGGGACGAGGGAAATTTTTCCCAATTAATATTTGAGAAAAAATCACCCACTAAAACTTGCTGGGGGTGAATAAATTGAAATAATAGCAGAATTTTGCAAAATAATTACAATAATTCGTATGTAATCAATTCACATGTAATTACTGGGTAGAATAGTGGAGGATAATTCCTACAGTGAAACATCTCTTAATGGGCATCTTTCAATAGTGGACATTTTCATAAGAGGACAAACTTTCTTATTCTTCCATGCCATAAATATGCGTGGTGTGGTGTTACGAGAGAGAACCCTTCCTTTTAGGAACACCTCTCATTTACGGACAAATAATCGGTTTCACCGATGTCCGTTTCGAGAGGTTTCACTGTATTACTTAGATTAATAATAATAATAAGTGCCCAAATGTGTGAACTTACTTTATTGAACCTACCACTGCGAAGAGATTATATTATTATTATTATTATTATTATTATTATTATTATTATTATTATTATTATTATTATTATTATTATTATTATTAATTATTATTATTACTATTATTATTATTATTATTATTATTATTATTATTATTATTATTATTATTAAAGTAGTAGTAGTAGTAGTAGTATTGCAATAGTTGCGTAAAAAACGATACTGTTTTCTTGTTTGAGTTTGTTTAAAAATTATATCACCATTCTGAGAGCACACCCCCTTTTATTTTGAACATCCCTCCAAGGAAAAATATCTAGCGTACTTACTGAGGCAATAGTACAAAGAGTTTTAGGAAGGGCGTTCAAATGTTCATGATGATGAACGTAGCAGAAAGCCAAGTGTTCAGACGGACAATCTGGTGGAATGCGTTATCGAGGAAGAGAGATTCAATCGTAGGTTCACAATAACTGAACTCGTCAAACAATTTCCAGAAGTGTCTGCGAAAATAGTGCATCGAATTATGACTAACAAACTGGGTTATTACCAACTATGTGCGAGTGAGTGCCAAAATTCTGACGAATGCTCATAAAGAGCAAAGAATGACAGCTGTATGTGATTTTGGGCTCCCTGGGGAAGGATGGGGATCACCTCTTTTCTCACATATTGTCAGGGAATGAAACTTGCATAGCGTACGGCACTGGGAGAGTTGAAACAGCAGTCAATGCAATGACCGCACTCTGGTTTTCGTAAAGCGAAGAAATTCGAAGAACACCATCGATTCACAAAATCATGGCAACTATGTTTCGAGGCCAAATTTTTGAAACCAGGACGAACAATTATAGCAGAAGTGTATTGCCGAACACTGAATAATCTACAACGTGCCATCCTAAATTGGAGGAGAGGAGTGCTACGCTCTGGAATTCTTCTTATTCATGATAATGCCCACCCACACATAGCTTCTCGTACTGCTGAAACAGTTCAACCATTTCGATGGGAACAATTCAATCATCCCTTTTGCAGCTCCGACTTTCTACCTCCCCTCCCGCGATTTCTTTCTTTTTTCTTCACCTTGCATAGAAGCTTTTCAATGACAGTGAAGTGCTCAAGACATCCGCTCTGGACGGGCTTGCACTCTCAGACGGCAGACCTTTACACAGAGGGTATACGGAAACTTTCCCACATTACCAGAAATGATACATGGTGACCACGCGTTCTCTTTCAGGAATCGAACCCAGGATATCGAACTTCAAAGAGATCGACTAGATCAGTACAATCAACTAGATCAGCAGAAAAGACACATACCAAGTCTGTTTCATTATGAAAAAAAAGTTGTGATCATCATAAACAACTAACGTGGTCTATTTTGCTCTCCTGATCTAGTTAAAGTTAATACGATAATCGAAAACACTTTCAATTTATTTTCGTACTGTAAATCTATATAGCTAGGAGTTACAATAGAAATTAATCCACCGTATATAATTAGGACTTTGATCAAACATAGATTATATTTAGAAAAAGGAATATTGCAAATATCTGCTTCAATTTAGCTTGGTAGGCGTTTACACCGTCAACTAATTGGCTTAATCTTGTCTAATTGGTCAATTAAATCTTCTGTGAACAAATTAGTATCACTCTTGTAAAGGAACAATATATCTTACTTTATTTCAACAATAATGCATCATAGATTTAAATTTAATTAGTATGGAAGTTATTGCTGATGGGAATAGTTGATTTTTGTTTTAATATTTCCAACCTAATTATAGAACTTTAGGGTGGATCACTAGGTGTTCTCGATGCTATGCTAAACACTGCTTGAATAGTGCGGCGTTTCCAGATAGTGTTGAGTGTTTATTTATGAGAGATAATAAAGGAAGTAATTATGGAATTCTGCTTGGATAATAACTGGATAAATTAGTTTTTGACCCTTACTGCAATTCACAGCTAAGTTCCGCTTCTCGAACTGCAACGGTAGAATCCAGGAATTAAACGTACAAATTTAGCAACAACGCATTATTGCATTCTGCGCAAGTTTCTTCTCAAAATCTATTTCCTTAAATGTAAATAATAATTAAATAAAATGTGAAACATAACAGGAAAAACGGTCAAACAATATATCTATTTCGTAACAAGATCGTTACTTTAAAATACTTTACCAGGCACGTAGCCAGGATTTCGTAATAGGGGGGGTCCGTGACCAAATACTGCGGTTATTACACTAGGGGCTCGATCATTATAAACTATTTTACTGGAAACATATATTGGTTCGTTTAGCCAGGATTTTGTAATGGGGGGCATGATATGAAATACTCTGTTTACACACGAGAGGCTCGACCAATCTAAACTATTTTACTGGCAGTATACCTAGATTGGTTTGTTAGGACAATATCCTCATTTTATTGTCCTAACAAACCAATATAGGTATTCTAATAGTATTTTAATAACGAACTATGAAGAATCTCGAGTAAAAGAATATAACAAAAAGTATTGAAAAAGATATAATCTTCCGAGTTTAAGTTCTTCTGAGAGTCTATATGATCGAACCGGAATATTGATCGTCATTTGTAGTCCATAGGATTAGCATGGAGCTAGATGGTATTCGGAATGCTCCGTTACAATAATAAACATTTTCAGCTTGACTCCCGTTTCCTCCACACAAAACACCTCATAAGAAAGAGTAACCAAACGCTTGTTGTAGCTTCATATTTTTAATGCTGATTCTTCTTTATTCTCCTTTCTTTTTGTTTCATCCTTCCTTAATCTTTTACATTTCTGGTTTCGAAGGGGGGGGGGCCGGACCCCCCGGACCCACCCCTTGGCTACGTGCCTGACTTTACACACACAAATAAACATTTCATGAAACGGAGCAGTTCTAATAAGATTTAACAGCAAGTGCCATCTTGTGTGCTCATTGTAAAACGAATCAAATATTTTCTTTTATTTGTTACCGTTTTCCATATCAGAAGACAACCAAATGAGTTAGTGTCTTGTGTTGTAGCTGAAACATAACTTTATCTCGCGTACACGCCTTTGGTGTGGGAGATCCGGTTTAGATTCCCGGCGAGAGCTCATGTGGTTCGGATTCCACGTTAACCCTAGGAACACCAAGGTATTTTTGGGTTATATGGAATACCAACGGGGGCGGGGGGGGGGGAAGGCTGTGAGACCCAAAGCTTAACAGTCATTATTTCTCACGGAAAATAATTTATCTTGTCTGACATGAACTTGGGATGTCTAAGACATGATATATTATTATTTTCTATTACTAGTAGGTTTCTAAGTATAGTGTTGCTAACTATATGTGTGTAATTGTTTAAGTCACCATTTTTTATTTATGTCAGTAACCATGACCTATTTATTTTATTTGTTTGTGTAGAAAAACTATCAAACAGATGAATAGTAACTTGGTACAGTGTGGTATGTGTACAAAGGCGGCTTCTAAAAGCATTTTGGTGTGTTACAGCAGAATGGGGTAGAATGCTGATGAGTAAGGTATACTTCAGTATCCAATGAATTCAGGATTAATCTTGTGTAATTCCAGCCCGGTTATCCTAGGAATGGCGAAATTCTTTCAAATTTTGTTACCACAGAAAGATGGACAGTATGACGGACGATCATTAGACACTATAGGGGATGTAATCAGAGAAGCAGTTTTGCCAACCCAACAAAAAGTTACAATTTTTCTAGTAGCACAACGACAGGTTTTTGCACCTATAGAATGAACATGTAAGACGTAAGCAAACAAGCTACAACTTATCTGTCAGTTTTGTAATCTAACACCACTACAGCATCATGAATATTACAAGGAATTCACTGCAAGGCATAGTTCCTTTCCATCAGTATTGAAATTATTGAAACTTGATTCTCTCTCTTTCTTATATACAGCGTGATTCAAAATGATGCGAACGATAAGAAAACGTTTTATAAGTGATGATGACTCTATCAAAAATGAAATCTCTATGGAAATACTTTCAATAAAACACTAAAAAGTAAGCAAGTACGTTTTTTGATTAATGGGGTCAAGCTTTACAATACCATTTTTTTCAAATTTGTTTATGCAATTAGAAATGTTAGAAAATATAACAAAAACAATTTGTGGGCCTCCGAGGCACCCCTTGGTGTTCCAAGGGTTAATCAGTAGGTCCCCGTCTCATATAGCCTCGCAGCTGAAAGGGACCCTAAACTAAAATCAACTCAACTCAACTCATAACTTTATCTTATAGTACAATATTTATAATATGTAACGTTTCATTGCGCAGTAGTTAAGGGAATGAGCTAAAATATGTACTGACTTCCGGGTGGTGATCCACCTTAATTGATACCTGTACACGACGTTTTTCACTTCCGTTGATGATTTCTTGTTGCAGCGGGAATACAGCCAGTGCTGCTGTATCCTCTCCTGTACTACATCATTGGCTGTTCTCTCACAGCAATGCTGTTATATCCTCCCCTGTCCATATTTACAGAAATGCTTGGTGCAGATTTTCACATGTTGAACAGAATTTGAAGAAATAATAAACCAATGATCACTCTGGATTCTCATATGTTGAACGAAGATTGAAGAATACACACAACTTCCTTAGATCCTTAAGATAATAAGAAAATTTCAAACGACAATAATTAAAGCTTCAATTACAGGACAGAGGCGATCAGAATTAAGGTCTCTGTCTATGGAGAAGGCATATGGAGAGAGGTCGAAATGAAATAAAGAATAAATACAATATACTTGGTTTGAATATTTATACATTCAACAGAGTTTGAAGGATAAATATAGTAACTGTTGCCCTGGATTTTCATTATATGCAATAGTATCGAAAAATAAACACAGGTACAACAATGGTTGTTCTGAATTCCCTTATGTTGAATAATTTTGTAGAATAAATAGCATTCATTTATCTTCACATGTTGGACTAATGAGCTCCTTCGTGGCTGACAAGGAAAATTCAGGAGAAAGCATTTGACTGCAGAGAAACTAAGCATGCCATTTGAAGGACCAATTCTTACTGATTACAACAAGCTTTTTTTTTTCTGGGAAGGGGTAAACGCAGTTCGATACTTTTTTACTGTATATTCTCGACTTCTTACCTTGAAACGTAAAAACTTCACAATGGCATCTTAAGACATGGGTAAAATTAATACGTAAGATTCATACACATAGCACAACGCTTTCCACACCAGTGGGCTAAAACTTATTGTTCGCTCTCGTATTAGTGTTAGTTGGAATTGAAATTGGTGAGGGCTAAACAACAACATTATTGTTTAAAAGATGCAGTATGTGTTCTGCCATCGGAAATCAAACCAAGGTAACCAACAACCAAGAAAAACCGAAGTGAACCTTGTACATTTATCTGCAAGGAAGCTAACCAAAATTGAATTACACATAAGAGACTTTGAGCTTAAAGAAAACCAAGAAATTTGGTTAAAAATAAATTAAAAAGAACAAAATAGAGTACGAAAATAAAATGATACTAGAAAATGAATTGAAAAAGAAGGTGCCACACACGTTGTAGAGAGACGCTGGTAGAGAGATGGTATTGAGCGGTGGTTCTTGTATCAAAGAGCGTCCTCCATCAATCACATGACATACAAAGAAAACCTTCGAGATATAAGAAAGGAAGAAAAGGGAGAAAGAAATGACCCTTAATCCCCGTATCACACAAGTGACAAGTTTCCCTTCATGTGTTATCTGATCCAATTGATGGCCTCTAACGACTTTTTAAGACGTTTCTCAAATTATTTTTCGGCTATTTCTTTTTATATGTGATCGAAGACTATGGTGATCATTGTCATGTTGAGATTGGATTATTATTATTATTATTATTATTATTATTATTATTATTATTATTATTATTATTATTATTATTATTATTATTATTATTATTATTATTATTATTATTATTCATGTGCTGGGATTATAGTCAGCGTCTCCCGAATTGACGTGTGGCAATAGCCAATAAGCTCGCACTGCGCTCTTACTAAACTTTCAGGGAGGAATCTATTCATAACTGTCCACAAATACGAACAAAATCAATTATGAATGATCAGATTCCTCCCTGAAAGTTTAGTAAGAGCGCCGTGCGAGCTTATTGGCTATTGTCACACGCCAATTCGGATGACGCGGACTATAACGAGTTTTTTGTTTTCTTTTTTTTCAATTTTGGGTTTGGGACTAGAAATGTTTCTTCCACGTTTCTCCATCTTCAGTTTCTTGTTTTAACTCTCAATATTTTCTTCTATTTTCAAATCATCGATCAGCTATGTTCTTCTTCTTCCTATTCCTTGCTTTCCTTCCATCTTTCCATCTATGGCGGTATGAAGAAGACAATTTCTTCGCAAGATGTGTCCAATCCAATTGGCCTTCCTCGGAAGGATGCTGGCTAGAAGTATCCTCTTCTCTCCTAATTCATTTCAAAACATCCTCACTTGTTACTCCCTCTGTCCATTTTATCTTCTCCATCTTCCTCCAACACTACATTTCGAAGCTCTCTAAATATTTCTTCTCTAATTTCCGTAATGTCCAAGTCTCTGAACCATACAGTCCAATGCTCCATTTGTAGCACTTGACCAACTTCTTCTTAAGTCCAATATTGAGCCTGCTAGTTAAGAGTGTTCTTTTCTTGTTGAATGCTTCTTTAGCTATGGCAATTCTTGACCTGATCTCTTTGGTACAGTAAGAGCCTCTCGTCAAAATACTTTCCAGATACTTGAAATTATCGACTTCTTCAAGTTCTCTTTGTTCTACTCTGATCCGTAAGAACGCGTTTCCACGGGATATTCTCATGACTTTCGATTTTTCGATGTTGATTTCCATTCCGTAGAGATTGGATTATTAGGAGATAGTATTGTCATTGTCATCAGGGGTATTTAACCTTTCAAAAAGCAGTGCTGAATATTGTTATAAATTAAGATTCAATTCTATGTCTTGGCATCGCCATTTTCCACAGCTTTTTTTTTTTTTAACGCAAAGAATTGTCACTCATGCGAATGGTAAACGTGTCCACACTTGGATAAATTTCTAATTAGTTTTTAATACTAATTTGAGGACACGTAATCCAATAGAACTATTGTCAAACATATTTGGTCATGGGATCACGAGAAAAATGATCTCAAATTTGAGACATACGTTTGCTTATATATCAGATATTACTGAACAAAAAGATTGTACTGTATGAGGCGGAAATGTGGACATTACGTAAAGGTGACGAAAATCTACTGAAAGCCTTCGAAATGTGGGTGTGGAGAAGAATGGAAAGAATTAGTTGGGTCGAGCGGAAAACGAATGAGAGAGTGTTAGAAATGGTGGGTGAGAAAAGAACACTTTTAGATAGTATTAGGAAGAGGAAGAGAAACTGGTTGGGACATTGCCTAAGAAGAGATTGTATCATGAGGGACGTCCTAGAGGGTATGGTGGCGGGAAAGAGAGGGAGGGGGCGAAGGAGACTACAATTAATGGATGATATTAAAACAGAAAGATCATACGCGAAGACGAAAAGGTTAGCGGAGGACCGTGGAGCATGGAAGCTTCTCAGCTGCGGCAAGTGACATGCCAATAGAGGCAGAATACCTATGATGATGATGATGATGACTGAACAAAAAGAAGAAATGCCTTGAATATAGCATACTTCAGCTATTACTTAATTATGTGCGTGCATATATTTTCTTTACACACTTCAAATTTCTAAGATAATAATTAGAAAATTAATTCTGTTTTATCATGAAATAAAGTTAAGAGGGCTCCCTGATTTAATCCCAAGAAACCATAGTTTTATCTACGAGACGAGACGAGAAATAAGGTTTTCTTGTATCGTCAATATTTGCAGAATTTGAGTCTCGTCTCGATTATCTAAATAAATTCTCACCTCGTTTCGCAAACTAGTTTCTGGTCTCCATTCAGAAGAAGTAACCTGCTAAACTTTTATTGGGTTAAGTTTAAAGTTTCCCCTCCGGTTTTTATGGAAATTCCGAAAATTTACAGGAGAAATGCGGTAAGAAATGATAATTTGGAGTTCTTATGTGATGTTTATGTGTGAAAGTTTGGCAGTGAAGTTATGTTTAATACAAGAAAAGGTATGTAGAAGTGTGTACTATTTGCAATGTGCGGAAGGTTTCGATGACTGAACAGTACGGTAGTCGTATAGGAGAGGGAATTGATGCGTTGAGTATGATATTTCTGCATTGAGTTTTACAGAATTACGTAGGAATAATGAAGAAAATCTATTAAATTTTCATGAGAACCATTATTGAATTTAAGTGATAATTGAAGCTTATATGAAAACCTGTTCCAGTCACTGTTCTAGTCTAACTAAAGTCTTAACAGGTAACCTAAACGAACCTAAACTAACCAAACCTAACTTAAACTAATATAACCTAACTTAAGCTAGCCTAACCTAACAATTTTTGATGTTTTAATTGCATTTTTGTAGATTCGAAACTGGAGGGGCAACTTAAGTCCTTTTATTATGTTGCTTGATAGAAGTACGGAGAAGATTTCAAATATGTTTAGAGATCGAATTCCTGTAATTTGCTATGTTATTGAGAGAGACATGAAATGGAAGTGATTGTCGCAGAAAACAATAAAATTACGTTATGTAACGAACACTCTTAACAATTAGCATGGATAGTGCCAAATCCTCACAATCGAATTGCGTGTAGGACTGAAAAAAATTCTTCTTCACATTGGAATTAACAGAATTCACATATATGAACATTCGTAATTATTAAATATTTGGAATTATGTAGACAGCGTTGGCAGATCATAATAACCCTAGGTTTTTTTTCTTGTTTTTCCACAATGGGATATGCAAGGAGGGCTTTGGTGTTTAATGTCTCCCGTGAGTAAGATATTTTGGATAAATAAATGTTATATATATATATATATATATATATATATATATATATATATATATATATATATCGAGAGAGAGAGAGAGAGATTGAGAGAGGCAAAAATCACGCTTGTTATGAGATTGAATGAGTAGGGTATGAGATTGAATGTCTGAACCCTTTCCTTCTTGAAATTCTGCGTTCGCCGCTGACTTCCCGTATCACATGGTTTCATTTTATTCACCCCTCAATAACTTATTATGGGGTGTGGAATTTATTCCAAATATCTTAGAATGGAGAGTTTTCTTCCGTCTTCTCAGGATTTGGCACCCTGAATTGATTATATAAATGTAAAAAATGTAAGTAACCACATATCAATTCACTGATCCTCTTAATCACATAAATTACTGAAGCTTGTTAAAGAAAATGCAGGCTCGCTATTGATATTTGCTACTATTGCTTTTGTTTATAATTAATGTACGTAATAACCTGCGCTCTCTACACAGCGCATAATTCGCATGTGGGCATAAATATCCTTCTCATTCCTCACAACATCTTTACATGTCCCTTTACAGACACAAGTCAAAGACGTCTTGATAAAAATAAATCGGCAAGGCGTATCATAAAGGGGAGATTTATCGATTATTTCTTTCTCAATATCTCGTACCGTTTACAAGATTTGAGCCTACTTCCAGTTGGAGTTTCTAAATTCATGCATGACCAGCGTTTTCTTTCTTCTTGCATGCAGTATATAATAAGCAGATACATTACATACTCAATTAATTATAATGAAAGTTATATATGGTGTTCATTGGGGAAAACACTCCAAAAATAGATTCATCTTACACTGGAGAAATGGTTAACCTTCCTTTTCCATTATTATTTGACCATGAAAGAAACGTCTGAAGCATATGCAACCCCTATATACAACAGTGTGGTCTTGGAATGTATAATGCATAGGATATTATGCTTTAGTTTTTTTGTTTTTTTTTTAAGGTGGATCACTAGGTGTTCCCAGTGCTATGCTAAACGCTGCTTAAATAGTGTGGATTTGGCAGATAGTGTCGAGTGTTTACTGAAGACAGATAATAAGGGAAGTAATCATGGTATTCTGCTTGGATACTTAATTGAGAAATTAGTTCTCGACATTTACCGCAATTCCGCTTCTCGAACTGCAACGCTGGAATCCAGGAATTTTCTTATTGTGACTACTACAGTAAACGTACAAATTTGGCAACAACGCATTATGGCGTTCTGCGCAAGTTTCGTCTCAGAATCTATTTCCTTATATGTAAATTAATATTTTAATAAAACACGAAAAACGGTCAAACAATATATCTATTTCGTAATAAAATCGTTACTTTAAAATACTTTACACATACAAATAAACATTTCGTAAAACAGAGCACTTCTTGTAAGATCTTAATAATTAATTAAGATCTTATAATTAATTATAATCTTGACATAATAATTATCCACCTTGTAATATCACCTTACAAGTATACGTGTTGCAAACTATGAGTGTTTTCATTCTTTTGATAACCATTTGTATACAAATATCCATTAACGTAAATGCTGAATCTTACATGGCAGTTCGTAAAAAAAATCATATGGAATTCTTCATTAATATGTAAGATAGTGGCAATAAATAGCACTGCAGTTTAAAAACGTATGATATATTAATGAAAAGATCAAAATTGCATTTGTAACAATGTTAGTGATATTATGTTCAGGTTAGCTGTTCATTCCCCATTTTTGTAGAAGACACTACTTCAGCAATCAATAGATTACTCCATTTTCCGCGCTTTCACGCTTTCTTTTTTCCTATATATGCTTTTTGTCTTTTTTTGTAAAAAAAAAAAAATGTGTTTGTGATAGTCGCAAAGTTCACGCTGATCTTCATAAATTCGCAGTTTGTAAATTATTTGCTTGTGGCTCTGTTGACATTTCGTTTCAGGATTTTTTTTTTAAAGTTAAAACGAGAAATGGTACTCTTTTGGAACTTTTTCAGTTCTTATACTGTTGTACTCGGAATCATGTTATGATTTATAACAACCATTTTCACTTCAACCTATAGTCGTACATAAATCCTTCAGAAAAATGAAGAAAAGAATTAAAAGAAAAAAATATTCGCGTCCTGTCATCACATTTAGCTGTCCAAGTAATAACTCTTCAATATTTTCCCCACTAGATGTCAGGCGGAAGTTCCTATAATTCGTCTTTATACAATCTTGGCGCAAATTGCTTGTAAAATAACATATCTCTTGTTTACTTACAGAACGGAAATTCTAGCAATTTCTCGGAAGTTGGAAAAGTGAAAAATCTTTTGAAATATTCATAAGAAAACTGGACCGCTAAAATAAACTTGGAGTTTTACTGCGTCTAACACATCTATAAATAGAAAGGCTAGTTATGTTCTATCAAAAAGACAGCATAGCTGATTGTGGGAAAACAAGGAAAGAATTGTTTATTTATGTGAAATATTGTACAGGGTGTTCCAAAAGACTTTCTCTCTCCCTCTCTCTGTCTATTGTCCGTGATAGACTTGCCAGATTTCTAAAGTTCCAAACCCAGACATTGTTAATGTCAATATTTAATAAAAAATTCTCATGATAAATTCTCATCACAACACATACACAAAGGAAATTTATAATGCACGTGTTTTCAAAATTCTAATATAAAATTTATTGTTACATACCAGTCAGAATTCAAACGAATTTACACTACATAAATATTGGTATGCACAAAGACAGTATTTTGATTTGATGCAAAGTCGTTTTGGCCAATGATTAGCGTCATACTAAAGACCTGACTACTACAGGAAACATGTTAGTTGAACTCTTTAGTATAGCGCTAATCACTCGTCAGAACGACTCTGCATAAGGCCCGTAGTGTCTAATAATAACAATAATGCAGAAATTATTCTCAGGTATTTTAGTCTTAAAATTTGCTGTTCAGTTGTCAAATTTGGTGTTCTAATTTCTAACGTAGTTCAATTTCGCTCAAATATTTTCTGAAATATGCACATATGCAGTACTGTGACGTGGAAAATCAGCGCCCGGGGCGAGAGTATACGACAGCGATCCCATACATATATTCCAAGTAATTTTTCCTCTTTTTTCTTTTTTCTCCCGAATTTCGCGCCCTCTTACTTAGGGGTCCAGGACCGTTGCTCCGCTCGCCCCCTCCCCCTTCCACGGCACGGTATTGCACATATGAAAAAGAAATAGCAAGACAATATTTAACAATGAAGTAATTTAATATCCGAAAAATTAGAAGGAAAGGAAGAACTACTCCAAATTATTCAGGCTTATGTCATTCACTTGAATGAACCTTCCTCTGAAATACTTATTTTTGTTTATTTTGTCAAAGAATTCACTGCAAGTCATTGCAAAATTCATTTTGCAGAGCAGTAGTCGTCTAACTATTGACTCTTCCATTAAACTTCTCAAGAAGTTGTTAAATAACTTTGCAGCTAGAAAAAAAATCGACTGGCGGGATTAAACACCAATAGCCCGGAACACCGGTACGACCCGTCAAAACCGGAACGCCTGGTAAATCTAATACATAAGCATCTATACATTTTTCCCACTGAGTCTCCATACCTGGTACGACCCCTTGAAGGGCTTGGCGGCAATCGCCTTTAAAGCTCTTACCACAGCTAATTGGATAGTGTCAATGCTGTTAAAACGGTTTGATTCGAGTACGTTCTTGATTTTGAGAAACAAAAACATGTCTGCCGGAGCTAGGTCGGGACGGCAGAGTGGCTGCGGCAGTGTTGCTACATTATGCTTCTCTAGGAATTCACGAACGCGCACAGACGGGTGGCTGGGCGCAATGTGGTGCAGCAGCCAAGTAGCGGCGATGTCTTTTCGCACACGCATGACACTTTCCCGCATTTTTTCAGAACACCCACATGGTAAGCAGCGGTAACGGTCTGTGCTTGGAGTACAAAATCATTGCGTACCACACCCTTAGCATTGAAAAAGACAATCAACATTGTCTTCAATTTGAATTTGCTCATTCTCTCTTTCTTCTGTTTCGGGGATGCCGGGATGTGCCATGTCATTCGTAATCAACACTCGATTGGCCTTTTGCTCTCTATCAACAATTTGGGGAGAAGCTTAGCGCACACCTTTCCCATGATCAATTCTTCCGTAATGATATGATGCAAAACGGTTTTCGGAATGCTCAGAGTGTCAGCCAACAGAAGGACATTCATTCGACAGTCAACATTCAAGAACTCACGCACACGAGTTACATTTTCATCAGTTTGGCTTTTTGACGGCCGTCCAGAACGAGTGTCATCGTCCATCCTTCCTGCCACCCTTAAACTTCCTCATCCACTTCGTAACTTGCTCATACGAAGGAACAGATTCCCTGTAGATTTGTTTCAACAGGTCATGAGTTTCTGCAGCGTTTTTGCCGAGTTTTGTGCAAAACTTGATCGCCCAATCTTGTTCGAAAGTATCTTCCCTGACGTAGTCTCAAAACAAACGTGCACTAAATCAGAGACACTGACACTACGGGTGATCGGAGCTAACTGACCTAGGGGCATCCCACCAATCTAACTCAACATGCCCAAATATACTGCGACTTCTCGGGGCGCATATTTCAAGACTTTTGAGACCTACCTCGTATATCAGTCTTATTCAACCTGGAATACGTTTTGATTTCTTAATGGGAACGTTTAATTGTAAACAACCAGCTTATTAGCACATTAGAAACATTTTGGTTCATCGTATATTATTATTTTTTCCATTCTAACTGTAACATAGCTTTGTTAACGCTGGGTTATGTAATAAATAAGTTATGGGAATATTATTAGCATTTGTCGGTAAAAAGAATATTATTCACAAATGAGTCATGTATCAGTCGATAGCTCTTACTAAAGTAGACAAAATGATATGAGTGAGTGTGAAAGCTCATGCATTGTTTTGGAGAAATTGGAGATAAAACAAATTTCCTTATAAACCTAAAAAAGGATGGTGTACGAGAAACATGCCATTGATCGAGGTGATATTGATATTGAAATATATACTCATAGAGCTCTTCATTATGAGACAACAGTCCATTTGATACAACTTGTCCCTTCTGACAGTTTATTTCCTCTGTTTTTCCCCTTCCTGCACGTGGTCATAGCAATCAGGCAGGAAGATCTGTTTCTATGGCAACAGAACGTTCAGCCAATTATAGTGGTTCATTCCTCTCGTTCAACATGATAACCATTCTACCCTTTCCGCACGTTGCCAATTTAAATATAAACAAATGCACATTGTTTTAATCGAATGCCAACTTGAGTAGTGGACTTGCTGATTATTGAGAGCACTCTTTTTAGTTCTCTGTTGTGACATTTAATTTTATAAAACTGAGATTTATTTGCAGTGAATAATTTCGTGTTTCAATACCCGACGCAAAAGCTGGCAACACAGCATTGAGCACCAGGTGCGCGCAGCGACTTGTCCGAAAGGGCAAGTAGTATCAATTGTAGTTTAGCAATGGATGATAGCACCCACTGGTTAATGAGATCTAACCTAAAATTATCATTAACAGTATCAACTTTAAATTTTGTTTAACTACAATATTGTGCAAAGATACACTTCATATATCTTCATACGTAAGACATATATCAAAAGATACGCTCATAAGAAATACACGTATCGGTTGATGTATCGCAAGCAGACTGAACAAATGACTAAGCTTGAAGGCAAAATTTTCATGCTTAATTTCCGAGAAAATCAACCAGAAACAACTTTTATAGTGTTAAAAAGTACTTGTTCGTTGCTAATATCAATTGAAGTTGTTTTTTTATTTTATTTTATGGAAAGTACTTTTAATTTATGTATTGCATATGTAGCAAAATATATTGTTAACTAGCAGATCGTATTTTTTTGTTTGTTTATTTGTGTTTTCCTAATGGTGGAATATATACTTCTTTACGCCTGTATACTACTTGTAACAAATTTCATAATTTATTTTTGGTATATTTACTTATGATTTGAATTAGGGATAGCTTAAATTTGGGGGTACGCGCTTGAATGAAAAAATGTCACTAATGGGTATGCGAAAGAAAACCACTGTTCTATGGCGGTGATCATTACCAGTCATTTTTAGTTGACTACTGTTCTACATCAGTTATTTTTAGTTGACCATTGTTCTTTACCAGTAATTTTTAGTTGATCAATGTGTGACGTAGGAGCGCGCTTTTACTATCCAAAACATATATGGAAATACAATCACCAAAGAAGGGGAAGGGATGAAGTTGGTGAATGTAATAAACAAGCGTTGTCAGTGTTCGCGTAGTCGGTCAGAATCCACGAGTAATATACAGGGTGTCCATAAAGTCCTTTGCCACCCCTTTATCTTAGAAACGACTGTAAATATGAGAAAACGCAAAAACACGCCCATCATTATTTAAAGAGGCTTGAATTTTGAGTTATAGAAGGTCTACCCCAGATACCACCATATAGGAGTACGTGGGGTCAACTTGAAAATTTTAAGTGGCAAAGGGGATTAACATATCGTTGGAAAGTTCTCAACAAGAGACAAATATTTTGCCGAAAGTTTCAGGTAACTATGTTGACCCCATCGAAAATGTCGGGGGTTCACATTTCGTATCCATTAAAAATTTTTAAGTTGACCCTACGTACCCCTATATGGGAGTGTCTGGGGTAAACTTTTTATAACTCAAAATGCAAGCCCCCTTGAAATAATGATGGACATGTTTTTGCGTTCTCTCATATCCGCAGTTGTTTCGAAGATACACGGAGTGGCAACGGACTTCATGCACACGAAATGTGAACCCCCGTCATTTTGTATGGGGTCAACATAGAAACTTGAAATGGTCTAAAAAATATTTCTCTTGTCGAGACCTTTTCAACGATACATTACTCGACCCCCTTTGCCGATTAAAATATTCAAGTTGACCCCACGTACCTCTATATGGGGTTTCCGGGGTTGACCTTTTATAGCTCAAAATTTGAGTCTCATAAAATAATGATGGACGTGTTTTTGCGTTTTCCCATATTTGCAGTCCTTTCGAAGATACATGGGATGGCAACGGACTTTATGAACACGAAATGATAACCCCCGCCATTTTGGATGGGGACAACATAGAGACTTCAAACGTTGGGCAAAATATTTCTCTTGTCGAGACCTTTCAAACGATATATTACTCGATACCCTTTGCCATTTAAAATTTTCAAGTTGACCCCACGTACTCCTACATGGGGGTGTCTGGAGTGGACCTTCTATAGCTCAAAATTCAAGCCCCTTAAAATAATGATGGACGTGTTTCTGCGTGTCATTTTCGCAGTCGTTTCGAAGATATACGGGGTTTGTGGCAACGGACTTTATGGACACCCTGTATATGCTATAGACTACCATAGACTAAGCTATCGATTCTCTTGGTTACTTGCCAGCGCTGGCTTCTATGAACGTCAAGTTACCTGCAGTTCCTTGCCGTCTCTGTACGATTTATTAAGAAGTTGAGCATCAAACTGTGACGTCACAGACTATTCAGTTGAAAATGACTCTCTGTGGAAATTCTTTTAAACTATAAGAGTTCTTTTCCTTTTATTACACATTGCTTTACAAAGTTTGTGCCAGGTGGAGTATGTTTTCTTCGATTCAAGCAACTTTTGATTTGCATTTAATCTGTCGAACGGCAATTAGATCAACTCCACTGATGTAGATAGATCCTGTGGTTTCGGCAGAACTTCATCTTGCCTCGCCAGTACAGCAAAGTGAGGACTGCTCTATCTTGTATATTGTAAGGATCCCCACATCACGACAAAAGCACATGTCAACACAACACGTGCTATTGATTGTAAACAGCCTATCAGACAAGAAGCCGGCACGAAAGACGCCGAGGAACACCGAAAGAAGACGGACCTTACGGAAGAACCCGAAGAGGACAGGTAAAAGGCGGACCAGCGAGGGATCCAGCATCAGTCGTCCAACTGATCAAATAACCTACACCGCCCTGAGGTTGCACTGGACTAGGGGTACACCTATCCTTACCCGAGGTTGCACTGGACTAGGAGTCTTACTACAACCAAGCCTCGCGAAGCTCCCTTGAGCTGAGGGGGCTATTCTTCAAGACTCACCAGAACCGGCAGGCAGGTGCCTTGGAGACTGCCTTGAGAGAAAGGGCACCGTGCAAACACCTATTTCCTCTCATCTGGATAATAACAAGATAGACACTGTTTTACTCTTTGTAATCAAAGACATTTTGTATTTAACAAATTTTATAATAAATTGGTGAAGGGGATAAACCTCGGTCCATTATTGACTCTACCAAATTCATTACAATATGAACTATGCGTTGCCATGCGAAACGATGACTGAACTGTAGGACGCTATGTTCAGCATTAGACATAATCTAAGAATCGAAGTTACGTGTGACGCAATCTATCAGCATTGGGTGTAAAACCCGTACTTAAAGATGAATAGTTCAGAATCACACACCTTAGTCATCCAATGATATGCAGACACATCCAAGCTCTAATCTTGCAAAATGTTTAGGGGTTATTTCGTTGATCCAAAATTTAACAGGAAAACATAAATTCTCAAAGGCCTTGGTCAGATCGCCTAATGGTCAGAACACCCTATAACAGAAGCATTAAAGCAACTTTCGATTTATCCCTTTTAACTTTTGGGTGTTCGGGCTGTTTCTTGTTGGTGATCTTCTCGTTTTGCAGTTGGGAGTTTGTACTGTTTTCGTGGAGGATTTCATTATTTTCAAAGTCGGATCTTCTGATTGGGTTCCTTAGCTAATAGATTAAATCTTATGAATCGTTAAGTTAGAACTAATTAAGATTTTAAGCTAGTTATTCTCATTAAATCTTACAAAAGCTTTCGTGATCCATGTCTGATACGACGATACAGTTTCTAAAAGTGCTGACATTAACTTTTAAAGCAGACTTCAGATTTTAGAGCACCATGCTTTAAAACTTGTATTCTGCAATAAATTTCCTAGTTCACTTACTTTATTTGATGGTATACAATTTCCATCGTTAACACGCCATCTGGGAGCTCTTTCACTGCGAAAAATTTTGCGAAAGCGATACGGAAGGAGCCCACTGAAATTATTATAGAGCTTGCTACGTTGACAAAATGTAGTTTTATAGCCCTATATTTTCAGTTAAGTTTATAATAATAGGTACCGACAGTGTTGCCACAATCCTAGCTCTGGAGTGGGCTGAAAAATAGTACCAAATTGAAACAAAAAGGGCCAAATTCATTATTTTATACCAGTGTAATGCATGGCTCTATAGCACGAAACTAAAAGAGATAAAGTTCTAAAAGACTCCCCCCCCCTCTTCCAAGAGTCCAAATCAAGAAAGTACTCTTTTTATTTAAAAAAAAACATCCAAATAGGAGGACCCAGTGGCGTAACAATGGTCATTGGCGCTCCTAGGCAAAATCCCTAGTGGTGTCCCCTCACCCATTTAATAGGCCAATGTATGACCATCTGTAACTTACGCGTACGCACCCCATCCCGGATTTGGCTAGTTTTGGGCAGTGTTGCCAACATGAGATTTTTCTTTCCGCTAAAACGGCTAAAAATTCTCTAACTGAAAAAAAAAAGTTATCACGTCGACAAAAATATTGTAAGTAATATTGCAATCGGTATTTAAGAAGATCAGCTAATTATTACTCTCCAATAATGTTGAGATTAGAGCCTAAATAGGTCAGTATCGTCCTCATCCATTTAACACTACGTCATCTCAGTCAACGTCAGGAGCGGACGAAAGCAAAATTTACACTCTGCCAATGAGTCTTTGCCCCCTCCTATACTTTATATTTTATTACAGTTATGCCAGAAAATATTCGAAAATTTATTTTTTAGTGCTCGTTTGGGCGCCCCCTGACTTTAGCATCCCGGGCAGTTGCGCGGTTTGTTCTCGGTTCTGTGTAGCCACAGTACGTGGCAATTGTGCTGTGCCTCATGATAATACTTTTTAACTTGTTTTACTCCAGATCTTATAGGTCATAGAATTTGTCGTTATTGTTGAAAGCTTGTTGCGCAGGGAAATTCTATTTATAGTTAGTAAGCTTAGTACATGTAATATAGAACTGGTATCGTATTAATACAGGAGGATTAATTTCTTAATCATACACTGAGAAAAATAAGTGGTAACCTAGTGGGGGTTAATGGACAATTTAGCTGCTAGAACCAGTTAATAATTTGTAACAACCCTTCTGAGACAAAAAAGGTTAATTTTACGAGGTCGCCGGTAATCAATCAAGAAAGGTTACTAGAAAATGTGTAGAAACAATCCAGTGTTTGGTTGCTATTAGCCTATAAAATAGGTTAGAAGAAGGTAACCAATTCAAGAAGGTTAATTTAATTTAAAACACTGTGTTGTTATCAACCGATTTTCACACAAGGCAAATTTAACCCTCCGAAACTTGTTTACTGGTAACACTGCATTACTAGAAGTACAAACAGCAAGGTCGCCATTTGCAATTTTAAGAACGAAAAGTTTTAAGAATTATGAATACATCCGAAGGAATAGGAAAACAGTTATTAAAATATGGATTCTACATAAATTAATAGAGAAATGTGAAGGAAAGTTTATTTACGGAGGTTTATGCATATTCTGAGTTTTAAATGAATAAAATGTTATATGACATGTTTCTAGTACAAATATCCACACTAGATGGTAGCACTACTAGTTGTGTAATTGTCGTCAAATAATTCACACACTCGTAACAATAATTTTGTAATGTGTTCAGGAAACATAATGCGTTTTACGTTGCTTTACGGTACAAATATCAAAATCCTTTTACGTCTTTGCTTATAGGGAAGAGTATCACCCAAACAAATTCTCACTGTTAGATGTTAAATACTTGTGATATTGGTGGCTTATAAGGGTAGGGCGTTACCGGACGGATACCTTACCAAGAAACCTAACCTCTCTTGTGTCAGTTACTGTGCCAGCAAGGACCAAGTATAGCATACGTACTTGCGAGCATAGCACAAATACAGCACTTAGGGGTCTGACGAAAGTTTTCGCTTTCGGAGGGTGTCTTGTTTTTTGAACTTCATCTTTTCATCTTATTCACTGTCATTTGGGCTTCGGCCCTCGGCTCTTCCATCACGATGACAGACTTTGGCGAAGATACCGGAATTTCGAATCTCGGTCATGATTTAGGATCACTACCTCTTAACATCGGGCCTAACGGTCGCCAGAAAACGCAGCCACGTATTGTTACGGGAACATCTCGTTCAGACCGTAACACTATTTCTCCATCTACCTACGCTGACTGCGTAACTAAAGGACATCGGATACGTTCTCGATCTCTCTCTGATGGCGAACAAACCCTCGATCCCAAGAAGCAACGAATTACTCCCAACGTTAGCCAGACTACGCCTCCAACTGCTAGCCATACTATGGATTGGACATCCACTTCAGCCGATAATCAACAGCAACCACGTCAATCAGAACCTGTATACAACTTCTTACTAACAGACTATGATCCGAAGTATGACACTGTTCGTGCTGTTTTCCAGCAATTAACCAAGTATGTCCCTCGTCCTGAGATTCGTGAAATTGTTAAAACACGCCGTGGCATCATTTTGAAATCTAGTAACCCGAATTTCGCCACGCATGTCCGTAACAAGGCAACGTATGAAATTTTTGGGACGAAAGCAAAGATTTCCACTTTGCAACCGAGTACCCATAAAACTCCTCCTCCACCACGGCGACCTCCTATGTTGTCTGTAGTGATTCGTGGTGTAGAACCCGATCTTACTGATGACGAAATTCTTGCTGAACTTCATCAGGAAGGGCTACCTATAAAACGCTGTATTAGGATCAAGAACAACCAGGGACCAACCTATCTCGTTCGAGTGCTAACAGATCAACAACAGTTGATTGATCAACTTCTCTCCAAGGGCGCCTATATATATCGACGCCGATATAAGGTCGAGCCATCTCGCACGCCAGCACCTATGCCTGTTCGATGCGAGAAGTGTCAACAGTATAACTCAACCCAACAGCAGAGTGCACAAACACGATCAAATGTGGTTATTGTTCCCGCGAACATCCTACTAAAAGCTGCCCAAACCTTCAAGAACCACCACGTTGTGATCGCTGTTCTGAGCGTCACCCAACATACAGCTATAAATGTAAAGCTAAGCCTCAACCTGATCCAGCTAAGCCTGAACTTGTTGTTCCTATACGTTCGGTCGATACACCAACTCCACCAGCAAATTCATTACGTCATCCAGTTACTGTAGAAGATCTACTCCGTTTTCTCACTATTTCATTACAGAACATTCATCCATTTCTTCGCAACCATATTCTAACTCAAATAATGCACGCAGCCAAACTATTGTTTAATTTACAACTACATGCAACTTATTCGGGACCAACAGTGCACTTTCAAATCCAACCACTTGAGGTTTATGTTTAATATGGATAATTCAACCTATTCACTTATATTCTTTCTCATTATGAGTTACAACTTACTTTTTCTTAATATACGATCTCTGTTGACACATCAAGTACTCTTCACCCAGCTCCTTCAGGAAGAACAAATTGCCGCATTTGCACTAAATGAGACTTACCTTGCACCATATCTACTATGTTATATACCAAAGTATCATCTACTTCGCCACGACGCTCCAACAGGCCCACGTCTCTACGGAGGCACAGCTATTGGTATTCGGCACAATCTTCCTTTTCGTGCAGTTACGGTTCCACCTGCACTTCACCTTCCCGAACACAACATCACGACGGTCTATTTTCGAGGCCGCACAGTTACCCTTGTCACCATTTACTATCGTCCAGGACGAGCTATTAATTATGATTTCTTCCGCCACATTGATTCCAATTTCCGGCATTACATTATCATGGCCGATCTAAATTTTCATAGTCGCTCACAACGTGACAAGGACAACTTTTTAGATTTTGTTCGGAATGAAACAGGAGCTGAATTCCATAATTTACCGAAACCTACGCGTCCTATCAGTAACACTACTCCTGATGTAATCATAACCTCATCTTCCCTCTCTCAGTCCATCCATATAACTGTGCTTGACTCCATAGGTAGCGACCATGTTCCCATCAAAGTCGAACTTCACTGTTCTCCTAGCACTCAGCCTAAGCCCTCTCCTCAGAAGGTCTACTGCTACCGTAGGGCAAATTGGGAGCAATATCGTTCCGACTTAGACGCTGCAGTAACTTCATTCACTATGCCTAGCACACAACACGAACTCGATAGGACAATAACTAATCTAACTACAGCCCTTCAGGACGCAGCACAACGTTCAATTCCAACAATTGAAGTTCAGTTACATAAACCTAAGCTACCTCCGCAATACTTACCATTTATTACAGCCTCACGCAGAGCTTTCCGTGAATATCTAACTACGGGCAACCTAGAAGCACTTCGTCTGCATCGCCAATACTTAAGGATAACTCATAACTATATCGTTGCGTTTAAGAAACGTCACTGGATCGAAACTTGCAACACACTTGCTAATGAAGCACATCCTACAAAATATTGGCGCAAATTTCATCAACTAACTGGTAGAGTTTCTCGTACGCCATACTCCATTGTTCATAACCACGAAGCAGTTCTTACGGATACGGACAAGGCCAACATATTTGCTTCCTATTTTCAAGGCATTTTTACACCACTACCTGGTTGGTATACACCCGACCGCCTACAGTCAGCTATCAACCGACGTACTGATGCAACATCTGCTTCCTTTCGCCCATCTGCTGATCATACTTTAGAACCAAATAATCCTCTAACCATGGAAATTCACCCCGAAACTATTAGTAATGCACTTACAGGCAAACGGAATACTGCACCAGGCTTTGACTCTGTTACATATGTTCTCGTCAGACAGGCGTCTCATTCTTTCCTCCTCTTTCTTAGCAGCATTTATAACTTTATTCTACGAACAGGATTTTTTCCGCTCGACTGGAAGTACTCCAAAGTTCTTCTTTTCCTTAAACCAAAGAAACCTCCATCAGAAGTCACATCGTACCGTCCTATTCACCTCACAAGTTGTCTCTGCAAAATCTTGGAACGAATCCTTGTACGTCGCATGCACTACCATCTCAATTCACATAACCTTATTCCAATTCATCAAGCTGGATTTAGGCCACATTTTAGCACTCTCGATCAATTATTCCGTCTCACCACAGCAATTTATAATCAGTTTAATACAGGATATTCTTCTTGCCTTGTAACCTTTGATTTAGAAAAAGCTTTCGACAAGGTTTGGCACCCTGGTTTACTATACAAACTTCGTAACTACCTCCTACCAACCTCTTACATCAGATTCGTACATTCCTTCTTAATAGGGCGAATAGCTTATATCTCGATCAATGGAACGTTATCTCATCCCATCTTCTTACAATCTGGGGTACCGCAAGGCTCATCTTTGTCTCCTTTATTATACTTATTGTACGTCGCGGACCTAGTCGTTCCTAATACTACCACAATATTTCAGTTTGCGGACGACACTGCATTTTTCACAACTGCCCGTACTGTACGATCTCTTAATAAAACCATGCAAGTAGCTATTGACGCATTCGTGCGTTGGTGTCATATATGGAGGTTGAACATTAACTCTTCAAAAACACAAGCCATAGTTTTCTTGCCACGTAGACGCCGCTCTCGAATACATCGAAATCCGAATCTACTTCGTCTTCAGGTTGATCTTACGCCTGTACCCGTGTCAACCACTATTACGTATCTCGGTGTCATTTTTGACACTCATCTTACATGGATTCCACATCTTACCAAACTCGTAGGCCAAGCACAAAACCGACTTAATCTCCTGGAACGACTAGTTGGCACAACCTGGGGGCTTCGAGCACGTACCGTAATCAATACATATAAAACATTCATGCGGAGTACGTTAACATATGGACATACAGCTTGGATATCTGCACCGTTAAAATTCTACCAAAAACTTGCTATCCTCGAGCGTCATGCTATACGCCTAGCATATCGTATAAGACTGCCGCATCCAACGAGATTACTTTATGAGATGATAGACTTTCCGCCATTACTAAATCATCTTGAACAACTTCGTATACGTTATATCTGCAAACGATTTGCTCAGCACCATCCCCTGACGCTTGAAATCGTCCGCTACGACCGTGATAACGATGCACCGCCCAATTTCGTTGATACTCCTCTTCAGCACTTCATGACACTATATCATTTACAGTTAGATAACGATATGCTGGACCCCGAAATCTTTGCAATTTATCGCCCGCATGAATTTTCATCTCATATCTATCCATCATACGCACCGTAAGAACCTACTAACAAGGGCCTCCTCTGTCAATCATCAGTTCCTGAATCGCCCCAGGAACAGAAGATAACTTCATTCGTCTAAACTAACATAACCTAGTGTTGTGACGTCTAGAGCACTTCATTTCATCTATTTCATCAACTCCATTTGCACCTTTATTATTATTTTTTTTTGAGTCCAACTTACCTTTTATTCCATGCTTTGTGTTAATGTAATAACTGACAATGCTAACATGTTCATTTGTAGCACTTAAAATATTCCTGTTCATGTACGTGTTTTTCAATTTCTGAATAACTTCACTTAACCAATGTTAATATAATGAATGAATGAATGAATAAAGAAATAATAAATATGAAACCTCTTAGACCACCTATATTTCCTTCAAATCAATAAATCAAATTGAAGCACTTACCCGAAGAAAGGGCACAACCCTTTAACCGGGATGACGGACAAAAAAAAAGTAGGGCGTTACCCTTTAAACGGGATGATGACCAAAAAAAAAAAAGTACTAGAAATGAAAATAAATTTAGGTAGTTATTATCTATTTTAGTATTGTATTTTTGATGTGCTCGTGGCTGAGTGAATATCTGTTACTGTTATTTATTAAATAAGTTATACTAATCAAAATATACGGTTAGAAAGTTGTCGCACCCTGTTTCGTTAACCGAGCAGTCGGTTATTCCAACATACTAACAAGGTTACCGGTTACAGGCTATGATTGATAGTGGTAACTACGTGATCGGTTAGCGTACCCCTGTGAGTTATTACACTGTAACCTAGCAATGTTAACCTGTAACGCAAGGTTACGATCACCTTCTCTCGTTAACCTTTTTGGCTTGGCTGCTGGGACACACGACTCTGTTGTCTATATATTGACAAACTAACTTGGTTACTGTCCACCTTTTTCTTGTTTACTAGTAACCTTTCTTTTTTTGCGTGTATAGTGCTATAACCTCGACGAGTTAACAATAATGCCAATAATTTGATACGCAAATGTAATAAACTGCGAGCGAAGCGAACGAAATGGAAATGAAGACCACGAAAACCTGGGGCATCATTTATATAATTTGCTTCTCTTTTACTAAAAACCTGGGGCGCTCCCTAATATACCGAAACGTCCTGCGCCCGTAGGCAATGCCTACCCTGCCTACCCTATTCCTACGCCACTGGGAGGATCCCAAACAACCGTGGAAGTAGAAGAAACATTTCTCTCATGTAGGAAGTATGACAGAGAAAACAGTAATCATCTTCGGTGTGTATTGTAAGGAAACCAAACGCGCCTCTATTTCAAAGTGACCAATAAACCAAATCGGTTTTATGGCCATATATGAATATATATATATATATATATATATATATATATATATATATATATATATATATATATATATATATATATATATATATATCGGGTGTTGCAAAATAAGTGTTACAACTCTTGGAAGGTGGCTCCTGCCACTGAGACAAGAAAAAAGTTCTCTTGAACTTTCGGCTATCGGACATAGTTTCGGATCTACAAAGTGCCGAAAGCGTGGGAAAATGATTTTCGGACGCCAATAGTTCGGAAACAATCCAACGTAAAGAGGGCGGGTAAAAAATTTACTGAAGAAGTCATACCTGTTGTATTGAATTTTGCATGTTTCACAATCCGACCATCCAAGCGCAAGGGATTCCGCAAAGGAACGTAGGGGGTCCCGGATAATCTGCCAAATGAAAATTGGTCTAAATGGATATGAATTGATAGGGTTTCTACCAGGTAACAATAATTCGTTTGAATTAAGTCGATATCAGGTACAAATACAAAATGGTGGACACCTTCTTTCCCGTTGTGTGTGGTTGCATAATCGCCAGGTACGGATGCTGGCCAACAGTGACGTTCTGAGTATTAAGTGTAGCTAATTTGTACTCAAATACTCTAGAAAGACATCTGGAGTGTCGGTAGAGAACAACAGATGAAGCAGGGTGATTAACATGTGTGGAAACACGTAACGAGAAATGCCCAGAAATGCACTCATACTAAGTAAACATGAGTTCAAAGCGTCGGAAATGTAAGGAATAGCATCAAGAACATGAAAGCCATTGCCAATTCACCAATAATATTCCATCAATCCGATGCAATATGATCTGCACAGTTGCATACCAATAGGGATGCAACAACTGAGGCCAAGTTGAAATTGTGCAAGGGGATTCACTAAGATACTGGATAAACTAAAGGAATGTCACTAGTGGGATCGCATGATCGATATTGAAATGTGGCCAATGTGTGTGTTGATATCGACATGTAGCTAATAGACACATGTCAACCTGTCCCATTACTGCTACCACGTGCGGAAACTAGGAAAATAACGTTGTATATTCTGTTATACATCTGGTGCACTTTTTGGTAGAACGTAACTAGAATACGATTGTATCAATGTTCCTCTTTGTTTGGGACATTGTCCCACAGTCGACAAATATGAAAAGAATTATCTTAATCCATGGTTCAAATTCTGATAGAGCGTGAAAATAACAAACTTGTATCATGTCCCACGTCTTCTGGGACATATGACATTCTCGAAATATAGGAAAATACCTCCAGAAATTCGTATCTTACACACAGTGCACATGCCAAGACAAAGACGAAAATGAACCAATTTGGCACATGTAACACTACTGCTGGAACACCATACATATGAAAAATAAAACGACATGAGAAATAGGAACGTCCTAAAGCTCTTATTGTTTACAACTGTGCAGTAGGAGTAACAAAATAAAACACACAATCATATCGGGAGGCTGTACAAGAGCGCTTGGCAAACAAAGTGGGTACCCCTAGAGAAAGTGAGGCTCCCTCGAATCCTCAGGGCTAGAGCGCTCGCTTTCGCTCGCGTGGTCGCAGTTTCCAATTCTACTGGGAGCCCACATTCTCAGATTCAAGACCCGAGTAGTTATTTTCCAATTTTTCGCACGTGTCACATCAGTAGTAGGGCATGTTGACATTTGTCCATTAGTAGTGGGCCATGTCGATATCAACACACACATTGGACACATTTCAATTTCGATCATGCGATCCCGCTAGTGACATTCCTTTAGTTTATCCAGTATCTTAGTGAATCCCCTTGCACAATTTCAACTTGGCCTCAGTTGTTGCATCCCTATTGGTATGCAACTGTGCAGATCATATTGCATCGGATTGATGGAATATTATTGGTGAATTGGCAATGGCTTTCATGTTCTTGACGCTAATCCTTACATTTCCGACGCTTTGAACTCGCGTTTACTGAGTATGAGTGCATTTCTGGGCATTTTTCGTTAAGTGTTTCCACACATGTTAATCACCCTGCTTCGTCTGTTGTTCTCTACCGACACTCCAGATGTCTTTCTAGAGCATTTGAGTACAAATTAGCTACACTTAATACTCAAAACGTCACTGTTGGCCAGCATCCGTACCTGGCGATTATGCAACCACACACAACGGGAAAGAAGGTGTCCACCATTTTGTATTTGTACCAGATATCGACTTAATTCAAACGAATTATTGTTACCTGGTAGAAACCCTATCATTTCATATCCATTTAGACCAATTTTCATTTGGCAGATTATCCGGGACTCCCTACGTTCCTTTGGGGAATCCCTTGCGCTTGGATGGTCGGATTGTGAAACATGCAAAATTCAATACAACAGGTATGACTTCTTCAGTAAATTTTTTACCCGCCCTCTTTACGTTGGATTGTTTCCGAACTATTGGCGTCCGAAAATCATTTTCCCACGCTTTCGGCACTTTGTAGATCCGAAACTATGTCCGATAGCCGAAAGTTCAAGAGAACTTTTTTTCTTGTCTCAGTGGCGGGAGTCACCTCCCAAGAGTTGTAACACTTATTTTGCAATACCCGATATATATATATATATATATATATATATATATATATATATATATATATATATATATATATATATGTATGTATAACGAGAAACAAATCAATCATCTCCGAGTTCGCTCCTCATTACATCACACAGTATGAGTAACAAGGATGTTATAAAATAGAGGATCTGCTCATACAACAAAATCGTGAAGCCATACGTCACAGCTTCGACACACCTTCTCTGCTCACTCCAAGCCACTAAGATTGCAAAGTTTCGAGCCAACAATCATGGCGGAAACGAGACGATGCTCAGACGTGATGACTCAGACGATGCTCGGTTTTTTTTTTTTTTTTTTTTTTGCTTCATTGAGTTCATATGATGAAGATACGTATGGTCAGATCCTCTATTTTATAACATCCTTGATGAGTAACGTGAGATGTAGGAAAAGTCTTGCTGACACTTTTGAAAATGTGACAAGTATTTGTTAAATGGTGCTGAATTGGGTAGAATTGTACCAACTTTTTCACAAAAGGGGCTGAAAATGCCAGCGTGGTACCAACGGGCCGATGAATGACAAAAGGGGCTGAATTTGGTACAATTGTACCAAGTGTGGCAACAGTGGGTACCGATATCCCACAGCGTGTTTCTTTCTCAATTATTATATTTTATAATTATTTGCAAGATCTTGTCACAATTTATGATCGAGAAAGAAAATTCTTATAAAGATCGCAGACGAGCGACACCCTATATATAATCTGTACCATCTTTTGCGATTAAAAAAGAAAGAAATTAACTTTTAGCTCAAAAATTTTGTTCTATCTCCCAACTTGAGTACGATGACACTGCCATCTATTTTCTTAAGTTTCGTAAAATGTTAAAACTTTGCCCTCTATGATTTAAAAACTGTATTTCTTTCTGACGACACTTTTCCATATCATTAGATTGGCCTTCAATATGAGCATTTAAGTAGTTATGTAGTAGTTTTCTATTATTTCCTTCATTTTTTCTGTGCCAAGAGCTTGGTGTTAGTGTTGGTCTAAGATCTAAAACATTGTTTCGGTGTTACATGTTTCATAGTATAAAATCTATAAATTGATAATGTGATTGTACGAACACAATCAAGAGCATTTATCAACGTCTAAACATACAAATAGGGCCCATTGTTATATTACACCCTTTTGGACTCTTGTAACGCGGATGGGTTAGAATCAATTCTAGTTTAAATTAAGAAGGGGTACGGTGGCTCAGTTGTTAAGAGCTTACCACTGGTGCATGAGGTTCCTGTTCGAAACCCGGCCAAGTAAATTTATGTTGGACACCATGTCTGTACGTTTTCTAGGGGAATTTCCGTTTCCTCACACATTTTGATATTGTCTATTCTTCCATTATTACTTACTTGCCTTAATTACCTCTCCCTTAGCCTAAACGCCTTTAGATTAAAATATTTTATTTCGTTTTCTTATATTTTTTAAATAAGAAAAACTCAAGACATAAACTTACCAAATGAAAGACGAGACGAGACGAGATCAGGAGACTTTATTTATCATCTCGTCTAGTCTGGCTGACAACACTATTTAGTGTATACAGATTGTTTTTCGTTCTTGTGATCAGATGTCTTCTTTCTTGGCGTCCATTTCGAACAGACTTTTCTCCAATTCTAACGTATTCAATATTCTGCTTACATGTTTCGTCAACACACGATTAAATCAATATTTCTTTCACGATCATGCGCCTGTCAATCATAACCGTGTCATTAACAAGGTTCATGTCGTGGGAGACCCGGGATCGATTCCCGGTAGGAGCTCATGTGCTTCGAATTCCACATTAATCAGTAGGTCCCGTCTCATATAGCTTCGCTGCTGAAACATACGTTAAATTCAACACAATTCTTCATATTTCCGGTTGCTCGTGCAACATGTGTCCGCAGTCGCGTGACAAATCATGAATGTTGCCCTGCCTTTTTCCAGTAGATGACCTATGTATCTCCGGCCAACGGTACAGAAATCGACAGCGTCAAATCCATTACAATCTTTTCAGTCTCTTGTGAACTTTTAATTTTTTATTGTCTTTTGAACGTTTCCCTCTTTTTCAGTCTCTTGTGACCTTTTCCCACTTTTTCAATCTTTTGTGAACGTTCCCCACTTTTCAGTCTCTTGTGAATGTTTCCACTTTTTCAGTCTCTTGTGAAGGTTTCCCACTATCTCATTTCCACAAATCAGGAACTGGTGGTAATGGCGAACTTGAAGTTTAGTGTTCCGGTCAGCACCGAGACTGTATGAGACGTGGACCTTCAATGTAACGTGGGATGCGAACCACATGAGTTCCCACAGGCAAAGCAGGTGTTGGATCACAGCACATTACTTCTGGCAAACATCGAGTGAAGCAGAGATTTAGAAAGACGATAGGATTAGGAATTAGATTTATTGGTTTTCGGCATCTCTGGCCACGTTAACCTGTCATGTATGAGGGATGACGTCAGTCGGCGATCACATTATCCGAGGAAGGGAAGGAAGGAAGCGACTTTGGTACCATCTCGGCATTTGTCTGATGTGAATAAGGAAAACCCATGGAAACCTCACTAGGGATGGCATGTTTTACAAAGCTTTTACACACTTTTTCGAACACCGAGAATCAAACCCGGGATCGCTCGCACCAAAGACGAGAGCAGAAAACGATAAGAGAGCATCACATGTGGGAAGGGAGATTGAACCAAATGAGAATAGAAGTCCAAAGAAAGTTACTACGTACCGGTACGTAGTGGACAAATAGTAAACATGTGAAATTAAATATATATATATATATATATATATATATATATATATATATATATATATATATATATATATATATATATATATATATATATATATATATATATAAAGGAGGGATTACTTTTCGATTGAACCTCGTATAGTTTGAAGTCTAAAAATTGATCACATAATTTGTTCCAAACAGACAGATAACAGAAAAGACAAGTTCAATAAAATAATCTTTAAAAAATCTTGGAAGTGTACATAAATACATCTTAAGCAGCATTTTAACTAAGCTAAAAGTATAAAGCAGCGACCCAACTTTAAGCTCTAGCTCTAGGCTTAATGTTGGATAAACTTTAACAGAAAGTTTCCATTAATTGGTTAAGAGCAAGAAGTGGTTTTTCGATTCCTTTTCCACTTCACACACAGACACATACTTAAACAAACATCCTGCGACAGAGATACTGTTGGTTTGTAGAACCACTCACTTAACTACTCCTCTTGTCGATCCTTATACCACTGGCGGATTATCATCCGGCATTTGGGAGTCTGTTAGCTGCGGTCGGAGATCTTTACCCACAAGTACTCCACTTTCCCTCTAGCACCAACGAAACTACGTCTCGAATGACCAAAAATTTCCACCGTGGAAGATCGACCTCAACAGCTGTTAAATCCTTTTCTAAGCACCATTTGTTGTTTAAAAGGATTCTCCTTGTTTTGTTTTACTGTGGATGCAAAATATTAGAGCTAGTGTTAATTATAAAAAGGAACCTCAGCGAACAGTCAGTATTATTTTCATAAATATTTTTAAAAAACGAACTCTACGACTCGTGACAAAGAGTGAAAAAAAAAAAACAGGCGTAAATATTAAGACACAGTAAATCAGTGGTAGACTGTTCATCTCTAACACAAAGGATCTCTGGTTCAATAACAGGACATATGGGTTTGTGGTGGACACAATTGGTCCATAAGTATCTAGCGTTTACTATTTTATTCCACAATCCTTTCCTTAATTCCACTTCCTTCTGTGCCCCCCTTCCCGGTCTTGTGGCTAGTGGACACATCTTCGGTGCACAGGTCCTGGGTTTGATTCCTGGTGAAGAATATTTAAATTTGAACACATTAGGGTAGTTTAAATTCCAACGTAGCCAGGCCCGTATCCACTCGGGCCGGCCCCCTAAAATTTTTAGCGGTAGGCTTACAAATGAACTACGGTATATGGTGATGAACTATAATGTCGTTGGAACGGGCTCCCCCTAATTTCTACCGCCCCTCGTAAATTTTGGGGCTGGCTACGCCTCTGCCTGTAGCCCTTTAAGTTCTTATGTCTATTCATATAGACAGTTTATCGCCTTATTTTTTCAATCTTATAACGAAATATTTAAATTGAAAACATCTGGTACGGTAGACGCAAACAAGATGGTACCATAAATGTGCTAACTTGACTTGTGTTATTTACGTTCACCTTTAACTCTTTCAAATGTAAAAATATTTTTAAATTATTGAAAATAAATCAAATTTGAAACGGTTAAACTGTAGTTCCACATCTCATGTAGCCTTGATGCTAGAAAAGGACAGTAAACGTTAACAAATGGTTACTAATACTCTGTCCCTTCAACTTAAAAGGCATGGCCCTGAAGTACTTTTAATTTAGGTATGTTACCATTTTAAGTTTATTTTGTTATGTATATATGTTAATGTCTGTAAAATAATGAATAAAGAGGTAAAAACATTAGATCAACCAAAATTGTTATAGTGTCCACAATATCAATGCAACACTTCCCCGAAGAAAGGGCGCAACCCTTTAGACGGGTAGATCGTAAAAAAAGTACTTTTTATGTTATTGGCATTGGAATTAATATTTTTCATTTGTAATCTGAGTAATATACAGCAGTGTTCGTAGTTTGAGGGAAATTTAATAAGTAAATTTGGCAATAAGGGGAAAAGACAATTTTTCAATAAAACGAGAAAAATCTAGGGAAATTCTCATGTTGACTGATTGGCCAACATAAATGCTTAAATATTTCTTTGCTCTTCAGAAATAAACCAAGATAATATCAGTAGTTTGTGTAGGCCTATATGCATATGTGTTCAAAGTAGCATAATTTCCATCCATTGTTGGCTGTGTGTATTTGTGTATGTTTTTTGTTGTTAAAAATAAAAATCTTTCAGTTTTACATCCCACGATTATGCTGGCTAGGCTAAACGAGACAGTGATGAAGAGAAATAAGTGCAATAGTGGAAGAATAAAGTAGTAATGAATAGGAGAACCCCATGAATACCCAACAGCATGATGTTTGTCCACCACAAGGTCCACTTGGTGCGAGCTGGGACCGAACCAGGGACTTCCCAGACTAGAGATGAATACTCTACCACTGAACCAATGTGCCCCCTTGTTAAAAATAAGTGAGGGAAAAAGCAAAAAAAAAAAAAAAAAAGAAGAAAAAACCAAATGATTAAACCATGCGGTTGGCACTTCTTTTATTATGGCTAAATTAATCTTATCACATATCTTCTCTCATAGGAATTGAACACTTAACGAACTAGGGAAAATTTGATAAGAAAAGGGAATATTTTGTATCAATCGAGGGAAATTTTCTTACGGGAACCTACGAACACTGATATACAGTAGAAACTGTGATTAAAGCATTACTGTAAGAAAAGGGAATATTTTGTACCAGTCGAGGGAAATTTTCTTACGGAAACCTACGAACACTGATATACAGTAGAAACTGTGATTAAAGCATTACTGTAAGAAAAGGGAATATTTTGTATCAGTCGAGGGAAATTTTCTTACGGAAACCTACGAACACTGATATACAGTAGAAACTGTGATTAAAGCATTACTGTAAGAAAAGGGAATATTTTGTATCAGTCGAGGGAAATTTTCTTACGGAAACCTACGAACACTGATATACAGTAGAAACTGTGATTAAAGCATTACTGTAAGAAAAGGGAATATTTTGTATCAGTCGAGGGAAATTTTCTTACGGAAACCTACGAACACTGATATACAGTAGAAACTGTGATTAAAGCATTACTGTAAGAAAAGGGAATATTTTGTATCAGTCGAGGGAAATTTTCTTACGGAAACCTACGAACACTGATATACAGTAGAAACTGTGATTAAAGCATTACTGTAAGAAAAGGGAATATTTTGTATCAGTCGAGGGAAATTTTCTGACGGAAACCTACAAACACTGATATACAGTAGAAACTGTGATTAAAGCATTACTGTAAGAAAAGGGAATATTTTGTATCAGTCGAGGGAAATTTTCTTACGGAAACCTACGAACACTGATATACAGTAGAAACTGTGATTAAAGCATTACTGTATATATAAGTGTCATTGATATTTTTTTTAAATGCCAACTGAAATAGCTAATTTTGTAATAGTTTAATTTGCAATTTGCAATATCGACTTTTCCAAATGTAAAGAAGCAAGTAGTATATGACCACCTAACTAAGGGACAGAGAAACATTTAAGATGGTGATGAGAGACGTCACAGGTGCATACTAGCATACTTTCAATTAGGAACTTCATAAAGAATAGATTATTTAAATACAGTCGCAGGAAAATACGGAAAGCTAAAATAAAGGTTGATTTTTGGAAAAATGAGTTATAACTGGAGCTTCCATATTTCCAGATTAAATACTGGAATACTGTGTGAAAATTTACAGTTATGCTTCTTGTTGGAATATCAGAATTAATAAAAAAGTTAACACTTAGTTCTTCAAAGGTGAGTAACAGAGATCTGATCTGATTTTTCTGAGATTAGCACCCTTCCCAGCAGTGAGGGTATATAAAACGTAGACCTATAACTTAACATGGGATCTGAATCACATGAGCTCCCGATGGGAATCAAACTCAGGTTTCCCACACCGAAGGCACGCACGCTAACCGCTTAGGCACATAGGAGCTCGTAAATGGCGTAGACTAGACTATTTCTATCAGTTGAGTATGGATGACTAATTAAAGCGGAATTTTTAAAGAGATTAAATGTATGGTATTAAGATAGCTTTGAAAAACAAATTGGAATCCCGAACAATTCCTGGGGGACAGATGATGTAAGACTGGAACTACCTCGGCCAAACTGAGACGTCTGGAAGGCCTAATTATAACTAGAACCAGTCTTTTATCCAGTTGAAATAACAAGTAATAATAATAATAATAATAATAATAATAATAATAATAATAATAATAATAATAATAATAATAATAATAATAATAATAATAATAATAATAATAATAAAAAGTTAACACAGTTCTCCAAAGGTGAGTGACAGAGATCTGATCTGATTTTTCTAAGACAATAATAATAATTAAAATATGCAAAAATTATGACGAAACAAGATGCGATAATTGTCTGAAGGTAGGTAGTAGAAAACTCATCTAACGTTAGTGAGAAGGCTACTAAATCCGTGAAGGAATAGGATGACCAGTATTTTTCCTGTTTTATAATAGTTTTACACGAGTGTCCTTTATTTTTAGTTCTGTACAAGTGTTTCTTTCCGAACCCCATTTTTTTATTTTGCGACAACAATTTAACGTCGGCAACAATTCGACGTTTTAGGAGGAAACGGACGAACTCAACAAAAATTTCTGTAATAATAACGAAACTAAGTCTATGTGATGGATAACAATAAGAAATGATTGTTGGGATTCAGTTGGTACAGTTCGTTTTTAGGTGATACCTAGGAAGATTTTGGGAGTGAAAGTTAGTGGATAGATTGTGTAAACAAAAGAAGAACGTAATTAAGTTTAGAACAATGGTCTTAAAATGAAGAGAGTAACTAGGTTATTGTTTATATGAGTTATTTGAGTTATATGAGTTATGTTATTTAGTTGACTGAAATGAGCCAGATGTGGCTGAAGTTATTTGTATGTTCAGGAGGTATTTTAGCCTAGTGTGGCTGTTGATAGTTTAAGTGTATTGTAATGCCAGGTGTGGCTGACGTTACTGGAATGGTTTTCAGAATACAGAAAGGTTCCTGTTCAGTGGATGCAGTGGTATAAGTAAAGTAAGGATAGATCCGAAAAGAAAGTGGTATAGTCATTCATTTGTAAAGTCTATAAGTTTAGGAAGTTAATTAAAGTAAATATATTTGCACTAAATAGATTCATGACCTAACAATGATATAAAATGTGATGAGCTGATTACAGGTAAACACGCCTGAATTCGACAGGCACTCGAATTCAACATACCTGTGCTTAAATGTTGTGAAATAAGCGTAAGATGTCATCCCTGCGATCGTGAATAGAAGTGGCAACATTATGGGAGTGTCTTTTCTCGTCTCAAAAGTGCGGTTACAGTAGATGAGTCATACGCATGGAGAAAAGAAGGACATTGTTGTGTGTGTGATACACTCTTCGAGAAAAAACACATAATCTTAAGAAAATCATAAGACGGCAGGTAATTTTCGTAAGACCTTTATTAAAGTTAGGTTTGCTTCAAGCAAATAGTGGTACTTTAATGTTGTAAAAGAGTTTCAATCAGTGCGTTTTGTTTTCTTCTGTGAGGACAAAGGTTGTGATGCAACATGAACGGGGGGGTTGTCGAAAACACGAGCCTTTATTCGTAACGTGAACCGGATTTCGACAAGGTTGTCGAATTCATACTTAGTAGTGCAAATATAATTTTAATTGAATATCTAAACGTACAAGTATGTTCAAAGTTTTTCATAAAGCTATTTGTTGCATAATTCTCCGATAGTTGTAACCTCAGTTCGATATGGAATGTCGAAATCAGGTTCCTGCATGTCGAATTGAGGATCATCGAAGTAACTACTCAGTTCAGAAAATTTAAGTTGTGTTCTTTTGCCCGTCTGATAATTTCTGCATAATAATAAAACAATATTTGAAGCTGAAAAGAGATTACTACTATTAATAATGCCGACTTAATGTTTTATATGGATATAATTGAAGGTGTCGAATTCAGATACCGCAACTGTCGAAACCAGGTGAAGTGTGTCGAATTCGGGTTCCATTGGCGAGTTCCAGTTTCATAAAAAAATTTAACATTAGCATTTGAGCCTTGAAGTGACTTTTAATATTAGTAGAAACTGTACATTTCAAGGAAAAAAATGGGCCAACACCGACCAATATTATGGCCACAATAGGCAATTGATTTTGAAAAAGGTCCTTAACCTGTCGAAATCCGGTGCGTTTACCTTAGTACGGTAGTGTATATCTACTTTTGGGCCACCCTGTATAAATCTCAAACTCTAGACGGAGACACAATTGCTTGTTTAAATACACATTTTGTGCTCATGTAATGTTTCTAATTTATCATTAAATGGATGGAAATTTGTTTAATACTAAAAATTTGCTGCAATAGGGTCTATATTGTTTTATAGCTAACTAGCAGCGTTCACCCCGCTTCGCTGCGGTCACCCCGGAACGCAATAAACTTTGTTACTTAGATAATTTTTACTTTTTCGCTTTCAAGTGATATGATAAAAACCATAGAAGATTGCAGTAAATGTTAACATTATATCGCCTGTCATTTATGTTAGCCCGCCCCGCTTCGCTGCGGTCACCCCCGAACGCAATAAACTTTGTTACTTAGATAATTTTTACTTTTTCGCTTTCAAGTGATATGATAAAAACCATTATAACGCCTGTCATTTATGTTAACCCGCCGAGTGACACGGTCATGCGGGTTGCATATACATACGTTTATTTTTATACCTATGATGAACTAACAAAGGATTTGTACGTAATGGACACCTGAATGATCAATTATCTCAAGACACTGGTAATTGAAAATTAAAGTGATATGATAAAAACCATCTAGGGTCCAAATCCTAATAACCCCCCAAAAATAAAAGAAATTGGTTCAGCCGTATTAGCGTGATGAGCGGACAAAGGATTTGTACGTTCTCTTTTATATATATAGATAGATGACAGAGTAAAGCTATATAAGCAAGAAATAACATTAATATGACTCTGCATGTCGGCATGATCCTAATCAGTCCGATCCATATAGAAAAGAAAACTGTTAACAATACACTGTACACGTAGCGCATCACTTTGTCCCTTATGTATGCTTCTGGCGAAATTCTCTCCATTTGACTACCATATATACTGTATATCAATAGCGATATTCATCTGTTGATTTTCGTTTTTTTTTTAAAAAAAACGAAGCTTTGGTTTATTTAACGTAAAGTATCGACCAAAAACTAGTCAGTTTTCATTTGCTGTAAGCTACTATGTAATAAATGGAACAACCTGCATTGAAACCCACGCATCGGTTTCCAGTATGATTATTAAGGACTCCTGTTAGAATAACAGTAGGAAGGGAATAAATACTGTGTTTCTATGGCTTTATTTTATCTCCCCATCTATATGTTCCATCTAGTGAATATGGAAACTGAACTGCATCCATATTTAAATATAAAATTTACGTATAAACATCTGCTTTTAAGGTGGATTACCACCCGGAAGTCAGTGCATATTTTAGCTCATTCCCTTAACTACTGCGCAATGAAACGTTACATATTATAAATATTGTACTATAAGATATATTAATTTATATTTAAGGAAATAGATTTTGAGAAAAAAAATTGCGCAGAACGCCATAATTCGTTGTTGCCAAATTTGTACGTTTTCTGTGGTAGTCACAATAAGAAAATTCCTGGATTCTAGCGTTGCAGTTCGAGAAGCGGAACTTTGCTGTGATTTATGGTAAGGGTCGAAAACTAATTTCTGCAGTAAGTATCCAAGTAGAATTCCATGATTACTTCCTTTACTATCTGATATCGGTAAACACTCGACACTATTTGGCAATGCCGCATTATTCAAGCAGCGTTTAGCACAGCACCGAGAACACCTTCGATCCACCTTTGAAACCTAAGAAAAAATTTACTAAACTTTTAAAAATTAATTAGTATTTAATTTATTAGCTCTTTTGTACACTTCACTCTTTTCAACTATAAGACTTCACTAGCATTTTTTTTAAATAAATTAAAACAATATTAGAAAAGGTTAATGAATTCAATTACAAGGAAAGATATATCACATTTCCTTAATACAATAAAGTTGGACCTTTCTGAGGTATGTTTGCAAATGAATCTCAACAAACTCTGTCTATTTTAAAAATTTCTTAAATTTGTTATATTAAAAAAAAAAAAAAAAAGAAATAAATAAAAGAGGTTTTACCGTATATTTAATGTTCGGGAAGAACAATACACAAAGAAAATAATTGTGTTATTCGAGTACGTGAGTATAAAATGTCCGTGAACCTGGCTCCACCGACACACACACTAATTTTAAATACCGTTTACAAAGAAAATTAGTGCTGTGTATCTTATGATAAAAATGATGGATCGATTGTTTTCTTGGATGAAGCCACCATTAAAAATTTTGGAATATAATTGGCCTTCTGATAATAGCACTAAGTTTCTTTTTATGTGGTATCGTCAGCACTAATTTAACACTAACTTTGTGTGTAGGTTTCATGTCAATCGGTTGAGTGGGTGGGGCTAGCGTGAACCTAGCTCCACCCAGAATCATTTTTTTTATGTTTGACGTCTGTGTAACAGCACAAACTTTCTTAACATTACAGGTCATCAGCACTAATTGGACACTAATTTTTAAAATTATTGTGGGTGTGAGTGGAGCCAGGTTCATGGACATGACTATAAGCTTTTCTTTTCATTTTTTATTTCTTTCTGTTTTCTTTTTCTTTACCAAAACCAAAACTGCAACGGCAGCATTGGTATTTTCGCAGAAAGTTTTTTGGCAGTGTTGAGCTTGTGTTATAAAACAGTGACGGACTAGCACGTGAACTAAGTATCTTTACTTAGAACTTTTCTTTTTTTTCTTTTTCTACTTTTGTGTTTCTTAGCTAATAGTATTATAACTTTGCTGCTGACACTGAGTTGTGTTTTGAATTATAACTCTTACACTAAAGTCTTCTAGAGCAATTTACATTAACATGGCAATGCTGGTATTCTCATCATGTATTAAAATTATATATATATGAATAAACTATTAAATGCTCTAATATATTATTGTGGTTATTTTTTCTAATTCTTTGCATTCTTCCTTCCTGTATCTTCATATAGGAATTGTATGAACTCGAGGTGTCACAAAAAATTCGAATGTCTCATATGGGCATCTTAAGGAAGCCTTCTTCACTCCATTTTTTTTTTCTACTGAAAATATCAAGAAACTACAAATAAAACTTGTAATTAATTATTTTAAATGCGATTTGTAAACATCAAATTTTATGTCTCTAATCTTAAGGGATTCCGAGATATGGATATTTTATTATAATAATTCCAAACCCCACTCCTGTTTCTTCCCACCTCTTTTCTTCCAGGTCAAAACACTGAAACGGCTTAAAGGAGCACTCTGATTAGCCAAATTCAAAAGACCTTAACAATTTATCCCTCTACAAGCGACGTTTTCTTCGTGGCCAAGTTGGAAGAGCACGCGGCTAGTAATTGAAAGGTTGGTGGTTCGTGGTCCCCCGCCACTGGAGTACTTTTTTTCTTACTTGTTTAAAGTGTTCTATTAGACCAGCGTTTCCCAACCGGTGTGCCGTGAATGGGCCGCTGGTATGCCGCGAGGAATCGAAACTAAATTATTAATTTTATAGCAATCAAATTGTAAAACGTAGGGAAAAATGTATATTTGTATTTCACATTACTATAAACCTCTACTATGAATCTACAATTTTAAGTTTCGTACCGTGTTACTATTCTGTACGTACATTTCTAATGTTGAAAAAAATATTTGTTGTCATTGTTCTGACAATTATTGCTTCTTTATTGTTGCAGACTATTTCACAACTTGAAAATTTAAAATATCATTCAATCCTTTCGACAAATTACGTACATTTGTGTTTTAAAAGTAAAAGAGATTTGTTTATTCGTTCGTTATTTAGTGATCTTTCTTAGTAAGAGGTTGGATACAGTTTTTAAAAAGAAAGCGTATTTTGAAAACTTGAGTCCAATATTTCATTGCAATTGTTTTCTATTTTTAAATTAGAATGACAAATAAGCATAATGATTTACCATGAGGGAAAACCAATGATAGAGCTTTCTTCTCTGTGAGAAGGAGATCAATAATCACAGAAAAATTACCACTGTGTTTTATATTTACAAATAATATCTATAAGTGTGCCACGAGAATCCAAGTAACACCTGTAGTGTGCCGCAAGTTGAAAAAAGTTGGAAAACGCTGTTTTAGTCTCAGCATAATGTAAACACATTACGCATTTAGGCGATTTAACATATTTTGGGGGAGTAATTTTGTGGTTCATTAACGCTTACGACACGGCTCAACACCGGTTTTGTGTTAAAGACGTAACACACCTCTGTGTTAAACGCCAACACCGCGGGGTATGTGTTGAACTAACACCGCATAGTGGTAGTCACGCTGGAAGCACTGCCCTGTGTTAAAATTGAGTTGAATTAACACACGTACACAGTAACAGTTAATTTTTTACTGTGTACGTATATTATACCATAACTAATACATATTTATAGAAAACTGTATTCGCAAAGCATTACTTTTAACAAACATAATTCTACAATATTTTAAGGAGAAACAAATGTTATAATGAGACATATACAAATTGATAGATCTAATTGACCTGAACAAATGATAAAGACTGTATCATCTATTATAAATATAACTTCCACTTCCAGAATAGATGGCAGGAGTGTGCATATAGCTGCCACATGATAGTATTGAGTCATGTGAAGTTGGTAAAGCAGTAGGTACGGTACAGGTTTTGTGTTCAAAGTTTGAATACGATAGAAAATGCGGGGGCTTTCCGAAGAGAAGAGAAAATCTATCGTAAATAGATTGTGTACTATTAAAGGACAAACCTACAGAAAACTGGCAAAACTGAAAGGGATAAGTGTTAGTGCAGCGGAAACGACAATTAGAAAATATGATGAAGAATATAACTTCAACGACAGATCCTGACCTGGGCGAAAACCAGGCCCAGCGAACCCAGAATTGGAAAAGAAGACACTGAAGGCGTTTGCCTCCAAAAAAGAATTTTCTGTGTCAAATATTACCCGAAAATTCACAGCATTTATTGGAATGGTGAAAATGAAATGAAGTCCTTGAGTTTTACGTCCCACGGTTATGCCAGTTAGACTAAAGGAGACGGTGATGATGGGAGATGAATGAAATGGTGGAATGAAGAAAGTGGGAATAAACGGGAGAATCCTGGGAAAACCCACGAGCACGGTGTTTGTCCACCACATGGAATGGTGAAGCGTGTCAAACGGAGACATAACCTAAAATCTTACAAAAAACAGAAACCTAAACGCAGTGCAGGACAGGAAGTGGCCGTAGAAACTTCCGTAAGAAAGTTGTACGACTTTATTCTGTCCAAAACAAATGTGAGTGTGATTATGGACGACGAAACGTACTATAGATTCAAATTGGACTATAAATCATTGCCTGGTCCCAAATGCTACGCTGTTCATAAAAGTTTGATTGCCAACAAATCTGAAAAATCAATTTCGACTGCAAAATTTGTCAAAAAGGTTCTGGTCTGGCACGCAATATGCAAATGTGGAATGAGGGGCCGAGGTGGCTCAGTGGTAGAGCGTTCACCTCTGGTGCATGGGGTCCCGGGTTCAAACCCTGCTCCCGCCAAGTGAACTTTGTGGTGGACAAACACCGTGTGTGTGGGTTTTCTCGGGGTTCTCCCGTTTCCTCCCACTTTCTTCATTCCACCATTTCATTCATTTCTCATAATCACCGTCTCCTGTAGCCTAACCTTCATAACTGTGGGACGTAAAACTCAAAGATTTGCAAATGTGGAATGAAACCACGTGCATTTTTTTTTTTTTTTTTTTTTTACAAACCGTTCAATGACAGGCGATCTATATATCAACGGTTCATATAAGCGACTTGTACCAATGCTACGTAAACACAGTGGTAAAACATTATTTTGGCCTGACTTGACGACGTGTCATTATGATACATAAGCAATGCAGTGGTATCGGAACCACGATGTTAATGTTGTGGTCAGAGAGACGAATCCACCAACTTGCCTAGAGCTGCGTCCCATAGAACAATTCTGGGCTTCAATGAAAGTCAAACTGCAGAGAAGTTCTCGTCCTGCTACTTCAGAGATGGAATTTCGTTTCGACTGGAACAGAGTTGCTAGCACCTTTACTGACGCCGCTGTCCGCTCCCATATGGTCAAAAAGAATGTTCGCCAACTAACCAGACCTGTTTATGTTGTGTGTTCAGCATACGCGTATCGTTTGTATAAATCACAAAGTGTGTTTTGTCTTAGTTCTCATGCACCCTTCAGACAATATATTACTTTGTAGTATTATGTATGTGTATTTATACTAAACGATACAGTCTTTATTGGCAAGTGTAAATCGATATGCATAGTTTTCGAGAATATTAGAAAAAAATTGAAAATCTATAAATTGATACTGTACCTGAATCACGCCATCCATTAAGATAAAATTTATACTGGAGTATACACTTTTCAGTAGTAGTAGTAGTAGTAGTAGTAGTAGTAGTAGTTTTTTTTCCAATATTGTCCACAGTTGTTAGACAAGCATCAAGTTGAAGCGAATGACATGCTTTCGAGGGTAAATTCTGATGGACAGTTTTGGAGAAAATAAAAGAAAAACTTATTTTCATGGCGTTGAAAGTATGTCATTTGTCTCCAGTAATGGTTGAAAGTTCTTTTTTTAAAAATTATTCTGCTGTATATATTGATATTTCTATTCACTATATGATACAATATTACACAATTAAGCAGCACATTGTATACGTTATTATTTAATTTACTCTAACATTGATGCTCATACTACTTATAACCAAGGGTAAAAGTGGGGGGAACATGTGGTAACGTCTTCCCCCACTTCCAGAAAATATCTGTGGCGTTCCCCACTTTCTAACAAATTACAATTAGCAAAGATAGGCACGGGAGAGGGCGTGGCGTCATACGTCCCTCTTCCTTTTCGGATCCATTTTGTGTCATTTTTGTGTTATCGAATACATATTATTATTCTGCTTATGCACAGAAAGCACTTTAAAATATGATAATGTAGCACTACGGATATGAGTGGTTTATTTAATATCCCTTTTCAGAATCGAGACTACATGAGATCCTAATTACTTAAACTTCCACCTGAAAACATCAAACCCGATTCTTCGTGCGTAAAATCTCCCATATTTACTAGTTTTGAAAGTTCTTATAATATATGACGAAGATATACATTAAGAGCTGATCTCCACTATTGGTTTTTTACTTACTTAGAAAGTAGTACTATGTGATTATGAACTACCAGGGAAGCAAGAAAGTTCGTGCGCTTTTTAACCACTCCCGGGTCCATTTGGCTGCTGCGGCGACATTTGTCGCCGTAGCATGAAAGTTTTGACTGTTTGGGAAAGCTTATTCATTGACGCATCAGCCATGGTGAATACAACAACGCATTTATTAGTGTGGTGTGTAAAAATCGCTCGTGATCATGTCTGTGTCAAATGAAGTTCGTAGAGCTTGTTTGCTTTACGAGTTTAAATTGGGGACAAATGGTGCAGAAGCTGCTAGAAAAATATGTGTTGCGTTCGGAGAGGGTGTAATAAGTAAACGTACAGCACAAAAATGGTTTCAGACCTTTTTAACTGGTGACGAGACCTTGCAAGATAAGACTCGCTCTGGGAGGCCTAAGTCAGTGGATATAGACCGCCTGAAAGCCGCTATTGAAGATGATTCCAGTCAAACATGTGAGGAACTTGCTCACCGATTCGAGGTAAGCAGGGAAGCCATTCGGGTAAGTCTGCATCAGTTGGGGAAGACCTGGAAACTGGGTCAGTGGGTCCGTCATCAGCTGACCGCTACTAGCCAAGTTCTAAGACTGAATATCTGTTCATCTTTGTTGACGAGACGCAAAATCTGTCCAATTTTGGACCGTATATTAACTTGTGACGGGAACTGGGTCATGTATGACAATACAAAACTGTCACACCATTGGCTATCACCGAATGATCCGAAAGCTTTGACTGCAAAACCGAACATCCATCAACGCAAGGTTTTGCTCTGTGTTTGGTGGACTACAAACGGTATCGTGCACTACGAATTCTTGGAACGTGGTAAGACAATTATTAAAGATGTGTACTCATCACAACTGATAACGGTATCCACCAAACTGACCCAGAAACAGCCAGCACTAGTGAACAGAAGAGGTGTGCTCTATCACCAGGACAACGCGCATCATCACACCGCAAAACAGACGCTGGAGGTAATCTCAGAACTTGGTTGGAAGCTTCTACCTCATCCTTCCTACTCTCCAGATGTCGCTCTTTGGATTAGTATTTATTCTTGGCCATGGACAACTTTATGCGTGGCAGGCAATTCAAGACTGAACAAGACGTCAAAAATGCAGTTACTGAGTCTTTTGAGATTTAAAACACTCATACAAATATTCTACAAAACTGGCATTTACAAGCTTGTTGATCGCTGGGAGAAGGTTGTAAAAGCAAACAGAAACTATTTAGCCGAGTAAATAAACGTTATACTATGAAAGAAAACTGTCAATTACAGAGTTTTAATTGACAGTTTTCTTTCATAGTATAAAAGTGCACGAACGTTCTTGCTTCCCTGGTAAATCCATCTGGTTTAAGTACTAAATTACATTTAAATCTCAAATAAAAGATAATTTTAAACCAGAAAATTTTAGAAGTACAAACGCTTGATTGTGATAGGGATCTATAGCCTGAAATGTTAAACCAATTTCAAAGGACTAGTTAGCTCTTCTAGTATCATCTTACGGGAACGGAAAGTGACTAACCTGTTCACCTGACTCAGTGATGTAACTTCCACGTTTCTCTGTCATCTCTGCTCCGAACTTTGCCCTCCAGATTTTGCTATGCTCAATAGAACTCTATTATTTTATTTATTTATTTATTATTTTCTTTATCAATTTTAAAGGAATCTGCTCAAACATGTCTGTTTTAATATAACAAGTTTTGTAGAAGCGGTTGTACTTAAGCTTTTGTTATTAATGTTCATATTCGTACTTTAATTTCCTTGCTAACTTTCGTGTCATTTTTTTCTGGAGAAGGTTATTATCTACCATTCGTTATCTCCTAAGGCTGTTTCAGTCTTTGGCCTACAGTATTTGTTAAGGAATCTTGTAAAAATCTGCAATCAATTTACATTAACAAAATCTCTTGTTTCTTTTATATTTTCTCCTCTTCGAATTCATAGTTCCAATACACATAATTAGCTCTGGAATATGGTATGATCCAGAGATGGGCATTTTTGCTAACCCTCACTCACCCTTACCCTCACCCTCAGCTACCCTCACCCTCAGTTGACTCCCTCACAGTCACCCTCAGCCACCCTCACCCTCAGCCACCCTCGCCCTCAATCGACTCCCTCACCCTCAGATACCCTCACCCTCAGACACCCTCGTCCTCAATAGACTCCCTCACCCTCAATCGACTCCCTCACCCTCAGACACCCTCGCCCTCAATCGACTCCCTCACCCTCACCCTCAGGTACCCTCACCCTGAGACACCCTCGCCCTCAATCGACTCCCTCACCCTCACACTCAGACACCCTCGCCCTCAATCGACTCCTCACCCTCACCCTCAGCCATCCTAACCCTCAATCGACTTCCTCAACCTCAGCCACCCTCACCCTCAATCGACTTCCTCACCCTCAGCCACCCTCTGTCAACTCCTTCACACTCACAGTTTCTTTCATGTACTAAATAAACAATAAGTAAGGGTTAATATAATTCTCATTCAAGTGATTGAAATTTATATATTGTAATATAGTACGTAGATATACATTATATCTACGGTATAATATTATTTATATTTCATATACTTGTATATATAATAGATGGCCATTTTGCACTAGGATCGCTCGCGCTCGGGTTCACCAAGACAAGAAAGAATATCAAAGGGTCGCGGACATAAGCTCACCGGGCATAAGCTCACCTTTGTTAATGCAAAAGCGGACAAAAGCTCCCCGGACATAAGCTCACCACTAATAATATAATTATATTATAAGATAATTAGTGCAATAGAGAATACAATAATGATAACTAAATACGGTACCTTTATAGGTTAACTAATTTAATTGCAAAGGAAAATAAACCTGAATAAAATAAAAGAAGCAACTGAAAAATGGCAAACAGAAAATGACAAAAATGAAAACCAGATTTTGAATGTTAATATGAAGTAGATTTTGAATATTAAAATATAAATTGAAAACGGATTTGGGCAAACAAAAGAGTACTACTTCCTTTTACTGAAGAAAGTAATCCAAGCCCCTCCCCTATGCTGAAACTTCCGGTGCAGGAAATTTCGCAGCACAGAAATATTGCTAAGCGAAATTTTGGTGAAAGGGTGTCTCCTTGTTATTTTTTTCCACTATGGCTGAAATCAACTCAGAAATATTTCATTTTCCTTTAGAAAAATGAAATGAAATCCTTTAAGTTTTTTGTCCCACGATTATGCCGGTTAGGCTAAAGAAGACGGATAAATAATGAATGAAATGGTGGAATGAAGAAAGTGGGAGAACCCCAAGGATACCCACGCACAAGGTAGTTGTCCACCATAAGGTTTACTTGGCGGGGACTGGGATGGAACCCGGGACTGAAGCACCAGAGGTGAAAGCTCTACCACTGAGCTACCGCTCTCCCCCTTTAGAAAAACGTATGATGGGTATGAAGAGGTATTAAAATCTAGACTTTGACTAGTAGTAGGCCTAATTCAGTAGAAAATAGAGCTACTAATGCTATATATCAGTTGTCAGATATCAGAATAAAATAATAAGGATGTTGCAGGGTTTAATGTGTTAAACGTGGGTTGACGTTGAGGAACTTGTAATAAAATGCTCCAGATATTTAAATCTGGGCTGACTACTAGTAGGCCTACCTTCTCAATAGAAAGTAGGCTATATGACTAACGCCATATAGGAGTTATCAGACTTTAGAATAAAATATTAAGAATGTTGCAGAGTTCAAATCTTAACTCTGTTATTATACTTGCAGACCAATACTCATCAAATGAACATCTTTCTGATTTTATTTATTAAGAAGAAAACAACAACTTATGAACCAAAAGAAAAACCTTTGTGTTAGTAAATAAGAAAGAGATTTCTTTGAGTGTTAGGCTGCAAACACGACGACAGCACTAAGAAGCAAGGCCTAAATACATCTGAGTATGATGAATTCGTAAAAAAAAAAAAAAAGTCACAAACCAGAATCACGAATCCCGTTAAGTAACCAAATTCTATTATGTAAGTATGCATGCCTAATAATGAAAATGTTTTAATGCAGTGATGAATTGTCCGACCTATAAGAAAAATTTTGGTTCCAAAATTTCCAGGGCAAAAATCACGCCTACTCGGGTACTCGGCCCATGCTTAACCCTGCTGTTCTGTTCTGGTCTATTTGACCCGAAATGGATTTTGATTTCTCATGAAATTTATGATAATTTTTGTAATGTGAATCAAGTTTGTGACTTTGTTTTATTCAATCCAAATTATATTTTCTGAAAATCTGAAACTTTTATTATTAACGGTTTTCGAAATTTTTCTATATATTACTAATGTACTGTTCGGGTCAATATGACCCGAAGAAGTTTTTCTGTGCTGTGTAAGTGAATTTTCAACTGCTGTCGTATATTTCTGGCAGAGCTTATATATCTACTTTCGTGATGTGTGGGAAAAGTGGATGGAAGTTCTTCCTAAGCTATATTATCTTGAAGAAAACGTCACTGTTGATGAACAATTATTAGAATTTAGAGGGCGTTGCCCTTTCAACCAATATATACCAAGTAAACCGGCAAAATACGGTATAAAAATCTGGACTGTATATGATAGCAAAACATCTTACGTATTCAAGCAACATGTACCGTATATATAGGGGGCCTATGTAAAGAATCTGGTGCATAGCCTGAGATGAACCAAGGTATGCTTGTTGTGAGTGATCTTGTTTCCTAACTAATTGGTCATAATGCAACTTGTATAATTTTTTCATCTCCTTCACTTTAGGACAGCATCTTCTTGGAAAGAAAAAACAAACCTAAACTTCCGAAAATTTTGTCAAACAAAGAACTGCATTCACCGTTGTTTTATTTTGCAAACAATACAAGCTTTGTACATTATATCCCTAAGAAATTTAGAAACGATCTTCTCATGAGTGAAACTATGTGCTCACACAGATGAAATCAACAACCGAGTTGAAAAGAAACCCAACATAATATTGGATTTAATTCAACTAAAAGAGCCGTAGACACTTTATATCAACTTGTGAACACATACACATGTAAGCGCAAAACCAACAGATGGCCCATGATATTGTTCTATAATATGATCGATGTATCAGCTTACAATGGAATTATTTTGCGGACTTCAAACAATCAAAGCTGACAAGTAGGAAATCTCATCAAAAGAAGATTGTATTTGAAAGAACTTAGAAAACCTCTCATTTTATCTGAGATACAATCTAGACAATATATGCTGAGAAGTGACGAGACTCGAAGGATTGTAACCAGAGTACAAAGAAATGGTGAATCTGAAGCTACAGTGATAAAACCCGAAACAAGTTCTTATCAAGCGTGCAGCAAGGTGCAGATACTGTGCATCACCTAACGACAACAAGATAAATTTGGTTTGCTTTATTTGCAAGAATCATGAAATCACATGCTGCTTATTACTGTCCGCTCTGTAAATAAAGAATGGTGTGATCGCGCTTACCAAATAGTTTCATGGAAGCTTGTCAATAGTACCGCGTACCAAATTTACCAAGTGTTATGGGTGTCTAATGTGTTATATTATCTTTACTAATTACTAATCTTGTGAAGACTAAAGCAAGTAAAACATGTGGCCTTTATGAATATCAACAGCTGTATAGTAATAAAATTCTTACTACCATAAGCCATCTTGTTTTAGGTGAAAATAACTAATGTTCCAAGTTAAAATACAGTAAACCATTAGCAAATGTCCAATATTTCTGTCTCATTCAAAATTTCCTTCATTTTGGTTTCATCAAGAGTATGTACATATTATGATGATGATGAAATTTTCTGCTCGAAAGCAGGTCTTGACCCGAAGGTCCCTGTTTTTGTTTTACTCATTTTGTTTTACTCATTCTAATTTTCGTATTTATATTTCTTTTCCTATGAAATTTACCGGAATTATAATTTCCCGATTATACACTTAGTATATTAAGAGTACCCTGCAAAATCATTATCAAATTATATTCTTACATGAAAACAGTTATAGATATGCGACAATCATTTTGGACATGAGTGTACATGTAATGCATTGTAAAATATTTAAAGACAATTAAAATATTTTCCTAGCACTAGACTATTAAATAAATTAGTCATTGTTTGAAAACCTGGTCCTTTTCGAATACAATTTAATTATGGGTCATATTGACCCGAACAGTATATGTGTATAGTAAATGGGAACAGAGCAGCAGGGTTATCACATTAAAGTGCAATATCCCTATTTTATTCTGATATCTGATAGCTGCTATACAACATTAGTAGCTCTGCTTTCTACTGAATTCTTAGGCCTATTTGTAATTGTAGTCAATGTCTAGATTTTAATATCCAGGGTATTTTGTTAAAAGTTCCTCCAGATCTGTCCACGTTTAATACAACGCAACTCCCCAACGTCCTTATTTTTATTTTTATTTTTTTAATTTTCTTTTTACACCTGATAAGTGATATGAGATAGTAGCTCTATTTTCCGCTTAGGAAGTAGCCAACGCCTAAATTTCAATATTCGGTCAATTTTATTAAAAGTCCCTGAAATGAGTTTATGTTTGCTATCGGTGAGCTTTTGTCCGCCCCTGTAATATAAGACTACCGATGAGCTTATGTCCGGTGAGCTTTTTGCAGGTGAGCTTATATCCGACGGGCGGCGGTAATTTTGTCACCGGAAAGTTCTTCACGGTAATTTTGTCACCAAAATATTACCATATAGGTAATTTCGTCACCAAAAATTTTGTCACGATAATTTCATCACCAATGTCTTTTAGAACATAATACAAGTACAATGAATGAATCGGAAAAGCTTTTGAAATTGCTTTCTTTAATCTTCAACTGAAGCAAGTCGAAATATACAATAATAATAATAATAATAATAATAATAATAATAATAATAATAATTATTATTATTATTATTATTATTATCATTATTATTATTATTATTAAATAAATAGTTACATATTTTAGATATCGTATTTGAGATAAGAGATAAAAGTTTCCATTAATTCTATCACAGAAATACATATCATATAGGAAATTTTGTCACGGTTATTTTTTCACCTTTCTTGAACTAAGTAGAGGCAAAGTAAATGACCTAAACAGCTTACGTTATTTTAATCAAACTTGGAAAACAATTCGCTTGGTGTTGAACTCTGCAAAATTTAAGTTTCGGGTACTCGACGCAGTAGCAAGCACCAGTACAAGAAAATATTGCCAGCTCCAGCAAATGTTAAAAGCAAAGGCAACGTGGGGAACTAATGGGTTTATATATCACTATTTACAAATATTAAGTTTCGCCAATATCAAAATTTCAGAACAGAAAATTGCAAACAAATATGGGAAGATATGCCAATCCGTTCATTTTCCCGCAAACTAGACGAAAATTTGCATCGTTCTTGTACCGTCCTCCGAGCCCAAACTCTTGGACCTTCCTCCACGTTAACTGAGTCATGTGAAAAGAGTGATCTTTTTCAGAAGCTATTGAAAGAAGAATGTTATATTTCAACTCTTATTAAACATTGGCGAATTGTTATTGGATATATATGTGAAGAAAACAAATTTATATAAAGGAAGAAAAACATATAAATATTTCTAACAGTTTCCTTTAAATATAGCCTTATGGAACTATTGAGAAGTGAAACATGGATGGTGGACGGAAACTTTTCAAGGGCTCCTTAAAAAAATCACGCAGGCCCTATATGTTATTTGAGGTGAGACTTTCTTTACTAGGTGTATGCTCTAATGCAGAGCAAGACACAAAATTCATATGAAGAGCTGTTTCGTGCGGTGGTGCATCAGTGCAGTGAATTTAGTGAATACCCGGACCCTGTAACTGTGGTTATGGATTTCGAGATAGCGGAAATGCAGACTGTAAAAGCAACTTTCGGAAACTCAACTCGTGTACAGCATTGCTTTTTTCACCTGACTCACTCAACGTGGAGAAAGGTCCAAGAGATTGGATTGGTGATGGACATTTTTGCTAACCCTCACTCACCCTTACCCTTACCCTTATTCACCCTCACTCTCAATCGACTTCCTCACCCTCACCCTCAGTTGACTCCTTCACCCTCACCCTCAGCTACCCTCACCCTCAATGGACTACCTCACCCTCACCCTCAGTTGATTCCCTCATATTCGCCCTCAGCCACCCTCACCCTCATTCGATACTTTCACCCTCACCCTCAGGCACCCTCACCCTCAATCGACACCTTCACCCTCACCCTTAGCCACCCTCACCCTCAGTTGATTCCCTCATACTCGCCCTCAGACACCCTCACCCTCAATCGAATCCCTCACCCTCAGTTAACTCCCTCACCCTCACCCTCAATAGACTCTTTCACCCTCACCCTCAGACACCCTCACCCTCATCTACCGAAATGAGGGTGAGTGAGGGTGAGGGCGGCCCTCTTGAGAGCTTTAAGACAATTTCTTCGCAGGATTTGTCCAATCCAATTGGCCTTTCTACACAGGATGGTGGCTAGAAGTGTTCTCTTCTCTCCTATCTGTTTTAAAACATCTTCGTTTGTTGCTCTCTCTGTCCATTTTATCTTCTTCATCTTCCTCCAACACCACATTTCGAAGCTCTCTAAATATTTCTTCACTAACTTCCGTAACATATAAGTCTCTGAACCATACAGTCCAATGCTCCATATTCAGCACTTGACCAACTTCTTCTTAAGTCCAATATTGAGCCTGCTATTCAGAGTGATATTTTCTTGTTAGATGCTTCTTTAGCTATGGCAATTCTTGACCTGATCTTTTTGGTGCAGTAAACGTCTCTCGTCAAAATACTTCCCAGATACGTGAAATTATCGACCTCTTCAAATTCTCTTTGTTCTACTCTGATCTGTAAGGGAGCCTTTCCACGGGATATTCGCATGACTTTCGACTTTTCGATGTTCATTTCCATTCCATAGAGTTTTCCAGTGTCAACTATTTTGTCAATCATCTCCTGTAGTCCTCCTTTGGTTTTAGCTATTATAACCGTATCATCTGCACAGCTGATCTTCTTAATGATCTGCCCTTCAATCTTGAAATCTCCAATTCCCATTATGCTTCCTTCATCAAACATTCACTGTAAATGTTGAATAATTTGGGCGGCAAACTACATCCTTGTCTGACTCCTCTTCCAATCTCCACACTATTGGTTTCTCCTTCATTCAAGCGCAACTTCACTCGTTGTCCTATGTACAGGTTTTGAATTAGTCGTCGATCACTCCAGTTGACTCCGATTTCTTAAAGTATTTTCAGAAGTTTTGTCCAATTTACTCGGTCGAAAGCTTTTAGCCAGTCGATGAAGCACAAACACAACTCTTCCTTTACATCAAGAATTCTTTCTGATATAATTCTCATCAATCCAATAGCATCTCTTCTGCCTTTTCCTTTCCGGAATCCAAATTGATTTTCTTCTAACCTCTCATCTGTCTTATTTTTCAGTCACCTGTTCAGTATGCGTGCAATGATCTTTCCAGGGTGAGAAATCAGGTTAATGGATCTGTGATCGCTGCACTTCTTTGCTGGCTTTTTCTTGGGTAATGCATTCATTGTAACATCAAGAAAATCCTTTGGCCATTCTCCATTCAGATAGATCTTGTTAATAAATGAAGTCAGTATTTTCATTGCGTTGTCTCCTAATCCCTTGAGCAAATTTACTGGTATGTCGTCGTCTCCAGTGGCCTTTCTCCTTCGCATGTCTTTGATTGCTTGTACTACTTCATTTTTCATCATCTTCCACCTCTTCCTCTGCTTCTATCGCAATACTTTTGGGGTGGCTCTTCTGATCATACAGATCGTTTATATATTATTCCCAAATTCTAAGGATTCTTTGATGGTCAGTGGTTACATTACCTTGTTGATCTTCGATGCCGAACGTTGGTATACTTTTGTTAGCTTTTTCTCCTAATTCTTGTGCTTTCTGGTACATCAGATCATCTGCCGCGCCGTTGAAGTTCCATTAATTCTTCATATATTTGTTCCATGTACTTTTCTTTGGCTTTGTCCGTTTCTCTTTTCAATTCATTACTCATCCTTCTGTATTCATTGATGTCCGTGTTTTTTGCCCTTCTACGTTCCTCCATATTCCTAAGCATCGCTTCAGTTATCCATGGTTTTCTCGGTGCTCTTTCCATCCTACCAATGTTATTGTGGAGTGTTCCAAGTAGAATCTGTTTAACTTTTCCCCAATAACTCTATACATTGCCGACCATATCACAAATTGCACAGAAGTTTTCTTCAATCTCTTCTTTCACATCGTCAATATTTCTTAGTCGCTCTAAGTTCCATTTGCGATTTCTCCTCCCATTCTTCTTGATCGACTTTAACCAGTTTTGCACTTCCGCCACCAGAAGATTGTGATCCGAATCAATATCTGCTCCAGGCATTGTCGTCACGTCGCGTACAGTATTCCTGAAACGTTGCTTCACAAGAATGTAATCGATTTGGTAGCGTTTCTTATCTCCTGGACTTTTCTACATGTACAGCTTGTTTTTCTTTTCTTAAATCACGTGTTCATCACCACCTGATCATGTTGCCTACAGAAATCGATAAGCATTTGACCCCGTTCGTTTCTTCTATCTAGTCCGAATGGCCCCACTACCTTATTCACAGCTCCATCTCCTACTACGCTGTTGAAGTCTCCCATTACTATGGTGTTGACCTTACCTATTCGTTTCTGATGCAATATGTCACTAATCTGATCATACATTTCTTCTACTTTATTATCATCATGATCGGTTGTTGGCGTATACACTTGTATTATCACAATATCCATTGGTTTTGCATGTAGTTTTACAAACATCAAAGCATAAGTAACAAACAGCATTCCACTTTGGTTACACTTCTTGCTACTTCGTTCTTCATTGCTATCGGGATACCATTCTCGTCTTCATTGTCACCCTAATAGTATATTCTGTAATTTCCCGATACTATCTCATCTTTCCCTGGCCATCTTGCTTCACTCAAGCCCACTATATCCATTTTACATTTGTCCATTTACACTTTTAAATTTTCAAGTTTTCCTTCACGTCGTAGACTTCGTACATTCCAGGCTCCCATCTGAAATGAAAGTTATTATTTTCTCCTCTGATGATTCTTCCCGGAATAGTCCCCATCCGGAGATCCGAACGGGGGACTATTTTACCTTCGGAATTTTTTACCTCAGGAAGAACCATCATATTTATTTGTTCTCCTCCTTCGTCCTTCTGGGGAAAAGTTAATGTGGTAGTAATCCCATTTCCTTTCCACATCTCCATGCCGTTGACCATCTAGTGGTTCATCCGCCTTTACGACAGTTTCCCCTCCTAAGGACAAGAAGATGCCCTGAACTCCACCCGCTCATCCGCCCTCCGAGAAGACCGTTGGCAGTTATTAGAAGCTGACTCCTTATCCTGGGAGTCGATCGGTCCCCACCTACGTTGGCCGCCAAAGACGTTGCCCGCTTTCTCCGGCGAGGAGGTCTAGGTTGGGATTTTCCCTTCGTTTAGGATGAGACCCGAAGGCTTTTCTCAAACCTCTCCAGCACTTTTAGAAAGCTTAAAAAATATATCATATTTCAATTTCTTCGGACATTTGGACATTTTCCAATATGGGGAACGAAGAAGTTGTGGGATTTTAGATTTAGTATGGCTTTTAAATAATCTTTACTAACATCTATGTCAAATTTCAACTTGTTCATAATTATTTTCTAAGTTCAATAAAATTTTAAATCAGTTTGACGGGGCATTTTTTGGAATTTCAGAATTTAGAGCTAAATGTTTCTAAAAGTGTGTGTTTTATGAAAAATTGTTTTTCTATAAAAATGTTATGTTATCTATTTTCTATACAACGACACCAAATTTATCTCTTTATGTTTAACCATAGCGAAGATATTGCTATTTTCTTCTGAGTATTGTTCAATTGACACTTCCAGCGATTATTTTCCTATTTGGCGGCGCACACTCCAGTGGGGTCATAGTTGACGGGAGGGATTTTTGGAGAGAATTTTCTCGACATTCTCTCAATTTTCCCTGTTCAAATACATTATGGGCCCCAAAACATAGCACCTCTGGAAAGCTTGTTTCATGCTGGAGACTGAAACGGACTAGGTTTGATTCGGATGTCCGGATGATACGTTCATGTCCGTTCCTGGAGAGCTTGAGCCCTATTGATACCGTATCCGTGCCGATTTCAAAATGAACATCTATAGTTGCTGACAGAATTTTACCTAAATGCACTAAATGAAAGGAAAGTAGATAATAATATATAATAATAATTACACTAGTCCTTTTATATTTTCTTATTAAATTGTAAAAAAGAAATAAATGTTTTCCTTCCTTCATACAGTATATAGACAAAAGATGCTAAGGAAAGCAAAATAAATAATTTAATAGAAGAGAACAATTTTGGGAACTTTTCATCTTAAGCTGGCAAGTAAAGTGCATCATGAGAACTTCGCCATGTGACATCTGTCCGACTACAAAGAAATGAATGTAGAAAACATTTCGTAATTTTTTCCCTCTTTGTCTTTCTTTGTATCTACCTACATGTCTGATGGTATTGAAATATGAAAATATGAATTACTTTTTTTGAAAATTTCTTATGCCCGATAAGTGCATTTTTACATTAATGCTAAATATTTAATGTTATATATATATATATATATATATATATATATATATATATATATATATATATATATATATATATATATATATATATATATATTCAAACTGCAGTCTTGTTAAAACCAGTGCTAGTTGCCAAAGGACTAATACTATCTTGAAGAAAATTGTTTTTGGAGCATCAGTATTCGAAGTTTTAAGAGGTATGATCAAAATATACGATGAATAATTTTATTAGAAACAAAGTAATAAGCTTACATGGAATTTGATTTAATCTCCTTCAAAGTAGTGTCCTTGGCTAGCAATGTACCAAATTTTTCAAAAGTAAATCCCCACGTTAAGCGGGTTTGCATATCCAGGCTCCTAACTATGAAAACATTTACGATCACTCCAACCTCAATCATTTCACAGATTCAACCTGTTGTATATAAGTTATTACGACGTAAAATTGAACATAATTTATACGAAAAAGACTTTTATGCATTGCAAGACCTGTAACTGCCAAATATTCACCACAAACTTATAGTCGTATCGACATAAACAAAAAGAAGTGTGAAGCAGGAAACTACTTTACCCAAAAGTCAAAAGAGACGCACTGAAGACATACGAACTGGTCGAGCGGTTTGGGTCACTAGTCTATCAATTAGAATTTTATGTGTTCAAACCCTGAAGGGAGTATTCGTTTTTTTTTAAATGTGTTCCTATTTTCATCAGAGGACTGAGAACATTTCTTTAAATAAATCTTTGGCAACTACTTTTCTCTCAAATTCGATTAGAAGGAAACATTATATGAATTGCAAATCTAAAATCCACAGCTGAGAACAAAATATTATGTTCAATATTTCATTATTATCCTTTGATTTGTAATGAAAAACTAATTATAAGCATCGACGATTTCAGAAGATTTTCCCCCGGTAATGGTCAATATATGAATGAGAAAAAACTGATAAAACATTGTTAGTCCACTTTGAGCATGATCGAAGATAACATATGGCCACGAAGGGGAAATTTATGTCGACAGAGTCCCAAATTCTCCCACAGGTCATGCCCTGAAATCATCACTGTTTGAAAGGTTTCCTTAACAAATAGAATATTACATTTATTTCTCGTTCTACGTTTTGAAATGGAAAAATCATAATTTTAAATTGAATTATAATACGATAAACATAAAGATTTATAGAACTACTGAAGTAAATATTCTTGTGTAAGTTATCGATTTCTAATCGGATTAAAACTCGAATATTCGTTTGCATCGCACTTTAAAGTAAATCCTCTCTCTATATAGTTCTTACTGGAAAGTATGTTTAACTCCAATTACTTAATCAATATTTTTAATAATATATTTATATTGTAATACTTTTACTATTCAATGTTGTATACACTACATTTCCCAAAGCAAAACCTTGCAAATGTATAGTGGACTAGTGAATATTATCAAATAAATTGTCATTTTGTTTACGTAAATACTGCATCGCCTCATTTGAAACTTCGTACTTTAAATAATAATAATAATAATAATAATAATAATAATAATAATAATAATAATAATAATAATAATAATAATAATAATAATAATAATAATAAAATCATAGCCATACCTTTATCAGAATTTCAGGCTTAGTCAATAAATGAATTCAACGTGGTCTCTATTCGAAGTTCTATTTAATCGAATCCGATAGAAATACAAAGAGAAACTTCGAGAACAGGTAAAAGAAAAATGTTACCTTGGTGGGACTGGAACTAACCTTTAAGAGTTCCTTTCAATTTACAGACAAATGCCTTAGGCACTTTGTCTCTTTTCTTTAAGTTAACTGATTCACCGAACGTATCTGAGTAACTTGTCTCCATTTTCTACTCGGTTATATACGTTTTACAATCATTTCCGTTAATCTTGAACGACAGGAACACGAATACAAAAACATCTAAGAGAATTAAAATTCCAAACTCCCCCACCGTGAATCGAACCCGGTACCGTATACGCCTTGGGCACACGTGCTAGCCACCAGACCAGCGGGGAAAGCAAGTGAAATGCTTTTTGTAGTATCTGAAGTTTACACCTATTTCATCCTGCTGTAATAATGTTTACCGTATTCGTTACTTTGAGGAATGATATATGTTATTCATATAGGTTCTATTACATATTCGTCCGTAAATATTATATAAATTATCAGAATTATTCGTGATCTTCCATGGAAATTAACTGGTGCATGCGCAGTAGAAACAGAAGAATGCAGTTTACTGATATTAGTCAGAATTGAAATTTTTAACAGGCTATCAGAATTCCTTAATGGAAAGTAGTGGTTCCCAAACTGGGGACGCGCAGCTTCCTCCTGAGTAAGCATGAAGTGGGAGTAAGGAGGCGAAAGCTACTGGCAGAAATGAATTGTGAAATATATTATTATTATTATTATTATTATTAGTATTATTTGTCATACCGCTAAATCAATTTCTTCACTGCTTTTTCGTCACAACCCAAAACCCAAGCGATCTGAATGAGAGTTTGTTCCACTTTTACTCGACTATAATTTCTCCTCGCAGACTAATAGATAGTTCTCTACAGCCTTTAGAGCTAGGCATTTTGACAACTTGTAGAAATTTGCATTGTGATTCGTATTAGCAATGATAGTAAAGTGGATCTTTCTGTTTCTACTGTGCATCATCAGCATCATTGTATCAGAAGTATTCCGCCATTACCAGCGTGTCACTTACCGCAGCTGAGAAGCTGCCATGCTCCACAATATTCTGTTAACCTCTCCATCTTCACATACGATTTTTCTGTTTTGATATCGCCAATAGCCTAATTATGTTCCTATATAGTCTAATTCGTCCCCTCCCTCTCTTTCCTGCCACCATACCCTCTACCACATCCCTCATGATACAGTTCCTTCTTAACCAATATCCCAACCAGTTTCTCTTCTTCTTGTTAATAATATTTTTCTCCTTCCATTTCTAACGCCCTCTCATTCGTTTTCCTCTCGACCCAGCTATTTCTCTCCATTCTTCTCCACGCACATATTTCGAAAGCCTCCAATTGTTTGCCATCATTTCTGCGTAATGTCCATGTTTCTGTCCTATAAATACAGTACACGAAGCATTTTATGAGTCTTTCTTTTTCCAACTCTAAGGCCCCACAAAATAGTATTTTCTTCATCCTAAAGGCTTCTTTCGCCATTTCTATCCTTGCTTTTATTTCACGTTCGCATGTCATATCACTAATAATACTACTCAGACATCAAAAACTAGTCACCTGTTTTTTTCCCGCTACTACTTCTATATTTGACACCGATCGCTTTTCCTCCCATATTCTGCAGAAGCTTTTCTCAAGTTTTCTACATTTTATTAATTTCCTTTTTAGATTCTGCAACAACAATCATATCAACCCCAGACCGTATACACCTCATCATTCTATCTCCTACCGAAATTCCATCTTCATTATGAAAACTCTTTTTTGCTATCTCTTCTACATAGCTATTAAATAATGTCGACGAAATATATAATATCTGTTGAACTCACCTTTCAATTACACTGTCTGTCTACTGTGCATGCGCCAGTGAATTTCCATCGAAGATCATGAATAATTCTGATAATTTATATAATATTTACGGACGAATATGTAATAGAACCTATATGAATAACATATATCATTCCTCAAAGTAAGGAATAAGGTAAACATTATTACAGCAGGATGAAATACTTACTTACAGCAGGATGTAAACTTCAGATACTACAAAATGCACTTCACTTGCTTTCTCCGCTGGTCTAGTGGCTAGCACGTGTACCCAAGATGTATGGGGTCCCGGGTTCGATTTCCGTAGGGGGAGTTTGGAATTTTAATTCTCTTAGATGTTTTTGTACTCGTGTTCCTGTCGTTCAAGATTAACGGAAATGATTGTAAAACGTATATAACCGAGTAGAAAATAGAGACATGTTACTCAGATACGTTCGGTGAATCAGTTAACTTAAAGAAAAGAGACAAAGTGCCTAAGGCATTTGTCTGTAAATTGAAAGGAACTCTTAAAGGTTAGTTCCAGTCCCACCAAGGTAACATTTTTCTTTTACCTGTTCTCGAAGTTTCTCTTTGTATTTCTATCGGATTCGATTAAATAGAACTTCGAATAGAGACCACGTTGAATTCATTTATTGACTAAGCCTGAAATTCTGATAAAGGTATGGCAATGATTTTATTATTATTATTATTATTATTATTATTATTATTATTATTATTATTATTATTATTATTATTATTATTATTATTATTATTTAAAGTACGAAGTTTCAAATGAGGCGATGCAGTATTTACGTAAACAAAATGACAATTTATTTGATAATATTCACTAGTCCACTATACATTTGCAAGGTTTTGCTTTGGGAAATGTAGTGTATACAACATTGAATAGTAAAAGTATTACAATATAAATATATTATTAAAAATATTGATTAAGTAATTGGAGTTAAACATACTTTCCAGTAAGAACTATATAGAGAGAGGATTTACTTTAAAGTGCGATGCAAACGAATATTCGAGTTTTAATCCGATTAGAAATCGATAACTTACACAAGAATATTTACTTCAGTAGTTCTATAAATCTTTATGCTTATCGTATTATAATTCAATTTAAAATTATGATTTTTCCATTTCAAAACGTAGAACGAGAAATAAATGTAATATTCTATTTGTTAAGGAAACCTTTCAAACAGTGATGATTTCAGGGCATGACCTGTGGGAGAATTTGGGACTCTGTCGACATAAATTTCCCCTTCGTGGCCATATGTTATCTTCGATCATGCTCAAAGTGGACTAACAATGTTTTATCAGTTTTTTCTCATTCATATATTGACCATTACCGGGGGAAAATCTTCTGAAATCGTCGATGCTTATAATTAGTTTTTCATTACAAATCAAAGGATAATAATGAAATATTGAACATAATATTTTGTTCTCAGCTGTGGATTTTAGATTTGCAATTCATATAATGTTTCCTTCTAATCGAATTTGAGAGAAAAGTAGTTGCCAAAGATTTATTTAAAGAAATGTTCTCAGTCCTCTGATGAAAATAGGAACACATTAAAAAAAAAAAACGAATACTCCCTTCAGGGTTTGAACACATAAAATTTTAATTGATAGACTAGTGACCCAAACCGCTCGACCAGTTCGTATGTCTTCAGTGCGTCTCTTTTGACTTTTGGGTAAAGTAGTTTCCTGCTTCACACTTCTTTTTGTTTATGTCGATACGACTATAAGTTTGTGGTGAATATTTGGCAGTTACAGGTCTTGCAATGCATAAAAGTCTTTTTCGTATAAATTATGTTCAATTTTACGTCGTAATAACTTATATACAACAGGTTGAATCTGTGAAATGGTTGGGGTTGGAGTGATCGTAAATGTTTTCATAGTTAGGAGCCTGGATATGCAAACCCGCTCAACGTGGGGATTTACTTTTGAGAAATTTGGTACTTATCACAATGTTGAATCCATGACTAGAAAAACATTTCTGGAAGGCTTCGTTTGGAAGAGCGTTCAACTGTTCTCTCGTGGCCCTCTTAATGTTAGGAGTGGTGTCCAATCGTTTTCCTTTAAGCACGGGTTTTAATTTTGGGGAAGAGCAGGCCCGTATCCAGGGGGATCTATCGGGGGGGGGGCCCCTAAATTTTTGCTGGACCCCTAAATGTTTTACAGTAGGCTTGCAAAAGAACTATAATGTGGTGATGAACTATCATATGGTTGGATCGGGCCCCCCTAACTTCAGCCGGCCCCCCCTAAGTTCTTGGGCTGGCTACGGGCCTGGGGAAGAGGCAGAAGTCGAATCATATTATATGTGGAGAGTACGGCGGATGTGGAGAGAGAGGATTTTTTCTTTCGGCCAAAAACTCCGGTTCGTTAGTCAAAAGTCGAGGAAAGAAATTCTCACTCACTGTTCTCATTTCCAAATCGGTGGTTAAAATACTTTGTACGGCCCCGTAAGAGATGTTTCGTTCTTTCGAAAACTGGCGAATAATTATTCGTCTGTTTGAACGAACAATTCTTGCCTTTTTTGTATTTTTTCTTCTGTGTTATAGGTTAATGGACGTCCCAAACATTACTCCACTTCTACCTACTCATTTCCACTTTTAAATCGCTCATACCACTTGTAAACAGTCTTGAGAGTTTCAGAATTATCGTCATACACAAATTTTAACATTTCATGAGCTTCTTTGGCCCTTTTTGGCAACTTGAAACAGAAATTAATGTTAACACGTTGTTGATGCGCAACAAACACGGTAAACACAACCTTGGGCGCTGACTGACAAGTCAGAACGTGTTTCAACTTGACGCTGCTTGTTTCAACGGTTCAGGCTATCGGACAAATTACATCAAATGGTCTTAGCGTCAGTAGTTGCTACCAAAAAGCTTTGATCACACCTTGTATAGAACAGCTCCGCCCGTCCTCCAGCCTTTCTGTCGACAGATCTCAATGTAAAAGCTGTAAAAGATAGACAGCATCTGTTTTCTCATATTGTAATGCAGCACCTTCGGTAGCATTACAAGTTTTCTATATTTATTATCTAGATTTTGGTATTTTATTTTTGTTCATGTTGTATATACATAAGAGCTTGGCTTAACACTTCTAACACCATGGAAGTTCCCCGTCAGAACTTCGAATTCTTGAAAAGTATTCACTAATCCATCATAATTGATCCTGAAATATGTTTTCCAACATTGAATATTTTTTTTAATTATTTGTGGTACCTGTTTCCAGAAAGAGTTGCGATAACATTTTTCGATAGCAAGGTGTCTACAGATACCAAAAGATAGATGACGAAAGCATTACACTTCAATAATGTCAGGGAAGAGGACCCATTATCATTCGAAATAAAGAAATTGACGGTTAAGCCAGAGAATATTGAAAAAAGTTGCAAAACAAGGACTGGAACAGTTTATCTATCCAAGATCTGTGAAATTTTTCTATCGATTCAGTATAGATGAAACTTTTCTTCAGGAAGCTCTTTCGGTTTGGGAAACGGATAGTAGATCCCAATTGGAAAGGAACTTTGTGGAGAGCCTAAAAGTTGTAAATGATTCTGCACAAAGAGGAATGAAACTTATGGAAGAGTACATCGTTGTGTTGACAAAGAATGAAGAACAAAAAAAGTAGTATCTCATTACCGACGTAATTTTCCTAATTCAAAAATAGTTACAATGGCCAAACATGTTTAAAATCTTTGAAATACAGTAAGTTGTTACCTTTGTACCTTTATTCTGTTATAACTTTAAAGATTTTAAATATTTTTGTACAGATTAAAAATGAAAATTACCTGAAACAGTCTCAAAAGAGAAATAAATAACAATAGATTTTAAAAACTAGTCCATATAGTCAAGGGCACCGATCCTGGGAGGCCGGTAGGGCCCGGACCCCCCCAAAGCTCATGTGGGTACCCATGTATTTTTATGAATATGTATTTTTTATTGTTATATGTATTTTTGTATGTATTTTTTTTATGAATGGGCCCCAAAGTTACAAAGAAATCGGCGCTGTTGCATATGGTAGTTCCCAAAGAAGAAGATAGATTTGATAGTAGGAAAGTTCTCTCCTGTAGATTATCATAACTGTTTTCATAGTAAGAAAGTTATCATAATCAATTTGCGATATTCTCTAAAATAAAATATTCATTGCGTGCTAAAAGTAAAACAGAAAAAATATCTGAACAAAATTCGAACTATATATAAAGGAAGAGAGAAGTTAAACGACTCCACGCATCGAAATGTAGAAGAATGATGTAAAAACACTATAAGCATATTTTTCTCATTCATATTTTTCACAGAATTAATATTTTACTAGATTTTGCAAATAATCGATTTTTGTCTAATTTGATTATTTTCAATTGTCACTTAAATGTTCATTGGTTGAAAAAAAATGTTTAATTTGTGACAGTGCAGTGCATCCGCATCTGATTAGCTTTTACGCCCTATAGCCCAAATCGATAGTTCGATATATGGAAAACTATTTGCAATATCGTGCCGCGCAACAATAGGCCCCGAAAAATCCATCCCACAATTACGCATATCAGTAAAATTGGATCCTCGAGCACTCGAAAGAAGAAATATCCAGTCAGCCTGGGATGAACCTATAATAAAGCATCAAATAGCTTCACTACTAAGCTCAACTGATAATCTCAAAGATAAAGCCAGGCTTCTTGCTGTCATATCACCTGAAAACGGAGCATGGCTTCAAGCTTTACCTTTACCTTCTCTGGGATTACATCCATCTAACGAGAGTTTTCGAGTAGCCACTGCTGTACGTTTAGGAGTAGACATCTGCAAGCCACATCGTTGCTCCGCATGTAACGACCATGCAGATAGAAAAGTATTGCATGGCTTGTCATGTAAAAACAGTGCTGGCAGGATTTCACGACATACCAGTGTAAATGACATTATTCTAAGAGCTCTCATTTCAGCAGGCGTTCAATCAGTGGGAGAACCAAATGGATGCAGCCGCAGTGACGGAAAACGACTTTGACGGAATGACGTTAGTGAAATGGAAAAACGGGAAGGCACTTGTTTCGGATTTCATCTGTGCCGACACTTATGCTCCTTCAAATGTACCAGATACATCGACTCGAGCAGGACTCTTAGCAGCTCGAAGAGAGGTCGAGAAAAGGAGTGCATATATCAATCAATTGGTTTGTTACAATAGCAATTGAATCAAGTTGTTCATGGGGCGAAGAGGGGTTTAACTTTATCACTGAAGTTGGCCAACGCATTTCGTTAAAATCGGGAGATACCCGAGCTAGATAATTTCTCATTCTACGGATTAGTATAGCAATTCAACGAGGAAATGTGTCAACTATCTTGGGAACTTTGCCAACCGGAAAAGAATTAGAAGAGAATTTCTTCTTGTAGGAAATTTATAAACTATTCGGGATAAAATTTTCAATTAACATTACTAATAATAATAATACAAAGACGAAGAGATGAAGAAGACAGTTAATAAATATAAATTTGAATGATGCCGTGGGTTACAACAATATTTCATTGTTAAATTTTAAATGCAACATACACACACACACACACACACACACACATATATATATATATATATATATATATATATATATATATATATATATATATATATATATATATATATATATATATATATATATATATATATATATACGGCCGGATTTAGGGGGTGTACCGGAGAACGTGCACCCCCTCCTTCGTTCTGAATATACACTATCTAAAGTGAGAAACTGGCAGTGGAAATAGCAATACTTCCCTAAAATTTCACGTCATGTTTCCGTTTCGGGCTTAAAAGAAAGCGATTTTGCTAAACACAATAGTTTAAGTCAGTTCCTCATACACATCACAGATGCCTAAAGGCATTTAAAAAATTAAATTATTGGTGCACCTCCCCTCAGAAAATCCTGGATCCGGTCCTGTATATATATATATATATGGAAATGCAAATTGCAAATTTATGGAAACAATAACCGTAGTAAGGAGGTATTCTTGCGTTTTAAAATGTTATCAGTGTTATCTATTAAATATACAAATTTTCCTTTTTGTCTCAGGAAACTAAGAGATGTCTACACAGCATAGTTTAATAAAAGTTTTCGTTGTGTTGAAAAAGTAAAATTTCAGACACCTTTAGGGTATCCGTATTTGTAAAAGAAATATTAGTGGAAGAATACTTAAAATCTGTGGAAACCCCATCATTTGTATATTTTAGAATTCAAAATCCCAAGAGCACACATGAGCAAAGAGATTTTTTGATATATTAAAAGCAAAATTTCAAGTAGTTTTTAGGGTTATCAAACTTTTTTTGTGACTGTTGTCGCAAAATGTAAAAATGAAAATACAAATTTAAAGAGGGAACTTATTTCCCACAAACATTGTATCAGAAGTGAAAGTTTTGCTGAACATAGCAGTGTCTCCAAGTGAGTTACGATCTCCAAATCATAGTCCAATTCCACGATCCACGTACGTTTCAGAATGTCAACTGCTCTACACTGTTGAAGACTGCTTGTGCTCAAGGGTGTACCCTGCATGCTCATCCTGGAAGGTACCATGACTTTTTCAAGGGGGTTTGGACTTTTACATACTTAAAGCAAACCTGAAAATCTTGTTTCAAGATATGAAATTGTTAATAACTAGGGCCCGGATAATTATGTACTAAAAACAATGAAAATATGTACATATATATGCACATAAAATCTCAAAAATATGTAATAAAACCCTTCCAAAAGAGCAAAATATGTAAAATGAAAATACCAGCATTTTCTATTACGTTTTCTATACTTAATTTGGTAAATACAATATTTATTCAATTACAATGTTTACTATCTCTTACTTTTCCAACATGATCTCCGCAACACTAAGAAACAGAATGAGTTTCAAATTTTCAGTCAGAAAACTTATCTTGTTATCGCGTATAAAAGAGTTTCTATGCACTTTCAGAAATCATCCAAAGATCGTTCAACTGTACATTACGGGAGAATTCTAGAACACTGGCCCGCCTACCTGTACAACGGATACTAACCTAATCTAACATAGCCTAACCTCTTAAATCTCTAATTAATCTTAATTAAACTTATTTAGAAAGGAATTTTTACGAAAACTTTGTTTATGCTATTGTACTTCTAATGGGCGTCCAGCGTTATAGAACCTTTCCGTACATTACACACTCAAAACATTTTAGTAAAAAACATCGTGAAGAACAAAACATTCTCAATTAGTCTTTTCCCTATTTCAACATACGATCTTCGTAACAGTAAGGAACGAAAATGTGTTCCAAATTTTCAAACACAAAACCTCTCCTTTTATCACGCAACAGAGCTTTGTATTGACTAAACGATCGTTCAACATCACATAAAGTAATTGGTGCATACTTAAACTTGCACAAATCAGAAGGTGTGTATTCAATAGCCACGACATCGGATTTAGCTTCACTTAACACTCCACTAATAGCACAAATTGTCTTATAGCCTGGATTTTTCTCCAAAACGAAAGCTATCTTCTTATTCAATGCATTCCCAACCGGTCCTTTCACACCTACCAGAGAAACAACTGTTGAGCGAACAATTTCAAGATTGTCTGAAAGGCTAGATGATGATTTCTCCAAGGATTCAATAGTACTACTGAGACACGAAAAATTGCTCTGAATGTAGGCAATATCATGCTTCAACTTCCCGTCATCAAACATTTGTTTCGCTATTTCTATGGAAGATGCATCTTCAGAATCAAAATGTTGTAACACTTGTTTCACTGCATCAAAGTTCGTAGCATAGTAACACACAGCATCAATCCAGCTTCCCCACCTCGTTAGTACCGGCTGAGGAGGAAGAGGTAGTTCAGGAAACAGTTCTTTAAATTTCTCAACTCTACTGAAACCCTTCAAAAATACCTTCTTTGTATTTGAAATTAATGCATCTACATGTGAAAATCTAGAACGAACACATTCTGCAACACGATGAAATGCGTGGGCAAGACAAGTTAGATGTAACAGCTTCGGATACAATACTTGCAAAGCTTCTGCAGCTTTGCATATGTACGGTGCTGCATCAGTCACTAGAAGGAAGACATTGTTATGCTTGATACCATCAGGCCACGTAAGTCCCATAGCATCATTAAAAAGTTTTGCAATGGCTTGATGGTTGCATCGCGGCAACAAATCACTAGTTAACAGGATAGGCTTGCTGACTTCATTATCTTTCAGCAAACATATTACAACATTACCAACATGTCGCCCCTCTATATCAGTTGTTTCTTCAATTGACATCCAAATAGGACCATCACCGATTTCCCCACGAATAGAGTTCATTGTTTCCACATATAAATCAGGCACGCAATGCTTTCTAATTGTAGATTCATCTGGAACTGTTTCGTGTGTGTATTGATGCGGAAATTCACGAAGTACTGTATTGTTTAGTTTCCAAATAGGGATATCAGCACATACCATAGCACGGCACAGATCACTTGAAAATCGAGACTTCCGTGGCCCTGGACTACTTTGAGCTTGAGATTCAGTTACTAGCATCTGTTTTTGTGGTTTAGGTTTTGAAGCTCGGGTCTGATGGCGTGATGTGGATATGTGTTGCACAACTTGGGAACGTTGAGCGCATGAGATGCCCTTCTCACAAAACTGGCAATAAAGCACTTTTCCATCGGTGGAAAAAATGCTCAAACTCTTCCGTGAAATGCTTTGGTCTTATTGACAACGGGGTTTTGTCCTTTGGTATCTTGGAAACAGGATTTTCTGACAGCACAGGAGATTAAATATTCGATAAAATAGCGCACACGTTCCCTACGGCATGCGTTGTGGCGGCAGGCGCTTCACTTTTGCCAATCAAGAGTTCAGTGTTACCAACTGCGTGAATTCAAACTTCCGCATCTGATTTAATATTTTTCGCCGAAGGAAAATATTAATGGGGCGAGCTTGCGACAACAACACGATAGGCAATCGTAAAACAGCGTCGCGATAGTAATTCGATTGAATTATTCTCACGTAAGGATGTGAGAGCTACTACCGCGACCGAGAGTGTACGATTGCTAATCAAATCAGGTTGTGTCCAACTCTCCCTACCAATCCTCCAAACTACGCTTCAATACTATTTTAAAAGGGTGTAACGCAATGAAACAATAAATAAATAAATATATATAAATTTTTTACTAAAAATAAAAATAATAATAATAAAATGAATTTGTTGTGTGTTTTTGTATGATGTTCCCTTTCCTTGAGATTACATGCTATGTTGAATGTATCACTGACTAGTGACACCGAACCTACTGGGCCCGTATGGGCTCGTCATCAGCAGTCACTGATACACTCACCATGCCAATCATCTACGGAAAATAGAACTCAAATTTGGCCCGAAATATAAAGCTTCCAAACTCTGTTCCATCTCAACCCGCAGCCCGATATCCAGGCCTGCAGTTCATCATTCACATCCCATCCGGAAATAGGTTGTGAACCACGACTACAGACACAGGACACCGACCCCCGAGTGGAGCTGGCACTGAGCACAAAGAAGATCTCGATGTTGTCTGTGAAAGTCCTATCTGAATTTAAAAAAAAAAAAATCTTTTGAAACAGAATTTTGTAATAAAAAAAAAAATCCAAACTGAGATTTTGATAGAAATTGATAACATGAGAAATTTCTACAGATTCGGTTGTTTTCAACTCGGTCACACTAAGGAAAGTCTCTTCCCTGAATTTCACAGCTATTTCATTTCCCCAGTAAACTTAATTCTGCACATACTGCTCTTATTTCTATCATGCTTCGCATGCATACCAAAACATCGACTACATATTTCTACTATGACTTCTTAAAATTACAAGCTAGTTAGATTTCGTATTCAAAAAGAAAGATGCATTCACGGCTAGTAAGTTTTATTTTCTTTCAAAATATTCATGAATGTAGCACAAAATATTCCTTAATAGGAAAATATTTACATTGAACTGACATACCCATCTGAATAAAATTTAATAAAATCGATTTCTATACTTCAAAGCCAAAAACATTATTTACTTTTGTTTATATTCTCGAAATATTCATATTCTTTGATATTCATTGAATATTCTTGCCTTCTAGAGCATTTCCATGGTATCGACACGCAAAACAAACAAAAGAGTACAATAGAAAATACAAAATACTACTGAAAATAATAAATTCACTGCCTACAGATTGTGGTTAGCTTCATTTGCCTTCGTTTACATATATTCCTTGGTGCTTACATTCTTTTGTGCATCGATTTCGTGGCCGGCGTAGAGGATTTACGCTCTTCGCGACCTCTTTTCAGCTCGGACGCACATGACAATCTAGCACAGGCAAGACATGCATATAATATATTCACACAACTTAAACCTAAAGCCCTAATCTAACTAAACTAACTTAACCTAAACAAGTATATATATTTAAAAAAAAAAAAATCACACATACATTTCCTAAAGCACCATACTTAACTTGCATTTGTATTTTATTTCCGCTACCACATTTCTACCGAAGACGCAGTGGTTAGTTTTGCATTAGTGTCGTTCAGAATATATTTAGTTTCTTAAAAAAAAGAAGGAAAAATATTTACTAGTAATTATCAACATTGCATTTTATAACTTGATGGGTATCAGTTTTCTAAAATAGTACGTAGGTTTAACCTATTGATGAACGTTTTCGGTTATCGGTACGCAAGATGCATGTACCCTTGCACTAGACCAATAGCCGTGATACTGACACTTGTTTACATATTCAACATTCATAATCATTCTACGTCAAACCAAAGAAAACATGCCAAAATGAATAAAGGTTGAATTTTGAGCAGAATTACCGAAAATGAATAATTTCTAGATTTTGGGGAATCTAAAACATCTTTCATCACTGGGGAAAATGTGTGTGTGGTACACACATTTTCTTGAGATTACGACAATCGTTCTGTGCTGAGATTCTAGCTTTCTCTTTCCCCCCATCGAATGAAAACACGATGTCACATTGCCTAAATCTACATGCGTGCGGCGTTGAGGGAAACTTTACGAATTTAGTGCTTCATATTACGAGGATTACACGAACACCAGAAAATATATTCACTCATGATAGTTTGCCAGAACAAGGAAAATTTTGAAGCCAAATACCTGAGTTTCACTTTCACTGTTCCTTACTTACTTGACATCCTCTTCTTACACCAAGATTAAACGGATATGTTAAACAACAAAAAAAAAGTCCTGATAACTTCCACCCGAGGTTTCCTGGGAAACTCGTGATACGTGGTCTCAAAAATAATTTTTGGAAACTCCTTCAGCACCTTTCCAGAAAAGCCATCGAGCGTGGCTTGACTTCTTCTTCCTCGGGTCTGCACCACTACTCAATATTCTTTCTCTCTCTTCCACCGTCTCCTCTTTCTTCTCTTAGGTTCTCTGGTTGACCGAGAACGCAAAATTTGCTAAGGAGCTCATTCCATACCACTGGATAGCTACAGGCTAGTATCCGTTATGTTATGCGAAATTACTTCACAATTGTCTTATTTCCGGATTAACAATTTGTTGAAACACCAAATGTCGTACAGTTATCTCTTCCAATATTCGCCAAAACGAAGAATTTGACACAATTTTCACGTGATTACAAATTATTCCACTTTTTCGCAGACGCTAAACACTGCACGTCTGACTCTTGAAATGGCTGACGCCGTAAGACAAAGAGTTACGAGAAGATGATCCCCAATTGGAAGATAATGATGACGTAATCATAGGATGATAGGCTTCGGAGTGAAGATCAAAGAGAACCGAAATCTCAGCCGCAGCTGTGATTGTGGATTAGCCAATCAGATAATTTTACTTCGAAACAAAGAGATGCACCAAGAAGAAATTATGGCTGACTTTATTAATTTTGGAATTTTGAAGAAGATTTTACGAAATAAAATTTTTAGCTTTCTTGTGAAGATTCCCTATGCCGAAATATGAATAGAAATGAACTGAAAACCATTGAAAAAGTCGAAATACACACTTATTTGTCTAAAATAATAATATATTCATGGATAAATACGTAAAATATATAAAATATAATTAATAATCATGTAATCTTCATCTAACATATATTGAAAAGTTCTGTTTTACTAAAGTTACACAAAATTCTCAATCTACGGTTTGCTCTACTATAAAATAAAAGTTACTATTAACATTCTAAATAAATTTTAAAATTTTCCTACCAACATACAAGGTGTTCAAAAGCATCGGGCCATGTTACATTATGCTGAGCATAAGGTAACATCCTCCGGGAGCTTCGGAGAAAAAAAAAAAATCTGAACTTATGAGTTCTTCTTAAGTTGCTTTTTTTTTTTTTTTTTTTTTTTTTCGTTATTACTAAATTACTAGAGACTATACAAGATAAAACATCTTTTTTTTTTTTTTTTTTTTCAATTCTAATTACAACTATACATTCTAATCAAGCTTAACCTAATCTTAACCTATAAACTAAGTTTTCTCTTTCTTTTTTTTTTTTTTTTTTTTTTTTTATCCTTCTAATAATTCCTTTCTTTTCTCTTCTGAACAGCGAAACAGTTTCAGATTGTCAAAACTCTGAACTCCTAGGTTTTCTCCCTGCAGAGTCTGCAATCTCGCTGAATTTCGAGATAGAGATACCACTTGGTAAGGTCCGACGTATGTGTGCATAAATTTTGCAAATACCTTTTTGGGTATTGACGATATATGGTGAGTTTTCACCATCACCAAAGAACCTTCTGTAACGACGTCTTGCTGTTTCCGCAGCTTTCTTTCCTTCTTCGGTTCTGCTGCCGGAACAGAAACTACAAATTTCTTGTTTTCATTTACTTGCACCGTCTCTTTGGGCCAAATAAAGTTTTCTTTGAAGCTCTTGGACGCTGAATACGTTAAGAAACGCTCCGCTGGAGTACATCCGAGAGCATCACACCAAGAGTGATTACACAAATCTTGGGCTGCTTTTAGAAAATTACTCCACTTGGACTGGTTGTCACTGCAATATAGGCGGAGAATGCGATGAAGGTCACGATGTCTGCGTTCGATAATGCCATGGGAAGCTGGATGGTATGGCGTGGTAAGTATATGTTTTATCCGGTGTTTTTGACAAAACTCTTTCCAGAAGCGCGACAAGAACTGCGGACCTTGGTCACTCACCAAATACTTCGGGTATGGTAGCTGATAATAATATCTCTTTTCAAGGACCGCCACAATCTCTCTTGTGTGTGCCGTCCGAAGAGGGAAGAAACACACAAAACGACTGTAGACGTCCAGGATGGACAAGATATATTTATATCCTTGGCTCTTAGGAAGAGGCCCGACCAGGTCGAGGCATTGTTTCTCAAAAGAAGAAGACGCCTCAACATGACAGGGCTCCTTTCTAATCACCCTGTAGGAGTATTTGGTTCGTGCACAAAGAAGGCACTCTTGGACATACTTTGTAAAAGTCTCACGCATACCTCTCCAATGGAACATGGCCTTAGCGAACGACAAACATCGCTTCACTCCAAAATGGCCTTTGTTGTGAATTGCCGAAACAATATTTTCCACTGAGCTGGAAGGAATGACCAGCAACCAAACAGAATTTTGAGAATTTCTGACATAAACTAAATTATTCTCCACACGTACCCTAGTATTGTTTTGACCACCCTTCCAAATGTTATGTAGTTTTCTACAATACGGATCTTTCCGCTGTTCTCGCTTCAGTTCCGTGACATTCAAGAAGTCCGTGTCCTCCGCGGTCAAGAAATTTACAAAATGATCCTCTTCTGCCTGAGGAATCTCTGGAGGATAGCGACTCAACAGGTCTGCGATTTCATTGTCCGTGCCTTTTATGTGAATGAACTGAAGATCAAAACGTTGTAGTTTAAGCAAAAGACGAGTTGTTCGAGCATCAAGGTTCTTTAAACTGAAAGCATACGTGACCGCAGCATTGTCACAGTGGACCGTAGTCCGACGACCTAATATGAAGTACGAAAATTTTTCACAGAGGAAAAGAACTGCAGCTAATTCCAACTGGAACACTGACAACGAGGCTTCATGCGGTTTTATTCGCCGACTCGCATATGCAATAACCTCCGGATCATCCTGTCCCGGGGGATATTGCGCCACATAGCCGGCCAACGACTCCGCAGATGCATCGCTGTACAAATGAAAATCAAGATTGAAGTCCGGTTGAGCAAGTGCGGGAGGACTACTTAAAAGTTCTCTCAACTGATCGAATTTTTCCAGTAACTCCGGAGAGTATTCAATCTTTCGGTCCTTTTTCAGAAGATCATAAAATGGAGCTGTTAACCCCGCAAAGTCAGGAAAATGTCGCTTTCGCCATCCCACGAGACCAAGAAATCTTCGTAAAGCTTTCTTAGTTCGCGGCAGAGGAAAGTGACGGATGGCCTCGTTACTTTTGGGATTAATTTTGACTGAAGATCCTGAAATTATGTGGCCAAGAAAAGGAATTTGTGATTGAAGGAAATTACACTTTTGAAAATTGAGCGAAAGATTTGCCGAACGAAGAGTTTCAAAGACCTTTTCCAAATGCTGAAAGTGTTCGTCAATAGATGATGAAAAACAGAGGACGTCATCAAGGTACACAATAAGAAAGTTTTTGAAAGGTTCTAAGCCGAAAAAAGTATGCATGATTGATTGGAAAACTGCTGGAGATGATTTCAAACCCATGGTTAGACGTGTCATTTGATACTGACGACCTTTGTAAATGAAGCTGACGTATTTGTAAGAGTCTGGATGGATCGGGACACTGTGATATGACTGCGTACAGTCCAATGAGGTGAAAATGGTTGCACCACTGACTCGTGCGATTAGATCAGAGATCGGTTCGACTTGAATCTTTGGTGCAATCACACGCTCATTGATACCACGCAAATCGACTACAGGCCTTAGCTCTCCAGACGCCTTACGCACAATATGTACCGGACATCTGTAAGGTGAAGGACCTTCTATGATGATTCCGAGTTTCAACCATTTGTCCAGCACTTGCTCGAATTCCTTCTGAAGGTGAACAGGTACAGGATACAACTTTCCTACCACGGGAACGTCGTCTGAAAGCTGTATTCTATACGGCTCAACCTTCACGACTCTGGGATTCTCTGTAAAAAGACAACGAAACCTGGTTAGCAAAGAAAATAAACGATTCCTAGAATCCGAATCTAAATCAGTTCTCTGCGAAACAAAATTTTGAATATCTTCTTTCGAGATAGCTGGTTGATATAAAGAGTCTTCCTCTTCATCTGATGATACTTCCGCAACCGTGACTCGACAACAATGCTGTTTTTCCATGTTGATGGAGATGGTCTGACCAGAATCAGTCTCAAGAGAGACTTCTTTCGTCTTACAATTTAGAAGAACATTATAACGAATGAAAAAGGGGAAACCTAGAATGCAATCTGTTTTCAATTTGTGAATCACATATACTGGAACCTCGAAAACGTAATCTTGAATTGTGAAATTTAGAATCTGAAAACCCTTGACTTGAAAAGATTCGTCTCCTGCGAAACCTCGTAATGATATGTTGGATTTTGGACGAAGTTTAGCTGACGGATAAATCTCCTTGATCCTCCTCCAAACGTCTCCAGACAACAAATTCGTATCCGCTCCAGAATCCAGAACGCAAACTAGAGTTAAACCTCCAACTGAACAACTTAACGTGGGCGAAGGATAAGTTAAAAGGATACCTTTTCCCGCACTGGAGTCACACTCCTTCTCGTCGATCACGAAACGAATCGAGAACAGAGGCGTGCCCAATTTTGTTTCCCGATTTTCGGAATCTGCCAAAACATTTAATTTTGAATTTAGAAGGTTAGTATCAAAATCGAACGAGGTTGGTACCAAATTGGAATTTTGACTACTCGCTAACCGATCTTGTTCTTTCTGGGGAGCTGAGGAATCCACATCGCAGTCCACACTCTCCCCTAATGAGGGCTGCGATATGCATTTCCCAAACTATTCCCGTTCGTTTCTGGTGGCTGAGCCATCGTCGGTACGAATGTCGTGTATTGCGGAGGCCATCCAGTGGACATCGCCATGTTCACTCCTGGGGAAGAAGTGGACGTGGGAGCCGCCACTCCCCCTCCAGGAAGTAAATTCGGCGCGTATCCCGGATAGGCTTGCGCTCCTGCTGAGGTCATCGCGTTTGGCGCGCATGTCTGAGATGTACCCCGCGGATACCCATAACTCATCGCTGCTGGATAGTAGCGTTGGTTGTACCCATACGGAGCATTCCGATTTCCATTACTCTCTCTCACCCAATTCGGTCTTCCTTGATTGGGCCATGGTCTTCGAGACTGGAAGTTCCTTCTTCGACCCCGGTTTCCGGAAAATCGGTCATCTCCTTTGCCATTGGAATTTCCTTCCTTCCTCTTGCTTTCGTCTTCCTCCGTCTGAGACGAAGTATCTTTGGTGGTTTGTTTCCCTGACTTGTCTGTCTTTTTGACGACTTTCGCCTGACGTACCTGAAAGCGTCTAAACTTCTTGTCCGTGACCGGTTCACTAGGCTCTGGATGTCCCTCTATTTCAGCTATTTTCACCATAAGGTGTTGAATGTTCTTTGGCTCAACAGCTCTCAACAACTTGGCGTCACCAGCTGGTAAGCAATCCAAGACTATCTCTATCAGTTCACTTTCATCCGGGTGTTGTGCCACCGCATAATATTCTGCTACTATTTTCCACGCAAAGTCCGTTAATCGGCTGTACTTTGCTCGATCGTATTTCATTCCCTGGATGAACTTCTTTTGCAACCTTTCCATTCTCGCTGAAAAATAGTGTTCTCGGAACAGACGCACAAAATCCGCGTAACTATTTATGTCTTGACATACAGTCTGGAACCATGTCTTGGCCCCAGCTGTTAAGCAACAAGGTACCAAGGTTAGACGTTCGTGTTCAGATGCCGAAATTACCTTAAAGGTTTGTTCCAAATTTTCTAGAAATGTTCTAGCCAAACCGTATTCACCAGAAAATGTAGGTAAGTGATTTAATTCAGAGAGTCTTAAATTTAGAGTTCGCTTACCAATGCCTTCCTCGCTTCTACTGGGGTTCACGGGAGAATTGTGGCCAACCACGGGGCTCTTTGCACCCAATTGATTTTGACCGAAAATGGAATAGTGTTGGTAATTTTGTCCAGAAATTAAGTTGTCTGGCATTGATACCACCGCGTGACCACATATTCCCTCCTGAACTCCAGCACACGAAGGAGTCATGTCTGCTACACTACTAGAGGACACCACATGGTTCAACCGACAGCTAGGATTGGAAAATCCTGACACCTGAGGCGAAACTAACAATGGATTCGACCTCCTGGACAACGCCTGACTACCTATTGCCTCAACACCGGACATATGTGACTTGTTTAAATTCAACGTACGTGAAGATAATTCAAAGGGAAGGACATTTGCGCCGTGAATGTTGGTCGGCTGACAGACAGAGACAGTCACCGTGGGAATAGTACGAGTCTCCCCAACTGAAGAGACCGGTACATCCACTTGGATGTCTGACTCGGTCCCGTCAGACTCGATTCCATCACCGACAACAAAGTCTCGCGCTCGCTTACGACCACACCGTTTATCTTTTCTTTGGTTTGTTTTTCCCTCTAACGTCTGAATCCTGGCTTCAAGTGCCTGACACGACCTTTGGGTACTGAGTTCGAGATGTGAGAACTCCTTTGTCAAGTCGTCACATCGTCGATTTTGCGCTTCAACCGATAACCGGAGACCTTCCTCAACGGCATCTACCCGCGCGTCTATTTTATTCTGATAATTCCCAACAGATGTATATAAGTCGCGAACTTCCGACCTAACCGCCTCTACGTCTTCGTTCACATGGGCTACTTTTTCATTTATCGTTTGTAACAATTCAAATTTTACATTATCGAATTTCTCATTCATATCCTGGAATTTACTATCAACCTGATTGCTCATCGCCTGGAATCTTTCGTTTAGGGTTACAGTTAAAGTTTGACTGAAGCGTTCCATCATGGCCGCGAAGTCCGTTAGTTGCACATTTGAACCGGAAGCTACGTTTCCTCGACTTCCTTCCTCTTTATCAGAATTGTTCGGACTACCACGCGTTCCACGTTCGCCTTCATCACTATCAGTTTCCGAAGATTTCGGCAGTGGCAACACTGTCGCCTGTTTCGCCAGGCAGGGCTTACATAGCCACGGCTCACTGCTTTTGTCTAACTCCTGTACTTGTTCCTCGGACAAACCATAACATTGGGCATGTACCCATCTAAAACAGCTGTCACAATAAACACTAAACCCAGCAATTTCGTCTGAACAGCATATATATTCACTCGGATGCCGAGATTCGTTACTTGATCTGCTACCCACAGACATTTCCACTTTCATTGAAGATTGTTTCCCACAACATCACGCACATATAGATTCAGAAGTGACCATGTTTCATTCAATGTAGCGATTGTCGTAATTATCCCCATTACAATACTCTGCTCTTTCCTTAGCGCTCGCGTAGGATTGAAAACAACAGAAATCCTGGATAGGGGTCGCCATTTTTACTAAAAAAATTAAAAATAATAATAATAAAATGAATTTGTTGTGTGTTTTTGTATGATGTTCCCTTTCCTTGAGATTACATGCTATGTTGAATGTATCACTGACTAGTGACACCGAACCTACTGGGCCCGTATGGGCTCGTCATCAGCAGTCACTGATACACTCACCATGCCAATCATCTACGGAAAATAGAACTCAAATTTGGCCCGAAATATAAAGCTTCCAAACTCTGTTCCATCTCAACCCGCAGCCCGATATCCAGGCCTGCAGTTCATCATTCACATCCCATCCGGAAATAGGTTGTGAACCACGACTACAGACACAGGACACCGACCCCCGAGTGGAGCTGGCACTGAGCACAAAGAAGATCTCGATGTTGTCTGTGAAAGTCCTATCTGAATTTAAAAAAAAAAAAAATCTTTTGAAACAGAATTTTGTAATAAAAAAAAAATCCAAACTGAGATTTTGATAGAAATTGATAACATGAGAAATTTCTACAGATTCGGTTGTTTTCAACTCGGTCACACTAAGGAAAGTCTCTTCCCTGAATTTCACAGCTATTTCATTTCCCCAGTAAACTTAATTCTGCACATACTGCTCTTATTTCTATCATGCTTCGCATGCATACCAAAACATCGACTACATATTTCTACTATGACTTCTTAAAATTACAAGCTAGTTAGATTTCGTATTCAAAAAGAAAGATGCATTCACGGCTAGTAAGTTTTATTTTCTTTCAAAATATTCATGAATGTAGCACAAAATATTCCTTAATAGGAAAATATTTACATTGAACTGACATACCCATCTGAATAAAATTTAATAAAATCGATTTCTATACTTCAAAGCCAAAAACATTATTTACTTTTGTTTATATTCTCGAAATATTCATATTCTTTGATATTCATTGAATATTCTTGCCTTCTAGAGCATTTCCATGGTATCGACACGCAAAACAAACAAAAGAGTACAATAGAAAATACAAAATACTACTGAAAATAATAAATTCACTGCCTACAGATTGTGGTTAGCTTCATTTGCCTTCGTTTACATATATTCCTTGGTGCTTACATTCTTTTGTGCATCGATTTCGTGGCCGGCGTAGAGGATTTACGCTCTTCGCGACCTCTTTTCAGCTCGGACGCACATGACAATCTAGCACAGGCAAGACATGCATATAATATATTCACACAACTTAAACCTAAAGCCCTAATCTAACTAAACTAACTTAACCTAAACAAGTATATATATTTAAAAAAAAAAAAAATCACACATACATTTCCTAAAGCACCATACTTAACTTGCATTTGTATTTTATTTCCGCTACCACATTTCTACCGAAGACGCAGTGGTTAGTTTTGCATTAGTGTCGTTCAGAATATATTTAGTTTCTTAAAAAAAAGAAGGAAAAATATTTACTAGTAATTATCAACATTGCATTTTATAACTTGATGGGTATCAGTTTTCTAAAATAGTACGTAGGTTTAACCTATTGATGAACGTTTTCGGTTATCGGTACGCAAGATGCATGTACCCTTGCACTAGACCAATAGCCGTGATACTGACACTTGTTTACATATTCAACATTCATAATCATTCTACGTCAAACCAAAGAAAACATGCCAAAATGAATAAAGGTTGAATTTTGAGCAGAATTACCGAAAATGAATAATTTCTAGATTTTGGGGAATCTAAAACATCTTTCATCACTGGGGAAAATGTGTGTGTGGTACACACATTTTCTTGAGATTACGACAATCGTTCTGTGCTGAGATTCTAGCTTTCTCTTTCCCCCCATCGAATGAAAACACGATGTCACATTGCCTAAATCTACATGCGTGCGGCGTTGAGGGAAACTTTACGAATTTAGTGCTTCATATTACGAGGATTACACGAACACCAGAAAATATATTCACTCATGATAGTTTGCCAGAACAAGGAAAATTTTGAAGCCAAATACCTGAGTTTCACTTTCACTGTTCCTTACTTACTTGACATCCTCTTCTTACACCAAGATTAAACGGATATGTTAAACAACAAAAAAAAAGTCCTGATAACTTCCACCCGAGGTTTCCTGGGAAACTCGTGATACGTGGTCTCAAAAATAATTTTTGGAAACTCCTTCAGCACCTTTCCAGAAAAGCCATCGAGCGTGGCTTGACTTCTTCTTCCTCGGGTCTGCACCACTACTCAATATTCTTTCTCTCTCTTCCACCGTCTCCTCTTTCTTCTCTTAGGTTCTCTGGTTGACCGAGAACGCAAAATTTGCTAAGGAGCTCATTCCATACCACTGGATAGCTACAGGCTAGTATCCGTTATGTTATGCGAAATTACTTCACAATTGTCTTATTTCCGGATTAACAATTTGTTGAAACACCAAATGTCGTACAGTTATCTCTTCCAATATTCGCCAAAACGAAGAATTTGACACAATTTTCACGTGATTACAAATTATTCCACTTTTTCGCAGACGCTAAACACTGCACGTCTGACTCTTGAAATGGCTGACGCCGTAAGACAAAGAGTTACGAGAAGATGATCCCCAATTGGAAGATAATGATGACGTAATCATAGGATGATAGGCTTCGGAGTGAAGATCAAAGAGAACCGAAATCTCAGCCGCAGCTGTGATTGTGGATTAGCCAATCAGATAATTTTACTTCGAAACAAAGAGATGCACCAAGAAGAAATTATGGCTGACTTTATTAATTTTGGAATTTTGAAGAAGATTTTACGAAATAAAATTTTTAGCTTTCTTGTGAAGATTCCCTATGCCGAAATATGAATAGAAATGAACTGAAAACCATTGAAAAAGTCGAAATACACACTTATTTGTCTAAAATAATAATATATTCATGGATAAATACGTAAAATATATAAAATATAATTAATAATCATGTAATCTTCATCTAACATATATTGAAAAGTTCTGTTTTACTAAAGTTACACAAAATTCTCAATCTACGGTTTGCTCTACTATAAAATAAAAGTTACTATTAACATTCTAAATAAATTTTAAAATTTTCCTACCAACATACAAGGTGTTCAAAAGCATCGGGCCATGTTACATTATGCTGAGCATAAGGTAACAAATTAAAAATTAAAAAAAAAGCAAACACTTTAAATTCAAAGAGAGGTGAGTGTTTTCTTCTTTTCAAAGTCTATTGTTGAACAGTTTTTGTATGAAAAATCTCTATAAAACATGAAAAGATCAAGAAATATGTAAAATTATGTGCTCATGAGTAAAATATGTAATTATATGTACATAAGTGTAAAATATGTAAATATATGTACTTTCAAATGGGTGTTTTTAGGCACTATGGGTCACAAATGGCATTATTACACTGATTTGGTATAAAAATATAACCCCTACAAAAATATGTAATTTAATAATTATCCGGGCCCTATTAATAACATATAGAAGGCCGCGGTGGCTCAGTGGTAGAATGTTCACCTCTGGTGTATGGGGTCTTTCGTTCGATTTTACCTCGAGCCAAGTGAACTTTGTGGTGGACAAACTCCGTGCGCGTGGATTTTGTCTGGTTTCTCCCATTCCCTCCCACTTTTTTCATTCCACCATTTAATTCATTTTTCATCATCACCGTCTCCTTTAGCCTAGTGGGCATAACCGTCAGACCTAAAACTTAAAGATTTCATTTCATTACCATGCATAGACTACATTATTATTATTATTATTATTATTATTATTATTATTATTATTATTATTATTATTATTATTATTATTATTATTATATTTGTAGTTGAAATGTAGGTATTGACAATGTGCAAAATTAAAATAGCAGATCGTAGGAAATGTGCTAATAAACTGCTCATGATTTATTATGAACAGTTTTTAAATAATTCATAAGAAAATAATTATTATTATTAGTGTTAATAATTCATAAGAAAACAAAAATGTCTTAGGAACTTGAATTAGTTTGACTTCTACTTTATATACGAATGAAAAGAAATGCAAAAATGTAAAACGATCGAATAAAAGACAATATCACTCTCAGACACTGTTAGACGGTAGTATGGCATTCCAATCGCAACTGTATGCATCTAGTTAGGTAAATGAGATGGTTAATTACGGTAGTAGCACAGGTGTAGACAAGGCGGTGACTCAGCTCAATCCTTCCCTCGAGTACACTAATACCGAAATGGATTCTGCTTTCTTTCAATATGTTCCATTTCTGATGCCAATGTTACGATTATATCAAGAAAAGTAGGCATTATACAGACATGTTTTTTTTTTTTAAGAACTTACTCCTTCCCATAAGCGTTATCTCAAACCCTACACAAGATTTCATCAGATTAGTTATATATTATATACCATTCTTAATCTTTTCAGTTACCATATGCATTAAAATTCTGTGGGTGCGAAAGAGGGCATTAAAAAGAAAGTAAATCTTCAAATAATAATAATAATAATAATAATAATAATAATAATAATAATAATAATAATAATAATAATAATAATAATAATAATAATAATAAAAAATAATAAAGGCCGAATTAGAGCAAAATTCGAGTTATGTTAGTGAACTCAGTACTAAATCGATTATATTTTACGTGTTCCAAATCACTTAGTGCATTGACAACTTACAGATATATGCGTATATTTCGATATTTCCACACACACACACACAAAAAATGACATTTGAAAGGAAATCGACACCTACATAACGTATCAACTTCTAACATCCTCTTTCTTTCTTTCTTTCTTTCTTTCTTTCTTTCTTTCTGTCTACGCTCGCGGGAGCGTGTGCGAGTGTGAGCGTGTGACTATAATGTCAAGATAGACGTTATCTTTTTGAGTGAAGGAAACGATTCCTGACATCCCTGAGAGACTGACAGCCTCCACCGACGCTATTTTTTTTATACATGACGAGATGGATAAGCACATTCCATCTGCTGTCAAATTTCTTACTTTATCACTTGTCTGGTGTTCTTACGTAACAAGAACCATTGACGTATATGAATAAAGAAAGAAAGAAAGAAAAGGAAAGAAAATATAGGAGATATGGAAGTAAGTAATGGAAAAATGTGACTAACCTTGATGAACTATCATTCCCCTACCACACAGCAATTTACTTGTCGTCAGTGGCTTAACGAGAACTGGGAGTTAGCTCTGCTCAAAGCAAACATTATCGTTATTAGTATAAGCGTCAAAATTATCACTGAATGCAGGATCGCCTAAATGGAAGCTTGCCACGTGACATGCTTCATGAAAATTTTAAGAGTTCAACAAAAATTAGTTGAACATGTTAAATTCAATTTGAACTTTTAAAAGAAAAAAAAACTCCTGACGCAACAACTTTTAAAGGCCAGAGCCTTTCATTCGACTTGTGCCTTTGGAGGCGATGTGAGGTCAATAAAAATTTACGCCATAATTACAAAAAAAAAAAAATAAATAAATAAAAAAAAAATTACACAATTTTATAACCTTTAAAAGACACATCTCAAATTAAGAGTACTTTTCAAGATATGCTGAGAAAATGAAATCCAAAGGCCTTCCAGAAAAACAGTTTGGTGAGGATTTGTTTGAAGTCAAAGTTTGCGTTTACTGACGTGAGTTCTCTAAAAATTTTAAACTCTAAAACTGGCCAACAGGCAACCCGTTATACAACATTGAATTGTTGGTTGCATAACATTCTATATAAAAAATATTCGACAAAGCTTTATTTCTTCGTCAACTTTTCAATGACGTAAGGGATTAGAACATACTTTCCCATTTAAAATTGTCGACAGATCTCTTAGGACCCCATGACAGAAAGGCATGTGAAGCAGACAGAACCCTCAATTTTAGGTGCCCACGTAATTTCCTATTTTACTTTTCGTTTCATTGGTTTGTCTCCAACTCGATTGTTTTGTAAGTACTGAGAGTTTCATTTGAAACATCCTGCATAAAGAATGAAACCACGAAGCCTTTAAGAATAAGATAGGATCAATTTAGAGACAGACTGTGCCAGTCAACAGGAATATTCTATTTCACTTGCCGATACTTAGATAACACTATCTAAAAACATATAGTACTATACTATTAGCATTTACATAGTCTTATAGTATTATAATTTATATTGTTTGATGCAATATCATGGCCATTATACACTGAGAAAAATTCGTTATCTGTACAGCGGTATATTGTACAAATATACGGAATCCATATGTTTACTACGGAAATCTATACGGAGCTTACGTTATCAATATGCTACATACGTACTACCCTTTTCGAGTTAGATGCTACATCATGCCGCTTCAGGATGTCTAATAGTCTTCCTAATATTACATACGTCAGCTATATGTTATATACATCACGTCTATTTGTATGTAGGATCCTGACCACCTATATACATTTCTTTGTTTCATACGGAAATTACGTATAATTATACAGAATACTTATACGGAAAGTACGTAAAACATACGTTTTCAGCTATACGTTTATTGCAGGGTGTTAAATATGATTGTATTTTAAGTCCAAAAATTACAGGATTTACGCATGTAATCTACATTTTCACGTATGCCACGTACATTTATAATAATAATAATAATAATAATAATAATAATAATAATAATAATAATAATAATAATAATAATAATATAATATAATATAATATAATTTAGTATTTGCTAGTCAGTGGCGTATTTACGATTTTTTTCGGGGGGCTTTGCTAACTTTCGGGGAGGGCTTTGCCTGAAAATGTGAAAATTCTGCAAGATATTTCATATACTTTACTATAGTAAGTAAGATTTCGGGGGGGGGCTTAAGCCCGGAAGCCCCCTCCCTAAATACGCCACTGTTGCTAGTGATTAGTACAGTATTTTTGACTTATAAACAATATATAATATCTTCTTAGACGTTACAAAGTTTCAAAATATCGGATAATACATAACATTTTAGTGCACGTTAAGTGCAGGTTTTGAACGTGAGAGAAGCATTTCTCTTAGGATATTCCTAAAGATATCCATCTATATATAACCTTAGCTTAATATTATAACGAATGAAGTGTGCTGTCTGTGGTTATTACGAACCAAAATGTTCTCATAAGCCGTGCAATGTTCATGATGAAGTTTGCCACCAGAAGTAGTTCTTACAGCCATTAACTATGAGCAGAGGAGAATATCCTACGCTGCAAACTTCTATTCGTTCTCTCTGCCTCAATAGGAGCGACTGAGCTTCAAAATTAGTTTGTCTGGGCAAATGTTAGTGGATATTTGTTCACAAAAACTTGTTTGGTGAGAAGCACTTCTTCAAGTGGGATTTATAAGGATCAAACGTATTAAGTCTATATCTTCAAATAATACGTTCTACGTAACTGATGAGTTGTGTGTTTTGTAGAATTGCTGATGTTGTATTTACGTGCATTTATGAGACGAAGAGGATATTGAGAGGTGTCACAATTCTCGGTATCGCGGTCAGAATGTTTCCTGCATCTATTAGCTGAAATAGTTAAAAAGGAAACTAAATGTGACCCCGAGTGACTTAACCACACCTGATTGGACAAATCCTGTAAAAAAGGTATTATTATAGCAAGTAAATAACAACTAGGTACCATTCACACCAGCACACAATCTTAATCCCTAAACTGAGTGAAGGTGGGTGATTAGAATTACAGATTTTATTTAATGAAATTCCAGAAGTGTTAATTTAAAATATTTAATGCAATTCAGATTCCTTCAGAGCAGTTATAACAATTAAACAAATTCTTAATAGGTTCTTAATTTCGAAGGAGGTGTTCAAAATTTTACTTGAAAAACCTTTACTCTAACAACTACAGTTAATTTTTGCAAGGCAGAGATCATTTACAGTAATTAGATTTTAAATGAAGATAACACAATCAAAACTCTCAATTCATTAAATATTAAACGCTAAATTGAATTCTATAATTCATAAACAGCAAGGTAACAACCACGTCAATCAATTTAATCCAGCTGTAACAAAAAGATATCGTGACTTTCGAAGTAGCCTCGTATATTTATTAAAAATTAACCTTTGAACTATTTCTCTCTTTAATTCTCTCAGTAATTCTTAGTTAAGGAATGTACGCAGTGCTTTTACTACTATAAAACTATTTAACTAACTACAATACTTTTAACTAGCATTACTACTTCACACTTACCGTAATACAGCAGGAAATAATAGTGACAGTATAGCAGAGGTAGTTACCATTTCTCAACTCCAGATCCTCTTGGGTTTAGAGACTGTTCCTTACAATACAATTCCATACAGTACAGTGCACGCGAATATTTCAAGCATTTAAAAATTAAGCAAAAAATTTATTCGGTCGGAAAGTATGTTCTAGATTTAATCAAAATTATTCGTTTTACTTCAATTTTACGTTTGAAACCTAGCCGAGAATTCCAAGAGAACTAAAATAGCAATATATTCGTTTAACAGCAGTTAATTAATGAATTAGGTAATTAGTGACGTTTTCATTAACAGCACTGTAAATTAGTTAACCTATTTCCACAGCAGGAAATACCAATTTATATTTTATTTTAGTTCTTCAAAACTTTAAACACGTTATTAGAGACTGTTTTAAATTTTAAAATTAAATAGAACGAAATTAAAAGTAATTAGGATTTTTAATTACCATTAATTACCGACAAAGTTTAATAATGAATGAAAAGAAGTTATGGAAATCCTTCTTATATTAGTTACTACGCGAGTATGCAATTTAAAAGTGGAATTTTAATACTTGATTTAACGTTTTATTTTTCTTCCCCCATTTAAAGTTACCCAGTTAAATTTCTTACTCGACCTTCTGTGGCACAACGAAAGCAAGACACGCACTAGACTCGATGACGTAATACACGTGTTCCGTCTCTCACAAAGCAGCGTTAGGAATTTAACGTAGTTTTTAGCTTTTAAAAGGTTTTGACTACGGAAGTATTATTAAGAGGAAATTTAGACCTTATTAATTTCATTCACTTGCAAGATACGTCTTCCTTTAACACAACTTCACACACTAAAAACACAAGTAACTTTTTCACTTTTAACTTATTTAGCTTTACAGAACTTATTTAGACACAATTTAATTTTATATTTCTAAAACTCTTAGTAATTTAACACTAAGTTTTAGAATCACAGTTGTAATTAAGACACACTTCACAAGTTTAAACGAGGCACAGCTATAACGAACTCTCGACCACGTTTTCTAAAAAGAACAATTTTCGGCGCGAAGTAATGATGTCTATTTCTTGAGTCCAACCCGTGTTGGCTCAATAAACTACAATACAGTTATGAGGCGCAGCGGATCAGAATGCCATATATAGGAGCAAGACTCTCGCTACTGCGCAGCGCCCAACTCATTACATACGTCACTCCAGACCCCTGCGCTAACTGAAGTGGTTGTGTAATTTAAAAAAAAAAAAAAAAAAGAATTGATTCTCTGCCGTATTACAAGAATAACCAAGCTAACATATAAACATATATATATCATTTTAAAGCTTTTTTCATGCTCTTTACAATGAAAGTACTCTCATTTCAATCCAACAACGCATAACAAAATAATTCTTCAAAAACAAAAACAGTAAACTTCTTACTTTTTTAAAAAAAGAAAAAAAAAGTAATTTCCATAATGAAACTATTAACAAAAAATGTAACGATTTTGCAATCGTTACAAACACCACCTCCTTGTTAAATATAAAATTTTAAGGAAAAAAAATTTTATATACAATATACAATTTTCATTTTAATATTTCATTTTATCATTCCATTTAACGAAATTCTCTCAAAATGTCCTTTCTGAAATTTTTGTCATTTCTGTAGAATTTCCATTTCAGATTGATGAAACATTCCACTCAAATGTAGACCAATTTTCCATGTCTGGGTTTAAGAACAGCCAGCCAGATAAGAGATTTCCAAACTTCCAAGGTAACAGCTTTGGTTCCATTCGAGACCATATGCCATTCTACAGGATTCGTTGACCATTTTGACATGTTTCCATAAAAATACATCAATGCAAGGAAAACAAAAGGCAATCTACAAATATAAATAGAAACGTTAAATTCAGGCAATTACAAGATGTTAGTCCTGTAAGGTAACAAAGGATTTAATTTCAAAATGAGAAAAAGATCTTCGAGTTTTTCCCTTTCACATGTAGAATATTATATTATTTCAGATGTAACACATTTCAATTATTAACACCATAAATGATATAAATTTACCCTAATGCATGATTTACAAATGAAATTTAAATGAACATGAAAAAATGAACATGAAACGACTATGATCATATCTTAAATCTACATGACATATTAGTTCCTACCTTAACCTACTTCTAAACTTAACTTAAATCTAAATTTTCTTATTCTAACCTTACATCACTAATGAAAGTTTAATTTCTTCTAGTTTAACTCTACATGTGTAGGATTCTCATTTTCATTTGTTCAGTTGGTGTTTGCTCCATTCCTTCTCACAAAGTATTTTTTAATATCACTTACATGAGCTCTTTTAGTATTATTAGAATTGTTTACATCTTCTAATAACACGGAGTTGTAAGTTAAGAATTTCACAATTTTGAATGGACCAATTCAATGATACGTTAAACTCTTAGTTACTTTATCTTTCAGAGATGATTTTTCGTGGTTTTTAACTAACACAAGATCATCTACTACCAAATTTACATCCTTTCGTTTACCTTCAAATAGTTTACGACGTTTTTCCCAAGATTTTACCATGTTATCCATTGCATTTTTCCAAAGATCTTGACTATTCAGACCTTTAAGATCAGCATCCATAACTTTCCATTTGATCTCTAATGGACTATTTAACTCTCTACCAAAAAATAATTCTGAAGGTACAGCTTTTAATCCTTCATGCTCACACAAATTAATATTAAACTGGAGCTCTCGAATAACCTTACTCCATTTGTTTTGTCTTTCAGCAAAGTAAGATTTCAAAGAGTATTTCAGAGTTTTTATGAACCTTTCAGCAATATTTGCCTCCGGATGGTAAGGACTCAGTTTTATATGCTTAATACCCAAACTATACACAAATCCCTGAAAATACTCAGATGTAAATACTGAGGCGTTATCACTAGATATTGATTCTACAAAACCGTAACGGGAGAACAAATCATACAATTTGTCACAAATTATTTTAGAAGATAATCTCCTTAGTTTTTCAAGCATACAATATCTTGAGCAATTATCCACTGCTATTAGAAGATAAGTATACCCTTCAGAAGAAGGTAAAGGCCCAACAGTATCAATCATCCAGTTTGAATTTATTCTATTATTTACATGAGACCCTAGTCTACCATATTTTTTAGTGTTTAAGGGTTTAGCCTTTTGACATTCTGGACAAGACCTAACAAATTCCTTTACGTACTCTACTAAACCATCAAATGTAAATCTCTTCATAATTTTACGTAAGGTTTTATATATTCCAGAATGACCACCTGTAAGATATTCTAAATGGTAGTATTCGACCAGACTTCTTCTAAGATCTTTTGGAACAACGATTTTCCACTCATTGTTCTTTGCCCTAGTCTTTTTTAACAAAAACCCATGTTTGATTTGATACTCATTACTATTTTCACCACCTTCTACCTTACCGATTAACTCATTTATTTCAGGATCTTTACGTTGTAATTCGATCAATGGTTCACTTAGAAAAGGTAATTTCCAAAGATTTGTCAAAACTAAATATGATTTATCATTACCTTCTTTGACTTTAACACTATTGTCAAAATTAAACATATCATACTGCCTAGAAAGGAAATCTGCTACTTTATTCTCATTAGTTTTTAAATGGTGGATTTTAAATGAGAACTGAGAAAGTTGTTCTATAAGTGAGCCGTACTTTAATAGTCTTTTAGAGTTATTAATTATCCAGCTTAAGGCCTTGTTATCAGTATACAAATCAAACTCATTAAACAAAAAATGTTTGAATCTTACTATAGTTTTAACTAGACTTAAAAATTCAATCTCGTAGATTGATCTATGCCGGTCGGTCTCACTTAGTTTCTTCGAAAAGAAACCCACAGGAATTAAGTCACCTTTATCATTTTTCTGTGAAATCACGCCTCCTAAGCCTCGCGAGGACCCATCGACGTGAACTACGAATCTCTTTGAAAGATCAGGTGTTTTTAGAATAAGCTCTTCTGAGAAAATTCTTTTTATTTCTAAAAAGGCGTTATTTTGGGCTTCCCCCCACTCAAACTTCTTTTTAATAGATCTTAACTCAGATATAGGACCTATAATTTCTTGAAATCCTGGTATAAACCTTGAATAAAAATTAACTACTCCACAGAATCGCTGCACAGCCTTTCTGGTCTTAGGAGGTGGAAGATTAAGAATAGACTCAACTCTTTTAGGATCCATGGTGATATTATCCCCATCGACTATAAAACCTAAATATTTAATCCTCTTTTTAAAGAAAAAACTCTTATCAGGAGATATAGTCAAACCATATTCTCTAAACCTATTTAACACCATTCTAATCGCCTTTTTATGTGACTCCTTATCCCTATTTGCGATTAAAATGTCATCAAAGTATACATGAACACCATACAGTTCAAGGTCACCAAGTACATCTTTCATACATTTAGATAAAACACTACTTCCAACCTTAATTCCAGCTGGGAGCTTCTTATATTGGAAGGTTCCAATCGGAGTGACTATCGTAGTTAAATCTCGACTCGCTTCATCAAGCTCCAGCTGAAAATAAGCCTTCTTTAGGTCACACAATGATATATAGGGGCACCCAGATAAGTTACTTAAACATTCTTCCATGTGAGGTGTCGGAAAAGCATAATCTGACAACATACTATTTAATTTTACAAAGTTGGCAACTAAGCGGTATGAACCATCTCGGTTTTTCACAATGAAACATGTGCTACCAAAATTTGAATGATCAGTTTCAACTAACACATCTTGTTCAACTAATTCTTTAATAACATTCTCAAAAATTTGTCTCTTTTCCCTGGGTATGGGAAAAGGTTTTTCTCTAAAATATTTTTGTTCCCGAAGGTACAATTTACATTTAAAATCTTTGAGGCAGCCCACCTTCTCACTCACAACATCAGGAAAATCCTGTTTGAGAGATCGCACAAATGACTCTATATCTGGATCAATCCAATAATCACTATCATCTTCCGAAGAACTACCAATAGGAGATTCATCCTCAGGTTCATGAAGTTCTTTATTATCCAAGTTAATTTCAGTTTCTTCAAGTGGTGGTTTCTCACAAACTATTATGTCACTCGAAGATTCCAGTCCAAGTTGTTGTTTTAACTTCTTAAATCTTTCACTAAATTCTTCTTCAAAGGATTCACTCCACTCGTTAGCATTTTTGGTTTCACCTGAATCTACCAGTTCTAACACTCCATCCTTATCGGCGTACACTTCACCAGTTGCTAATACGATTTTAGATATTTGCTTCTTTCTAGTTTGATCACGAAGTCCATTGACACGTCCAAGTTGATCCACAAGACCAGAAACTGATGTTGGAAAAGTGTTAACTATTGTATCTTCAGGTTCCGGATAGTCCAAATTAGGAACTGGTTCACACTGGATTCCAATCTCCCTAGCACCAGGCACCACTGAAGGAACGGAAGGGATGAAGTTGTTACGACGACGGAAGCCATGTAGATAAATACAAACAGGCTTCAGACCCTCATCCTTCAAGCCGCTCGAACCATTGATGCCATCTACTTCAAAGAAATTCTTTAAAGTCTCCATCGATCTAAGAGGAACGTATCTTCTTTGGTTACGAAAATAAAGTTTATTTCCAAGTACGTCAAGCATGGCACCAGTTGAACGCAAAAACGGAGTACCCAAGATAGCATCACAGGGTAATGAAGCTATCACCACGAAGTCCACTTCAAATCTGAATCCACCTAAGTTTAAGTCCACAGTGACTTCTCTAGGTTCTGTCACATTAGAACACATCATTGAGTTCATTTTCATCGACGGAATCGATCGTTGCCTCTTAATCAGATGACTAATTTGATTAATTAGAGTCGACGATGCTAAATTTACAGAACTTCCGCTGTCAATACAAAGAGGAAGTCTCTTATCACTAATGGACCCAATCACAAAGGTTGCAGAACAATTATCTCCACTAGAAGGCACTCTGTACGTAGGAGAAGCATTTACACACTTTTTGTCATTTATGGATTTCCCAGGACTTCCTGTGTTGGGACTGAGTTGGTTTGACTTACCTGAGTACAACCTCACATTATTACCACTTACACATGTTATACCCTGTTCAGATTCAAAGTTTTTCTTATTGACATTATTTGAAAAATTATTTTCAGAAACTTTTTTAGAATTATTATTAGATCTATAATTCATGGTATCCTTAAACCTATTCCCTCCATTAGGACAATTAAGCTTAAATCTATTGCCTTTATAAGCATTCTCAGCTGATGGACCACTACTGGCCACCCTTACCTCCTGATCTTCATTTGCAACAAAACAAGTTTTTAAGTTTCTGTTTTTAGATGAATTAATTTCTAAGTATTCCCTTTTTGATCTTTTGTACAAATCAAGTTGCTCAATTATATTTTTCATTTCAGTAAGGTTTCGTGGAATCCTATCTGAAAAACATTTATACCTATACACAGGATTCAAACCATGAATGATAATTTCCAAGATTTCAAACTCGCTTGACCCTACATTTAAGACCTTGGCTGAATTATACACGTCATCTATAAATTGCATCACATGTTCACTAGGTTTCATTGGCCTATATACTTTAACTCCTATTAAATATCCCCTAACATTTAAAGAAATAAATTTATTCAACAAAGTCATCCTTAATTCGGGCCAAGTTTTATTTAATGTAAGACTATTCATTATTTCTGTATACAACAACCCTGAAGTTTTAACAGAAACTGCATACAAAATCATTCTTAAAGGGAAATTGTAATTTAAAACAAGATCGTTTAAAATAAACATCAATTCAAATACTTGAAAACTATCATTACCATCAATCTTTTTCAAAGAACTAAGTTTAGTGTCAATAAGAACACTAATCTTATTGAAAACATACTTATCAATTAAAGGATCAAAAGATTTCCAATTATCCCCACAATTTGTTACTACCGGAAATCTCTCAGGAATACTGTATGTGTTTAAAGGCATAAAGGCTCTAGGAGGTTCACAATATCGAGACCTTACTGATTCGTGACTATGTCTATACGTATTAGGAATACCATCAAACACTTGAGCTCCCACTCTATCTACATACTGAGGCGGTTGTTCAAGGTTCCCTGAATTTTGTTGGTTAAGTACCCTTTGTTTTACTTCGGTTTCTATTTCAAAGTCGTTTTTACAAATATTGTGACCACTAGACTTCATTTGAGACCTAACGTCTCTTACCTTAGGGATAGCACCCTTATAATACAAAGGAGGAGGCGGAACAAAAAATTTTCTATCATTTCCCTGACTTTCTTGATTTAAATTATCAAATTTTATTTCCTTCTTATTTAAATGTTGATTCTGATCTGGCATGTGACAATGATCATTTACTCCTAAACCACTAAACGCCACTGGTATATTAGGATTACCTAAATCATGACCTTCAACAGATGGTTCTTGATGACTAACTTCTAACGACCTACCAGGCTCAAACCTTACCGCCTGTTCGCTTCTATGACTAAGATATTTATCAATAAAGTTAGGTTGTACTGTAAAATTTCTATTCGCATAGCGATGAGAATCGACAACTCGACTAAAAGGTTCAGAATTTTGCGGTAATTTACTAGAAGCACCTAATCCTGCAAAGCACCTGTTTGCGCCTTTACTATTACCCCCATTTTCTATTTTCAGTTTATCCAATTCATCGCTTAGTTGGTAAACAATATCATTTTCGAACCTAGGTGGCGCTACAATATTCTCCTGTAAAAACTGAGTCGACATGTCAGAAACTTCAACTACTTCTATCATAGGATCTTCAATAATAACTGAAGTAGCATTTGAAACAACAGATCGATTGTCAAATTCCATGTTTAAACCAAAATAAATAAACAAAATGTAAATTAAACACACAGTACAATTTAAATAAGGGAGTAGTAACACAGAAATAAATTCAATTATTACAATATATAAATACTCCAATTTAGCTACACTACAACTACTTCTACAATCAAACTCATTCATTCAATCTCTAGCACGTAAGCCAGTACAAATAAAGGTTGACAATTTTTATTAAATTTCACTTTATTTAACAACAATTGTAAATAGAAAGCATCCACAGCTGACAGCTTGTGTAGTTGCAAGTCACTCGTGTTTTTATTATTAATGGAGCTATGAAACTTCAAACTGTTTCTCAAAGGATCTAACTCTAATAATTTTTAATAAATTCCAAGTAATTTCTCTGAAATTTTCAAACTCTATATAAGCAAACCAAATTTTTAGCAAAAATATAAATGCAATCATCAACTGAACTGTGTTTAACCAACAATAACTTCAAAAAGGCAAACGCGGAGATTAATATTAATTTAGGACCTAAAAATCCTATCCCCCAATCAAAATTACGGAAATGACTCCCACAATGAAAGATCCTACACACCTTAACTTTTAAATCCTTAACTTCGTAAATCCGGTCTCACTTCAATCATGAAAATATTCACAGTTACTGTAATTCTATTTACAATGGTCGGTGACCTTACAATAGACTTAATCTACAGGCTAAGTTTTGAATCACCGAAACCAAAATTTATAACTGTATTGTAGTTTATCTTTTTTGTCACAATTCTCGGTATCGCGGTCAGAATGTTTCCTGCATCTATTAGCTGAAATAGTTAAAAAGGAAACTAAATGTGACCCCGAGTGACTTAACCACACCTGATTGGACAAATCCTGTAAAAAAGGTATTATTATAGCAAGTAAATAACAACTAGGTACCATTCACACCAGCACACAATCTTAATCCCTAAACTGAGTGAAGGTGGGTGATTAGAATTACAGATTTTATTTAATGAAATTCCAGAAGTGTTAATTTAAAATATTTAATGCAATTCAGATTCCTTCAGAGCAGTTATAACAATTAAACAAATTCTTAATAGGTTCTTAATTTCGAAGGAGGTGTTCAAAATTTTACTTGAAAAACCTTTACTCTAACAACTACAGTTAATTTTTGCAAGGCAGAGATCATTTACAGTAATTAGATTTTAAATGAAGATAACACAATCAAAACTCTCAATTCATTAAATATTAAACGCTAAATTGAATTCTATAATTCATAAACAGCAAGGTAACAACCACGTCAATCAATTTAATCCAGCTGTAACAAAAAGATATCGTGACTTTCGAAGTAGCCTCGTATATTTATTAAAAATTAACCTTTGAACTATTTCTCTCTTTAATTCTCTCAGTAATTCTTAGTTAAGGAATGTACGCAGTGCTTTTACTACTATAAAACTATTTAACTAACTACAATACTTTTAACTAGCATTACTACTTCACACTTACCGTAATACAGCAGGAAATAATAGTGACAGTATAGCAGAGGTAGTTACCATTTCTCAACTCCAGATCCTCTTGGGTTTAGAGACTGTTCCTTACAATACAATTCCATACAGTACAGTGCACGCGAATATTTCAAGCATTTAAAAATTAAGCAAAAAATTTATTCGGTCGGAAAGTATGTTCTAGATTTAATCAAAATTATTCGTTTTACTTCAATTTTACGTTTGAAACCTAGCCGAGAATTCCAAGAGAACTAAAATAGCAATATATTCGTTTAACAGCAGTTAATTAATGAATTAGGTAATTAGTGACGTTTTCATTAACAGCACTGTAAATTAGTTAACCTATTTCCACAGCAGGAAATACCAATTTATATTTTATTTTAGTTCTTCAAAACTTTAAACACGTTATTAGAGACTGTTTTAAATTTTAAAATTAAATAGAACGAAATTAAAAGTAATTAGGATTTTTAATTACCATTAATTACCGACTAAGTTTAATAATGAATGAAAAGAAGTTATGGAAATCCTTCTTATATTAGTTACTACGCGAGTATGCAATTTAAAAGTGGAATTTTAATACTTGATTTAACGTTTTATTTTTCTTCCCCCATTTAAAGTTACCCAGTTAAATTTCTTACTCGACCTTCTGTGGCACAACGAAAGCAAGACACGCACTAGACTCGATGACGTAATACACGTGTTCCGTCTCTCACAAAGCAGCGTTAGGAATTTAACGTAGTTTTTAGCTTTTAAAAGGTTTTGACTACGGAAGTATTATTAAGAGGAAATTTAGACCTTATTAATTTCATTCACTTGCAAGATACGTCTTCCTTGAACACAACTTCACACACTAAAAACACAAGTAACTTTTTCACTTTTAACTTATTTAGCTTTACAGAACTTATTTAGACACAATTTAATTTTATATTTCTAAAACTCTTAGTAATTTAACACTAAGTTTTAGAATCACAGTTGTAATTAAGACACACTTCACAAGTTTAAACGAGGCACAGCTATAACGAACTCTCGACCACGTTTTCTAAAAAGAACAATTTTCGGCGCGAAGTAATGATGTCTATTTCTTGAGTCCAACCCGTGTTGGCTCAATAAACTACAATACAGTTATGAGGCGCAGCGGATCAGAATGCCATATATAGGAGCAAGACTCTCGCTACTGCGCAGCGCCCAACTCATTACATACGTCACTCCAGACCCCTGCGCTAACTGAAGTGGTTGTGTAATTTAAAAAAAAAAAAAAAAAAAAGAATTGATTCTCTGCCGTATTACAAGAATAACCAAGCTAACATATAAACATATATATATCATTTTAAAGCTTTTTTCATGCTCTTTACAATGAAAGTACTCTCATTTCAATCCAACAACGCATAACAAAATAATTCTTCAAAAACAAAAACAGTAAACTTCTTACTTTTTTAAAAAAAGAAAAAAAAAGTAATTTCCATAATGAAACTATTAACAAAAAATGTAACGATTTTGCAATCGTTACAGAGGGCAGATGTGAATAGTTTTCTGCACTACTTTTATACGGTTGTCAGAATATATAAACCAAAGAAGTTAGTAGCCACAGTCTATTTCAAAGTTTGTTTTATTAGGATTACGTAAGTTGAGCTTTTATTTTAATTCTATTTTATACTTAGGTAGTCCGTTAGGAAAGTGTAATGTTACTATATACATTATTACAATACAATGTTACGTCCTTTATTTTAAAATTACGTGCGTTATTATAATGTTACGACTGTTATTACAATATTAAGAACGTTAATATTATATTGCTACATACGTCGGTAGTCCGTTAGTATATTGTAATATTACTACTTACTTTATTATGTACTAACCTTATACCATACCAATATAGTATTACGTCCTTTATTATATATTACGTCTGTTATTATATTACGTCTGTTATTACAATATTGCGTCCGTTATCATAATATTACGTCTATTATTACAATATAATGTTACATCGATCAGTATAATGTAATGTTTCTACATACATAGGTACGTCCGTTACTCCACGCGATAACACTTGAACGGAAGTGAATTTTTAAATTATGTTTTCTTTGCGATAGATCGCTAAAGCATTTATCTCGACCGTCAATCCGTGTCAATCCGTTTACAACTTTCGAGTAAGGGCGACTTTAACAATGGATATTCATATTCCATACATGAACAGATTTATATATTTGCTGAGGTTGGAATTCTTTGAGGTTAAAGAAGGTAAATTTTGTGTTTGAAATTCTTTCGGTTAAGCTTCAAGAATATTGATGAGGTTCAAACATAACACACTTGGGGTCTGAGCGGGTATGAACAAGCCTAGAGTATTGTCGTTGTCTATTGAATTATTCACAAGTGTTTTTACTGACTGCCTAAACTATCAGCGTAGGTTAATTCATAAATGTAAGTTTCGTGTGATACCCATTAGTGTCTTTACTAGAGTTTATAATTGCTTAACATGGTTGAAGGGATTGTTGTGACTTCAAAAGAATATGGGATCCAAAAAAATACAGGAAGTATAATAATTTGGTTCGATACTAGATAAAATATATTGTCAACGGAGATCACCAGTAACATGACGATGAGGAAACAGCAGCGTCACCTGGAGTGTCCATATTACCGAGCTTAGCTTGCTTCGGAGCTCTGTGTAGATCCTGCTCCATTCTACTCGGGCTTGGGTCACCTTTTTCTACCTTATATCAGAAAAGTTACGTTATTGTAGTATTTCTGTAAAATACTGTTTATAGACGATTTTATAATAAAAACCGGTAGTGGGAAACTATTCCGGACTGTAATTTGCTCTACCTATGCTCTACCTACTCCTGCCAAAGCAGAACTTTATAATATACAAACAGAGTCCCACCGACTTGGAAAACTTGCAATTCCTGGGAAACTTAAGGAGTTCAGTTTACTGGTAAAAACTCTTGGATAATTCGCGGAATGTTATGAAAACCTGAAAAAACGTGCAGGAGTGTAGCCAGCAAGTTTTTCCTGAGGGAGCCTAAGGCTTATTCGGGGTGGCGAACTTCTACATACTAAAAACTAACCGAGTGGTCCTGCTTTAGAATGTGGAAGCATTAATAACTCACCATGCATAGGGTACATCATATATACGGTATATTACACATTATTATTATTATTATTATTATTATTATTATTATTATTATTATTATTATTATTATTATTCGCAATTGAAACATGACTTTTGACACAGAACAAAACAAGAATCACAGGTTATAGGATAAGTGCCAATAAAATATTCATAGGAAAAGAAAAAAATTATCTTAGGAAGACGATTTGCTTGACTTTGGCTTTGTGTGTGTAAACCAAAGGTACAAAAGGTACTGAACTTTCTCACTCTAAATTTCTAAACCAGAGCACGTTATTCTGCAGTTATTACTGAAGTATTTATTTATGAAATTCCAACAAAATTATGTTTTCGGAAAACCTTTGTTAGATGTAAACTTAGCCTCAAAAGTAAATTATCGTTTTTTCTTGAGAAATGACTAATCATGTATTACGATTATTTATGAAACATTTGTCTATGAAATATCAACAAAATCGCATGGGTTGTATTTGAGAATATAGTAAATAATATTAATAATAAAAGGGAAGCTTCCCTTGTAAACATTTATGTAACAATTGATTTGCGCAACGTTGTAGAGTTATTAATGTCACACGAACAAAATTATATGAGTCGTATTTAAAAAAAAAAAATAAAAAAAACTCAATACCCTTTCAGTGGAAATGAATTATGCCATATTGTTAAGTTCTTATTAAAGGATATTAATGACATTTCAAGAGAATCATCTGAGTCATTTTTGAGAAAAATAGTCCGCAAAACTCAGCCTCAATTATAAACTACTACTTTTGGATTTTTCCTAGAAAAATGTTCAGAACATTGGTTTATGAAATATTAACGAAATCGCTAGAACAGTTTTTAAGAAATTCGTAAAGTTTAATTTTCACCCTTCAGTAAATTGCCCTTATTTTGAGTGGTAGTAAAAATATTCAAGAAATGCCTCTAGGAATCTTGTAAGAACTTTAAGTTTAAAATTTGGTCTTGATACGTTATGGTGTGGTCTCCCGGTAGAATGAACATATTTGAAATGAAAAATGAAATCTTTGTTTTACATCCCACAGTTATGTCGGCTAGGCTAAAGGAGACGGTGATGATGAGAAATGAATGAAATGGTGGAATGAAATAGTGGGAGAAAATGGGAGAACACCGAGAAAACCCATGCACACGGTGTTTGTCCACCATAGAAGTTCACTTGGCGGGAGCAGGGTTTGAACCCGGGACCGATGCCTTAGAGGTGAACGCTCTACCATTGAGCCACTGTTCATAGTTGTAGAACATTTTTTACTTTTGGTTTATATGACACGATTTCTTGACAATTGTAACGGACAAGGTTCCCTTTTGGAAGCAGAATCTTTTATTTTAAAGCTTAATATTTTTCAACAAATCTCTGAACATATATTACTCCACGATTCATCATTCATTAGTGAAATAAGCCTCTTTTTTATTCCATCAATCACTGAATAATTTACTCTATAATCAACTTTTGTGCCTTAAAGACAAATCACCACAAGGTTAAGAACTTTAAATATCTTATTAGAGATATCATAATAAGTTCTTTGAGCAAGTAGCTATAGTATCGCCATATGAAACTTTGTCTGTACTCAGTTCAAAAAGAATTTGTTTGATCACATCAAAACAGGATAACACAGTTCTTAGAGCATCGTTTTTATTTGTCCACTAGTAGTATCCACTCTTTTCAATCTCTTTCTTCTGTTCGTGTTTTCTTCAGACTTCTCTAAGTTGTCTGTAAGTTTGGATTGCCGGAAATGATCAGAAAAGGAAACATATAGCTCCTTGTATTAAGGAAAACATATTCTTTATTTCTGCACAAACATCTACGGATTGTTTTAGAACTAAGGCAAACCTGTGCGCGTAACACCACAAATACAACTCATGTACCACCTCCGTCCATGCTTTGACCAATCATGTCTTGGAGATTGATGTTAAGATGTTTTTAAGAATTAATTACACGACTAGATACCAATTGTGTCTCCACTTGTGAAAACCGATAACAAATGCTCCACCGATTTTGCTTCTAAATTTGCATTGCAAGAGTGTTGCACGTAGCGAATTAAGACTGCAGTTGCTTCTTTTTCACTCGCGTCATATGTAAAGTCCACAATGATAGAGTAGTATTTTGAGGAAAAAATATATTGTGCAGTAGTAGAGACAACAAGCTTGCTGATAGCATCTATGAGGTCAAAAATGTTTCAGTAGCTTAAAAGGTTGGAGCCCATCTTCCTATATTTTCGTCTAGACTCATGTATATTTTCACAATAGACTCGAGCATCTGGATTATGGTTTGCAAAGAGTCAAAATAGTTTCATTAATTTTCCGGTCAAACAGTCCATCTTACGAAACGCCAGCAGCATTTCCTCGTTTAAGTATTTAAAACAATTAGTAATAACCTTCATTACTTTTCAATGATTTACATGTTCATTATTTTGCACCATAAGACTTGAATCAATTCGATTTCCTGCTAACCATTGTATTCTTGCAATTTGACATTCGAAATGCCGTTGTGATACTTCGTGGACCTCTATATCTCTAGAAGCATTCTTTTCTATTCATCCTTTGTATCTCGTTGTAGATCATACGGTCTGATTTTTTGGTGATGCATAGCATGCAATGCACGCAGAAAGCCTCATCTTTAGATTTGCTGGAGGCTAACCATTTTCGCTTTTTGGTACAATAATGTAGTAATTGCCTTGGTAACTAGTTTTTCGTTTTGTTTGTCTGCGTGAAATGAGGCAATTTTAATTATTTTAAATTAAAACAATGCCCAATGAAATGTTAATGACACCATTGGTGTCATGTTCCCCCTTTGTGGACACCCCTGACTGTAGATATTTCCGTTAATTTCCATTAAATCTTTTAACACAAAGCCGCCAGAAAGAAATATATTTCTTTAAAATAGTTGGAATATTAAAAGATTTTGCAGAATCATGATGATTTTAACGCACACTAAGTTTGATTTAGTTAATAACCCGTTCTTTGCATGGGGAGAATAGTTTTATTTTGGACATAAAATGTACCAAAATTATCACCAATCAACTCAGGGAAACCAAAAACGATTAATTTGAAACTAATATCAGTAATTGTCAATGATTTTTACCTATTACCATCCGCCCTTAGGAGTAGTAATGGGGGATGATTGTGAATTTAAATGGCATTGGAAGTGTTACTGTTCATCTCAGCGACCCCGAAAACTATGGATTAGATACTAATATTGGTCATATTGTTTGTATATCTCCCTCTTCCCCAAGTTGTGGGGCTGAATTTGGATTTAAACGACATGGAAAGTGTCACTGTGGATCTCACCAACCCCAAAAACTATGGATTCGACACTAATATCGACCATTTTTATATATCCCCAAGTTGCGTCTTCGAAGTGAAATGATAAAAACCATCCCAGGTCCAAAACGCATTTATGTTGCAAATTTGATCGAGATCAGTCGGGTGGTTCTATTCATTAACTTACAAACATAGTCAGTTTCATTTTTTGTATATAGATTGCGGAATAGGTTAACAATTGCAAAAATTAACCAATTTTGAAAAGTTTCAACTTCCGCCATTTTGAAATTTATCATTCGATCTTGCTGGCTAACAAACATATTTTCTAGAGGATGACGAACAGAAAAATTACGTAGAATTTTTCACTAAATTTCTGATATGAGGGTTTCTGCAGTAAAGTAGTGCTGTAAAGAAATGTTCCTTATACCTATATAAAATGCACGCCATATTTAAGAAATAGCTGCAATATATGCATCGCTTTTTTTTCAGAACTTCCTTTTTGATATCTAAGAAATGAACTGAAAATGTAAATTTTCTGTACATTTCTGTACCATTTTTTTGGGTTCACCCTTTTATCTACTTTACTATGTGCTGGGAGAAAGATTCGTTTATTTTATTAAATTTGTTAGTTAAAGCAGGATTAAGTTAAAAATTATCAATAATAATTATGTTTATCTGCTAGTCCACTACAATGAGGATTAATTTTATGCATTAGAAAAAGTATACATTTCATTCTTCTGAGATTAATTTTGCGCCCTTGCAGAACCTTGAAAGCTTCAATTCTCGTGGTCGGCAATCATAAGAATATTCTTAAAAACACAATCCTTTTATCTTGTCAAGGAAGTACCAAAATTATATCGAATAATAAAGTCATTATTGGTCCCTCTTTCTTTTCTCGCCGTCTTAAATTCGGTTAAAAAGGAATTACAATTAATCAAAAGTTCTTACCTTTAATTTAAAATTTTGTAGAAAGTAAAATAAAATATTTTCTACGCTTAACACTAAATGAAGTGTTTTGTTCCCTCAATCAACCTAACCCTTCATGAAAATTGGCAACACCGTACAAATCAAGCTACAAAAAAATTTAGACATTGCTAAGAAAAAATCTCCTTCTGAACATAAATTCCCTTTAACTAGTTTTCGGCCAAGCAGGATTCGGCCAAAACAGAAATTCCTGATTCGCCGAACATGGCCGCCTGCCCACGTGTTCGATAATTTAGTAGCCAAAGGCATTCGGCGAAACAGGAAGACACGGTTCAGGCTATGTTCATAACTTCGGTAGTTTCTAAGAACAAGAAACATAAAATATCAAACACAAGACTCAAATAAATGTTCAGGAAATTCTGTTTTATTTTAATTCTCACATTCGCCTTACAATTTTCTCCGTCTCTCTTTAATAACAACGTCTTTTTCCTTCTTTCTTTGCAGACTGAGACATGAAGCACGATGTTGTCTTTCCCTGGAGTAAAACTTGTGTTAGTGCTGCCTCTACAAATTCTGTTGTTCGCTTCACAGATTTCGGGTAAGTCAAGTTAATTATTACGTGTTTGTATAAACAGTCTCCTAATTAGAACGTTGTGCGATAAAAGTATATATATAGTGTAAGTAAAGTTTAATTTGATATCAGCATATTTTTCTTGAAAACAAGAACAAAACCGTTTATTGCTTTTACTACGGTGTAATAGGACAAAACTTTCTGTAGACAACATTATGGTTAGTACACAGCGGTAAATTATATCTAAGGTTCATGAGGAACGGGCGTTATATTACAAATAGTTAATGCTGTAGGATATATACTGTTTAACAAAGTGCAAACATAGCATAATTAACGTGCGTCGGTCGAAAAGAGTTTTCTCTTTTCTGAAAATTCTTGTGTTTCCCTTTAATTAGAAGGCTAGTATAACAAAAATGAGCCAACTCACATATTTATAACATATTACGTTTATTTCCTTTTGTATCTTTCTGCGTAAGTAAGGGCAGCTAGGGTCAATGTTTGGGTAATTTATGTATGGATATTTCCTTTCACATTTCACAACCAACGAACAATTTGTTGAATATGCTTGTGATGCCAAACCAAGTTTTACTTTTCATTGAATTTGTTCTTCAGCTGGTAGCAGTGGTAAAAGGTAAAAACTGGGGGGTTACTAGAACCCAGACTATGAAAGTAATATCATGAGTTTGATTAAACCTTAAATATATATATAAATAAATAAACTTAAATTATTTTTGTCACCCAAAAAACTGAGGGCCTAGGCACCCCACTTTCTGGATAGATCCCTCCCCGGCTGGAAGTGACAGTTTATGATTGGCTATCGCGTCTCAATTAGAACGTGTTATTCAGGGAACAAGGTAGATCAGTGGTAGAGCTTTCACCTCAGGAGTGAAGGAGGCCTGATTCACTTTGAAACTATGCCAATTTGCAATAGGCAATATCATATTCGTGGGTTTGCTCCCGGTCCTTAAGTCTCCTCCTACATTCGTATTATTCCAATTATATCATAACAATTCACTTACATTAATCATTCATTTCTCTTATCCTACAGAGCATAATCATCGGATGTAAAAATAATAAGATTTCGTTTCATTTAGCCAAGGATCTAGAACGCATTGCCTGTGGCCTAAACGAAAACCAATTAAAAATAGATGAAAGTACCGCAGTTAGGGTTGCCAACCAATCAAGTGTTCCGGCTTTCTTGTTAAGAAAAATCTATATGTTTATTTTTGGAAGAGCTCTGTCTCGCCTCGGATATCATCACGAAAATTCTCTCTTGTCTCTTGGACAACCCTAAACCCAGAATATCTTAGTGCCCTGCCCCACGAGTGTCTTCGAAATCGTTAATGTGGCCCGCAATGTCTGATGAATTGAAGACCTCTGATTTAGAAGCTATGGATCATATATGATTGCATGTTCGCACTAATTTCATGTTGATTTTTTGTGTGTTAAAGTGCAATGTTCACTAAATACTAATAAATAAAAAAATAAACCCATAATTTTCGATCACGTTTGGGTGGTGCCATTTATTATTATTATTATTATTATTATTATTATTATTATTGGACTACTGAGTTTTTCTAAGATTCGAATCTGGAAATGTTTCTTCCACTTTTCTCGATCTTCAGCTTTCTCTCTTAATTACCAATATTTTCTTCTATTTAAAAAAAATCATAAATCAGTTGTGTTCTTCTTCTTCATACTCCTAATTTTCCTTCCATCTTTTCCTTTATGCGATATAAAAAGACAATTTCTTCGCAAGATATTTCCAATTCAATTGGCCTTTCTACGAAAGATGTTAGCACAGTGAAACACAAAGTAACATATTTAATAAGCATAATACTGGTGTAAAATAAACACTTGGTTAATCAGAGGTGCAGACCAAGGCAAAATTTTCTCCCAAAAGTGACTTTTTGACACCCCTAGTCTTGGCCTATATTTTACATATTATTATAGTGATTTTGGTATTTTAAAACAAGTTTTCAAAAAGAAAAGTTAATACTCAAATACATGATATAGCTATATTTAGTACTTGCCTAGGAAAAGTTCACAAAGAGCATTGCCCGCTACAAACAATACCAACTCCCTCTCCACTCTTTCTTTTACATTCCATGTCTCCATTTGTCGATATAGGCAAGCCTCTAGTACTATGAAACTCTCTTCTTCCATGGCGGAATAGAAAGTGATGAAGTAATTGATGTTACTTTACAAGAATATAAACTAATAAAGTCAGTCGGAAACGCGCCAGGCTTCTGATCAGCCGTGACTTTGTTCTTCGTACCCTCTTCTAGCCCCTCCCATATCAAATAAAAATAATTGACTGCCTTTGCGACAATTAGAGAGCTGTATTGTTTGGTTTTAGTTCTTTTCATGCTGTGTGACTTCCCGCGTCACAACAATGCGTAGCCTTTCTTCCTGAGCGTGTTAGTCAGAAAGCTCCTTTTAATTATTTTAGTGACTTAAATTGGCAAAACTCGAACGAGAGAGAAAAGAAAATAAATGTAAATTTATTAGTGTTGAAAAGGAACATATCCATAAATGAGTCTGAAGAGAGTGAGAGACTTTACGAGGAAAAGACTGTTGCATGAACATTTGATAGACAGTACGTTGGATGAAGATCACGATGAGGAATATTAAGATAATTTGGGACAAAGGGATCATAACATTGACATTGAAAAGTCTGGTGACTGACCAAAAATGCTTTGACACACATACACACACACACAAATTATCAACACGAGCTCCTTTATGGCTAAGCGGTTAGCGTACGCACTTTTGGCGTTCGATTGCCGGCGGGAGCTCATATACGTAGTTCGGATTCTACGTTAATCAATAGGTCCCATTTCATTCGCTGCTGTAAGGGACGTTAAACTCAAAATCAACTCAACATTATTAACACGTTGGAAAAGACTATAAAACTAAATGGAACTCCTTAAAAAAAAAAAAAAAAAAAAAAAAAAAAAAAACGCAAGTAGAAGGAGGGACAGAAAAAGAAACAGTACCATACCGGAATCTATTCGTCAAAGTAATTGAAACTTCACTAGAATCCTGGAATTTGTTTTGTCCAGACTATGTTCTTGTGAAGATTGTTCAGTATACCAGTATATTTGGATTGGTGAATGCAGAAAAGAATTTTCCTAAAAAGACATGCTAAAGATTTAGATCTGCCCGAACTGAAAGCTCTCATTGGTCTCCTTCATTTGACTGGGGTCAGGGGCGCATCCATAGTGGTTCCATCTGACCCGGAGACTCCCAAAACTTCCTAACTCAACATACATCTGTACACTTTCTTAATAAAACTATAATTGTCTAACAGGGAAGTGATTGATGTAGCATGAGTATTGATTTTACACTTTATCTGTACTCTTTCTCTTATAAAAACAATCTAGTTATATCACTTTTTGTGAAAAATAGGTTGGAAGTATTTTACAATTACTTATCGTCTCTTCAGGTGTAGAATAATACCCGTTGAATATTACATAGACGTAGTAGCTCGTAGTATTGGACCCCTCCCCCCCAAAGCATGAACACGCCCCAGCAACAATTTCTGGGTGTGCGCCTGGTTGGATGTTTAAAATGTAACCACATGAACCTAAGAGACAAATGGGCCAGTAATGGCACAGGAGCCATAAGATTCAGGGAATTATAAACACCGAGCGAAGTAGCTCAAGTGGTAGAGCGTTGGCTTCGCATTCGGGAGGTCGCGGGTTTGATTCCCGCTGCCGACCATCCAAACTGAGGTTTTCCAGGGTTTTCCTCAGTCCTACCAGGCAAATAACGGGATGGTACCTACTAAACAGGCCCTGGCCGATACCTTCCCAAATCCTTTCCACTGTTATTGTTGTTGTTAAATATCCAGTAATAAATAAAAATAAATATGGTCATAACTTGATGTTATACGTTAATATTTTAAAGAGCCTATAAAAGTATGCAGCATTTTAAGATTTTAAGGCACTTTTAAAAGTGTTAAATACTTTCATATTAATACCTTGAATAAAAAAAAAAATGTTTCATAAATGTCATTTAAAGGAAAGATAAGGAGTTTCTACGTGTTATAGTCAGTGTTTGTAGTTCGATTAGGGAAATTTCCCTGATCTAGATACATTTCATAGGTAAATTAGGCAAAAAGGGAAAAAGGAATTTTTCGATAAAACGTGAAAAATCCAGGGAAATTCTCTAGCTGACTGATTGACCAACATCAATGCTTAATTTTTCTTTAGTTCTTCCGAAATAAACCAATACAATTGCAATAGTTTGTGTGTGCTGAAAGTAGCATAATTTGCAACCATTGTTTGCTGGATGGGGCTCACGGTGGTTCGGTGGTAGAGCGCTTACCTATGGTGTGTGGAGTCCCTGCTTAGATCCGAGCCAAGTAAACTTGTGGTAAACAACATCATGTCCGTGGATTGTCTCAAGGTACTCCCGTTTCCTTCGAGTTTCCCATTCTTCCATCATCATTCACTTGCTTTAATCATCGTCTGCCTTAGCCTAAAGGCTAATTGTGGGGCGTTAAACCGAAAGATTTCATTTTGTTGGCTGGGTGTATTTGAGTACCGGTATCAATTTTTGTTCAAAAAAAAGAAGAAGTTTTATTTGATGTTACTTTGCAGCTACCTCTATCTCAAAAAACAAAACACAACTTTACAGAAGAAAGAATTGGATAGAATGAATAGAATGGCTGAATTGGATAGAGGATCATGACGATGTCGTCAATAATAGTGGCGAAAGTTCCTTTCCACGACAAATTATTGACTTGCTCTGTGGATAGTAGAGCACAGATTCAGGTTTCTTTTTCAACATAACTTTCCGTTCATTTAATCAATCTAAAACAGAGTTATTATTTATAACGAGATGGGGTGAACGAGGGTGAACGAGGTGTACTGGCTTTTGGTTCAGAACAGAAACCGATTTTCCCACAAAAAAGGAAGGAAAAGAAACGAAAAAAGAAAAGAAAAAAAGAAAGAAAGATTCCTAACACGGAACAGAAAAATTTTTTTATAAAACAGTTTCTTTCTCCGTACCGAAACAAATTGAGCAGCTCGGGGAATCTAATGGTTACCAACATTTTATATATATATATATATATATATATATATATATATATATATATATATATATATATATGTGTGTGTGAGTGTGTGTGTGTGTGTGTGGGTGGATGTGAAAATCAGTAAATTGGAAAAGATAATTCAACAAACATTCCACTGCAATACATTGTTGCTACATACCAAGCAAGTTTCTCCTGTTATCTGGAGGTACATTTCCGAACTTCAACTGCCTACATACTGTTCTGTGATCCGATCTCAACTTATTCCATTTAATAACTCAGTTTCGATGGAGGTGTCACATAATTTTAAAAAGCAATTGTGGTACTGCAACCGGAACCGATGTTGAAGTGGAAGCGAAATTACCGAGAAAACAGGTATAGGTTTTGTAACAAAAGCACTGTAGAAGGTCCCTTAGCATTATTACTTCACAGTTGAACATATAGTTTGCAGTTTGTAACCAGCGGTGCAAATCTGTCTTTAACATTTAGGGGGAGGAGGACGGGTAAGACCGTTCCCATAATATATATATATATATATATATATATATATATATATATATATATATATATATATATATATATATACAGGGTCGTATCCAGAAGTAGTAGGACTGATTTTTTTTTAAAATTATTGAACATTTTGGTACATCGACTTAATACTCTTCAAAATAGGCCCCTTGGGCATTCACACACCTCTGGTAGCGAGTCTTCCAGTATTTGCAAATCATCTCTTCTCAAAAAAATAAAATAAAATAAAATAAAATAAAATAAAATAAAAAAATAAAAATAAAAATAAAAAACATAGACCTATGGTTTTATGTTTTATGAACAGAACCGATCTATCCCATATATTTTGTTAATCTTCTCGAAATACATCTAATACGTTTATTTAGGTTCTGGGACTGAACAAGGCAACATTACAAATTAATGACAAAGTTCAGTGACTTGTGGTATATTTTACAACCAAGCGTGATGCTGTTTCTGTGTACTTGGCTTGCAAGCTGTGACATTGTAAGAGCAACAGAGGCAGGATTATTTTTTTTTTCTTTTTCCATTAAATACCTCTAGATGTTCTCTAAGGACGAGTAAAGAGTATTCTTGAGTATAAAATGTCCTGCTATATAAAGGAGATACATATATTGTCTGTTTATGAATGAACCCTATCGTCACTTTAATGCGGTACTAGAATTATTTAAATAACCCAAAATTGTTTTAGTGTGATAATTCTTTGACGCAAACGTGAAACATTGTACAATACTTTAAACTAAATGAAAGTTGTATTGAAAATATGTAGATGAACAGAAAGGCTTAAAACGTTTCAAATACTATCCAAATCCTTCAATTACGATATAAACCTTATAGAAAACATTTTTTTCCAAATTTCTTTATTGGAACTACAACACACTCTCTTGCACATGCAATGGAAACTAGTTAACCTTCTTCAAACACGAAACACTGACCTCTAACCGCAAAAGAGCAAAGGAAATTATTTGAAATATAATTTGGTTAATTCTGTGTCAATTCGAGCAATACTTTTTAATAAAATGATGCTCCCCATCTAAGATACTCGTATTATTCAAATTTGGGGAACTCTTTTGTGAACACAAACTGTAATCAGCACATAAATATTTCATTTACATGTTGCACAGTGTCTTTGTGATAGTCACTACAAAATAGAAAAGGTGCACATGTCACAATAAATTTTCTGCCACTCCTCGACTACAAGCCATTTGTAGAATTTGAACTACTGGATTTAGAAACATGATTCTTGTGTCAAAATAAGAGTTGATTATTGAAGAGTTTAGAATTTTTATTGCTATGACATATAATTTTATAGTTTTTATGTATATTTTCTCTTTTCCCTCACACATCTTTCCCCCTTCTAGGGCAAATTCCAAAAAACACTGGAACATGCGTTTAATTGTTTTAAATGAGAGATCTAAATGCCAAATTTTAGGTCTTTAACCTTAAGGAAATCAGAGATATTATCATTTTATTATATTAACTGCTAAAATATATACAAACGACAATTATGTCTGTTATGCTATATGGTTGTGAAACATGGTAACTTACTTTGAGGGAAGAATGCAGACTGAAAGCATTTGAAATTAAAATTCTGAGACGAAAATTCAGAGCCAAGAGGGACGACGAGGATGGGGAATAGCGAGAACTTCATAGCTAGGAACTGCATTATTTATGCGGTTTACTTAACGTTGTTAGAGTCATTTAATCTAGGAGGCTGAGCTGGGCTGCTCATGTACCCACAATGGAAAAAAGTTGGAGCGCTTTGAAAACTTTAACCGGAAACTCGATGGGAGATCAACCATTAGGAACATCTAGGCGCAGGTAAGAAGACGTATTCAGATTGATCTCGCATAAATAGGAATACAAAGTAGAAACTGGATGCAATACCCTAGAACGAAAGTCAATTGAGAGCTTGGGTACATGCAGCATTAAATTTTCGGGCTTCATGAACCATACAGTTAGTTATTGTATTAATTGGATCCTCTACCCTTTTCTTCCCTTCTAGAATAAATATTAGAAAAGGCTGAGACATTTGTATAGTTATTTGTAATTATATCATATATCATATATTTGTAATTATATATAATCTCTGCAACCTTAAGGGATTTCGAGATATGAACATCTTATTATAATAGTTGCAAAACTATCCTCTGTTGTTCTATGTCGAATTTCCCAAATTCTTTGCTTAAAGCCAATAATATGCCACGTTTATCCTGTTGATTAGCATTTGCTGCTTCACCAAATCTAACATATTAATGAAAAGCACAATACCCAAAGCAAGTACAATCATTCGATTCATTTGAGTTTAGCGTCCCTTCCAGCAGTGAAGCAATATGAGAGTGAACCTACGATCTAACGAGGGATCCGAACCACATGAGCTAGTACCGGGAATCAAACTCAAGTCTCCCGCGTGAGAGATGCGCGTGCTAACTATGTAGTCACTAGAGAGCTCATAGGCCAAATGCAAGGTTAATAGAGTAAGAGTCATATCGGAAACGAGACGGCGATTGGCTGGTGATGTTACGTCATCACAGGAGCAAAGCGAGAGAAGCCTACAGCCACAGACAGTCGATGCTTGGCGCTTTGAAAAGGTATAACGATATTAAAGACTGCGTACCTTCTCTTTTTGATGAATTGTTTGTTTGGGCTTCATTTTACGTGACGAAAGTTTCTTCTTCTGTCTGAAGCTGCTTTTTGAATATTATTGGTCCTATTCGTGTACTTCATATAATAAAAATCCTAGTTCTCACAGTACCTTAATGGTTCATGCACATTAAGATATTTTTCACTTATTTGTGATCACATACGACCGAATCAGTTCAGTGTATAGACTAGTTGACTTGCTCTTTGTGCTTTTTGTGAATTACCATCGTTTTCCATGATCTAGGCACTCATCCCTGCATTATCAGGAGCTGTAAGCGTCAGGTTTATCTAGGCAAGGACGCTTCCTGCTACGGTTGTGTTAGAGCGAGTTGTCTCACCTAGACGACTATCCAAACGGGTCGTCTCAACTTATACTACAGATCAGTCATCAATATCATATAGTGATGGGCAAAATGATACATTTCGGAGAATCGATTCATTTACTGTGATTCACTAAACTGATTCGATCATTTAATTTGTTCATATGAATTGGTTGTCAGCGCATTCCCTTCGCGCATGTGAATTGGTTGGGAATGATTCGCTCATTGAATCAGTTAGGTTTCCGCGCATCTATTTTGCGCAGATGAATTATTCGATCATATATGAATTGAGTGGGAATTTATTCGATCACATGAATCGTTCGGGCTACTGCACTTCTTTTCTTCGCAACTTAATAAATTCATTGTGAGGAAGTATTTTACAACCTGATGTATCATCTTTGCCACATGGCACGGGCAGCGTTGCATTGGGGTGAGTGGTGGGTCGGGAACTCTCAAGCTTCAGTGCTATTATGAAGTTTCAATAATATGGTGTTGGGTTGCTCTACTCCCATTGTTGTTATTTTTGCATCCTGTTTTCATATTAGGGCTTGAGGCAAAAACTAAAAGTGTTGCAATCTCCATGTTTTTCCTGCCAATTTCAGTTCTCGAGGAAATACTTTGCTGAAATATACTCCGTAAGATTTTCACAGGATACGAGCAGTTTTAACAATTTATTTTCAACTTCTTATTGTCGTACATATTAATATAGGGGAACATATAGAGCCCTAATTGCAATGTATAGGCTACATTCATGTTTTGGGTTTTAAATACCAAAAGTACTATGCAATGAGTCCGTAGTGGTATATTCATTTGTGGTGCGTGTTGTTTTCCCAGGTTATGTATACTTTGTAAAGTACACACCATGTTATTGAATTTCTTTTGTTGTTACAAGTCTTACAGTTTTGCACTATAGGCTAAAGAAGAGGCGAAGGATTAATTAAAGTAAATTTTTATATCGCAATCCATATTCTATCCTGTCACCGTGACTCACTTATAAAGTTGTTACCTCCGGTGTGTGGGGTTCCTGGTTTAATCCACTGCTAAATAAGTTTGTGGTGTACATCATGATGTCCGTGGGTTTTGTCGGGGTACTCCCGTTTCCTCCCACACTCTCATTCTACCTACATCATAATTCACTTGCCTTAATCATTCGTTTTCCTCAGATTAATGTACATAAACGTGGAATGTTAAACTGCAAGATTTCTATTTTATCCTATTACATTCTAAAATATGTTCTATTTTATTCTTGACTGGCAAAAAATAATGATCTTAGTAAATTCTTTTGAGTTAGAGAAGAAAGGGAGTTAACATATCAACATATATTTAATAATATTGTGATCGTTTTAAAAGGTTTCCCTCGAGGAGACATTGAGTAAACGCGGAATGAAATGAGATCTTAATAACTTTTACGTTCCATGGTTATCTTCGTCTAGACTAAAGGAAACGATGATGATGAGAATGAATGAAATGATGAAATGAAGGAAGTGAGCGAAAACGGGAGAACTCGGAGAAAATACATACATATGGTGTTTGTTCACCATAAAGCCCATTTGGCGTAAATAGGAGAAAATCAGGGACCCCATCCACCAGAGGTGAACGCTTTACCACTGAGCCAATACTACTTCAATTAGCAAGAGATGAACCTATATTTGCGAAGGTACTGGTAACCCAATTGAACCCAATCTGAGAAATGCCCAGGGGATAATTCTTAGCGTCGGGGTATTTTCTCCTTGCCTACCAATGAAATCATCACTGTTCGTCTATATTCTTAAGAGAAAACCATTAGTTAGTTAAATTTGAGTTGAGTTGATTTTGAGCTTAACGTCCATTCAGCAGCGAGGCTATATGAGATGTGGACCTACTGATTAACATGGAATCCGAACCACATGAGCTCTTGCCGGGAATCGATCCTGGGTCTCCCACATCCTCTTGTTTACATGGAAGCTCAGAAAACCATTTGTATCTCTACGTCCATTTCAAGAGTAGTAAAGCGGAAAATACGTACCACTAAACAAGGGCGCCGGTTTCTCTGTAACTTTGGGGGGAGGGAGCATTAAGGTGTGTTTGGTTGCAGACAAGAGTGTAAAGGATTTTAAGACTAATTCAAATTATGCCAGATATTGAATATTCATAAAAATACATTTGAGCATTCACGGGTCCGGGCCCCCCAGAATCGGCGCCCTTTCCACTAAGCTTTGTTGCATGTGGACAAGTGTTTCTACTGAAGATGTAATGCATTATCTTCCCAGAAAGAATCTACGTTCGTCTTTTTATACATGTGTATACATTTGTGAAATCCATTATGCACAGTACAAATAGTTTACAGTACACTTTTTCTGTGTAAATATTGTATTTAGATTTAATATAATATAATACTTTGAGCTGATTATGAAACATTAAAATTGACCTTTCGGCTAGTGCAGTTGAAAGTGATGGGAATAGCTTTATCCAATGTACGTACAGCATCTCGATAAAATAGATAAGTGATTATCAAGAGTATGTTGAAACTAACTACGAAATCGTATTACATCTAATTGAGCAACACTGTAATTACTTCACGACGATGAGCAAGCAACAGAAAAGTTTATTTTGAAAGTAATCTGCTTCTAACAACGCGGCTTCCTCTTTTGCAAGAAGCAACCCTACCGCAGGAACAAAAAGAACGCAGAACGCACGCATCTACGAAAGCAGGAAGAAAAAGCACGTGTACGGTTTTCTTTCTTTTACCATTCCTAGTGAACTGCAAGCGCATTTGCAGAAGCAATCCTACCAATTCTTTCACACAAGCTGGTACTTCGTGAATCTCAATTCATTTCGATCACGGCAAGCAATTCAGTGAAAAGTACAAATGATTCATTAGAAGAATCTATTCATTTCTGGCAAGTATCATAATTCAATTGATTCACGCCATGATTCGTTCATAATGATCGAATTGTTCATATCATATCACATTCGGGCCTAGCCCACACGGCGGTTTTCACGATGACGAACTCTGGCTTAGACACTGGCAAATCCATACCAGGCTACCATAGGTTACCAAGCCTTTTTCCTGGTCCTTCCGGTTGTTCTACTAAGGTGGAAAAAACATAAAGAGCGATCTAAAGAACCACCTGTACGAATCAAACGTGCACAACAAAGTTCTACTAGTTCTGTTGCATCGCACTCTTCTACAAATCAAGGTAACTATGCTAGCCGTTTGCAGCTTTCACTGCCTACCAAAAAGCAGCACACAACCTTAGATCCAGACCAAGGCTCTCACAATATGGAAACTGACATACCTGCAGCTTCTGTCTTATCCAGCACACAATCTGCTAAAATTTACTCCTTCCTCTTAACTAACCTCGACAGTAGATTTGTGAATGAGAAACAGATCGCTCTTCAACATCGCAAATATCTTTCACGTGCTTTATTAAAAGAAACTGTCAAAACTAGGAATGGTTTCATCTTTAAAACAGAATATCCTAACTTACTCAGAATTATCAAAAACAAAATGGCTATCGATACATTTGGTAAAGATGCTCAGATTAACAGTCTTATGTTAGTTCCTCTACTCGGAAAAAAATACCACTACCACGAAGTACGCCACTTCTTTCTGGGGTAATTCGGTGTGTTTATCTCACACTGATGAGATTGAGCACGAACTAACTTACGAAAGCCATACACTTCACAAAGTTCTGAGAATTCATATACTATTGGCTCCACGTACATGGTTAGAGTCTAACAGCCTTACAGGCAACCATTGGCACTTTCCTCACTACTGCGGCGTACATATACAACCGCAAGCATCGTGTCGACCCTCTTGTTCCCTTGCACTTTTACCATTTCGGTGTGTGAAGTATCAGACTTTTAACCAACGCACTACTGCAGCCTGTCCTAATACCATCATCTGCGGCTACTGCTCTGGTGATCATTCAACACATAGTTGTCCGAATCTCGAACGTCCATCGAATTTTTCTACATGTCACGAGCCACACCCGACATATAGTAACAAGTGCAAAGGAAAACCTGCTCCTGCATTATATTATCCTAAATAACTTGAATTATTACGCACTGACAATTATTCCACTGGTGTTCCTTCCTCAATAGACTCGCCTATTACAGTGTAAAATCTCCTGGCTTTCTTCACACTTATATTTCAGAATATTCAGCCATTTCATCGTTTTCACGTCTTAAAGAAAATCACCCATGCAGCGAAGGAATTTTTGTATGTCAAATTCTATGCCACCTATTCTGGATGAAATATCTATTTCCATACTTCTCGCTTGGAAACTCCTGTCTAACTTAGTCAATCTCTTCATGGCTTTAGCGTTTCTATTTTTCAACATCCGCTCTCTCAAGAAAAACAAACCTCTATTTGAAGCGTTGCTGCTAGAGGAAAGAGTCACCTTCTTAATGAAATCTTCCTTACTCTATCCGTCACTTACCAACTTACTGGCTACAATCTTATCAGACAACATAGCTTACTTCCTACCAAACGAGCAAATGAGTGAACAGCTGTGGGATTTCTTCCTCGTATGCTATCCCGTCGACATCATTGTAATCTCTCTGGTGTTCCTGAATATCTTATATTTCCTTAACGTAGCCATCACTTGGACATCCGCTACAAACTTCCTTCGTTCAATCTACTTTAGAAATTTTGGAATTTAGAATAACCATGGCTGACTTCAATATGCATAGCAGACCAGACCTAGAGAAAATTAATTTTTTGTCAGTTCCTCACTCATTCATAATCTCTCAAAACCTACTAGACCTGTATCACAAACCACGCCAGACATTGTCATTACTTGAACCAATCTAGTTTCACAAGTACACGTTGACGTTCTCGACCCAGTTGGTAGTGATCATGTTCCAATTAAGCTTCAACTGAATACAAATTTTAGTCATTCATCTAATCACTTCCAACGCACAAGTCTCAGGTTTGACAAAGCCAGATGGGATCAGTATCGAGCTCACCTCATAACCGCTGTAAAATATTTGGAGCCTTCTACCATGGACGACGAACTCTAGCATCGGATAGACACCGTTTTCACTACAATTCAAAAAGCAAGTTCTCTCTCCATACCCGTTACTACATCCAAACTATATCAACCAGCGTTACCTCCGCAATATCTCATGTATATCACTCGCTCTCGACAGTTTTATCAAAGAACAGGCAACCCTGAGTCACTCCGTCACCATCGGCAACTTCAGCGAACTGTCAAGAAGTACATTTACAATTATAAACTACGCTGTTGGGTTAAAACATGTAATTCTCTCTCTAACGTTACTCATCCCATTATATCTTGGAAACGTTTCAATGTTTTTTGAGGAATGTTCATTAGAACACCATATCTATCGTACAAAGGAAATCTCCTATCGACAATGATATCGACAAGGCCAACGCAATCACCGATTTTCTTTACACTTAACATTTCTACACCTGCTCACCACCCGGCAGCTGAAGTCAACATAGCATCTCCCATCTTGCAACCCAACGTGCGCCATACTCTGCCTTCGCTGCACCAATCACAGTTCAAGACTTAAGCTCAGTTGTTCAAACTGAACGAAATAGTGCACCAGGGTTTGATAGTATTACCTAACGACACATAAAAGAAAGTTCGCTCGCTTTGCTTACCATTTACTTTCATCCTACGCACAGGCTATTTTCATTTTTCCTGGAAAACTTCTAAGACGTTGATGTTTCCGAAGCCGCACAAATCACCTGGAAATGTATCGTCCTACCCAGGGCCGTGCTTGGATACTAATGAGGGCGGTGGACAAGTCTACTAAAAGGGCGCCCATACAAACGGGAATATATATATATATATATATATATATATATATATATATATATATATATATATATATATATATATATATATATATATATACACTTTGAAAGAAAGTATAGATGCCTTTCTATATCAAAATTACCATAGTATTTGAAAACAAGATTCTTAAACCAATATTTGAACTCCAAGAGGAACGGGAACGGGGAATGGCGGAAACTCCATAACGATGAACTGCATAATTTTATACCGTTTACAAAAACATTGTTAGGATCATCAAGTCTAGGAGGCTCAAACGAACAGGTTATGTAGCCAGAATGGAAGAAGTTAGAAACGCTTTCAAAGTTCGAACTGGAAATCCAAACAGAAAACGAAAATTAGGAAGACCGACGCACAGATGGGAGGACAATATTAAAATGGTTCTCACAGAGATTGAAATATAAAGTAGAAACTGGTCCAGTAGGCTAAGGACGGAAATCAATGGAGATATTTTGTAAATGCAGCACTGAACCTCCTGTGTCCATAGGCCATAGAGCCTGTGTCCAATTGCATAGAACTATATCAAGTTGTTGATACATTTAGCTACTTGAAAGAAATTATAGATACCTTTCTATATCGAAATCACCACCAAATTTGTTTTAGTGTTAACGTTAATAGCTAATTTGTGGAAACCTTGAATCGAAATCCTCTTTACTAGAGAAAAACATTTTAGTTCCTGGAGTAACATTTCTGTCAAATAAAAAGAAGCTAAATGTATCAACAACTTGATATAGCTCTATGCAATTGGACACAGGCTCTATGGCCTATGGACACAGGAGGTTCAGTGCTGCATTTACAAAATATCTCCATTGATTTCCGTCCTTAGCCTACTGGACCAGTTTCTACTTTATATTTCAATCTCTGTGAGAACCATTTTAATATTGTCCTCCCATCTGTGCGTCGGTCTTCCTAATTTTCGTTTTCTGTTTGGATTTCCAGTTCGAACTTTGAAAGCGTTTCTAACTTCTTCCATTCTGGCTACATAACCTGTTCGTTTGAGCCTCCTAGACTTGATGACCCTAACAATGTTTTTGTAAACGGTATAAAATTATGCAGTTCATCGTTATGGAGTTTCCGCCATTCTCCATTCCCATTCCTCTAGGAGTTCGAATATTGGTTTAAGAAACTTTTTTCAAATATTATCAGTTTGCGATTTTTCCTCAGAGTCAGTGACAATGTTTCGCAACCATACAGCACAACAGGCATGATTATCGTTTTATATTTTAAGCTACAAATTCCTCAACAGAATTCACGACAACAAAAGATTTTTAACTGAATAATAACACGAAATCCCTGCTTTCAGTTGACAACATTTTTTTTTTTTTTGTGATTATGGTTTTGATCTGTTAATAATGATTCTAGATATTTGAAAGTATCCACTTTGTCGAAAGAAAATATTATTTGGTATTTTAACGCATCCATAAATTGCAGTATTACGATCCCGACAAACTTGCATTTATTTAGTTTTCTCTGCATTTACTTTTAAGCCCATATCTCTGCAAGCGTTAAATAAGATTTCTGCATTCCTTTCTATTGTTCTATCATTCCCTATTAGATTTACATCATCAGCATACGCCATAACCTGGCGAAAAGAATTCAGCTCTAGTACCTGATTGCTGTCTTTGATTTTCCTTATAGTGTTCTCCAGAACAAAGTAAATAATAATGAGGACAACACATCTTGTTTCAGGTCATTCTCAACGTGAAAGCTCGTGAACAAGAATTTCTCTACTCGAACCTTACTTTGGGATTCATTTAAACATATCTTAATTAATCTACATTTTTCGGTATTGCAAATTCTGTAAGCATGTTGTATATACAACATAGCAATTCTTTGTATAATTTCAAGTGTTATCATCCAATTAAATGCCAAATATATAGAATAAAGAGTTTTAACCTCACTTATGATTATAGCTATTCCATGTTTTCTTCACAATTTCTGTTGCACTTTTGATGTGAAAAAACAACCTTATAACTAGGTTATTTTACAGTATGTGCCTAACACAGTCTAAATATTGTTTTCAAACACAACATTCCACCTCATTCATGACAAACACAACTTTCAAAAACAGTATTAATACTTTAAGTTTTCATATGGCCCCGCGTAGTGTACTCGTAAACGATCTAGTCTTTGATGTGAGTGGTCCTGGGTTTGATTTCCGGTGGGAACATTTGGTAGAGAAAGTGTAAAAACTTTTCCCAGCAAGTCATCCCTCACTACCTAGCAGTTTTAAATTGAATGGATTTTCCTCAATCACACCAGGTAATTTCCGGGATGGTACCTAACATATAGGTCCTAGGCAGCTTACTTACTTTCTTTTTCTCTTATAGGGTGATCGCCGAGGGACGTCATCCCTCACACGTGACGAGCTAACATGTCCATAGATGCCGAAAACCCAGAAATATAATTTCTAAATCTTTTAGTTTTTCATCATCATCATAGTTTAGCGTTGAATTTTCACTGCTGGACGAAGGTCTCTCCAACTCCTCTCAACCATCATATATTTTGAACAGCTCTTTTCCAGTTTACTTCGCAGTGTTTCTTAATTTCATCAAACCAACTTGCATGTGGATGCAGGCCCATATCCACGGGGAATCTAGGGGGCCGGGTCCCACTAAATTTTAACTGGCCCCCTAGAAGTTTCATGGTAGGCTTGTAAATGAATTATAATATGGTGATGAAATATATGGTTAGATCGCCCCCCTAACTTCAACCGGGCCCCCCCTACACTTTTGGGCTAGCTGCCGGTCTGTGTGAATGCTTCTTAGATCGTTTATTGTCTCCCTATATCCAGGCAAAAAATGCTTTGGCCCATCGATCATCATTTCTTCTTGCAACTTGTCTAGTCCATTCAATCTTCAACGCCTTTATTTTCATGACAATATCCATCATTTCTGTCACCTTTTTGATCCATTTGATTCTTTTCCTATCTTTGGGACGATTCATAACATATTTTCCCATGGTTCATTCTGAGGAAGTTTCGGTGAGTTTTTAACTATTTTTTAATGCTCGCGTCATATCTTCAATCCGTATGTTAAAACAGGCAGAATACAATTATTGAAAATTTCGTACTAAATATACATTGGCATTTTATTTTCCATTACGAAAGGTGGTCGTTCCGAGCACTAACTCAATACTTCACTAATTTGTTTTTCAATGTTGTCACCAATGGGTATCTTCTCTTCCAGATAGACATAGATTCTCACTTCTAATTTCGATTTTTCAACTTCAAGCATTGACTTAATTATGAAGTAATTGAAAATCACCTTAGTATTTATCATACCCAACTTCCTTGCTCTGCAAATTAAGTTTTTGTATCATACCTTCCAAATCTTTGTTGCGTTTGCGAAGTGAATAATGTCATCAGTGAAACGAAGATAGTTCAGGTGTTTCCCATTTACATTTGTTCCTATTTTCTTCCAGTTGATAGACCGAAACATATACTAAAGTAATTTTATAGAAAGATTGGAAGAAATAACACCCTCTCGTACTCCCTCTCTATTCTTACGGTGTTTGAACTGCCAAGCAGTTGAATATTCGCATTGAGTTCTTTACACATACAAACTGTTATGTATAACTTTTATATAAGCGTCTTTGAAACCACATTATTTCAGAGCATTAATAACCATCGATGCCTTAACTAGATTGAATTCATTGTCGTACTAAACGAAGGAAGTACACAAAGTTAATACTTGTTTAGTCTTTCTGTCAATTCCTTCACTACTTGAATAAAATGTACTGTACTGTAACCACTTCTAAACCCAGCCGTTCTCTAGTTTGAGCGACGTCTAACTATTCCCTGTTCAGCGTAAGCTCTAAACTCCGATAAACAAAATATTTGTATCCATCCGCTTGTCACAAATACGATTGGCTAGTGATGTATCACTCCCACTCCCCACGGGGAGGAGCAAATTATAAATGTGCATTTTCACAATACTGTCTCATGTTGTTGAGATACTTACAGCAGCAGCAGAAAAGAAAGAAAAAGACTCGAAAGATTAAAAAAAATATATTTGAAATTCGCTGCTAAACAATTGTTGCTTAGTGAGTAAAGGTTTACCTTGTTGATGTTTCACCACAACACTCGCTGAACCGGGATTCATGTAAGACATTTTTCAGACTAAAAGTAGAACACGCCTCCACAGTTGAATTAGCGCCACAATTACTGCGCATGCTTAGTGTTTATTTCTATTGTTTCATTAACCACACTCGATTGCAGTATCATTAGATAATCCATATTATATTTTTGTCATTTATAATAATATAGTAGTTTTATATGGAGATTCATAGTAGAAGCAACAATCAAATCATATGAACTATATTGCGGAGGAGTACAAGCGTCGGTAGGCCAAGAGCAAATCAGCGTGATTTAGTTTCACGTGGCTTCGTTTATTTCAGTTTAGAGCTTAGGCCGAACAGGGTTTAGTAAGTGTTGATTTGAGGGGTGAGCGCAACAGTGGTCTAACCTGCATTTTTTTTTAAATGGAGAGAAATCAAGTTAAACACATGTGTTTTTTGTACAATATACCAAAAGCAACCACAAGTAGTTGAATGTGTCATACATTGTATATACATACATGCATATATATATATATTCACATATATTGTATACACGACTCCAAAAGTGCATTACCACCTGCAATTCTCCCTTTCCTGCAATAGCAGGCAACCCAAAAAGCTCAGCGCTTGGGTTGGTTACACATTCGAAAGGCGTTGGACCAAACCTCAATTTTGTTACAAATATATCAGTGTGGCAAACTGCAAATAAGAGAATAAAATAAATTGTTAAGACTTACCATTTTATTATCTTGATGGCAATGAATGACATAAAAGTTACAAAATCATCTTACCTAAGCAGTTCAAATAAGGTGAATGGTAAGAAACACACATAAGAGGAAAGCAGTTTCTTTCCTTTTCCAAAAGAAAATCTCGTAAAAAAGAAAAAGATTATATAATGTAAAGGTTTAATATAAAAGCCTAACACCCCAAAACAAACATCCACACGACACACAAAGAGAGAGAAACACAGAATAAGGAACACCAATGGCTTAGCTGACTAGCGGGCCTCTCATACAAGATAAAGAGATGGGACCCTAGTTGTAAACCTAATTGTTATAATAATAATAATAATAATAATAATAATAATAATAATAATAATAATAATAATAATAATAATAATAATTATTATTATTATTATTATTATTAAAAATCGTCTACTTTCCCAATCTCTGACCTACCTAAGAGCATGTCTGTATATAGCGGTCATGTGAGTACCTTTTGTCAATGAGTGGCCCTAAAGGTAAAAGGATGCAAATCTCTGAGAGAGAGGAACGAAAAAACTTTCTTATGATAAATTCTAGGGGAAAGTTCGAGGAATTGCTTTTGACGGGTGCTTTCTTGTTTTTCGGGGACAGAAAATTGTATCGGCTAAGAAATTACAGTATATAATATTGCAAATTTGCAAGTTCATTTATTTACAATGCAATTTGAGGTAATAAAGAAATTGAGGACTTCGGGACAAACGACTTGTCAAGTCCAAAAAGTGAAACTATAAAGGAGATAGCTTCACAAGGATTTCTATTCATCTGATTTTCTTCAAACTTGGCACATATATACTAGACCGAAAATAAATGCACACATGTTTTTTTTGTTTCTTTCGGAGAACATGTTAAAGGAGGCAAAGGGTCCCTTTTAAAAAGATGACTTCAAAGTACAAAATACGGGTTTTGAAGTTTTTTACAGAGAAGTTTTGCAGAGGCAATGCTCCTTCGAAATGAGAAATTACCCCGAACAATCTTTATGGAAATTGGATTTCGGTGGAATTGCTTGGAACCGTGTTATGTTGTAGATATTATGTTCCTGAGAAAAAGTCTCAATGGACACAACCAAAAATCGTTGGCCGTTTGGCCACCATGAGGCCACTTTCTTAAAAAAAAAGCCGAAGAAAACGACATTCGAGATTTTGGACAAAAATACTAAAACCGCGATGTTGTAGATATTGTGATTCCGAAAAGGTCCTAATGGCCATAACCACCAAACACTGATATTTGGCCACTACAGGGCTACTTTTTTGAAAACAGCCAAACATAGTGATATTCTGGATTTCAATGAAAATCAGTAAAACTGTGATGTGTTGTAGATGTTGTGATCCTGAGAAAAAGTTTCAATAAGCACAACCACCAATCACTGACCGTTTGGTAACTACAGAGCCACATTTTTGCCAACAGCAGAACTTAACGTTATTTTGGATTTCATAGCAATTGCTTGAAAGGGTGATATGTTGTAGATATTGTGATTCTGGGAAAAGGTCCTAATGAGCACAGCCACTAATCACTGATCGTTTGGCCACTACGAGGCCACGTTTTGAAAGTAACCGAAGATGGCGATGTTCTTGATTTCGGTGAAAATGACTAAAACTGTGATATCTTGTAGATATTGAGATTCTGAGGAAAGGTCTTAATGGGCACAAACACTAATCAATGACCGTTTGGCCACAACGAGGCCACTTTCTTGAAAGTAACCGAAGATGGCCATGTTCTGAATTTCGGTAAAATCACTGAAACTATGATATTTTGTAGATATATTGATTCTGAGAAAAGGTCTTAATGAGCACAACCACTAATCACTGATCGTTTGACCACCACGAGGCCACTATTTTGAAAGTAACCGAAGATAGCCACTTTCTAAATTTCGGTAAAATGACTGAAACTGTGATATGTTGTAGATGTGGTAATTCTGAGAAAAGGTCTTAATGGGCACAAATACTAATCAATGACCGTTTGGCCACAACGAGGCCACTTTCTTGAAAGTAACCGAAGATGGCCATGTTCTGGATTTCGGTAAAATCACTGAAACTGTGATATTTTGTAGATATTGTGATTCTGAGAAAAGGTCTTAATGAGCACAACCACTAATCACTGATCGTTTGGCCACCACGAGGCCACTATTTTGAAACTAACCGAAGATGGCGATGTTCTTGATTTCGGTAAAAATGACTAAAACTGTGATATGTTGTAGATATTGTGATTCTGAGAAAATATTCTAATGGGCACAACCAATAATTACTGACCGTTAGGCCACTTTTTTGAAAGTAACGGAACATGGTGATGTTCTGAATTTCGGTAGAAATGACTGAAACTGTGATATGTTGTAGATGTGGTGATTCTAAGAAAAAGTCTTAATAGGCACAACCATTAATCATTGACCTTTGGCCATTACAGGGCGACTTTTTTGAATGTAGCGGAAAATGGTGATGTTCTGTATTTCGGTAAAAATGAATGAAACTGTGATATGTTGTAGATGTGGTGATTCTAAGAAAAAGTCTTAATAGGCACAACCATTAGTCACTGACCTTTGGCCACAACCAGGCCACTTTCTTGAAAGTAACCGAAAATATTGATGGCCTGGATTTCGGTAAAATTGACTGAAATTGCGATGTGTTGTAGCCATTGTGATTGAGAGAAAAAGTCTTAATGGGCACAGCCAATAATCACTGGCCGTTTGGATACGACGAGGGCACTTTTTTAAAAGTAACCAAAGATGGTGATGTTCTGGATTTCGGTAAAAATGACTGAAACTGTGATATGTTGTAGATGTGGTGATTCTGAGAAAATGTCCTAATGGGCACAACCAATAATAATTACTGAGCGTTTGGCCACTACAGGGCCACGGTGATGTTCTTGATTTCGGTAAAAATGACTGAAACGTTGATATGTTATAGATCTTGTGATTCCACGAAAAGGTCTCCATGGGCACACAAACTAATCACTGACCTTTGGCCACAACCAGGCCACTTTCTTGAAAGTAACCGAAGATGGTGATGTTCAGGATTTCGGTAAAAATTACTGAAACTGTGATATGTTGTAGATCTTGTGAATCTGAGAAAATATCCTAATGGGCATAACCAATAAATACTGAGCGTTTGGCCATTACTGGGCCACTTTCTTGAAAGTAACGGAACATGGTGATGTTCTTGATTTCGATAGAAATGACTGAAACTGTGATATATTGTAGATATTGTGATTCTGAGAAAATGTCCTAATGGGCACAACCAATAAATACTGAGCGTTTGGCCATTACAGGGCCACTTTTTTTAAAGTAACGGAACATGGTGATGTTCTGGATTTAGGTAAAAATGACTGAAACTTTGATATGTTATAGATCTTGTGATTCCACGAAAAGGTCTCCATGGGCACACAAACTAATCACTGACCTTTGGCCACAACCAGGCCACTTTCTTGAAAGTAACCGAAGATGGTGATGTTCTGGATTTCGGTAAAAATGAAACTGTGATATGTTGTAGGTCTTGTGATTCTGAGAAAAGGACACAACCACTAATCACTGACCGTTTGACCACTACAGGGCCACTTTTAGGACAGTAATCCAAAATATTGACTTTCTGGATTTCATTAAAAATGACTGAAACTGTGATATGTTGTAGATATTGTGATTCTGAGAAAATGTCCTAATGGGCACAACCAATAATTACTGACCATTTGGCCACTACCGGGCCACTTTCTTGAAAGTAATGGAACATAGTGATGTTCTGGATTTCGATAGAAATGACTGAAAGTGTGATATGTTGTAGATCTTGTGATTCCGAGAAAAGGTCTCAATGGTCACACATACTACTCAGTTTCCGTTTGGCCATTACAGGCCACTATCTTGAAAGTAACCGAAAATGTTGATGTCCTGGATTTCGGTAAAAATGACTGAAACTGTGATATGTTGTAGATCTTGTAATTCTGAGAAAATGGTTCAACACCTAATCACTAACCGTTTGGCCACTACAGGGCCACTTTTTGGTAGTGTTGCCACGAGACGAGACGAGACGAGACTTCAGGCTGTCTCGTCCCGTCTCGTGCAAAGTATGTCTCGTCTCGTGTCTCGTCTCGAAAAAAATGTTCTCGTCGCGTCTCGTGTCTCGTCTCGAGAGGTTCTGTCTCGTCTCGTCTCGTTTGTCTCGTTTTGTCTCGTCTTGTCTCGTAAAAAATATAGCGCATACCATAGGAACGAAACTAAAATGTAGCAGGCTGCACCATGCTAATCAAGATACAACTAAGTTACAAGTATTACTCAGAACACACAAGACAAGAAATGTCACGGTAGCTACACCGTGAAGCCTTCATCTCTGCTGTATGTGGTACTCGGTTCGATCTCAGTTAGGGGGCGCGGTGGCTCAGTGGTAGAGTGTTCACCTCTGGTGCTTGGGGTCCCGGATTCGATCCCAGCCCCCGCCAAGTGAACTTTGTGGTGGACAAACACCGCGCTCGTGGGTTTTCTCGGGGTTCTCCCGTTTCCTCCCACTTTCTTCATTCCACCATTTCATTCATCTCTCATCATCACCGTCTCCTTTAGCCTAACCGGCATAACCGTGGGACGTAAAACTTAAAGATTTCATTTCGTTTCATTTTTTCGATCTCGGTTAATGCCACGTGAGCTTTGTGGTGGACAAACATTGAATGTATGTGAGGACCGCGGTGGCTCGGTGGTAGAACGTTCACCTCTGGTGCTTGGAGTCTCGGGTTTGATCCCAGCCCCCGCCAAGTGAACTTTGTGGTGGACAAACACCGTATGCGTGGGTTTTCTCAGGGTTCTCCCGTTTCCTTCCACTTTCTTCATTCCACCATTTCATTCATTATTCATCATCACTGTCTCCTTTAGCCTAACCGGCATAAACGTGGGACGTAAAACTCGAAGATTTCATTACATTTTTCGAATGTGTGTGTTTTCTCGAAGTTGTCTAGTATCCTACCACTTTCTTCATTCCACTAATTTTCCCATCATCATCCATTCGGCCAAAGTTGCCTAAAGGTCTTAAAAATAAATTCAAATAAGCTCACAAGGCAAGGACAAATAGTCTACAAGATAGTATATCTCTGCTGTTAGTTGTCTGAGGTTTCTCGACCCTGGCTTCTCTTTTTTTACATTCTGAAACATTGAAATTTGTTTCACCAGTTTCAATACACGAATATACAGTAAATTGCTCATAGGTACGTCGAAGATAAAGACACTAATGTCAAATAATGTTTACACGACAAGGAAAGTTCGATGTAAAGGTGTCACCATCCCCGACACTATAGTATACATCAGCCCACTTGCCTTATAGTGTCTGTATATATATATATATATATATAGCGAGAGAGAGAGAGAGAGAGAGAGATGGAAAGATATATAGAGAAATAGAGAGATAGATATATGATGTGTACACTTTGATTTCATATATTCCAGCCTTTAGGTTTCACAGTGTTAACCCATACAAATCCAAAAACTACTTTCCATTTTAGCATGTTTAGATTTGTTGCAATTATTTTTTTTTTAAAAAAAGCTCGGAACCAAATAATTTTATTGAGTAATGGAAAGTATTTGATTGAAATTTTATATGTTACTGCACAGTAAGCTCTACTTAAAATGCCATAGTAATCGGAGTTGAACGACACATCGGACGAATGCTTTGGGCCAGTCTTCACCTCCATGGTTCAATGAACCTCTGCTTCCATGGTTCAAATCTGTTCCCATAACCGCGGGGTGTGTGCTACTATGTGGGGTTGTTCCGTTTGTGTAACAAACTCATGACAGTACACCCAGATTAGCTAGTGGTCTAAAAAAAAGTTGATTTTTGGGTGGCCATTTTGGATTAAAGTGTCTTATATTGTCGTGATCTATTCGCAATCATACAACGTACATCTTCATACCAAGCCGAGCGGTCTGCGGCGATAGACCAACGGCTTGAAGGCCCCGGGTTGAGTCCCGGAAGGGTCATATGTATGGATTATAACAGCATTTGTTTTTTCGTATTATAAATGAAATGAAATGAAATCTTTAAGTTTAACGTCCCACGGTTATGTCGGTGAGGCTAAAGGAGACGGTGATAATGAGAAATGAGTGAAGTGGTGGAATGAAGAAAGTGGGAGGAAACGAGAGAACCCGACAAAACCCACGAGCACGGTGTTTGTCAACCACAAAGTCCACACGGCGCGGGCTGGGATCGAACCAGGGACTCCAATCACCGAAGGTGAACGCTCTACCACTGAGCCACCGCGGCCCCTTTTTTCGTATTGTGTCATGGGGGGATAGTACGGGATAAAAGGATTTCAGTCTGAGAAAATTGGAGAGAATATCCTCCCCAGGATACTTTCATGGGAGTAAGGAATTAGTAAAAATATAGAATATACATTTTATAGCAGGTTTAAAAATATGGTGTAGGTATCCTATTTCTTTTCTGTTAATTATGTTCTTCAATGATCGAATTTTGATCATTCTCATGATATTTTCTGCTTTCAACGGAGTTCCATGATATTATTGCAAATGTTCTTTACACTCTACAAGAAATCATTTCTGAAGATAATTCAGGTCCTAATGAATATTATTCACTAGGAAAGGGAAGTATTCCCCTCCTCTCAACATAAAAGCAGAGGGCAGTTTCGCACTCTGGTCAGATCAAACATTTCCGCGTAACAAAACGAAGGTCTCCCTGTAAAACCTCTTCACCTAAAGTGTCATTACTAGTATCATAAATTTGCTGAAAGCAAACAATTTGAAGGGTTCGTTGATAATATCTTTGCTTTCTTTGTCCTTTGCCCGCCTTCCAAACGAAGAGGTGAATTTTACAACATGACTGCTGTATAATAAGCGAGCGATTGGTAAAATGGTAAAAGTGTGTTTTTATGTGTATGTGTGTGTGTGAGTGAGTGAGAGAGAGAGAGAGAAGACAAAATTTTAGTTGCAAGATGACATACTTCAATCGCCGTTTTCGGTTCATATAGCAAAAAGAATACCGCCACCAGAGAATAAAGACAAGTGTAGTCTGTTCGGTTCTCTTCCGCCATCTCAGCCAGAACTTTCAACTACGGCCTGTAATGAGTGTAGACCTTACCCAGTTTTCAAATTGAATAGATGGTGGTGGTAGTTCGGTTTCTTGACCTTGTAAAAATCTTCCCTGTCTTTGATTTTGTTTTTCATCATTCCAGCCAGAAATGAAAAAAAATGACAAATTCCTCAGTTTACAGCAAGGGGATTTGGGGACAAGACATTAAGGATGATGTTCCTGGAAGCTCACGTATCACGATTGTTTCATTCAATAGACAGAGGACACTTTTCTATGAAGGCTTTTCAACATGTTTTCTCACAAAGGGAATTTTCCTTTTGCAATCTATATGTGCACTGGCAATTTCAATCTTGGCCATTCCCGCCAGCATTTTGATTTTCGAGACACGAGACGAGACGAGACATTTCACGAGGCGTCCCGTCTCGTCTCGTTTTCGAGACGGGACAAGTAGCCTGTCTCGTCTCGTGTCTCGTCTAAAAGGCTCTGTCTCGTTTCGTGTCTCGTCTCGTTTACGAGACGAGACGAGACGGGACACCAGAAATGTCTCGTTTCGTGGCAACACTACTTTTTGGATAGTAATTGAAAATGTTGATGTTCTGTATTTCGGTAAAAATGACTGGAACTGTGATATGTTGTAGATCTTGTGATTCCGAGAAAAGGTCTGAATGGGCATACCCACTAATCACTGACAGTTTGGCCATTACAGGGCCACTTTTTTAAAGTAACGGAACATGGTGATGTTCTGGATTTAGGTACAAATGACTGAAAAGTGATATGTTTTAGATCTTCTAAGGTCTCCATGGGCACACAAACTAATCACTGATTTTTGGCCACAACCAGGCCACTTTCTGGAAAGTAATCGAAGATGATGTTCTGGATTTTGAAAAAAATAAAACTGTGATATGTTGTAGATCTTGTGATTCTGAGAAAAGGGCAAAACCACTAATCACTCAACGTTTGGCCACTACAGGGCCACTTTTTGGAAAGTAATCGAATATATTTATTTTCTGGATTTCGCTAAAAATGACTGAAACTGTGATATGTTGTAGATATTGTGGTTCTGAGAAAATGTCCTAATGGGCACAACTAATAATTACTGACCATTTGGCCACTACCAGGCCACTTTCTTGAAAGTAACGGAACATGGTGATGTTCTGGATTTTGACAGAAGTGACTGAAACTGTGATATGTTTAAGATATTGTGATTCTGAGAGAAAGTCTTAATGGGCACAGCCAATAATCACTGGCCGTTTGGACACTACGAGATGACTTTTTTGAAAGTAAGCTAAAATGGTGATGTTCTGCATTTAGGTAAAAATGACTGAAACTGTGATATGTTGTAGATATTGTGATTCTGAGAAAATCTCCTAATGGGTACAAGCAATAATTACTGACCGTTTGGCCACAACCAGGCCACGTGAAAGTAACCAAAGATGGTGATATTCTGGATTTCGGTAAAAATGACTGAAACTGTGATATGTTGTAGATATTGTGATTCTGAGAAAAGGATTTAATAGGCACAACCACTACTCACTGACCGTTTCGCCACTACAGGGCCAATTTTGGAAAGTAATCGAAAATGCTGATGTTCTGGATTTCGGTAAAAATGACTGAAATAATGGAGTGTCAATGGGTCAATTGGATTAAGATTTTTAAGTGGGTTGTGGGTCAACAGGATATGACTCACTGCGACACACAACCCACCGTGGCCCACTTTGACCAAACAATCCATTCTGACCCACGCTGACCCACCGAACTACTGTGACTCACCAACCCATTCTGCTCAGTGCATTGTAGACAGCTTCTTCTGAGCACTGGTGAATTTGTCTACGTTTTACTTTCAAAGCCTTCTTTTTTCTTCTTTTTCATTTGTTTCTATTGAAAAAAGAACTTCAGGAACTCTTGCAGAACTTTAGGAAATTGATCATATTTGCAATTGTAATAATAGCAATAGGACTTACTTCTTGACTTATCCGACACAGCCTAAGAGTTTTTAGAGGAGCTAACTACTGGTTTTATTTTGAATTACCTATAATGTCTGAATTATTATATAAAAATTTAATATAACTATGTATGTGTGATCATCAAGATCAAAGTCAACTGAAATGACATTTGGCATATACATAGTTAGGCCCTAATCTCAATATCATTTTTTAAAACTCCCATTTGTTGGGGGGGTGGGGCATTTTCTATATATAGGATTGATTTCTAAAAATAATCGAAAACGATCGATATTAGTTGACGGCCTAATATTGATATTAGGCAGTCCTTGATATGAACCACCGTGACTGCCATGATATAAATTTAACTTCAACTGCTTCTTCAATGTTCTTCTTCTTTTTAGTTTTTACTTTCTATGGCTAGAGTCGAGGGTGAAAAAATATGCTGTTCAGAAAATGCTGTTTACAATGCAGTGAGCAGAGTGGGTCATGGTGGGTGATGGGTCGCAGTGGGTCACGGTGGGTGGTGGGTCACATGTTGTTGACCCACGTTCCACTCAGAAAACTCGACCCACCGACCCACTCACCCACTCCAACTCTGGTTAACGTTTCGGCGTCTGGAGTAAACAAGTTCTGCCAGGGGAACTTTTTTCTTTCAAAATATATTTTTATATGTTCATATTTATTATTATTATTAATTACTTTCTTGTATTTTTTCCTACATTATCTTAGATTAGTGACCGCGGTTTAGGATAGATTATGTAAAGTCAAATACGGTTATGTATGTTTACATTTTCGTTTCTTTCTTTCAAAATGCACTCCTATCTGTTCACGTAGTCCAAACGTAGGCATACACCTCTGTATTGATCAACTATAACATTCTAGTGTATGAGTTTATTTGCTTCGGCTCTTCTGAGCTTAAGATGTAAGTAAAAACATATTAAGAACAAATAATAAAGAACTAAGTCTACCTGATGGATAAAAATAAGAAATTATATAAAATGCAATGAGCTGATCAGTACGGTACTGTATACGTACGTTTGGGCCACCCTGTATATTATTAATAATTTATTTCTTGCATTTAATAATAACTAGCTGAAAATAACCACTTTTCGCATGGGTAAGATAAAATATCTATGTAAACAAACTGAACAACGAAACGAAAATATATCGGTAATTTTCTACTACTTTTACATATCGCGGGAAACGCCCCTTGAGACCCCCTAGTTCAAAATTTAAAAAGAACGCCTCTGGCTCCCAAGCGATGGGAGCTGTATTTAGAATTCAACGCCTTTGGAAGAATCACCATTCATCTCAGCGCCCGTGAAAACTAAGGATTTGATACTAATATAGGTCATTTTGGATTATTTTTACGTGTTTCTCTACATCTCCCCCCTCCCGGTGACCCCGGCCCGCACGCAATGGTAGCTGATTTTGAAAGTCATCGCTAATTGAAGTGTCACCATTGATCTCAGTGACCGTGAAAACTATGAATTCGACACAAATATCGGCAATTTTCTAATATTATTACATGTCTCGATAAACGTCCCCCTCCCATGAGACCCCTGGTTCGATTTTTTTAAAAAATAAAAACCACTTGGTTCTGGTCTGGGGCCTGGACAAAAGTATCCGTTATTAAAATTTAGTAACTTTTTGTCAACTCGTCTGATTCCTAGGCCGCACACAGACAGCACACAAGCAAACTCGAACAGATAGAACAAACAGCGTTCTTTCGCATAGAATGTTGTTGCTTCCACCCAGCCTAAGTGCCGGAGGGCTTCTTTTATACGTAAACACGTCTATTAAATCTGCCTCTTCTATCGAAGTAATGGGTCGCGTGTAGTGCTAGTATTAGCTATTTTGTTGATATTGACCTTGAAGAACTAACAAATGGTTTCTCATGAAGTCACAAGTCGCTTTGGTCCGTGAAGTTGATATACAGTAGAAATGACCTATGCATTACTCACCCGTTGTGAAATAGAAATATTATGTTGGTTTTATCTGAACACCCACAAATCTGTTATAGCAAGAGGCCTTACCACAACAACTTCCAATCTAGATTAAATTTCACGGCTAACTTTTTGAATCATACACAAGAGTATCATTGATATGTTAGTATTAATAATATTTATGGAACCAAAGACAGGTTTTAAACTACAAAACTGTGCTGTGCATAAAGTCGGAAATCTTATAGAGTGGTTTCATCCGTGTGTCTATTGACAGATACCACAGATACAGATACCAGTGAACAAAGACAGAAAGTGATATAGAGAAATGGTTTTCTGCTATTGATTCTTCATCCAATGAATAGAATAGGTTCCATCTCATCCATTAACTTTATATTGAACCCAGAAGTGGTTCAAATTAGCAATTTCCGGTTCTAACATTTAACCCATAGATGAAAACGGTAACACACATGAAAACGTTTTTTTTTTTCTTTTTGTAAACGATTGCGATTGTATAGGCAACATATCATGGTCATTCACAATCTCTATTAAAATTGAAAATGGTTTAAATTTATTATTACTTCCGGTCTCAACAACAGTTTCAACTTTTATCGTCATAGCATAAAACGGTAACATAGCGAGAACTGATTTTTGAAAACGAGTTACCATCTAGAGTCAACATCATGGGTACACAAAATATTCTACCGAAATTATAAATGGTTGAAATTTACTATTACTTCCGGTTTCAATTTCCAATTTCCGCCTAATAGAAATAGTAAATGCTTCAAGATGTGGTCTTTTGCAATTTATTCAGTATCCAAAGAATATATTTTATTTCCTCCGTTAACCTTCTACTCAAACCGGAATTGCTTCAAATTAGCCATTTCCGATTTCAACGTTTGTCGATATATAAAGGAAATGATAACGGATAGTAAGAAGTGGTTTCTGCAAACGATTTAGAGTCTAAAGACAAATATCTACAATACTAAATTCGGCTGTAGTTAGAATTTATTATAACTTCTGGTTTCAATAACGGTTTCAACGTTTATCGCTATAGAATGAAAACGGCAGCAGATAGCTAGAAACAGTTTTAAGCAAACGATTCAGCCTCTCAACAAACATATCGTTACTATCCATATAACTCTACTAAAACTGGAAATTGTTCAAATTTACTAGTACTTCCTGTTCCAATACTGATTTCCGTAGAGCAAAAATGGTAAAAGATATTAAAATATGGCTTTTTGCAATCGATTCATCGTCTCAAGAATAGCCTCCTCCATTTCCGTGGAAGCTTTGATCCAAGCAGAATTTGTTAAAATTAGCCATATTATGTTTGAACGTTCCTCGCCATAGAGCAAAAACAGTAACAGATAGAAAATTTTTGTCCAAACGATTTACCGTCTCTAGGCAACATACCATAATTATTGTCAACACCCTACCGGAACAGGAAGTGGTTCAAATTAACTATTACTTCCTATTTCAATTCTTTTTTCCATAGATCAAAACAATAGGAGATATCAGGATACGGTTTTTTTACGATCAACAGGAAGTGGTTCAAATTAACTATCATTTCCTATTTCAATTCTTGTTTCCAGGAATCAAAACAATAGGAGATATCAAGATACGGCTTTTTTAAATATATCAGAGTCGTAAAGAAATGTTCCTCCAAGAATTCAGCATCCCAAGAATACTTTCCACCAATTCCTATTCCAAAAAAAAGTAGCTGAAGTTAGCCAAGCTCAGTTTCAACGTGTATTGCTACATTTTTAATCTATGAGTAAGAGTTTCAACTTGTTGCATATATTAGAGGAGTTACCAGTACCAATACCAAACTAAAAGAAGTGAGTATCGTTTCACAGTATGAAACGAAGATTTCCAAACAATATGAATTCAATAGTGAAACTTGAAGTAGTGTTATCATCTGTCGCAAAAGAAAATGTACGTTTTTCGCGGGATAGTATGTTTCTATCACCTCTCGATTTAATTAAATGTTTTAAAGGACCAATCCCTAACCATAAATCGATAAATGTATTACCTCTCGTTTTGCAGCTCAGACAAGATGCGATAGAAATATCGTAAACCTTAATAGAAAGACAAAACAGCTACGTTCTTTTACAAGCTTGAAACTTACGAATATTAGCAGTATATATTTACAGAGTAGATAGTTTCTGCTACGTTATTCCGTAGTTCATTGGATCCGTACAGAACTACCACCCAGATGCTATGTGAGCTTTGTGGTGGACAAATACCGTGTGCGTGGGAGTTTCCGGGGTGGTCCCGCTTCCTCCCACTGTTTTCATTCCACCAATTCATCCCATCATCATCCATACAGCCTGAGCCGTAGTTACCTAAAGAACGTATGACAAAGTCAAGTACTTGACCTACTAAGTAGAATTTGGTACGCTACCTTTAGACCACGGAGGCCAAAACCGTGAACTGGCGTGCTCATAAGATCAGTGCAATTTGTAGTTATGTTCAATTAGCAAGCCAAATACCAAATTATGTTACATGTTCCTGTATTCTTTATATCATAGTATGATACTACAAATATAACAAAATATTATGATAAAATAAATCACCAAGACGCTAGGGCGGATTAGGTGTTCCTGGAACGGTGGCTCAGTGATTGAGCGTTCACCACTGGTGGATGGGGTCCCTGGTTCGATCCCAGGTCTCGCCAAATGAAATTTGTGGTGGACAAACACCGTGTGCGGGGGCTCTCGACGTTCTCCCGTTTCCTCCCACTTTATTAATTACACCATTTCATTTCATTTATTCCACCATCATCACCGTCTCCTTTAGCCTAGCCGGCATAACTGTGGGACGTAAAGCTCAAAGATTTAATTTGCATTGTTTTGTTTTCGTATTACTAGTAATAGCAGTAGTGGTATTCGCTGTCGTATTAGTATAGTAATAAGTAGTAGCAGTAGTTGTAATAGTAACAGTAGTAGCAGTGGCGGCAATAGTGGAATTAGCACTAGCATTCGTAATCGCAATAGTAATAATAGTATTAGCAGTAGTAGTTGTAGTATTAGTATCACATACGGTGTAGAAGTTTTACATATCTTCTCTGTTACTTGTAATGCATTAATGAGTGTAGTATAAGACTTACGTCCATGAGCTGTATTATTGCATAATAAACATGGCTGGACAGAGCAAGCACAAATAACAAATAGACAGACAGTATAGGGATATAGAAAACAAACCTTGGGTAACTTTTCACACGATTTTCCTATTTGAGAAGGACAAATAGACAGTGCAATATTATGACGACATATTTCTCATTTTCCATTACATATTGAAGGATTGACTTGATTTATCAACTTGGTTGTTCTCAGGCCGGTTACGCCCGGCCCGTTTAGAACCCGGCTCCTTTGTGCCCGGCCAGTTTAGAGTCCGGCCCGTTTGTGCCCGGCCCGGTTACAGCCCGGCTCGAGATTCGGGCCGGATCGGGTCGAGACGGACACAGAATACAGATCCATCCGGGCCGTCTTCGGGCCTGGCTTTGCTGGGCTCTGGTCTACAGACACACGGATAAAACCGTTTTATAAGACTTCCAGCATTTATGCACAGCACAGGTTTGAAGGTCATTTCTATATTAACTTCATGAATTAAAGGGAACTTGTATTCCTCGAAAGGCATTTGTTGGTCCTTCAAGGTCAATCGAACAATGAAAAAACTGATACTAGGAGTATTTTAACACGCCACTCACTACAACGATATAACAGAATGCTGCCTCCGGCTGTTAATAAAAGGCTTAACTAGCTGGAACTCGCTAGTACAGGAGCAACGTTATATGCCAAACAACGTTGTACTGTGTAAGGAATGCTAGGGGTTGTTCTGTCTATGTGCGCCGCCTCCTTGGTGTTCCTTGGTTAAAGCACTCACACAAATAATCTTGTCAGGGCGCTGCAGGCAAGATTGTTAGTTTCGAAACATAATAAACATAATAAAATAAATATTTCTCGCTTGACACTATTAAAAAATAAACAATTAAAACAGAGATGGGAGTTAAAATTTCTAACCTCTAAAACATAATTGATTGTTCAAATGTGTTTTTGCAAAGGCAACCAAGAAACACACTAAGTTAGTCACTTTATACTTTATGTCCACAACAAAATCCTTGCAGGGGGCGCGGTGGCTCAGTGGTAGAGCATTCACCTCTGGCGCTTGGGGTCCCGGGTTCGATCAGTCCCCGCCAAATGAACCTTGTGGTGGACAAACACCGTGCTCGTGGGTTTTCTCGGGGCACTCCCGTTTCCTACCACTTTCTTCATTCCACCATTTCATTCATCTCTCATCATCACCGTCTCCTTTAGCCTAACCGGCATAACCGTGGGACGCAAGACTCAAAGATTTCATTTTCAAAATCCTTGCAAGTTCTTTTTGCAATACCATTAAAATTATTTTCTTTTATGATGATATTTTCATTTTAATTTGTATGAATGTAGTATTTTCTTTCAGTAACGTTTGATAATATCACTGCCTCTTGCACTCATTGTGCATCATGTAAGTTGTTGAAAATATGCACTAAATACCACGATTATATATATCGGGAATATGCATTACAGGAATTAAACTTGAACCCGGGTTTCAACCTGTTTCTTTACGTTTAAGTCAGCCATGTTACCGACTGAGCTAGGACAGTCCCAACTTATCCTTATATTACCGGTATATTTTACTTTATCACAGCAAAGCCCTTTATGACAGTGTTCATAAAAGATTTTAACTAAAAAGAAATCAATCAAAAAAAATCGAGACTCCCCTGAAAACATATAACCCGTCCCGTCATTTATATGCACCCACATACATTTTGGAAAGTCGGCGCCGTTGGTTTTATCTGTTGTGTTTGAAATCAGTGTTTCTTTCAGAAACTATGTTCCGTGGGGGGCACACTTAGTATTCCGGGGGCACTATCGATAACTTTCTATTTTTTATTATATTATAGACGTATTATTTTGGTCTCTTCCGGGGGGCACTCTCAGAGCTCCGGGCGGGCAGTACCCCTAAAAACACTTCTGGAAGAAGCACTGTTTGAAATGCACCTAATCTAATATAAATAAAATAAAAAGTTTGTTTGTGTGTCTGTCTGTCTGTATGTATGTATCTGTGTGCTGCCTGGAGACCAGACAAGAGGACCGAGAGTTACCAAATTTTGATCTTGGGTACCTTGGCCCAGGTTCCGGATCAAGACGAAGCGTTTTTTTTAATTCGAACCAGGAAGTCTCAGGAGACGTTTACAGGGACATGTAAAAGTAGTAGAAGATAACCGATATTAGTGTCGAATTCAAAGTTTTGGCGGTCGCTGAGATCAATGGTGAAACTCCGATTGCATTAATTTCCAAATTAACCCCACTTAGTTGAGGGTCGGGGTACCGGAGATGATAAGTGACATGTAAAAATAATCCAAAATGGCCGATATTAATGTCAAATCCAAAGTTTTCGCACTCGCTGAAATCAACGGTGATACTATAGAGGCGTTGACTTCCAAATACAGCCACCATGCGAATAATGGGTTTTTCTGATAGTTATTAATAAATGCAAGAAATAAATTATTAATAATAAATGGGAACAGATAGGAATGCATTTTGAAAGAAAGAAACGAAAGTGTAAACATACATAACCTATCTACATAATCTATCCTAAACCACGATCACTAATCTACCAAGAAGAAAGTAGACTGGTAAATTAACTTCGGGGTCATTTTTCGCGAGGTAGTATTGCACATTTAAAATATGAATATTTAGGGATGTGCACGAGTCGAGACATGTCTCGAATCTGGATTGAAATTCGAGTTGACACACTTTGTAAAATTCGAGACGAGTCAAGACAAATTTATTTCTCGACTCTAATTTTCGAGCCGAGACACGAGTCGAGTCGAGACTTTTCGTAAAAATCTCGACTCGACTCGAATGTGTCGAAAATCTTTCTATAATTTTTAATATTATTTTGAAGAAAGTTTTCAGTCAGAAACAGCCTTGAAACCAATTCCAGTATTTATTACTTTAGAAAGGTACCGAACGCATAAACTTAATGGTTAATCTTTTGAAATCAAGATTTAATTTTCAGCTCAATTCCGTTAATTAAAACTAATAATTATTGTCGTGATATTTGATTGTACTTCAAATATAATAATAATAATAATAATAATAATAATAATAATAATAATAATAATAATAATAATAATAATAATGCTCTTGGGGACATACACGTGAGCATGTATCTAGTATAGCTCGAGCAAGGCACATGACGGCCGACGCGTATCGCACACTGCTTGCAGACTACGTACACCCCTTGATGACGACCATGTTTCCCAACGGTAGTGGCATTTTTCGACAAAATAATGCACCATGTCACAAGGCCAGGAGTGTGATGAAGTGGTTCAAGAAATGTTCAACAATGTTCTATATCTGTTGACGATGTGCGAATTACAAGGGGGATGAGGGAAATCCCCATTGGTAATACTATATGCTCCTATAGCCAAAGGAGATTTCCCTCCATGTCAAAGAACTATGTGCTGTGTAATTAAAATGTATGAGTTGTTTTATCTGTTGTGTGTATGAAATAAATTATTAAAAAATGCAATAAATAAATTATTAACAATACATGTGATCAGATAGGAATGTATTTTGAAAAAAAGAAAAGAATCGGTAAACATACGTAACCGTATTTAACTATACATAATGTGACTAAACTAAGCGATGGTAACTAATCTAGAATAATGTAGAAAAGATGCAAGAAAGCAATTAATAATAATAAATATCAATATATAGAAATATATTTTGAAAGAACAATGTTTCCCAGAAGTAACTTTGTAAATTTAGGATTTAGATTTCTGGGCTTTCGGCATCTGAGACCATTTAACCCGTCACGTTCGAGGGATGACGTCTCTAGGCGAACACACTTTCCGGGGAAAGGGAAGGAAGAAAGGATTGGGGAAGAAAGGAAGTGATCTGAAACCTAAGGTATCACCCTGGCATCTTCCTGGCGTGAATGTGGAAAACCAAGGAAAATCTCATTCAAGATGACTGGCCTGATAAACTTTTAAATTTTTCGACCGAGTGCCCCCACCAGGAATCGAACACGGGACCACCTTCATGTAACCATATAAACGTATGTTTGTCTATTCCATTACATTGCGAATAGGCGAAATTGGAACAATGTTGCATCGGAGTCAGTCAATTAGTTCGAATAAAATCTGTTATTCATAGCACAATCCCTTCGAGGACATTTCCAAGATCGAGGCAGTAACCCACATGGTCGAAAGTAGTGTTTCCACGAGATGAGACGAGAGAAGACTTCAAGCTGTCTAGTCTCGTGAGACGAGACACGAGAAATGTCTCGTCTCGTGGCAACACTAGAGCGGATGAGGCCCACAAAAAGGAGCTGTTATACAAAGTGGTTAAAATTACAGCTTTTAACCACTTTTGTTTGGTTATCAGCACAACACACAACACGACTACAATCTTGCAATCAGTGTTTCTTTCAGAAAAAATGTTCCTGGGAGGGTATATTTAAGATTCCGGGGGTACTGGCATTAAGAGTACTTGTATTTCTATAAAGGATTTTTATACATAGACATAACCACCAGCCCTCGGAATGAAATATTCTGAAACACTGATCTCAAAGAATGGTTTAACATTTTACTTGAATCTGGAACAGTATCACTAAATATTTAAACTTGAATCGGTTGGAAAATAGAAATGAAAGCTGTTTCTAAGAATCATTTAAAAAAAAACTTTAGGTCTTCCTTGTTCTTTTAGGATAGTCCTCATTTGAAATAATAAACGCTGGTACTTTCGAAGGCAATAATTTATTCCGTGTTAATAAATTTTTAAACAATTTCAAAAACTGTCTTTTCATTTTTGAGACATGAGACGATACGAGGCATTTCAAGAGACGTCTCGTCTCGTCTCGGAAACGAGACGGGACAAGTAGTCTGTCTCGTCTCGTGTCTCGTATCAAAGGTTTCTGACTGGTCTCGTGGCAACACTACTTGAAAGAAAGAAACTAATGAAATCTTTGGGTTTTACGTCCCACGATTATGCCGGTTCGGCTAAAGGAGACGGTGATGATCAGTAATGAATGAAATGGTGGAATGAACAAAGCGGGAGAACCACGAGAAAACCCACACACACGGTGTTTGTCCACCACAAAGTTCACTTGTCGGGGACTGGGATCGAACCCGGACCCCAAGCACCAAAGTTGAACGCTCTACCACTGAGCCGCCGCGGCCCCAAGAAAGAAACAAATATGTAAAGATACATATATGAGTACACTCACACGGATAAAGTAGTCATACATGTATTTTAATCTTCTGACTACTTAACCCCGACTAATTTAAGATTGGAAGAAAGTGATTATTAAGAAGAAATATAAACATATAGAAACGTATTTTGAAAGGGAAAAAAGCAAACCGTACCAGCCGTGATATGAATCTGGGTTGCCCACTCAACAAGCAGACATCTTACCGAATTATCTGCGGCAGAACTTGCAATTTGTGGTTTTGAAGCTTTATTTATACTGTGTGTGTTACGTAACGACGCTACGGAATGTCATTACTAGTGCGACCACCTCATTCAAGACCCTTTTTGTAAATTGTTTGAGGAAAAAAGAGTGATTTCGTAAATCAACAAAACGGATCTTGTATATAGAGGGTGTAACTAAAAGGTACGACAAAACTTTATGGGTGGATTCCTTATTGGTAGACAAGCAAAAACGTTCCGATGACCATATGTCTGGAAATGCATCGTTCCAGAATTACGGCCTTTGAGCCGACTACTGGTGTGGAATAGTCACATTCTGGTCGCTCCTTAATGTGTCTCAATTTAAACCTCAATATATCAAACTCTGATTAAGATAGTAAGGTAATTTTAGTAGCAACGTGTTCTGCAAAAATTAAGCTTTCCGCTGATATGCATTTTATGAGTGTATTCCCAAGGAATGCCATCTCCAAAATGCTGATGCAAAAATCAAACAAAAAACAAGTAATTACCCTCCCATGTCCACCGTGGTACTCCCACACATACATAAAATACACAGGGTGAGTCAAAAGTCCTTGGACACCTGCATAAGTGAAAATCGACGGGAAAAGTAAAAAGTAATGATGGGAACAGAGGTTTGATGAGGGGCCGCAACTTTTGAAGTGTATGTCATCTTGAAATCCGCCATTTTTGATTCACGTCATTTTTTTAAATGGGAAGGGGGTGTATGACCCATCAAATAACACTAGCTTGAGCTCAGGAATTTAGTGGTGTAATTTGTTTTTCCTATCTAGTACAGTTTAGAAGTTATTAATGTTCAAAGGTGGGAAATTACCTTGATACTGAATGCAACAACACATGTTCTACGTGTTGTCCATTTCGTGCAATGCACAACTGTAGTAACTGCAACCACTCTGACTGGAGTCTCACACGGAGGAGATGTCTCCTGAAGTTTGGTCACAGGCTTGTTAGATGCGTTCCTCCAGGTGTCTCAAATCACGGATTGTCTCAGCTTACACTATCTGCTTAAGATGTCCCCATAGATAAAAATCAAGGGGCGTTAAGTCAGGGGATCTGGGCAGCCACTCCACGGGACCACGGCGACCAATTCACTTCCGTGGCAGTTGTTCATCCAACCATTGACGGACACCAAGTCTATAGTGTGGAGGGGTTCCATCGTGCTGAAAATAAGATGGGAAAATGCCGTCAGCGTTCAGTGTGGCAGGGAACACAAAGTCCTGCAACAGCATCAGATACTGTGGTGCAGTTAAGGTGTTGTAACTGAAAAATGGCCCAATGATGCGGGTGTCCCATATGCCACACCAAACCATCACCTTTGCTGGACTATGTTCTCGACTCGGGTCAACCCAGTTCGGATTTGCCTCACACCAGTGTCGACAATTATGTCGATTAACCTCCCCGTTCAAAGTGAGATACGCCTCGTCACTGAACAGTATGCCCTTGACAAACGCAGGATCCAGTTCCTGTTGTTCAGTAGCCCACATGCAGAACTCCAACCGGCGATCAGGGTCATCCTCGTTCAGTTTATGTTGCATGTGCAGCTTGTAAGGATGCCACTGATTGGTTTGCAATATCCGGATAACGGAGGATTGGCTTATTGGACATGCTAGGGACACACGACGGGTACTTCGTGTAGGACTTTTCACAAACGACGCAACAACCGCCGTTGCAGTTTCGTCATTGGTGGCAGTCTTTGGTCGCCCACTACGTGCCCTATCTTGAACAGAGCCCGTCTTTCGGAATTTGGTGATCACGTGCTGTGCGATACCAGTTCTCTGTCTGAGTGCCGTCGGTTGTAGTCAGCTGCTATTGTTCAGTAGCTGCGTTCCACTGATATAAGGATGATTTCGATCTTCTGTTCACGTGTCAGACCTATTTTAGATCACCTGGAACAGAGAGAACTGGGTCAGTATCAAGGTAATTTCCCAGTTTTGAACATTAATAACTTCTAAACTGTACAAGATAGAAAAAAACAAAATACACCACTAAATTTCTGAGCTCAAGCTAGTGTTATTTGATGTGACATATACTTTCCCATTTTAAAAAAGACTTGAATCCAAAATGGCGGATTTCGAGATGGCGGCCATGAATGACATACACTCCAAAAGTTGCAGCCCTTCATCAAACCTCTTTTCCCATCATCACTTTTTACTTTTCCCGTCGATTTTAAAACTTATGCAGGTGTCCAAGACTTTTGACTCACCCTATATATATAGGCGGAAAGCATCGTCCTTTAGAAATATATAGATATCAAAAATATCTTCTTAGGTTAATTAGGGTCTGAGTTATTGAGGTTTAAATTGAATCACATTAAGGAGCGACCAGAATATGACTATTTCCACCATTAGGCGGCTCAGTGGCCGTAACTCTGTAATGATACATTTCCCGACATATGGTCATATGAATGATTTTGCTTGTCTACCCATAAGGAATCCACCTCTGAAATTTTGCCGTACCTTTTCGTTACACCCTGTATATATGTGTGTTGGTGCAACAATAAGTTCCCAAGAATATAGATTAATTCATTTTTGATTTTAATCTACACAACAAACGCTTTTTATGAAAGCAAGGATCCTGCGAGTTAAAGATGGTTAAAGACCGTAAATAAAATTGAAGATCTGAATTGCAGAACATCCGAAGTCCACCGGAGTACTTTTTTGTTTTTAGAAGAAAGACAAGAAGATTATACTTGGAATGCTATGCTGTTTAGCTGAAATTATTTTGATTTTTTTTTAAAAAAGTTTTGACTTGGACTTACGTATTATGCAAGTGAATAGCCCTGAAACATAGATGCTAACATAAAAAACAGAAAACAAAAAATACGAAGAAAAAGAGTGGACTTGGGATGTTTTGTAATTCAGGTTTTCAATTCAAACTTCAAATGGAACTGGGGTAACTCGCAGACAATGGCTGACTTAACACTTTGATAATAGCGGGTGTAATGGCTGGTTTGAGAACACAATTGATATGGCCTCTGTAGCTAAGTAGACTCCCACCACTCCCCCTCAACATTGGATAAGGAAATGAAAAACTTTTTTAGAATTTGATTGTTGATTCCAGTATATTTCAAGCATCACTTCTCGGAATCTGGGCCTGTGATATGTCGATATATCGCTATCATCGATATCTATATTATCATATATCAACATTCGATATCGCAAATATATGGACATGAATATAATCATTCTAAATTTTCGATATCGATATTCGGGGAATGGGGATGCGAGGTATAAAGGTCCCCTAAGACTTGCGATGGATGAAGAAATTAAACTTACTTTTTGCAAGATTGTTTTCTAATCATATCTTTATTACCAAACATTGCAATGTAAATACAGCCACTTGCAAATTTGCAATATTATATGATGTAATTTCTTAGGCGCCAGAACTTTTTTGTTCCCTGAAGAAAGAAACAAAAAATCACGTGGAAAAGCAAGTACTTCGAACTTTGAACTAGAATTTACCGTAAGAAAGTTTTTTGTTTCTCTTCCTTGGAGATTTCCATCCCTTTTGGCCTTTGGGACCGCTAATTGACAAAAGGTGCACACATGATCGCTATATGCATTTATGCTCTGAAGCAAAGTCAGAGATTTAGAAAAGGAAATGACTTTTTAGTAATAATAATAATAATAATAATAATAATAATAATAATAATAATAATAATAATAATAATAATAACAATTATTATTATTATTATTATTATTATAACAATGGGGTTTACAACTAGGGTCTTGCCTCTTTATCTTGCATGGGAAGGCCGCAAGTCTGCTACGCCACTGGTGTCCCCTATTCTGTGTTTATCTCTTTTTTGTTTCGTGTAGATATTTGTTTTCGTGCTGTTAGGCTTTTATATGAAACTTTTATATTATGTAACTTTTTCTTTTTATGAGTTTCTTTTTCTGGGTGGGGCGGGGGGAAAGAGAGAAATGCTTTCTTCTGATATCAGTTTCTTACCATTCATCTTGTTTGAACTGCTTAAGTAAGTCATTTTGTAACTTTTGATGTCATCCAACTCCATCACAATAATAAAATTGCCATTCTTAACAATTTGTTTTATTCCCTTATTTGCAGTTTGCCACACTGATATATTTGTGACAAAATTGAGGTTTTGTCCAACGCCTTTCGAATTCGCAACCAACCCAACCTCCGAGCATTTTGGGTTGCCTGCTATTGCAGGAAAAGGAGAATTGCAGGTGGTAATGCACTTTTGAAGTCGTGTATACAATGTTTCCCTCCTACCCTAGTCTAAAGTCAATAATTGATGTGCCAGAATATTGTATTCCCATTTCTTTTCAAGTATTTGTTGAATAGTAAATATCTGGTCGATAGTTGATCGATTTTACCTACATCCGCTCTGATAATCTCCAATAATTTCATCTGCGTATGGAGTCAATCTTGCTAATAGAATGATTAAGAAAATTTATTGGATGTTGGCAGAAGAGAAATGTCTCAATAATTATTAAATCAGTGTTGTTGCTTTTCTTCTGAACTGGAACAATGATTGATTCTTTTCACTCTTGTGGTAATTCCTCCTTGTTCCAGATAAGGAGAATGAGTTTGTGTATCTTGCTCTACAATCCCCTTCCCCAGCTAAAATTAAATCAACCACAATTTCGTCTACACCCGGAGATGTGTGTTTCTTTATTTTTTTAATAGTGATTTCTATTTCGGGATTCCTGTCTGGTTAGGTTCTGGAATATACGGTTATGCTGTATGCATTTCACTTTCTCCACGCACATTAGTTTTTGGCTGTGTGTTAAGCAAATCATCAAAGAAATCTTTCCATCTATTTAAGATGCTATCCTGATCAGTGAGAACTGTTCTTTAGCTTTCCTTAATATATAAGCACGAAATTGATAGCCTTTTTAAAGTCGGTTAATGCATTTATACATGTCCGGAATATTTTTATTTTTTTCTATTTTCTTCAAGTTAATTAATTTTAGCTTTCAAACATCGCGTTTCTTTGTTCTAAAAGTTTTGGAAGTTTTCCGCCAGATGGCAGTGAAATTTTATGTAGTTATTTCGTTCTGATTTTGTAGCCAACGCTGTTTTTTCTGCTTTCTCTTCTCTGCTACTTTAGTGCATTCCTGGTTGAACCATGCTTTGTTCCTATGTATTTCTGCCTGTCCCAATATTTCTTTTGCTGAAATCTTAATGTTTTCTCTAATTTCAACCAAGTATCCTGAACACTAGTGCACTCCGAACCTTCTAAAAGCGAGAATCTATTCGATACTCCATTCCTTCTCATCTAACTTCCTGATATCCCACTAGTTCCATCTTCTATTTCTAAACTCATTCGTTACACATTTTAACGCGCCTGCCCTATAGAGAACTGATAACTTCCATGTTTCAATTCTCATGTCGATTTTACTTTGCTGAGTTCGTGCCAAGTTATCAGTTCTGATCCAAGGATTCTTCGAATATATCTGAACAAGCCTTTTTTCACAGGATGAGTTGTTAGCTTCACACCAAATCCCCAAGCTGGAGGATCACCCCTTGTCTGTCCGCGACTACTTATTCAGTATATTCGCAGCTGATCTTTATATCCCAGTGGCCTTCTCCTCGATCCACAACCTGAGGACGCGCCGTGCCGTGGTGACAGGAAGACCACATTTTACGGAAATTAATATAGCTATATTTTAGAATTACAATAGGTACTGATTATCCGAACACTGATTTAAAACACAGGAACAATCAGTATGCTCGGATAAATGGACACATATTAAGACTGTGAAAGCTTTGATGCTGTAAAAGTCGTAAATTAGAGACTAATGTCAGTGTAGTATTTCATGAATGCATCGTACGTTTGACTATCCGAACTATTCTTGATGTATCACATTGTTTCGTTTTATAGCTACATAACTTTATAATATTTTTGTAAGTGATTATACACTTTACCTGTTCTCTGCCAATAGCAACTGTGTGAATTGTAAAGGGCGCCTTGTATTCTTCACAGCTTCTTTATTAACAATCATTATTTGAATTTATTATATAAAGCTGGTACACAGGATAAATAAAACCACTTGTCTATAATATGATGTTTCGTAGGGCGCCTTATGTAAAAGGCGCACTGCACCTTTCACGGGTTCTTTACCAATAGTAACTGTATGTATTTATTGTACAGAAGTGGTATACAGATGAGTAAATAAAATCGTTCATCTTTGATGTGGATTTGCAAGGGCGCCTAATGTAAAGGGCGCACTGCACCTTTCACGGGTTTTTTTACCAATAAAACTGTAAGAATTTATTACTAAAAACTTGTAATTTTATTTATACTATGATGTTTCGGAGGGCGCACCGGGACACGGTACGGTGTCCCGGTGGGCCAGCACGGGCCTAGTCCTACCATCCGATACAATTAACGCCCACTTTAGCAAAATCTTAGAGCGTATTTTAGTCCGACATCTACACATCTACATCTAAAATCGCCAATTCCTTCTAATATATCAAGCAGGATTTCGTCCGTGCGCTTCGATAAACGATCAGCTACTTCGCTTAACTACTATGGTTACACAACACTATAACACAAACCATCATGCCTACTGTTATTTGATCTTGAGAAAGCATTTGACAAGGTATGGCATTTAGCACTTATCTATAAATTAATTCACTTTCCCTTTTTTACTACCTATATCCGTCTCACATACCATTTCTTAGTAGGGCGTGTTTCATATGTTTCTATAAACTACTGCCTATCACATTTTTTTCCTTCTAGCAGGAGTGGCTCAAGGATCAGCTCTTTCACCACCGCTTTACCTGTTCTGTGTTGCCAATCTATTTCCTGATCGAGTACATCTATTTCAATACGCAGGTGATACTGTTTTCCTAGCTTTAGGCCCAACTATCCAATCGATCAACTCACTTCTTCAGACAGCAATTAATAATTGAAGAGTTTGATGCAATAAGGGCGTAAGTCTGAAACATGCAGTTGGAGAAAAACGATGTTCAAAATTTAAGTAGTGTTTTTTTCTTACATAAAACAATGTAATATGCATCATTTTATTCCGATATTGAATTGAAATGTTACCAGGAGGCTAAACAAGCATTGCAAAAGCCACAAATATGTTTGATGCAAAAAGGGCGTTAACTCGCTTACGCCCTTATTACATCAAACTTCCCATTTTCCTCCAGTGGTGTACTACGTAAATGACAAGTCACAATCAATGCCACAAAACTCAGGCAATTGTTTTCATTCCTTCGTAGAAAACCTCGAGAGTCCGTTGCAATTCCAACCGCCTCTTACTCAATGTCAAGCATTCCTCTACAAGCACACTCCACCGTAACCTACTTAGGCATTACATTTGATAAGCATCTTACTTGGAAACCACAGTCACTACCTGTCTATGATAGACTCAACCTATTGAAGAGACTGACTGGAACATCACGGAGCTAAAACCACACACAGTCCTAAATACATACAAAGCTTTCCTACGTCCTGCACTGACTTATGAATATACTGCCTGGATTGCGACAACCAGCTTATTTTACGAAAAACTTCTGGTGCTCGAAAGACGCGCTTTCTAAATTGCATTCCGAATCAAACAGCCTAGTAAAACAGCGGTCTATAAGCTCATTCACTTTCCTTCGCTCCAGTACCACCTTAAAGCTACTATGTACCATTTGGCACTCCATCCTTTACCATCTAGGTATTACTATCCACCATTGTCGTTACTCTATTCACTGTACTACTACACTTGACCTCCTGATGCCTTACATTTGGAACTCATTGGGCATTTTCAAACACATGGTCAACTTCCGCTCATATTTCCATCATTTGCATAGTAAATTCATTTATTTCTAACATGGGTTCACATTGTCTCAATCAAAGCCTAGAGTAGCCTCTAGGCGAGAAGATAACCTCGTTCGTCTAATTAATTTTCCCAGTAATATGATAGTGCACCTCGCCGCATCCTCCATTTTCATCATCGACTTATTTCTCCCTCAATATTTACGTCTTTTAATCTGTATTACCTATTTCAATGTTACCATTTTGACAGAAAGTTACTAATATATCTATCTACCATTTATCACGCCTAATGTTAAAGGTAGCAAAGGTCCTTAATTCTTTATAATAATACACTTCAATAAACAGCTCCTAGACTTGCTCACAATCCTTCATTACTTCAGTGTATTAAATATTCTTCCCTAAGAGAGGGCATAACCCTCTAACAAGATACTAGCCATTCATGACTATCCTTAAAAAAATGTTATGATATTGTTTGTACATCTTTTTACTGAACATTACCTTGCTGTCATTTACATAATTGAAAATCAGCTCAAATCCTTTTATTTTTGTCACTCATTTCTCTGATAGAATGTGGGGATCACCAGCAACGCCGATTTCTGTATAGCTTGTAGTAGGGGAGTTAAGGTATATGTGTATCATTGTCGTGTAAGCAAGCAAAGATTCAAACAAATCCAGTATACCTGAATTGTAAGGGATACAATTAAACTTTCTCGGGGTGGGCTCCCGCAGTCCTCGCAATCGGCGCCCATGGAGACCACCACGTGGCACAGAAACTATGCCCAACTCTCAGATTCTTTACCTAATTAGGAGGTAATACATCTCTAAATAGTACACATTAACCTGTCATATTTTCTTCCTCAGTGGGCGATGTATTCAGCAAGTTATCGAAGTCTTTTCACTGGTTTGATATGTTGGAAACATCCAGTGGAACTTGAAACATTGAAGTGTTCATTCCTTTGACGCTAGATAATCCACGTTAATAGGAGATACAGTAACTCAGTGGCAGAGCTCTCACTTCTAGTGCAAGAGTCCCTGGTTCAATCCCAGGCCTATAAGCTTGTGGTAAACAATATAGTGTTTCTAGGTTTTCTGTTGGGGTTCTCCTGTTTTTTCCCTACATTTTAATTCCAATTATTTCATAACTACTCATTTTAATTATTTATCCGTGTCCTTTAGTCTATAAGGCATAGAGTGGAAGGTAAATCTGAAGGATTTCAGTTTTTGTGTGTGTGTGTGTGTGTGTGAAATTGGGTTTTTTATAAAAGAATGACTATGTTTGTACCGAAGCTCCCACATGGACATATGGTTAGTGTACGCACTTTCAGCGCGGGAGATCGGGGTCTGATTCCCAGTGAGAGCTCATCTGGTTCGGATTCCACGTTAAGCAGTAAGTCCACATCTCATATAACCTCACTCTCTTACGACAACAGCTACGTTTACAGTTTAAATTTTTCCGTACTTAGCACATCTGGCAATCGTGCAGCTAGACATACTTTCTATGTTAACTTTTTAGTATACACTTACAACGCAATATATGCACTGACCCCCCCCACACACACACACACAAACACAAATTTTTTCGTCCTAAACACAGTATGTAATACCAACACATGCATATACACGTACATACAATAAAACACACTAAAATACTAACAGTAAAGCATTATCACTTACTCTCCGAAATAAAACTATATTACTTTTATTTTTTTTTAAAAAAAAAAAAAAGAAGCATTTAAATAACCCGCACGAATTGCGAAAATGTAGAACTTTCCCGCTAGTACTTAATATGCTCTGAGATCAATACGTTAGTTCTTTACTCAGGAAGAATAAGATTTATTAAAAGTATTTGAAAGCCTTTTGTACCTTCTTGGATATATATATTTTAATCCAAGAAAAAATATAAATAGAGAAATCAACCTAAGAGCTAAATACATACAATTTTTGCAAGATTTTATTATTAGTGGTTCACGCGTTTCCTCACATTCTACGATTACAAACCGGAAAAGAAAATTCTGTAGAAGTACAGTGTTTGCTAAGATATATTTTCTAACCTGAAAAGAGTTGATACACGGCCACGTACTTTTAATTAGAAATTTATATATATCGAGTTTCAACCTACTAACTTGGAGTACTGTCAGATACTCTATTTTTGTTATAAAATTTGAACCCTTTATATCCTGCCTTAGGACATAAATTTGAACAAAAATGATATGATATAAATTGGGCTCGAGTCCAATATGAAATGTGTTCAAAAATGGATTTCAGTCAGTTTAACTATTTTCCCATGAACAGTCGACACGTAACGTCCTTTAATTTTTGTTAAGGAATACTTATCTGCTCCTATTGTGAAGTCTTGTTCATAGTAGAAATTTAAAATAGATCTGCGCTTCGCGTTAAGAGCTTTCTTTGGGCCATATGCGAATTTACACATTAACTGTAATCACTGTGGTCATATTCCCAATCAAATTCCGATGTGATAGTGTAATTCTCATCAGCATCAGCATTTTATTTTTTTGCATCAATTTTGTTAACTGATAGGAGCACAAAGTGAGTGCCTGGCATTTTTTATTGGTTGATGAAATCTCCCACTCAATTCTACGCCTACTGGCTACTGCCATCATGTCTTGCATAGTACATAGAGAAAACTTGAATTTCTTTAACTGTGTTCTTACAGTCTAATGGTGTAATGTCTAGAGGAGAAGTTATTTGTGCGTACCTGTGGGATGTTTGCAAATTAGCTTTCCTGGGATGTTTGCAAATTAGCTTCAGTGTTACACCAGTACCATTAATAAGTTGACTTATCATGAACTAAAACTAACTAACTCTATGGCCTATGGAACCCGGAGGTTCAATGCCTCGTTCACAAAAGCTCTCCATTGACTTCTATCCTTAGCCAATTGGATCCAGTTTCTACTTTGTATTCCACTCTCTGCCATATAAATAAAAAAGACCCATATAAATATTGTCCTCCCATCTGCGCCTAGGTCTTCCTAATGGTTGTTTTCCGATGGGTCTTCCAGGCAAGACTTTGAAAGCGTTTCTACTTTCTTCCATCCTGGCTACATGATCTGCCCACCTAAGAATCCTAGACTTGACGACTCTAACAATGTTGGGTAAACCGTATAAATTATGTAGTTCCTCGTTATGACGTTTCCGCCATTCCCCATTCCCGTTCCTCTTGGATTCGAATATTCGTCTCAGGATCTTATTCTCAAATACTTTTAGTCTATGTTCTTCCCTCAGAGTAAGCGACCATGTTTCTTAAACATACAGAACAACAGGCATGATTATCGTTTTTTATATTTTAAGCTTCAAATTCCTCGACAGAATTCGCGGCGACAAGAGATTTTGAACCGAATAGTAACACGAATTCCTTGCTTTTAGTCGACATTTAATTTCTTCATGAATATGATTTTCACCTGTTAATATTGATCCTAAATATTAGAAAGTCCATTTTATCAAAAATATTATTTAATATTTTAACGCATCCACAATTTGCCGTATTACAGTCCCGACGAACTTCCATGTATTTAGTTTTCTCTGCATTTACTTCTAAACCCATGTCCCTGCAAGCGTTTAATAATATCTCTGGATTTCTTCCTATTGTTCTCCTATCATCCCCTATTAAATTTACATCATCAGCATATGCCATAACCTGGTGAATACTGTTCAACTCTAGGCCCTGGTTGCTATCTTTGATTTTACTTATAGCGTATTCCAGCACAAAGGTAAATAGTAATGGCGACAATGCATCTCCTTGTTTCAGGCCATTTTTGACGTGAAAGCACGTGGACAAAAATTTTCATGCCCGGACTTTACTTTAGGATTCATTTAAAGACATCTTAATTAATCTAATTAGCCTTTTCGGTATTGTATTTCGGTATTAGCCTTTTCTGTAAGAACGTTGTATAATGTTAATCTCCTAACCGAGTCGTACGCCTTTCTAAAATCAATAAATAGTTGATGTACCGGGGTATTGTATTCCCACTTTTTTTCGAGTATTTGGCGAATGGTAAATATTTGGTGGATTGTTGATCGATTTCGTCTAAATCCGCACTGATAATCTCCAATAATTTCATCTGTGTATGGGGTCAATCTTACTAATAGAATATTTGAAAGGATTTTATAGGATGTTGACAGAAGTGAAATGCCTCGATAATTATTACAGTTAGTTTTGTCTTCTTTCTTGTGAATTGGAACAATGATTCATTCTTTCCACTCTTGTGGCAATTCTTCCTTGTTTCAGATAAGGAGAATTTCATCTACACCCGGAGATTTGTGTTTCTTTAATTTCTTTATAGCGGTTTCTACTTCTATTCTGTTGGGTACTGGAATATACTGTTCTGCGGTCTCTATCTCCTCTTCTCCACGTACACTAGGCTGCGTATTCAGTAAATCGTCAAAGAAATCTTTCCATCTATTTAAGATGCTATCCATACCTGTGAGAACTGTTCCGTCAGCTTTCTTTAAAATATAGGCAGAAGGTTGATAGCCTTTTTTAAATTCGCTGATCCCCTTATACATGTCCCGAATATTTTTATTTTTACTATTATCTTCGAGTTCCTTAATTTTGGCTTTCAAATAATCGCGTTTCTTTGTTCTAAAAGTTTTGGATGTTTCCCGCCTGATATCTGCGAAATTTTGTGTAGTTATTTCATTCGGATTTTGTAGCCACCGTAATTTTCCCTGTTTTCTCTTTTCTACTAGTTTAATGCATTCCTGGTCGAACTATGGTTTGTTCCTACGTATTTCCGCGTGTCCCAATTTTTCTATTGCTGACCTTTTAATGCTATCTCTAATTTCAATCCAAGTATCCTCAACACTAGTACACTCCGAATCTTCTAAAACCGAGAATCTATTCGAAACTTCAATCTGGTATTCCTCTCTTACCTGGCTCTCTTCTAATTTCTTTAAATTAAATCTCTCCGTTTTCGTATATTGGATATTACCTTTATTGAACGATAATCTCTCTCGTATTATCGCTGCTACCAGGTAGTGATCAGTGTCACAATCAGCCCCTCTAAACGACCGGACATCAATTATGCTAGATTGCCTTCTTCTATCTACTAAAACGTGATCAATTTGATTATTTGTTTTTCCGTCTGGTGATGTGCAAGTTATTTATGAACGTCGCGATGTGGGAATTTTGCACTCTTCACGATTAGGTTTTTGGATGTTGCAAAGTTCACGAGTCTAACATCGTTGTCATTACTTTCCTTATGTAGTGTTTCGTTCCCTATAATCGGTTTGAAAATATCCTCTCGTCCTACCTTCGCATTTAAATTCCCTAATAGAATTTTCATATGGTATCGGGGAGTTGGTCAAATATCCGTTCCACTTCTTCTTATCATGAACAGGTGCATTGAATCGTTATTTGCAATTAAAGTTGTATGAGTCTTGTTTATGGAAGGACGAATTTGAAAATTTCCTGTAATAAGAAGAGACTGCGCTGCGCAGCTATCTGTTAAATATTTAATATTTGTTAAATCTCTTAAACCTTAAGGAACGTTAATGTGAATTCTTATTGAAACACCGAAACAAGTTCATCTCAATTCTTGTAATAAGCAAGTACATTAATAGATTCACTCTTTTTTATTATTTTGGTAAAGTTCTGGAAATGAGATTTTACTGATGGAAGCACATATTTTAATCATATCGACCCTAGCCATAGGTGCTAAATACACGTTCCTGATTGGTTGAAGTTATCCGTTTCTCGCCACGTAGCTTACTAGGCCGGTAGCCAGCCCAAAAATGTAAGGGGGGGGGGCGGCTGAAGTTAGGGAGGCCTGATCTAAAAATATTATAGTTCAGCACCATATTATAGTTCATTTGCAAGCCTACCGTGAATATTTAGGGGAACCGGCCCCCCTAGACCCCCTGGATACGGGCCTGTAGCTTTCATATAGCACAAATCAAACGCAAACTGCTGTCAGTTCTTGTGGCCGAGTATACTAGCGAACAACTTACTAATAAAAATTGCTTTTGGCGTGGGTTCAAACCCGCCCCAAGGAAAGTCTTATTTTCTAATATATATATATATGTAACACTTTTATAATTAAAATAAGATAAAACTAACACTCATTTACCCTTGTGCGTAATACATAATGCATAAAAAGTGATTTTCTTACGTTAGAAAACAGCTGATCGGGCGTCAGCGAGCGAAGGGGTTAGAAGCCTCGCAGAGCTCGTTTTGTTTCACTGTGACCACCATAATAATACCACGTGACATTACGTCACACTCGGCTGGTGCAGCTTCGATGTAAATCTACCCTCATCCGCTTCCTTGTGGCCAACTTAAAACAGCTAGCTAGGGTAGTGCGAGAAAAAAAAATATGCCTGATAGCAATTATACACTTTCAAGCTTTGATTTGTAAATACTACAGAATACAATTTTGCTCAAAACAATTTTTTCTATAATAAAGATGACTTTAAAACACATTTGTAAATAAATAAATAAATAAAAATAAACAATTTTGATGATAGAGCAATTTAAGTAAAAATAAAATGAAATTTTTCAATTTAACGTCACACGCTTATGGCATTTATGCAAAGAGAGACAATGATTAAAGTAAGTGAGTGATGATGAAAGAATTGGTGGAATGAGAAAGTGGGAGGAAACGAGAGTACTCCGAGAAACTCTACGTACACAATGTTGTCCACTACAAACTTACTTGGCCGGGGATCGATTCTGGGACCCCACGCACCAGAGCAATTTATGTATTGCACATTATATGAACGCAAGTATTTCAACTATTTACTGTTTATATTTCAATACTTGCATTACCTAAATCCACAAATAGCAATCAATATAACACTTCAAACTACTGGTGTGTACCTCTAAACGTCATAAAACACAAATATTGGGTCTTATGCAGAGTCGTTTTGACGTGTGATTAACGTCATACTACGGGGTTGACTAACGGACTATTATCAAAATTGTATTCAGAGTCTCTGATTAGGACGTAGTATTTGTCGAAGTTAATCAAATGTGACTAATTAATCTAGAGCAGAAGCTAATATTTTACCCACGGTTTAGCGTGCGACACAACATTTCGTATTTTGTATTTCATATATTTTCATTTTTACAGACTACGCATGCGCTGATCTACTTTTCCGTAGTTGCCACATTTATTTTCCTCACACGGTGCATTGGAGTTATATAAGTTAATCATACCCAAATCATCTTTTTAGTTGTACTCAAAATAGACTCTGAATACCATAACGTGCACCTTCCTTAGTAAAGAGTTAGTATGCCTACTAACTAGTCTATAACTAAACTTCGATTAACGAACTCTCTCTGAATACCGCCCTATGGGTCTAGCTATCGTCCATTTTCCATCTTTGTTTTCGTTTCGCTACACACTTACCAATAGTCAGAGCTATTATAGGTAAATGACCAATTTTAATGGGCTTTTGGCTTCGAGTGCTAAAAAGTATAAAATTTCGCTATATTCTCCTACTAGCAAAAAAAAAAAAAAAAAAAAAAAAAAAAAAAAAAAACTAGCGTCCAAGATGTGAAAGATTGCTGTCGGTGGATGTGTCATGCGTTTTTAAAAATTGATATGAAGTGACTTTTTTTTTTTTTTTTTTTTTTTTTTTGCAAATTTCGTAAGTGGAATAGTAGATGTAATTCTCTGTTATGCAAAATCTTTCTTTCTTCCACTTTCATAACAGCAAACGAATCAAGGTTGTAAAAAATACTAAATCATGTATCTCTGTTGTATTCTGAACATTATGTTGATTTGCATAGTGAGAATAAACTTGAAAGTTTAACTTTCGTGTGAAAGCAGATGCGCGTAGGAAGCTTAGAGACAACTTGTTCATTTTAATGACTAATGTTGTACGCTATGTTAGTTTCTTGGAAGTTACCTGGAAGTTCCTTTGAGAATTGGCGAAGTTTTAAATAGTTATTTAACTTTCTACTTTGATCTGCGTTGTATGGAATTTGCTACAGCAAGATGAAGGGCAGAATACCACCTTAGGCTACTATAAAGTAGATACTGTCTTAGACTGAACTATGTATTCTTTAAGTTGATGTTTCATTATTTTTCTGTTTAGTTTTTCTCACCGAACTAAACATTGCATCAGATATGAACCACCATCATATCTATTTGTATATAATGTCTAATCGCGTCAACTTTTACAGAGTGTCCGACAAGTTCCCGTACACCTAGGTTTCAGTATCACAGAAAACAATGTTAGGGTAATTTTAGCTGTGGTATTAGTAATAGTCACAGGGAGCGCTGTCTGGTACCCCTGCTTTCAAGCACTGTCTTGTACTCCTACGTTCGTGGGAATTTTCGCTTGTGAAGCCATGGGCACCGGATTGTGTGTGGTTGTCCAATATCTCCCTATACATTCAAATACCCCTCCCCTTCCATGAAACTTGGACCTTACAGCACCAGACAGCTTATTGGGTGAGATTAATCAAATCACATACCTCTCATTGTCCGTGCAGCACAATTGAAGAATTCTACGAAAGTACGGAGAAAGCCCAGAAATTTTTGTTGTTAGGGGTATAAGCTTTGGGGGGATGAGATCCAATACTACAAGGCACTACGTCTATATAGTATTGCACAGGTATTATTCTGCACCCGAAAAGATGATAAGTAATTATAAAATACGTCCACCTATATTTTCAGCAAAGGATGTCAGAACTAGGTTGTTTTTGCAAGAGAAAGGGTACAGATAAAGGGGCAGATCAAATTTTCATGCTACATCAATAATTTTCTTGTTAAAAGAGTATAGTTTTACTGAGAAAGTGTACAAATATATGTTGAGTTAGGAAGTTTTGCGGGGGTCTCCAGACCCGTTGGACTCCCCGTGGGTGCGCACCTGAAGAAGCCTTTCGAACGATAACTATTCAGATGTTCTGCACCATGTCAAGGAGGACATACAGAGCATACATCTATGTGAAATGAAATGAATGAATGTGAAAGTTTTATGTCTCATGGTTTTGCTGGGTAGGCTAAAGGAGACGGTGATGATGAGAAATGAATGAAATGGAGGAATGAAGAAAGTGGCAGGAAACCGAGAACACCGAGAAAATCCGTGCACACGGTGTTTGTCCAGCACAAAGCCCACTTGGCGAGAGTTGGGATCAAACCAGGGACCCCATGCACCAGACGTGAACGTTCTATCAGCGGGGAACCACGGCTACCCCGCATACTTCTATGTGTACAACACGATGGAGTACCTACTGTGTACATAGAAATATATAAACTAAAATTACACTGACGCTGTTCTCTGTAACACTCAAACATAGGGGTATGGAAACTTCTCGAACACCCTGGAGAAACATCAAATATATTTTCGCATTTCGTCCTACAATAGATTCTTCGTCATTCTGAAGAAGATAATGTACCTTAAACATCATAGGTGTAGATTTGTTTTGCATTGTGTATTAAGTTAGGATCACGTATCGCTTTCTTCTCTTTCAATCAGCATAATAAGTGGTTTGCATTAATTTATATAAATTTCTCATGCAATATATATATATTAGTTATAGACCTTTATTTTACCAGTGTAATTGGATATTAATTGAAACTTTCGGATGGACAATGGCACAAGCCTCAACTTAAATAAAACTGGGGTTGTCAATGGAACGTTGAAATATTACTTTTAAAAAAGACCCAGTAACTATTATACCATAATCTTTCTGTTTGTGCAAAGTTTAATGACATAAGGAGTATGCAAAGATCGTAGTAGGTGGGTACAAAATAAGATGAAGCCTTTTAGACTTCTGTCCTATAGAATTTGGTCATAGCATATATCTCGCTGTTTGTCTCTAAGCCTCATTTTTTAAAATATAATTGCTACATCAAATGCCACACGAATCAAACCTGTTTAAACAAATCATAAAATCAAACTTTAAGAAACTTAAGATTTCTTAGTTTAAATCAATATTTACTTAACCAGTTGTATGGACCAGATAAATGAGATTGTTTCTCCAAGCTTGGCTGTTTACTGCACGAAAACTAAATTGATGATGTCATGAACCAATGGAAGCACCCGAGTAAATGTTTGAAACGTTTTAGCAAGTTTATGTTGATCTTACTAATAGTCAGATTCACTCGAATGTTGCCAATTTAGGAGAAAAGTAACTAAATCTAAGGGATTCGACAACCGGATAGCGTTAAAATAATCGATTAATGATCTTTGAATGATTTTTCTATTGACGGTTTGACGATTTCAATCTAGCGAATTTTCTGCTTCGACCAACTTATTCTTCTGTAATCAAGCACTATTAATTAGAATAAGATTTGATATACGTTTCTTTTTGTTTGTTTAAATTAGCGCAAGCGACGACCAGTATACCGTGTGACCACCCTTCCACAACTCCACTTCGCTTCATGTTACTCTTTCTCCCTTAATGGAGAACAATTTCAACTTTCTGAGATCTTTAATTTGTACAGCTTCCGTTGAGAGGTAACGGTAACATGGTGTTAATGGCAAACAGATTAACTGTAGAAGCATAAAGTAAAGTACTTGTTAGATGTTTTTCCGCCTTTCGTGATCTAATTTTTGTATACCTTTAAACAACTTATATATATAGAGAGTTTGACAAAAGTTTAACGTATTACTAAATCTGTGTGATTTCAAATGTATGTTATTACATTCATTAGGAACATTATAGCAGATCTCAGTCATCTGGTATATCAGGAATTTCAGACAATTTGTCTGATGAGGGCTCGTATTGCCAAAAATATAACTCAGATTATTAATATTAAATGTTGGCTTTCGTCACATTTCATTCTCATGTAAGTTATAAATGTTCCAAAGCTGGAATAAATGGTAAACCTACTTTTAAAAATCATATAATGTAAGTACTTTACATACATCCTTCATCCTTCGTTTAAGAAACTTTTCATGTCAACGTTTTGGCAACACTGGTTTACTTCCACATCATAGCGTTGGCAACATTGTTTTGTTCAAGTGGATTGGTTCACATTTAAAAAGAGAAGCCACTCTCATAGTCAAACATCAATTCAGCAGTGTTCGTAGTTTAGGGGAAATTTCCCTAATCTAGGAAAATTTCGTAGGTAAATTTAGCCAAAAGGGAAAAAAGGGAATCTCTTCGATAAAACTTGAAAATCCAGGGAAATTCTCACCCTGATTGATTGACTAACATAAATGCTTGATTTTTTTTTTTTTTATTCTTCAGAAATAAACCAATGCAATAGCAAATGTGGTATGTGTGTCTGTTCATAGTAGCATAATTTGCACTCATTGTCTGAGTGTATTTTTGTAGAAAAGGTAAAAAAAGGAAAAATCTACTGAATTAGATCGTTTTCAATTAGATTTCTTAGCTTTCGGCATTTATGATCATGATAGCCGGTCACCAAGGGCGCCGATTTCTTTGTAAATTTGCGGGGGGAGGGGGCATTAAGATGCAGAAGGCACATATGAGAATTTTAAGACAAATTGCATTCAAATTATGCCAAATATTATATACTCATAAATACAATGCGGTGGCCCACATGAGGTTTCTTTGGGAGAGGCCGGGCCCTCCCGGCTTCCCCAGGATTGGCGCTCTTGTCCGTCACGTATGAAGGATTACTTTCCTCTCGACAATCACACTGTATGTGGAAAGGGAAGGAAGAAAGGATTCGGAAAGGAAGGAAGCGGCCTAGGACCTATATGTTAGGCATCATCCAGGCAGGCATTTTCCTGGTGTGAATAAAGAAAACCCCGGAAAATCTCACTCAGGACAGCCGGCCTGATAAAGGTTTTGCACTTTTTCGACCCAACGGGAACCGTACCCGGGAAAAGTAAACAAATAGGAAGCAAAAAGCAAGTGAAGAAAATAAATGTGGTTGGCAATTGTTAAATACAGCTAAATTAATCTTATCACACAAATTCTGTCATAGGAATTGCACATTCAAGAAACTAGGGGAAATTTGGTAAGAAAAGGGAAATTTTTGTGTCACTTAAGGGAAAGTTTTTTAATGAAACCTACGAACACTGCAATTCAGCTGCTACGCTATCTTGCGAAGTTCACGGCACTGAATTCTTTTCACACTCAACTATATTTTGTAGATGGAAGCGAAGTGGAATTTAGGAGCTGGCGTTCACGGAAGAGAAAAATGAAATGAAATCTTTAAGTTTTACGTCCGTTAGGCTAAAAGAGACGGTGATAATGAAAGATGAGTGAAATGAAGAAAGTGGGGGGAAACGGGAGAACCCCGAGAAAACCCACGAGCACGATGTTTGTCCACCACAAATTCCACACGGCGCGAGCTGGGATCGAACCAGGGATCCCAAGCACCGGAGGTGAACGCTCTACCACTGAGCCACCGCGCCCCCTCTTCACGGAAGAGAGTAGCGAGAAATATTGTCTACAGAAAGTGAATACAGATTTGATGTTGAACTTAAGCGCTGTGGGTAGGGCTTATAAGATGAAAATAAAGACGATTCGGAAGAGTTCAAAATATAATATATATACGCATTTAGACCATAACCTAGATGGGCTAAATCGGAGCTAATTATGTAGTTCTAGTTGTTCAGTTTTCTTGAAGGCGAAGTATTGTGGTGGGAGAACGACATGCACTGTAAAGATTGGTTTTGAATGATGGCCGTCTATTCACCCATCAACTGCATCGCATAATGTTGCCAGATCCGAAGATCAAAACGTAGTGAAATTTTGCTCTAAAAGTAGCGGATTTGAACATGAAAATGAATTATTTTGCAGATATACTTTTTTTTTTACTAATCATTAATGGGAACACCTGGAGTTGTAAATTCCTCAAATGTCTGGGTTGGCAATGGTCAGGAGGAAACTGCAGATCAGGCTATTGGCAGTGGTGTGTTAGGACAAACTCCATACTACATCAAGACTAGTAGAACTGCAGTGTGGAATGATCTGGGTAGACGGTGATAGTATATAATGGGCGACATTTTGATGTTCAAGGAGACATGTTTGCTTTAAAGTCAGTTTTGTAGGTTCATAAACAATCTACAACGTTTATAGTATAATTTTTTTACTGATATTCTTCACTTCTTTAATTCATTCTCTAAATTCTTTATCAGGGTGTCTACAGGAATACCAGAAAATAAATTCATGACTTTTTCATGACTTTTCATGACCTTTTGGTTCAAATTTTCATGACCATGGCGATAAAAATTTACCATTAGTAATAATAAACCCCTACCATCAGTGGTGCATCGGAACTATGCGGGTTGCTAGTCTTAAATATCACTTATTGTGAATCTTAAAGAAAGAATCTAAAATTCTGCCGCCTTGTGCTCGAGCACAGAATAGCACTTACCTAAATACGGGCCTGCTCTTACCAGTGAATCACTCTATACTGTATTTGAAGTTTTAATTCTGAGTATAATTATCCATCTAGCAGAAATTTGTCTGAAATTAAGCACTCAGAGAACTGCCTAAAGACAAAACAAATTATAAAAGAAATTCGTTTTAAAAAAAATAGATCATCAAATTTAAAATCTGCAAACTCAAACGAATAATATTATTTGCATAAGTCTAAAGGCCCAAAAATACACAATTTACATTTCATAGAAGTAAAGAAATAGAAGATTAGAAAGTTGGACAGTAAAAAGTTGTTACTATATTACAGAGACTAGAAGATGAAATGGGAAGCAGCTAGGAAGACAGTAAAGTACCAGTTAGCCAGCACTACCTGGTGGGGGAAATTCTCACAATTACTGACCTGATACAACTGTTTCAGTACATGCAATATGAGGTATAAAAGTATGAAGTATAAAAATATACTCTGAGATTTCAGATTTTCATGACCAGTTGGGTAAATAAAGGACTTTTTCATGGCTTTCATGACCACTAAGCAAAATGTAGGACTTTTTCATGACTTTCATGATTTTCATGACTAGTAGACACCCTGTTTATTTAGGAGCCATACATTTTGGATTTTTTTTAAAAATTGTAGCTCCACTTACTCATTATGTGAATATGGATAATACAGCAACAATTAAATTTGCGATGTTCACGTTTACCCAGCTCCGTACAATTATTGGGCCTAGGCATTCCTGAGACATCAACACAGCCAGTGATACTCCAAAAGTTTACACTCAATAGAAGTATAGTGCTTGCAGATCTGATTTAAAAATACTAAAACAAGAAGTAAACAATTACCAAACATGTTAATTTTACAACTTTTGTTCATTATAAATACAATACTCAGCAAACAAAAGTTCCATTGTATTATACAAAACTAATAATTAGTGATTTCATATATGAAAATAAGAAAGTAGCATATTCTTAAAATTTTTAGTCTGCAGATAATTAAAAATAGCCCAAAAGTAGCGTGTCGCCCAATTTGAAATTTTGGTACCGGGGGTTCTTTTAAAAAAATCTCCCAATCCACCACTTGTAGCCCAATCTGGCAACTCTGGTACAGAATTCAAGCCTCGTTCCTGGTTCAAAGCCCGCGTTAATACTACTCCCGCTCTTCATAACTTCGATTTTATATAAAGACGGCAAACAAAATATTCAAAGTCAACTGGATTGGTTACGAAAATTGTACAAACATTTTTAAAAATTATCTATACCAGAGTTGCCAACCTCAGACAACAAAATTATCATTTTTTTGTCTTTAAAATTATCCTATATTACAAAAATTATCGTATATTCATTATGCACTTGATAATTGTAGAAGCAAGTATATAATATTACTAATAATAGCAATAATATATAATAAACTTATTTAGTAATCTTAGTTTCGAACTCTAAATCGGCATCACTGCCCTCACCATTTTTTTAAAAAAAAAAAAATCCTTATTAACTCCACTCTGAACAACAACATTTTTCCCCTCCCTTGTAAATGTAATTGAATTTAAAGAATGGATAGGTAAAGTTACCATTTGCCAATTCTTAAATAGTTATTGATTTATTTGACAGGGAACGACTGTTGAAAACCTCGGTGTGTGTCTTTTATAATTATTTAATCCATATCTACAGTCAGTGGCGGCGATTGGACATTAAAAGTTGGGGGGCAAGACATGCTCTGAATATTTGTATATCAATGTTACTCTCCCTGGTTGTTTCTAACACTTTGCTTGATGAAAGGTTGTATAACTAATAGGATACTATCTTTTTCAGTTAAAATACCGTCTATCGTATTTCATATTTTAAGTAAATTGACAAGAGCGACGCAAGTAGGTACTAGCCCTCTGTACTCTTAAACAACGAAGGTGTAAGAAAAGATTTGATTCCTTTGCTCACGAACATCTTAAAAATCTGTCTGGAAAATTGTGACGAGATTATTTAATAACAAATTTGCAAAACAAATAAATAAAAAGAACAATATTAGTCATAGTAATGAATAATGAGGTTTTTTTGCTAAAGTTATATTGAAACTGGTGATTAATGAACAACTTATATTTTTAACTAGCTGAAATACCAATTCTACGCATGGATCAGATAAAATATCTATGTAAACAAACTGAACAATGAAAGAAAAACAATCTACCATTTTTTACTACCTTTACATGTCACGGTAAACTCTCCCCCTGAGACCCCCCTGAATCGAATTTTGATAAAAATGCTTCGTTCTGGTCTGGGGCTACGACCAAGGCACCCCTGACCAAAATTTGGTAACTCTCGATCCACTCGTCTGGTCCCCAGGCCACACACAAACAGACAAACATACAAACAAACTATTTATTTTATTTAGTCTATATTAGAAAGATTCCCACATGCTATAAAATGTATATTATTACTCTTAGAAAATGAAAGACAGTAATTACTACAGCATATGCTACGGCATTGACAGAACGGGAAAACAAATAACCAATACATACTCACGCAACGGCAAATGCTATATGGCGCCAGTTTTTTCTATGAACCAGTAATACATACAAAAACTTTACATTTCCAAATGAAATTATATACATTAAATTATTAGGTTATTTCAAAAAAGTGAGGGAGCAACTGCCCCCTTTGGCCCCCCATGTCTACAGTTTATTTGCACATTTAAAAACTGCAAAAATGTTTCTGTTCTAAAATTATCGTTTATTCACCTATTATCACAAGGACATTATCGTATATAGCATTGACAAATTTATCGTATATCACCATAATTATTGTATGGTTGGCAACCTCATCCGTATTGAACTCACTATAAGCGTGGCGGTGATCTAATATAACTTTGGACCTAGCAAAATACGATATTGATACGTCACTATTCCCATATTTGTTTCCTACAGGCATCTTTCATTAATTTACACTTTTAACCGACAGTTAACATCAACAATTCAGGCGCTCCAAACGTTTCATCAGAAGCCATAATTTTGATATTTGCATGAGAAGAGGCTGAAAGAAAAACAAAGCAAAAAAATCATACAACTCGTGTTTCGTTATTGTGGAACGTCAGCGCCATCTGTTGCTCCGATTAAAGAAAAAAAAAGAGCAATGGAACAATATCTCGTTATATGATGGACATTGTTGTAGTTGGAGGTTAAAATGAATGTTTGCCCTGGTAGCTTACGAAGTTAATGGCGAAATAGCTCTGCAAAGAGTGGCCATAATTTTCGTCGGAAGTAATGGTAGTGGGAAAAAAAGAATCAACTCTCGGCTGTAATGTTTTAATGTGCAACGTATACGGAAATTGTTTCAGCAAATGGGAAATGAAATTATTAGTTCTATTATTGAATCTCTTTTTATATAAAAACCATTTAAATTGATTAAACTGTAATTAAATTATCGTTATTTTCAATACATACATATATACTGTATATACACGGTGTACCAAATGTTCGGACTCATAAACTAGCTTATTTATGAATAAAGACACAAAAATAATAGGAAGATAGGAAAGTGGTTGCAAGGAGGGTTTTCAATGTAAAATGGTGGATTTTTTCCAATTGCATCAGCCGTTTGGGCTTCACACCAGTAAGCCACCTTATGCAAAATAGAAAGAAAAACAATGCTTCCAGTTCAGCGGGCTTTGAACGGAACTAGGGGCGACATTCAGAGGGCAGGACGAGGCAATTGCCCCCCCCCCCGGCCCAAGTTTGAGAAATACATATACTTTAATCGATTGTCTACTAATATAGTAGTACAAAACGTGAAAGTCTTTTGTCAGTGGTGTTCTTGGCCCCCTCAAGCGAAGTTTGAAATGACGACTCTGAGTGGAACATCTGGCACAGGGAACGTCCACATTATTATGGGAGGGAACCTACAGAGTTTCATAATTATGTATATGATTTTTGATTGACTGTAGTATTTGTAATTCTGGACAAACAGTTTTGATATGGCAACACTGTGTAGGGTGAGAGTGGGGATAACAGTCACTGGACTTAGGGTCGTTAGTGTATGCCAGACAGGATGGTGGAGCTCAGAGCTGGGTTTAGATTTGGTGGGGCCCTAAGCTACTGAAGATAATGGGGCCCTTTATATGTCCAGCTGAACGTAGGACCCTATATACAGAAATGAACAAACCAGTGATGTTTTAGGAAGCAGGCTAGCAGAAGTGGCTCCATTACATCATAGGGGCCTACACAAAAGGAACACTGTTGCTATATGTAGATTTTACTTTATTTATTATTTTTGTGATATTTTGGAAATGTGTGTTTAATTTTTTGCTTTAATTTTTGGGGTCTCCAAGAGCATGGAGCCCTAAGCTATAGCTTGTTTAGCTTATACGTAAATCCGTGAAGCTGAAACAAACATTCCCAAACTGCTGAATCGGTCGACATGGGTCTATGTAGTGGCTAATTTGATCTCCCGATTTAATACTACCTGACTTTTCTTATCGGGGTGTTTTAAAGGACAAAGTATGTCGACATCACATTATGCCAGCGTTTCCCAACCGGTGTGCCGCGGATCACTGGTGTACCGCGAGTGGGCCGCTGGTGTGCCGCGAGGAAATTGAAACAAAATTATTAATTCTATAGCATTCAAATTGCAAGAAAAATGTATATTGCAGAAAAATGTATATTTGTATTTCACATTACTATAAACCTCTACTATCAATCTACAATTTTGAGTTTCTTACTGACTTACTTTTCTGTACATTTTTAATGTTGAAAAAATTATTTGTTATCATTGTTATGACCATTATTGCTTCTTTATTGTTGCAGGAAATTTCGTAACTTGAAATTTTAAAATATTCAAACCTTTCGACAAAGCAAACGTGCATACAAATTACCTACATTTGTGTTTTAAAAGTAAAAGAGATTTGTTTGTTCGTTCATTATTTAGTGATCTTCCTTCTTTGTGAAAGGTTGGATACAGTTTTCGAAAAAGGAATTGTATTTTTAGAAACCTGAGTCCTATATTTCATTGCAATTGTTGTCAAGTTTTAAATTAAAATGGAAAATATGCATAATGATTTATCACGGGGGGGGGGGAAACCAGTGATCGACTTTTCTTCTCTGTGAGGAGATCAGTAATCACAGAGAAAAAATACCACTGTATTTTATATTTACAAATAATAATAATAATAATAATAATAATAATAATAATAATAATAATAATAATAATAATAATAATAATAATATCTATATGAGTGTGCCGCAAGTTGAAAAAGGTTGGGAAACGCTGCATTATGCAATTTGGCCAAACTACGGGAAGCTATCACAAAAGAGTTTCAGAGGATACCAGTACGGGTCTGCCAAGCTGCTTGTGATTATGTTGCTATTCGTCTCCAGGAATGTATTGATTTTAGATAGTGCATTGGTGGACCAGGCCATGGGGAACAGCGATTAACATTCTTGTAAAGAAAGGTGTGAGTATAATATGTTTATCTTCAATTTTATTTTATGTAGCTAGTTTCTTTGCTGCAGTCTCTGAAACATCATATACATACTTATGTTCTGCCTTGTAGAATACCTCGAATCTGTACCCTAACAACGCTGTGTTGGATGCCCCAAACGACCACCCTGCTGAATTGACAACGTTGCTTTTTTTTTTTAACATGGGACGCCTTAGCAATGTGGAACCCACACGGCTGATGCTACTAAGGAAGTTCCACCAATTTAGACCGAAAACCATCTATTTCTAACAACTTTTCTCTGTTTCTTTTGTGTCTTTAATCATAATGGAGTTGACCTACGGTGTCGAACTTTAAATACACCCTGTATACAAACTAATTATTTCAATTTTAAGTGACTATATTTGTGACTTCGTACCTTTTGACTCATCTGACAGATCTAGATCAAATTTTCAACATGGATGAGGTTCGAGCCTGGGTTGCTTTTTCTTTTTTATCATTTCACTTTGACAGCATAATGTAGAGAACGGGGAAAGGATATATATATAAAAATAAATAAAAATAAAAGTGACTATGTTTGTGACTTAATAACTATTGAGGCACCTGACCGATCTCGATCATTTTTAACATAGATGAAGTTCGGACCTGGGATTTTTTTTTATCATTTCACTTTGATGGTGCAACATAGAGGAGAGGGAGATGTATAAAAATGATGGAAAATGACCGATACTAGAGTCGAACCCATAGTTTTCGGTTCGCTGAAAGGAAAAAAATGAAATGAAATTATTGAATTTAAGGCCCAGGGTTATGTCGGTGAGGCTAAAGGAGACGGTGATGATGAGAGATGAGTGAAATGGTGGAATGAAGAAAGTGGGAGGAAACGGGAGAACCCCGAGAAAACCCACGCACACGGTGTTTGTCCGCCATCTGTTCGCTGAAAGGAATAGTAACACTTCCGCTGTCCTTTAAATTCAAATTCATCCTTGTAAGTCCAAAATGAAACTTATTCTTCCCGTGTGAAAAACTTGGAAAACTGCTAGTACTACCGGTCACGCGACTATTGTTAGCAACGTAAAGTTTGGGCATAATAGTCCTTTTATCCTGAAGACCAGAGATAAGATAGGATTTTTTGAAACATACATCTTAAGGGGGATAAAGAGTGTTCAATTTCCTACCAAGAATTAAATATCTCAGGAATCTCTGAAGATAAAAAAGATGAAACTAGACATATAAACTCTTCATTCAAAATAAGAGAATAAATGTTTAAGCGTTTGCGAAAACGAGACTTTTAAGGAGGGAGGGGAAGGGGAGACATTTCTATAGTACCCATAGTTCCCTTTCTACATTCAGAAAATTCCAAATGCATGATTCGCATAAGTTGAAAAATTCAGTATATAAATTTAATTAGAATTGTATCCTAAGGTACAAAAAAAAAAAAAAAAAAAAAAAAACTGCTGCAATCAGGGGCAGCTTTAGGATTTTAATTTTGTGTAGGCCCGCTCCCTCGCTTATGGATACATATACACATTTGATTTTTTAAATGACAGTAGGAAATTACCTTTACAGTAGTGGTTGATGCTATTTGTTAACTATTTACCATTTATATAAATAGGGGGAAATATATTTGCTCTTTATTGGATCTTTCAGTGTTTATTTATTTTTCAAAATTCTGGGGTAGGTCCGTGGCCGCTACCCTCGGGCCTAACTGCCAAAGCCACCACTGCCTGTAATACCCATACTTTTTTTTAAAAAAAAAAAAAAAGTAAGTGACGGATGTGATGATTCGTTTAACCCTTTGACTACCATTTTTTTTAAATGTGAACATTCTTTCATATGTACGACTTCTTTAATGTGGGGTATTCCTGACATCTGTACACAGTTTTGGAAACTGAACACAGTCCCCTGGTCACATATGACCCGATAGGAGAACAACATGCATTTTTTTTAAAAGAATTTTGTAAGAACAAATTTTCAACGATGTTTGAATTATTCGCATGAGATCCATGTCTTCCGTTGGTAGTCAAAGGGTTAAGCTGGAGAAGTGAAACTCAATGTATAAATAATTAATTAAGAATAGAGAAATGCCTTTTATTTGTTAGCGTTCCCCGCAAATTACATTCTTAATGCTGACCGTGAAAAATAATAGAATTCGAGATTTCAACAGATTTACATGTCCATGGCACGTGCACGTCGAGAAAGTTATTTTTTTGTAGGTGTATGCATTTCTTCGTTCCGATATATGTACACTTCGCATCAATAAAATTGTGATAGAAAACACCATGCAGATAGGCCACCCTAATAACACCTTCGTATCACATAATTGTGTCTGGTAAAAGGACCCCTTTCTTTCCTCCCTTCGTCATTCCTCTACTAAAATCAGCAAATCATGTATTAGTATCGATAAAATGAAAAAATAAAAGCGAGACGAAACAAGATTCATAAGGTAATGGAGAGGGAATTTAAACACACACACCAGGGCCGTAACTTGTGGGGGGCAGGGGGCAACTGTACCCAGGGAAGTTCCCCGCCGTTCGAGGGGGCCCATTTTAAGACAAAATTTTCTTACTCCTTATACGATACGAACATGAAATCATAAATGAAGCATCAAACAGGTTCAATACATTACATAAACGAAACAGCACATAAAAGGTAAATAAAACATAAATAAATCGTGGGCACATTTCGATATATATTAGGGGCCATTGAAATAATATTTATTCGTATGGCTTTGAAATGTGTCAATATTGTTCCCTTGATTAATTTGTCATGTATAGAACGGCCCCGCAGATCTTGCCGTGCAAAAGGGCCCACAGGCTCCGGGGTGCCTATAAAGAGTAAGAGAAAGGTGGAAAGATGAGCCTCAAGAATTATGAAAAACTTTTCCTAGGGGGCCCAAATACGCGTATTAATGCTTGCCTCCCCCCCAGGAAAAAAATGTAAGTTACGGCGCTGACATACACGCAATGAAAAATTGAAAATAATGGACGTTTGTTAGACAAAGGTACAGAAGGTACTACGACGTATCACTTTTTAAATTTGAATTGTGTTCATGTTTGCTGATTTCAGTATGGGAGGGACGAAGGAAGGAAAGAGAAGGGGGTCTCTTTACCAGACACGATTATGGAATACCTAGCTGCACGCATTTTCTGTCACAGTTTGTTTGATGCGAAGTATAAACTTGCCTTGAGGCCATCGGTAATATTATGGATATCAATCCAGAGGCGTTTATGAAATTTTCTTTCTTATCTTCCAAAACTAAAACTAGTTTTCTGAAGGATGAAAGATCAAAATTTGCCATTTTCCCCAAAACGGCTTAAATGACTTTGTTCATATTTCATAAAGCAATATCTCACTAAAGACTGTATAATATAATTTAAGTCGTTTTCCTATGAGAAATCAAGAAGGGGTAGTTTACTTTATGGGGTTGGTCTTTTGTGGATGGTTTTCTCAAAAACCATTCAGGTAATATTATTCACCAGACATAAATATATATTTATTTAATAACCTGACAATATTACAGGTCACTTACACGTGTTAATATGTTTAAAGTGTACGAATGTTAGAAAAAACGGACTACATGTTTAATTTACTATCCAGCGTTACTTTCTGTTTATTTTGACTGCTGTTCATTAATGCTTCGCACTAATTTCATTGATTGTTTCTCCACCGAAATCTAAACATTAATCTCTCTTTCTCCCGTATGTCGCAAACTGGGCGGACGTAATTGTACGTATGTAACGTAGTACAAATCTGGTTATCGGTTTTCGTATGTTGATTCAGCTGTATAACGTACAACACAACCGAAACACTTCTTTTTTTTCTTTTAATTATGTTTCGCCCGATGTAATATTAAACACTGCTTCGATACGTTGTATGTTAAAACAAATACTGTCAAACCGGTAACTTTTTTTAAGATATGATATAAATTGGATCAAATTTATTATCGTAATATTACTCAAGTTACAGTGATTGATAGATTATTCCACTTCAGAAAATGACATTCAATCTTTCTGATCGAGTATTCGAAAATGAGAAAAGCAAAAAGTACCAGCTTCCAATAACTATTTTTTTTATTAGAGTTCAATTTAAAACGTTTACACACACACACACACATCTCGCGTATCTACCTATGTATATATACCTAATAGGAGTACACACATTAGGTTATTTTTCGACATAGTCTCCATGTCGGTAGATGCATTTGTCGCATCCTGAGATGAGTTTGAAGATTCCCACCTGGTAAAAATCCTATCCGTGCGTGTTTAGCCACGTTGTCACGAAGTGTTTCACTTCTTCGTCTAAAGCGAAGCAACAGCTTCCTAGGTGTTTTTTTTCAAGTGTGGGAATAGGTGAAAATCGTTTGAAGCGAGCTCCAGGCTGTAGGGACGGTGGTCGATGATGACCCAGCGCTCCTGGCCGGTGACATTTTATCTACAAGCCGCAAACTTTCGACACCATTCTGTAACATGCTGACGAGACATTACAGTCTCTATGTAAACCTCTACCAGCTGCTGGTGAATTTCAGCCGCGCACAAAAATCGAATAATTAACCAGACCTTTTTCGATACACCAGTTTTCGAAACGAATCGCAATTTGTGTTTATTTATAACTAACACCGTAGGTGGAAAGTGACTGAAACTCTGCACAGTTTCCAAACCCATGTGTTACAATTACAGTACAATCCTCATTCCTCAATAGCAAACGAAACTCCAGAAATATTGTCTTTGTAACCTTTGTTTCTGATTCTCTCTCGTATCCTCCCTCAGATAAGCTAACAAATATTTGCGAATTCAACTACAATTGAAGGAAGGAATTGAAAGAGGAGTAATTGTGAGTAGATCTATAATAACAGAACCTCAAGTGATTAGGTAAATAATGTATAAAGGAGGTTTATGTTCCTCCGATCTCCGGGGAGCAGCAGGTTAACCTCAGCCGAACTATTTTTGAGAAAATCATTTATTTTTAAAAAATTTCACCCTTACGTAAACTACAGTTTTGCGAGTAGGAAGATTTTTTAATAGAACAAAGACCCTATTAAATCACATAAAAGCCTTCAATTTAAAATTTGACCCAGAGACATTGAACGGTATGATTTATAGGAAAATGCAATACATTAGGATGAACTGACGAATATTATAGATACAGGTTTTTCCTTCCGTCAGTTAAGACCCCCTTTGGTAGATGAGTTCAATACATAGCGGATGAAAAGTAATCGAAAATCGAGGTAATGGACATAGAGCATGTCCTGAGATATAGCCCTGAGGGGAAAATTTGTAGCTCCAGGGGACATATTCTCCGAGGTATCCTCTGAAATCATCACTGGTTCTGTTTTATCTGTTATTTTGTTTGAATCTTTACAACTTTACCTCTTCGTGCAGCTGTGCACAACAAAAATGACCCTAAATTTGGGAAAGAAAAACAACTGCATTAATATGCACATTCTTTTGTCCTTTTTTAAAAACAAAAAAACATTTACTCTATTCCCCGTGGCAATGCAAACGACGTGACTTAAAAGATAATTATGTTCTACGTTCTCATTCCCAATTATATATGTTGGTGTTTCACGTATAACGAGCTCATACAATGAGGGTAGAATGTGGTTTCATATCAACACATTTCGGCCAGAGAAGAAAAGAAGTTTGCTCCATTTTATATTTCTACCTCTTTGCACATGGTCCATATTTGTAAAGAGAATAGAAGCTAGAGAGCAAGATAAATGTTGAACAGTTTGGTTCGTTGGTTATGTGAGGAAGATTCCAACTACGAGACACAAGAGATATTCTTTCCGATGTTTCTCTTTTTCTCTCCAGGATTTTTTCCAGAAAGGATTCCAGCATTACAAGCCATATGGGCCATCATATGTCCCACTGAGGAAAGAATATTATTATTTCTTGCGATAAAAAGCAGTGACATAAAAAGCTTGACACTTATGAATAGGAAAGGATTGGGAATTCAAAAAAGGAAAAAAAATGTGCTAGAAATACGCCAGCGATTTGAACATGGCATTTTATTCCCTAATTTTAGTTGCGAGTAGAAAAATAAAAGATAATGACATCTACCTCTATAATTCTATTTCTGCTTCCCTTCTTTTTTGTTATTTTTCTAACTTTTTTTGCTCACATAATGCTTATATCTGAAGAAGTATTTTGTTTAAGTTTTGTCTACTTTGAAAGAGAAGAATCATCCACTTTCCCCTGCCATTTACTTATGGTCTTATTCAGTGGTAGAATCAATTGCATCTGATTGTTTATTCTCCTTCCGTTGCTTTTTATTTACTTTTTCTGAAGAAGTGATTTTTCTCTCTTGTTGTTTCAGTTGCCTCAGTTTGGATGAATCAGGGATTTACATTTTTATGGCATGATTTTATTTTAAATCATGCTCTTCTAAACTTTTCTCTTTCTTTTTAGCTCTTGGTGTAAGCATACGGAAGCTTATACTTTCACTCCAGGTTTGTGTATGTGTATGTATTTGGTACTTTATTTCTCGGCAACTACTGGCCAGATCTGGACCAAATTTGATGATCAAGTAGCCATCGTCTAGGGAATAATGATCATTATATTTGGTAGGTGAGATTGGTTAGGGTCTAAATTTGTGACCGCCAGGGAGCTTTGAAGTTCATTTCTCCGCACGACTATCTTGTTTAATTTCTTTCGTTACTTTTTACGATAAGAGTAAGAACCCCAAACATCTTGATTTCTGCCTGGAAGAAAATAACTGAAAAGGAACAAAAATAGTAATACAAAATTTTAAGGTATACTAGGTTTTAGTTCCTCATCCGTTTTTTGTATTTGGATTTTTTTCTGCGTAACATTTGTTATCGTTATTTTCACAAAAGGACGAAGTTCTCAATTCAACCCGTTTATATACATATATGTTCTGGGCATGCTCACACATAATTTCAACATAGTGCACCGATTTATATATATAATTTTTTATTCTGAAAGAGTATACCTTCCCGCTCCTATATAAATTTCTTTATAATCTTTGGAGCTTCAATCTCAACGGATGCTAGATTATGTCAAAGTAACATGCTTATAGGCAACCATACACTCCTTAGAATGTTTATGGTTGCATAACAGCATAGGGGTTTTACTGCAAAGTTTCACAACAAGATTATTCTGTTTCTTTGTATTTTTTAAACAAGTGAGTTACGTGCGTGTGAAGCCGGTTAAGGTTTTCTTTAAAGTTTTATACTAATTATTCACCTGTACTTTCTACTTCACCTTTTCTTTACGTTCTTGATTTTTGTTATTTAACCTGCATCGTTCATCAAGACAATAGTAAAAGAACACTAAACACTACACTGATAAAAGATTTTATTTTGAACTTGTTTTAAGCTTTGGAATGTTTCATTCCAACTTTATTTGTTCTCTAACTTTCCATTTGTTTCTTAAATTTTATTTATTTTTATTCATGCAACACAATTTACACAAAAAACATGAAAGGACAGACATTAAAATATTTTTTTGTGTAACTTTCCGAAAATGGAGTATTATTATGTAAATGAATTTATTGAAGTCTAGCAGTTCTCGATTTGATGCCTGCCAGCTAATATAGTTGAGCACTCTAAAGCATTGGGATGTGGACAGGTATAAGTCCGTTCAAGGCATGGATGATTAATATTTCATCTTCACTATTCATTTCATTATCATCAATCATTTATCATAATTCACCTTAAGCCTAAAGGGTACAACTATGTGAGTGAGACTCAAATATAAAGAAACTCTACTAAAGATAGTAAACGGGAACATGCCTATACTAGGATTAGGAATTAGATTCTGCGCTTTCAGCATCGTCACGTATGAGGGATGACGTCCCTCGAAGATCACACTATCCGGGGAAAGGGAAGGAAGGAAGCGGCCTGGGACCTAAATGTTAGAAACTATCACGATATTTGCCTGTGTGAATGAGGAAAACTCAGAAATAAACTCACTCAGGTTGGATGACCTGAAAAAGCTCCTACACTTTTTCGACGGAGTGTCTCCACTGGGAATCAAACCTGGAATCGCTCGCACCAAAGGCGAGAGCGTTAGCGACTACGTTACTTGGGGCCACGGAACATGCCTAGAATTTTCAATTTCGTCCAGTAGATGTCGACCGTTGGAGGACGTTTACTGCCATCTAACGGTGTTATATGTAACTTCTGAGATTCTTTAATTATACACCATTGTTTCAATAGTAGAAAAGAGATTATGAATAACCATCGTTAACCGTAACTCGTAGCCGTAACCTGTCACCGTAACTCGTGAAGGTATTAACAGATTGACTCCATTAGTGAACCGGTCCGAGATAATCACTCTAGCTTTGTAGTGAATAAAACACAGTTCAAAATTTCGTTTCCATTCAAAAGTTATTATGTAAAGTAGAACGTACTTCACGATTGCCCGTTAGGATGTTAATATATTGACTGCGCTAAGGCCCTCCCTTGTGCTATCCTAATTAAAAAATCACTTGTGCTATCCTAATTAATAAATTGTCTGGATAGCAGAGACAAGTTACGGCCTAAAAAAACCTACTCATTCAAGGTGATGTGATGAAACCAAGCCGCACTACCGAGAAATATAAGAGCTGCCCAAGATATATGGTTATGCAGAAAAGTTTGAGAGTCCCACGGACATCATTTAGGAAGGACAGGGGAATAAACGCAAGCAATCTAATAAATTGTATACTAATTAAAAAAAAAACATGAAACTTTTAAGTCGGTGGACAATTTTGCTCGTATCTGGTAAAACCTGAAATGACGCTACTAGAGAGACGTTAATCCAATAGTGGATTGGTAATTGTTGGTATGGTGCTAGTAACATGTAAAACATTATTAATAAAGATGTAAATATATTTGAAGATCAGGAGAGTAAATTAATATTTTTTTAAAATATATTTTAGGTAAAAAAAAACACACATACACATCTCAGAAAGGTTCTGTACTACATAGTTTCTCATAGGAAAACTAGAATACAAATATATTCAATGAATAGAGAACTGTGTCAGTTGAAGATTCTATACTTTCTACTTCCTACTTTCTGATCATTCTTTTATTTAATGTTTCTTCAATTTTCTCAATCCTTTCATGCTATTCCCTGCTTCACACCTACTGCAAAAATACCTAGCAATCGGTTTTGACACAATTAAGTTTCGAAACAACGCCCATATGCATCCACTTTATTCTACCGTTTTAATCATAATTTCATAAAAGAGGTCATTTCAGTTTTACGTCCTACGAATATGCCGGCTAGGCTAAAGGAGGCGGTGATGATGAGAAATCAATGAAATGGTGGAATGAAGAAAGTGGGAGGAAACGGAAGAATCCCGAGAAAACTGATGAGCAAGGTGTTTGTCCATCACAAATTACATACGGCGCGAGCCGGGATCGAACCAAGGAACCCAAGCACCGGAGGTAAACGCTCTACCACTGGGCCACCGCGCTCCCCAAAGAGAGATGTCATTTATAGAAGCCGATGTAGTTTTATACTTCCAAGATATGCTACACACAAGCACTGTAAGTCTTGAAGAACATCTTTGTCCGGTTATTTGTTTGTCGAACCAAAACAGTACGAGATACCAAGATGCAGTGTTCTGCAATTAATTCAGCGTCCCAAGAATAGGTTTCATCTCCTCCGTTTACTTTCTTTTCAACTCGAAAGTGGTTCAAGTTAGTCATTTCCTTTTTCAATGTTTATTGCCGTAAGAACGAAAACGGTGATAGCTAGCTAGAAGGTCTTTCCTGCAAATGACTCAGGGTCTTAAGAGAACATTCCAGCACAATCCGCAATACTTTACCAAAACCGGAAGTGATTGAACTATACTACTACTTTTGGTTCCAATACTGATTTGCATAGTGCAAAACCGGTAAGAGATACCGAGATATGTTTTTTTCTTGCAATTGATTGAGCTTCTGAAGAATAGATTCCAATTTCCCAATAACCCTCTATTCAGACCGGAAGTGATTCAAATTAACGTTTTCCGGTTTCAATATTTAACGCCACAGAACAAAAATAGTAATATATAGCGACCTTTGTTTTCTGCATTCAATTCAAGAAAACATTCTACCATAACCCGTAACACTCTACCAAAACCGGAAGTGTTTCAAATTTACTACTATTTCCGGTTTCAATACTGATTTCCATAGAGAAAAATGGTAAGAGGTACGGAGATGCGGTTCTTTTTGTAATCAATTTAACTTTCCAATAATTGATTCTACCTTTTCTATTAGCCCATTATTCAAACCGTTAAGTCCTTCAAGTTAACTATTTCCATTTTCAATATTTATCGCCATAGAGAAAAACTGTAATAGATAGTGACAAACGTTTTTTTTTCAATTGATACAGTGTCTCAAGAGAACACATTATTACAACCCACAACAATCTATCAAAACTGAAAATGGTTAAAATTTACTGTACTTGTGGTGTCAATACTGATTTCCGTAGAACATAAACTGTAAAAGATATTGAAATGGAGTTTCTTGCAATCGAATCAAATTCCAAAGAGTACTTCTAATCTCTTCCCTTAAGCATCTAACCAAGCCGCAATTAGTTCAAATTAAATTTTTGTACTAATTTACTAATTTTTTAATTTTGTACTAATTTTTCCACTGCGTCGTGCTTAACCAGCGACCTGTCTTGGCGTCTGCGGTCAAATTTCTCTGTTGTGCCTCACTCATTCACCGAGGCACACACTCAACTGTATAGCGTGATTTGTAATGAGAAATACTAGTGAACGTCCAGACACACACACAGAGACAATTACACACTGTCCTTCAAAATAGTTGAAGCATCATTTTCTCTTTTGACCTGTCTTGTTTTGAGCTTTTGCATTTTAGAGATGATGGCGATTTCCAGGTGGCTGCTTGTCTCGTTAATTGTGGATCATAGCCAAGACTCCGTGTTTCATCTAATGTTATTATCCGGTTCAATAACATTCCATCAGCGTCAGACTTTTAATCGTTGGTCTTGTGTCAGAATGGGTGATACACGGTGCTGGTTGGTACGCGACATGTTCGTCATTCGTCGGAATGTTGAGACACGTACCATGGCTGATCCGTACTCTGCTGCAATGTCATCTACCAACTGGGAACGGCTAGCGCGCACAACCATTGCGTCTTCTTCAATCTTGCGGTCTGTTCAGACTGTTGTCGGACGACCTATTGTTTCATAATCCTCTAAACTGTTTCTCTCCTCCGAAAACCGTTGGTGCCACTTAAACACTGAGCTCCGGCTCAGGGCGTTTTCACTCTACACTTGCCTGATCATCTCCAACGTTCCTGCAGCGGATTTGCCTAGTTTTTGGCAGAACTTGATGTTTACCCGTTGCTTAAACTGTGACATTCTCCAAGTCCGACGCGACACAATCAACTCCTTTCACAACATAAACAGTACGTCTGTTTACACTCTATGCACACACCTGCCTCTTGCTGGGTCGAGAGATGAACTTCCACTGTATCATCCAGGATATCTCTCTCAGCTGTAGTATACCACTATCACCACACTGCATCCAGTCCACGAACTTATTGACTGTAGTAGTATATTTAGTATTTCATTTATAGTGAGTTTTAACCCACGCACACGGTGTTTGTCCACCACAAAGTTCACTTGGCGGGGGCAGGGATCGAACCCGGGACCCCAAGCACCAGAGGTGAACGCTCTACCACTGAGCCACCGCGGCCCCTTCAAACGGATTGAAAACAGAATCAATTGCTAAAAATGAACCCAGCTTATCACTACTAGTATAAAAGTTTTCTTTTATTTAAAATTGAAACTAGGATAGAATACAAGAGAACTGAGGAAGTAAATATAATTTGATATTCATATATTCATTCTTCAATACCAAACGCTGAGCCAGTTTATTCAAGCCGTTTCAAAACTCAACAATAATAATGTTCTCTATTTTTACTTGTAGCCGGATGCTTCACAAAAAGAACTTTTACCCTCCGTTACTGAATATGTATGAATATGTGGATATGTCCTGTGTGTGTAGACGTGTCTGTGCTTACAAAATGCCTGAATATGATTTTGTTCTTGACTTTAGAAATAAAAGGGAAAATTTTCATATTATAGTTAAATGTCTGTATAAATGTAGCCCTCAAGGATGTCCTTTATATGCAAATACTAGCATAATAATTAGGACAGTAGTTAGAAAAAAATGTTGTTGTCCAGTATTATGAGACATTAAAATGGAAATAAAAGACACACACATTCTTTCGGACGATGAAATTTTATGTCATCTTTCACAAGAGTTTTGGATCAAATGTATAATATGCATTTAGTGGGAACATTTTAATTTTATGATTCATATGAAAGATAAAATGAAAAACAAACCAAAAAAAAAAACTGTTTCAGAACAAGAAAAGTGTTTATATGATGTAAACATTGAAATAGAAATTATGACGTCGTAATACGTATGTGTTGAAAATATTAATAAATAGTAGCGTAAATGAAGACCTCCAAGAAGTACAACGTGCCATATCAAATTTCTCTATATGACAATATAAAAAGTGCAAGAAGATATAAGATAAATGAATTCGAATTGTTACACTTCTGAACTATGATATCAATAAATATAGATAATATACGCGAGAGTCGATTTCAGAAGTGCTCTTTTCAGGTACCCACCCGGAAACTTTTGTAAGGAGGGGGTCAAGCTGTAGGAAGGGGCCCAATACTGCAAGCCCCTACGTCTGTGTAGTATCGAACTGGTATTATTCTGTGCCCGATAAGTATAGTTGTAAAATACTTCCACCTATATTTTCGGAAAAAAATGATGAAGCTGCATTGTTTTTATAAGAGAAAGAGTACAGATGAAGTGTAAAATAAAATGATCACATTACATCAATCATTTCCCTGTTAAACAAGTATTGTTTTATTAGGAAAGTGTACAAATGTTTGTTGAGTTAGGAAGTTTTGGGGGGTTCGTATCCGGTGGACACCCCCCCGCCACGTGGGTGCGCCCCTGACCCTTTCACATTCGAGACGAGACAGGAAATTTCATGAGTCTCGTGGATAACACTACTTTACCCAAGTCTTAAACTTCAAACATTGTTTTAGTGTTAACATGGTTTACAGTTTTTTTTTAAAAAAAAGATGAATTAATAAACTGATTTTAAGGAAACAATGAACAGCATTTATCAATTTTTAAAGGTACAGTGTGCTCCGGAAGTGGGAGTACCCCTAATTGGTCTTTTCTGACGGTAAATTTGGTAACATTTGGTAACATTTGTTTGGTAACATTGCTTGGCATTGTCTAGTAACATTGCTTGGTAGGATGGAGCACGAGCGCACTTCGAGCACCTGAACCAGACGTTTCCTGGCCGCTGGATTGGAAAAGGTTGTGCATCTTCACCAGCTCCCTTTGCCTGGCCTCTAAGAAGTCCCGATCTGACGACACCAGACAATGCTCACTGGGGTTTCATAAAGCAACAGGTAAGAAACATTCGATATCACACAACGCAGGAATTACGAGCAGTTGTAGAACACTCTTTCATCCTCGTGACTCCGGAGTATCTCCGCAAAACATCTGCGAGAACTTGGCGCAAATTCAGCTGTGTTACGACATGGATGGTGATCATACCGATGTTTATTACTCTTAAAGCTTCATATAACTGTGTACAGACATTATACCATAACTAACACTATACTATGGAAACTAAAGGGGTGGGATACGCCCACTTCCGGACCACCCTGAAAACAGTCATTATACAATAAACTCAAGTAATAAATGTAGTGTAAATGCTATAACAGATTCTTCGTGGGTCTTTGGTGATGCAGAAGAATTCTAATAACTTCTAGATGAAATTAAGACCAAAACGTCATGGACAACAATTTTGTACATTACAAATCGACAAATTTTTCGATACGAAACGAGAAAATAATTCGAGAATCGAGACATACGAGAATTGTACCAACTTAGCGAAACGAGACGAGACAAGAAAACCCTTATTTCCCGCCTCGTAGACAGTATCAAGCTTAGGAAGTTTCATGGAACGAGGCAGTACGTCTGTCGACAGTCATCGGAGCCAAAATGGCAAGATAGTTACAGTAAGAGAGGTGTTTTTTTTTTTTTTAAATATGGATTTAGTACTCAAAGAATACTTGTTCCATTTTTGCGCTCAATAGCCTATTCAAACCATTTCCAGTTTCAACATTTATCCCGATATAGAACGAAAATTTAATATCCGGCGAGATTTTTTTTAATGTACAGTAGAAACTCGATTAACCGTCACTCTTTTAACCATCACTCTCTGTTATCCGTCACTGCTCCGGACAGTACTGTACTTTAAATGTGCCGTAATTGACGCCGTAATTTAATTACAGCGTCATTAATTTAATTTAATTTAATTGACGTATATAATTTAAATACAGTATAAACATGTATTATTCACTTGTATAAGGTTATTTATTTCTTCCAGAACCTTTTAAATTTACTTACTGTAGAGGTTTATAACGATATTTCTGTTATCCATCTATTCGCTTAACCGTCATGGTCCTGGTCCCGAGGGTGACGGTTAATCGAGTTTCTAATGTATAGCTTAAGCATCTCAACAATAGGTTCCATACGTGAGTTTATTTCTCTAATGAAATTGGAAATGAAGAAATTTACAAACACTCTCGTGTTCAATCTTTTTTTATATATATAGAGCAACAGCAGTAACAAATAGAGGGCATTACCTTCTGAATTTAGAATTTTCAATTTCAACATTAGTCACCGAAGAGCAAAAGCGTTTAAAAAAGAAGAAGAGTTAAGCGTCTTAAGAATAGATACCATTTGTGGTTTAACCTTGCACCGCTATCGCTTTCAGTTTGAACATTGAATCTTCATAGTTTAGAAGACAATCTTAGATTCACAATGAGAAACAAAACCAACTTCTTTCATGTTCATTTCTTTAAAGAAGAAAAAAATTAAGCAGTCATCCATTTCGACATGTTACTTTAGTATATTTTATTTGACTATTAGTTGTTTTGTAGTAAAAGGTCTTGTTAGAGGTTTCTTATTGTTTCCACACTGATCTTTGTTTCGAAAAGGGTTGAAGATGTTAAGAAACAATAACGTAAAAATTACATTGACTTCTACGTAAATATTAAATCTTTCATGATATAAAGTTATTTTACACTGGGAGAAAAAAAATGCAGACTATCGAAATCTACCAAGATTATTGGCACACACAATATTTTCTGTACTAGGGTTCGTACAGGTTCGTTGCTTAGCCATAACCAAACTGTACATATGTCCCGAAATAGTCGAAGATCATGTGTGTCCTCCGTTGGCACGTGCAGGACACAGAAACATTATCTGGTGGCGTACGGACATCACGCAATACAGAAAACCTGAACCACAACACAAATTGTAGTTTTCCTGCCGTGGCAGAAGCTCCAAGAAAACCACATGTAGCCGGAATCTACGGGACTTTTGTTTTAAATGCGCTCGATTTTGCTATCCATATATGTTTGAACATAATTAATAAAATAGAAAGCAAACCAAAATTTAAATCAAAGATATACGTTAATGCACTTTGCTGCAGATACGGTGATTGTCTTTTCTTTTAAAGCCAGGACCTTAAAACAATCATTTTCTCAGCGAAGCTTCTAATGACTTACTTTCTTAGTTTTCTGTCATATTTTTCCAAGTAAATTTTGAGAGAACGTGTTGTAATAGGCCCATGTAAATCTACAATTAGAATTGAAAATAAATATCCAAATAGGAGGTACTAATGCAAGGAAAGGTATAAAAATAAGGACAAATCGGCAAATATTTTTTTTATTATGATTTATTTGTTGTATCTATTTTTGCACTACTACCGAAGAAATTATTTCAAGTTAAATTTCGTTAGACTTACATTTTGCAAGGAAGAGTGACATTCTTAGCTATTATTATTTTGGTGTAAGAATATCGTAATTTTTTTATCATAATAAAATATCCCTTACATAAGCATAGTAGCCTAATAGGGGCTAATATCCCTATCACTAAAAGAAGTAGATGAATTTGATTATTCTACAAAGTATGTCTCCTAAGAATTTTAATACTCTAGATTAGTGTGACTAAAAGTCCATTCTGCTATCGTCTGTTTCAGAATAAAACAAACTACCAGGTACATTTTCAGGAAGATTAGATGGGTCTAGGTCAAAGCTCCCACACTCAAGAAATGTCAAAACGCTCACAAAATCTGTCATAATTCTTACACAAATGGACACATCTCCCAAATGCACAAACGGTCAAAACTCCCACAGCAAAAACTCCCACACTCAAGAAATGTGAAAAACGCCCACTCAATCAGACATAACTCCCACACAAACGGACAAATCTCCCAAATGCACGAACGGTCATACCTGCCACAACAAAACCCGCCACACTCAAGAAATGTCAAAACGCCCACAGAATGGGTCATGACTCCCACAATGGACAAAACACCCAGATATAGCAACGGTCACAATCCCCACATAAATGGACAAAACTCCCACACAAATATACAAAACTCCCACACGCAGAAATTGTCAGAACCGCCACACAAATGGCCAAAACTCCGACACAATCGGACAAATCTCTCACATTTTGAAATGATCCTGGTTGCACGTCTTGTAAGTTTCAAAAAAGGAAAATAATAAAAAGAAATCCAAAAAACGCTTATGACCGAAAGTACAAGAGATTTGTCCACCTATCACCTTGTCCACTTTGGATCATAAGCGGTTTTTGGACTTCTTTTTATTATTTTCAGCGTGTGAAACATAAAAGACGTGCCACCAGGATCATTTCAAAGTGTGGGGGATTTGTCCCATTGTGTGGGGGTTTTGTCCATGTGTGTGGCGGTTGTGACAATTTCTGTGTGTGGGAGTTTTGTACATTTGTGTGCGAGTTTTGTCCATTTATGTGGGGATTGCGACCGTTGCTATGCGTGGGAGTTTTGTCCATTTGTGTGGGAGCTATGACCGTTGAGGGCTATGACCGTTTATCTGTGTGGGAGCTTTGACTGTGGGAGTTATAATCGTTCGTGCATTTGGAAGATATGTCCATTAGTGTGGGAGTTATAACCGATTGTGTAGACGTTTCGACATTTTCTGAGTGTGGGAGTTTTGGCTGTGGGAGTTATGACCGTTCGTGAATTTGGGAGATTTGTCCATTTGTGTGGGGTTATGACCATTTGTGTGGGCGTTTTGACATTTTCTGAGTGTGGGAGTTTGGATCTGCTCCCGATTAGACCTTCACTAATATATTACCAACAATCATCTATGATATCACCTGCAATAAAGAAAGGAATCTTTTAGTTACATTTGGACCTACCCTCGTTCACTTTTTAAAGAAAAGTGTTAATGTTTCAAAGGTCTCACAATGTAGTATTTGTTTTTCTAAAATAAAATTATAAAATGAATAAGAGAACGATGTAGGTGGTGTATTTTACCTATTTGTTAAATAGTTTTGGAGCTTAATTTTAAATATTTTGCTTTTGTTTAAATATACATCCTTCAAAGTTTATCACCATACAGCATTCCAGGGGATTCCTCGTTTCGTAAGGGCATTCCTTTTATTGATGATATCTTTTTTTTAAGGGAGTTTAAGCGTTTATCATTGCATTGAGTGACATGGTCCAGTGGAGTCACTGTATGAGTGACATAATTCAGAGAAATGGCCAACGAGGTCACCTAATCTCGATCCCCTTGATCTTTATCTCTGGTGTGATCTATAAGCACAATATAAAAATCCGGAACAGACACGATCTTGAAGAACATATTTGTACAGGCCTGTAACAACATCCCGTAAGAAACTTCAACGTATACAAATCGATGGATCCAACGTCTGCAGCTATGCTTTACCCATAACGAACAACATATTAAACATATTCTGTAATTGTACAAGTATGTACACCTGTTTTTATTCTGTAAGGTTTTTGTGCAGTAACTTTTGGACAATAATAGTTCAAGTTTGTTGAGTGTTAAATGCTCATAACTTTCAAATGACAACATATATTATGTAAAATCCAATTACATAAACAGATAAAAGGAGATTTTCTAGTTTGGTTTGATACCCAACATGACTCCTCTTTTTATTTTGTTTTAAAATCTTAACTCAGTACAGGTGACAGTCTTGAACAAGAAGTACTCTCAAACATAAGGCCTTATCTTCATATACAATGATGAACTCGAAACAGACGACACTTCCCCTTTCGGAGAAATAAAAGTCTTACGGAACTTTTGACTCATCTTGCACGGACAGTAATTATCAGAATGCCAGTTTTTCGCACAGGAACAATAAGGTTTATGAGAAGTATTTAAAAAAAAAAATATGTACAAAATTCTAATTTTAAAATACTTGTCAATAAAAGCTCAATTTTGCAAAATATTACGCTCGCAAAACCAAATCAAATTGTTTTGTTAAATCCGGAAACATTCTATTCTACCCAATCCATGGAAATCGTTAGACAACATTTTTAGTCAAACCCTGTCAGCTCTGCATTTTTTATGGTTGCCTTTAAAGTATTTTGACAAAATTAAATCACATTCTTGCATATGAAATGCAATTTTTTTTTTCAGTTTCGTGGAAATTTGTACCCAAAATTTATCCCTTAAGCAAAATTTACCAAAATATCATCCTTAAGTTTTTTCTCAGTGTTGGTACTCAGCCAAATGAGATATTCGTATTGGGTGTGTCAAAATATATGAACTAAAAATTTCGTGATTGTACAGGCTGAGTGACCCAAAAGAAATTCCTAAAAAGTAATGTAAAACTTCTTGATTAAATAGTAACCTTTGTAGGCGTCGGAGTAAAATTAATCAAAACTGCGAATTAGAAATTTTCAATTTCCTAGAGCGAGAAATATTTAGCTCCCTCCCCTTTCCCCCTTTCAGATCTTGAATTTTACAAATTTTATCCGTAGTCAAGAATCTGAGAAAAAAAATCGTAAAAAATTTCATATACTCATATAAGAAAGAAAATGTTCATTTTTTTTTTAAATCTGGCAACCTTATATGGACGTGGCTGCAATAAAATTGTATCATATTTGTCACATTTTCTTAACAGAGTGATCATTCCAATTACTTTGGAAGAAATTACAGGTCTGCGATTCTTCTCCGATTTGTGCACAGGTCAAAACAAGAACTCCGCAATGTCATTGATGTTTATGAGCTTCTGTCAGGGGAAAAAGTTACAGTTCGAATGGTACTTTCCGATGCGGGGTCATTCTTATATTCCCGCAGATAGGGAATTCGGGCAAGTTGAAAAACGCTTAAGAAGAATTGAAACAGTAGTGCATCCTGCAGAACATGATCAAGTTTTCCTCTCTTTTCGCCCTTTTAGATCTTGAATTTCAGAAATTTCTATCTTATCCCTAGTCGAGAATCTGAGAAAAAATCCTAAAAAAATTTCAATTACTTTTGCTCAACTTTTTCGGAGATACGATGAACAGCAAGAAGCAGCCCAAGTCCGAATTCCCCCATAGGATTGCTTTTCATAAAACTCCGTCTTACCCTTAGCCTAGGATTCAATGAGCAACTTTGTACAAAATCTCAAGTTCTGTGTCAAAGAGTTCCAAAGATCTGATAGAAATTGATGAAAATGTTTCAAGGTCCCCTTCTGTCCTGTAGGACCTGTACGAGTGGCATTTCGTAAAACCTTTTTACTTCCTCAGTCTATGGTAGATGTGAAATATTTGTATACAAAATTTCAAGGGTCTATTTTTAATATTTTCCGGAACCTGGATAATGGAAAAATATATTCAAGCCTTCACTTCCTCCTTACAGGTTTCATTTGGCAAAATCACATCTTGTCCACAGTACGGTTCGAAAGTCATATCACTCCCTTTTCTTGTTTATATGTGTTTATGTGTATTTCTACACCATATCAGATGACTGCCATCTCAAGTACACTCTAATTCTCAGACGAATGAGCAGTTTATCGATCTTGTCAGAATAGAAGAGTGCTTTTCTGGAGCAAGGAAAACCCATATTATTATGAAGAGTTAGAGCACAATCCCGCGCATGTTATGATATGAGTTGCAATGTTCGGTAGGCACCTCATAGAACAGTTTTTTTTTTTTTTTTTTTACGGTACACTCAATTAACATTCTTACTTCCAAGTGTTGCGGGATCGGTTTAACCAGAGCTCCAAAGACTGAACATTGTTGCTGACAGGATGGCTTCAACAGGATGGAGCTCCAGCCCACTATACTCTCCTTATCCGGAAATTCTTGGGTGAGATGTTAGCGCAGAGGTGGATAAGGAGAGGATCAGAGTAGGCTATATACCAGCACCGATTGAGTGAACTCTCAGTAGCCCAGATCTGATATCGTGCAACAATTTCCTGTGGGAAATAGTTAAGGAGCACATCTCGAAGCAGCGATACCAAACAACTGAAAAATTAAAGCAAATGTGAGGGAGACATTCAAGTAAAGCACACAGTCCATGCTGCGGAAAATTTCATACATGACATAGCGTCGTATCATACTGTGCTACGACAGTGATAGTGTCCATATTGATGTTCTGGATCGGTACGCAAGCTGGAACACGGGGATGACAACACTTCTGGACCATACTGTACAGTCTAAAGTACAAGGGGAATATTTATACAAAATTTCAAGATTCAATATCTAACAGTTTAAGAGAACTGAAGAACTGCAGATAACTAAAACTGCTTTCTTTTCAGAAATAATATTTCACAAAACCTTATCTTATTTAGAATATAGAGTATATGAAGAATATTTATTCAAAATTTTAAAATTCCACAACTAATACTTTCTGACATCTGGGGAATGGCAAAAATTCACTTAAGTTTCCTGTCCCTTTCCCTTAGGAACCGTATTTCAGAACATCCCGTCTTAAGAACAGCCTAAACTGTAAGAAAAACATTTAAAAAATCAAGGTTCTACGGAGATCTAGCGACCGACAAGAAATGATTCAATTCCCTCTGTTTCCCCTTAAAAAAAAAAGCCACCTTATCTACAGCCCAGAGTGCAAGTAGAACATCTATACAATATTCTACACCAAATACTTTAGTGTCGGAAATTGGTGATTGGCGAAATCTTGTCCCTCTATCTCTCTTTAGGGCCCAAATTTTAAAAAATCTCGACTAGCCTATAGCCTAAAGATCATTTATACAAAATGTCAATGTTCTACGCGTAATAGTTTCGGAGATCTCTTGGTAGAAGAATCAGTGAGTGTGTGTGTCAGTGGATAAATTACAAATTTTAAGATTTAGTAGCGTAGGGCAGAACTGCAAAGCAAGAGATACGGTACATATATTTTATACCGGTAATTTTGATTTGCACCTCATATATATATATATATATATATATATGTGTGTGTGTGTGTGTGTGTGTGTGTGTGTGTAAATGAAAGGAAATATTTATCCCACGAAAATAGAAATGACTATACGACACACACATTTGAAAGGTTTTGTTTGACTAGATGCACTCATTAAAAAAAAGAGTTACAAATTAACCACCTGTTTCTTTTAATAATGTTTCATGTGAAATATGCTGACAATAAGCGGAAATTTAATCACCGTTTCGTGCATTTTATTACATTTTTTTTTCTAAAATGTCAATAATCATTTCGATGAACTGAATTGAAAAATTAATGTCACTCTAATTTGAATTGGTTAGAAAATGAGACATCGACATCAGATTTGTAATTAAGATCGTATTTAAACAATGACTTTTTTTTTGTTTGTTTGCATTTGTATCTCTCTTTTACCTCCAATGGATGGTTATATCTATACATTTCTATTAATTTTTCAATAGTAGACTCAACAGGTGGCACAGCTTAATTAGAAATGTTCGACTTCATTTGCCACAAATGTTTAATAACTTCATAAATACATAAAGAAACAAGTTTTAACGTGTAATTGGTATCCAATTATATACAGAAATGAATAATAAACCTGTAACCATTGGATTTGATCAGTATCGACCTGTATCGAAACCATAAAAGCAAAAGTTAATCTTCTCATAGCATTTTCTTGTCGGATTGAAGAATTGAACAACATAAAGTATCAGAAATTTGTACACACCATTAATGTACTTATCACACTGTATCTCAATATTGAACATTCCACCGCCGACTAGCGCGATATCGTTTATATTTGTCAAGCAAGAAGTGATCAGGAAGTAAGCTTACAGAGCCTGTAGTGAAACGTGTATACCTAGGTACAGGGGCGTACGCAGGGGGTGGGTTCTGGTGGTTCGGACCTTCCCCCCGAAATCCCGACTTTTTTTATAAATGTAGTCTACTTTTAGGGGCAATTTTAGAAATTTTCATATAATTTAGCCTCAAATTGTATTTGGAGCCCCCCAAAACGCTTTAGATCCCTCCCGAAATAAATTTCTGCGTACATCCTTGCCTAGGTATATTATTTCATATATCCAATGCAGTCAACAAAGAATACATACATTAGGTTATTTTTCGACATAGTTTTCACATCGGCTGAGGCACTTGTCGCATCGTGGGATAAGTTTGAAGATTCCCTTCTAGTAAAAATTCTGGAATTGCGTGTTCAGCCATTTTGTCATGAAGTGTATCACCTCCTTGTCTGAAGCAAAGCCACGGTCTCCTAGGTGGTCCTTTAAGTGTGGGAATAGGTCCGAGCTGTTCCAATTTCAGCGTTTGGAAAATAGTATCAGTACACTATAGAAGTACAAAAACTGATGCAGAAATTGTGATGAAAAACTGATTCAGTGTCTTTTGGGATAGTGAAAAAAAAAAAACGGAGTTCCTATGACAATTTTAATATACTATTTTCACAAAATACCATATACCGTATTTTGTTCGTGTGTGTTGAACAAAATTCATCTTTTTAAAAATACGGTTTACTATAAATGCCATTCATTCTCTCTTTGGGAACATTCTTGCCTTAATTAAAATTAAACTCTGACCAAAGCAAATCACTTTAAAAAAATAATAACTTATCATTGTCGAAACTGGAACACTATTATTTATTGAAACTGGTTTACTTTGGTCAGAATTTAGTTTTAATTAAAATTAATTAGTGGTTAATTTATTTACTTTGCTTTTCTTTTTACTTTGTGATATATACTGTATAGGGCTACTATTTCTTTTTTAATTAAGGCCCTGAATTTTCAAATATGGCATTTTTTCTTGGTTAAGTATCCCTAATACTTTCTGCTTTTGTAGACTTCTGATCAGACTCACATCAGGTTAATCCAGTTGAGAATGCTCCAAGACCATTGCCAGAACGAACTTAAAAAAAAAAAGAATTATTTTTACTTATTAAATTCTACAGGTTTTATACCAATTGTTCTATGTACTTTATTATTCTACTAATTAAACAATTCTCGTAATATATCCTTAAGTATTAAATTTTTCCACATGTTTTGTTTAAGAGTTCTGTTAAAACGTTCAACGATATGTTGTTTTACGAAGACACATGCTCAAAATGGTGGACTCAAAATTGAAAAATTCGCAAAATATTATCTCTCTATGACTTACGGTTCCAGAGATATAGCTCCTTAAATCTTCCGAAATCAGATCTTTTTTGGCCAATATATCGGGAACGGTAAGAGTGACGCGAAAAATTCCATCACTTCTTTCAGATAGTTTTTGATGCCCTATCGAATGGTGGGCTCAAAATTAAAAAAAAAAATGCAAATAACAGACACACACACACATACACAGAGACATGGAGAATTCAGTAACAAACTTTCTAATTCGTTGAATAACCTCTCCTCTTCCAAAAAGAAGAAGAAGAAGAAGAGCAAGCCTCTGCATATGATTTTCATGTGATGTATCAGGTTCAAAGCACTTGCAAGTGGAAGCTTGCGCTTATGAAACTAGTGAATGAATTAGGAATGAATAAATAGCATATTACACTGGAGTATCCTTCTGCGTATGCAACTCAAATGACTTGCTCTTCCTTTCGCTGTTTGCGTACCAACGAGAAACTACTAATATCTATCCCTCTCATACGAAAATTCGTGATTGTGCCGCTCTAGTTGCTTGAACTGAGCATGACATCAACCTTCTTCCCATATACACAAAGTAACGCTGTGTCTGCCATCTGTTGAGCTTTCTGAGAACATAATTTTCTCCATGGAGCGGAGATTGACAGAGAAAATAAATAAATTAAATTATATTCTAGCCATCCAATTCCATTTTTTTTTTTTCATTTTCGCTTCGTGTAAGTTTAGCTTAAGTGTAGGAGTCGCATGATGCCATAGCCAGAAGCCAACAGACTTTTCATGTTAAGAATAGAAATGTAATTTGGTTACACACGATCGAGATGCATTTTGAATGGTTTAAGAAATTTTCCATTAACTTCAAATTCTTAAATAATTACAATAATGATTAGAACATAGAGTTTAGAGTTCCTATTAGACACACACACACACGTACACACACACAAAGTAAGAACTTTATTTTATGATGGACTCATTTACGAGTATTATTGACAAGTAACATAAATGAAATGAAATGAAATCTTTAAATTTAATCTCCCAAGTTACGCCGTTTAGGTTAAGGAAGACGATGATTAAGCTAAGTGAATACTAATGGACGAATTGGTGGCGTGAGAATATAAGAGTACCCTGAGAAAACCCACGGACGCGATGTTGTCCACCACAAACTTACCTGGCCGGGAATTGAACCAGGGATCCCACGCACCAGAGGTAAGCGTTCTACCACTGAGCTACCTTGCCCCATGCGACTTACCTAAAATGTCCTCGTATTTGGAGAATGACCCATCGTCTTTACGCTACAGTGAACGACGTTAAATCCGGAAATGGTTGATTTATACTACTGTCGGTAGATGGCGCACCTCCATCAACGAACTCCTAACTTTTGATCGCCTACATTCAGGCCAAAATTGATGGTGATTCATGAGTAGTTTTTGAGATTTATTTTGTCTGCCGGATAGGCAGTGAAAGTACACATGCAAACAATGGCTTATTTAGGATTTTGTTTCGGGGTAGCTATACACAACACGTGAATATGCACTTATATTTTTCGTTTTGGATACCGAAAGCCACCCAATAAATATGGCACTACAGGTAAAGGAATTTTGGTTCGTAGAACAAACTCATTAAATATTACCGTATTGTTTTGAGCAACAATTATCATATTGAACAATACAAGCTGTATTGAATAATGAAATTCTACATTACCAAATTAATGTACTACTAACAATTTAATGTATTATTAGCTAATCCATTAATATATTCACAAGTAAATATTACCATCACTAACAAGTAAAAATCTAAAATACCATACAGTAATTAAATTACATTATCATACATTACCATACATTGTATAATACATTAATTAACAGATTACTACCCATATATATGTTAGTAGGATATGTATTTACGCAACATATAATTATTGATGCATATTCTAGCTTCGAACGTGTACATATGCAGCATACACTACCCATTTCTGCTCCTTGAACAGCCACATATACTATACTATCACTCTTGGAGTTGGTGCTCAGACACTTTGACCACATATTTGCACTTAGACTAATTGATATGATGCAAAAGCCGTTATTTCTTCCATTTGCCATTAGTAACTATGACGTCATTATTAGTTTGAAGACTATTCTTTGGTAATGTAAAATATGTCGACTACTCAAACTATTTCATTTGTACTTGTATTTTGTATATTCTTCAATTTTACTAGTGTTTAACGAAAAGAAATGAGCAAACATGACACATATATCACAACTAATAGATCTCATTGAGATGACCAAAGCTATATGAAAGACTTTGCATCCTTATGCGTAGTTATGGAGAAAAATGGAGGGAAAGTAATATTTTTGTAAATCCAGTGTACGGAGTTGTTAGCAAAATATAGCCCAAAATCATAATTAACCCTTAAAATTAAAATTTTTGGTTAACTATAATATCTTCCAAAGATGAGACATATATCAATTAATGGATGAGATTGACCTAAACAAAATTGCATATTTCAGAACAAAATTGTGATGCGCAGTTTTTGAACAAGTCTAAAAAACGTGTCGTTTGTTGCCAATTTGAGGCAGTTCATAAATTTTTATTCTGCTACAATGGATTATTTACACTGAGAAAAATTCGTTCTCTGGACAGCGGCATTTTGTACAAATATACGGAATCCTCTTGCTTACTACAGAAATCAGTATGGAGCATACGTTATCCATATGCTACGTACGCATTGTCCTTAGATGTTACATCATGGCCTTGCAGGATGTAACATCTAACAGCTTTCCTTATATCACACCCATATACTTATGTTACATTCCTCAGCTATATGTTATATACGTCCATTTGTATGTGAGATCCTGACCGTCTATATTCCTTCATATGAAAAGTACGTATAGATGAAACACTTATACGGAAAGTGTTATAAAACATGCGTTTTCAGTTATACGTCTACTGTACGTTAAGTCCAAAAACTGCATTAATTACGCATGTAACCTACCTTTTAAGTACGCCACCTACAATTTTTTCTCAGTGTACTTGTTTGTGTACTGTGTATGAAAACTAGTGGTGGGCATAAAAACCGGGTTTTCGGTTTTCGGTTTTTCACCGAAACCGGTTTCGGTTTTCTTCAAAACTGGGTCGGTTTTCACCGAAACCGGTTATCGGTTTTCTCCAAAACTGGTTCGGTTTTTCAGCTGATCCGGTTTCGGTTTTCTTCAAAACCGATTCCGGTTTTTTTTCCAAAATTTGTTCTATTTCTGACCAGATTGGTGTTTTGTTGTTCTCCGGAAACCGAATCCATTTCCACAGAAATAGTTTTGTGTTTTCGAAAAGTTTTCACCGAAACCAGTTTCGGTGAAAACCGAACCGGTTTTGAAGAAAACCGAAACCGGCTTCGGTGAAAAACCGAACCGGTTTAGGAGAAAACCGAACCGGTTTTGGAGAAAACCGGAACCAGTTTCGGTGAAAAACCGAACCGGTTTTGGAGAAAACCGAAATGTCGGTTTTTCGGGTTTCGGTTTTTATAGAAACCGGTTTTGCCCATCCCTAATGAAAACATATGCACTATGACGTATAGGCGCGCACCCTGGGCAGTGCCGTGGGGGGGACGAGCGGGCGAAGGGCCCGGGTGACGGAGTAAGGGGGGCAAAAATTTGGGTGAAAAAAAGAAAAAAGATAGGAAAAATTGCTTGGAATATATGTATGGGGGCTCCGTCGTATACTTTCGCCCCGGGCGCTGATTTTCCACGGCACGGCCCTGCGCGCACCCATATTTTTTCACAGGGCTCCAAGCTTTAAACTAGGGGTGTCCAATAGTACAAGCTTCTACGTCAATGTGGTATTAAACGGGTATTATACCACACTAGAAAAGACGATAAGTGTAGGATTAGGATTAGTAATTAGATTTCTGAGCTTTCAGCATCTATGACCATGTTTACCTGTCACATATGAAGGCGATTATATTATCTCAGGAAAGGGAAGGAAGGAAGCGACCTGAGACCTGAATGTTAGGTACCATCCCGGTATTTGTCTGATGTGAACCCAGGAGAATCTCACTCAGGATTACTGCGCTGAAAAAGCTCGTACATTTTTTTAACCAAGTGTCCCTACCGGGAATGGAACCTGAGACCTGAAAAGACGATAAGTAATTGTAAAATACTTTCACTTAAATTTTCAGAAAAAAGAAATAATGGAATCAAATTGTTTTGTAAGAGAAAGAGTACAGATGGAGTGTAAGGTCAAATTTTTATGCTATACCAATCATTTCCCTGTTAAACAAGTATAGTTTTATTGAGGAATCTTATAAATGTGTGTTGAGCTAGGAAATTAAGGTTTCGGATCTGGTGAACCCTCTTTGCCGAGGGTGCTCCTTTGATTAAGTAGCAGATTAACTCTTCCACACTTGTGCAAAAAAAAGTATACACACTTTTGAAGCATGTTATTCGTGTGACACGCTTTAATTTGCTTTCGCTAGAGTTCAAATACTATCATTCAGCAATAGCAATACATGACGTTAGTGTTAAATAGATGCTACACGATACGCTATGCGATGCAATCTGTTTGAGAAAGTGCAGTGATGGCGCAGTACGCCAGTCTTTCGGGCAGTGAAAGGGTACAGTTTAAATTATTTGAAATGATTAACTAGCATAACCGGGCCACCGAAAAACTACATGTTCATGTCGAGCAAGAGGTCAATTCTCCAAGGCTCAATGTCTATTGTGGGCTATTATGAAGGGAACTAATTGGACTGTTCTTAGGTACATGTCGAGTTTTAGCACATCACATTTTGTATAATTTAAGGGTAAAATTCAATTCCTTGCATTGAAAGACACGTTAATAAGAAACAAATGGCCTATGTTTAGCAGAAGGGGTCCAGCTCTTTTCTCTAAAAAATGTTACAAATTTTGGTAATTTCTGTTCACATTCGGTTAGTTTAGGGTAGGATTGATTAGTTTAAGTTAGGCTAGGCAAGTTTAGGTTACGTTAGGTTAGTTTAGTTTACGTAATATTAGTGTAGGAATCCCGCATAATTTTCCAAAAAATCATAGAATTTCGCTTATTTCTACTAATATTACTTTAGTTTAGGTTAGTTCAGGTTAGCTTACGTTAGTTTGTGTTAGGTTAGGTTAGATTTGGTTATGTTATGTTACGTCTAAGCACTTGCATCACTCATTTCTCCTGTAAATTTTGCGTTTTTTGTGTGCTTCTGGACCCCTTGTACTAAACATACCCCAAACAAATTTCTGCAGTCAGTAGCATTAAGTTGTATATAGCTGTATTTTATGTTTACAGGAGAATGGGTACTAGTGTAAATTCATAAGTGCTATACAACAGTTAAGTACATATGAAAAGAGACTATATTAGATGTTATTTTGTGACGGCATAGTATTTCAGCACAGTATACAAAATACAACTGTAGCTTTAGCTATAAAACTATTACAAGTATTATAGGAACTCGTATTGCTGCGAAAATCAATGTGTTTTCACTACACTCGCTTACTCGTATATTCTCCGTGGCTGAGAAAACTTAGAGAAACGAATTTGTTGGTAAGCCTGCAAATTGATAAGGGGCACGGTGGCTCAGTGGTAGAGCGCTTAACTCTGGTGCATGGGGTCCATGGTTCGATCCGCGGCCAAGTAAATTTGTGGTGGACAACATCGTGTACGTGGGTTTTCTCGGGGTACTCCTGTTTCCTCCCACATGTTTATCCTACTAGTTCTTCTCTCATCATTCACTTTCCTTAACCATCCCGTACAACGCCACCTACAGAGTGAAACTGATACTGAAATATAGGGGATTAGGAATTAGATTTCTGGGATTTCGGCATCTCTATGGCCATATTAACCCGTTACGTATGAGTGATGACGTCCCTCGGCGATCACACTATCCGAGGAAAGGAAAGGAAGGTAGCGATCTGAGACCTGTATGTTAGGTATCATCCCGACATTTGCCTGGTGTGAATGAGAAAAACCTAGGAATATCTCACTCAGGGTGGCTGGCCTGAAAAAAGCTTTTACATTTTTTTCATTCAAGTGTCTTCACTGGGAATCGAACCCGGAACTGTTTGCAACAAAGACGAGAGCGTTAGTGACTACGCTAAGCGGGACCACAATAGTGAAATATACTCTCATAAACCCGCTCATTACACCACTAGTAAGAGGGCAATGTATATAGCATGGTGGAAAGACTACAAGGTGGATGCAATGCATTGCTACATTCTTGTCGCTCTGGCGCATGACGTCATCTTGGTCGCAGACGTGGCCAGCGAAAGTCAGATGAACTTTTAACAAGCGCTTGCTCGGCTGGTATCTTACACGCAAATTTCTCTTCTATTTATAGTTATCTTCATCGAAGTAAAAATTTTAGTACAAACAATAATTATATAAACGTAATGTAATCAATGCTTAAGCTAAGTGAATTTAAAGAAAGATATTTACAATAGCAAAAGCAACAGCAATATCAGTTCATATTAAACAACTTTGAAGCTTGAACAAGCCAATATTACTCACTACATTTTCTGCTTTTTCTTTCTTTTTTTCTTTCTTTCTTTTCTTTTTTACACATCTGAAGTAATACACTCGAGTATGTATAGGCCTGAATAATCTATAACACAGTATGTCGTTAATGCATTTCATTATTATATATTTATGTATGCTCAAGTATATTTTCGTAACACATTGATCGGTGTTGATTTACTATTATTATTTTGTTTGAAAGAGAATTCTTTACTGATGACCTCATATAAATTTTGAGAATATCTCAAGGGAGAATTCATGGTTTTCGTAAACAGAAATGCACGTACGTATATTTTCGTTATGCTTGGACAGTTTTTTTAAGAGGTTGCTCCCACGTAAGTTTCGTCAGAATCTCAGGGGAAGTTAAAAACTTTATTGAGCAGGGACGCACGTATTTAATATTTTAAACGTCGTTTTTATTTTCGATTTATAAAAAAAAAATCATCTTATTTGAAGTCGCTGATCGCTTCTCTGAATATTAGTGTAAAAATGTACGCCATAACAAACTGTATTATTAAACATTTGTACGAAATAAAACGTTACATATACTATTGTGTTCTAAAAATATATAGAAATAAATATGTATATACAAAGTATATCAAACAAAGAAATTGCAACTCTACTATTTCAAGCAAGAAACAAAGTACTAGGCGTAGGTAAAGACGATGTAGGAGTGTTACAGCTAGACTAGAAAACATATAAACCATAAAATTACATAATTTTCTTAATTTTCTTCATAAGTTTTCTCTTTTCTGTCCCGTGGACTAAAGAAAACAAAAGATAAATGCAAGTGAATGATTATGTGAATTTGGTGGAATGAGAATGCGGGAGTACCCCGAGAAACTCACGGACACGATGTTGTCCACCACAAACTCACTTGACCGGGAAGTGAACCAGTATCCCTTGCACCAGAGGTGAGCCTTCTGGCACTGAGCCACCGTGCTTCCTTGATTGGTTGAGAATTACCATATTTTTATATTTACTGTAGTCATTGTTAACTTTGTAATTCTGGAGGGGCACCTAAATATATATATATGTAATTACCCAAATTTATGATTAAAATGAACAAAAATTTCAAAATCTGAGTGTAAAAATGTCTCGACAATGTCGCCCTGACATGGTAGGTGGATACTTTATTCTCTTGATCTAATTCATTGTTATATATCTTTGTAACCGTTAATCGTTATTACGAACCTTCCATTCGTTGGTTAATTTGAAGTGCAACGTCCCGTTTTAGCACCGAGGCTACAGGGAATGCAGACCTCCAGAATGAAATGGGACCTGAACTACTTTAACGCGTTCAATGCTCTACATTTGCGTAACTCGAGGGAGGCTTACCTCCTAGATCATCGTGACTCCCTTCTCGAGTTACATGCCTGCCTCTGTGTGGAAAATTTTGTCTCAATATCTTATGTAGAAGGAAATGATGATAGAAATGATCACCTCTCTCGGTTCCCCTCTCTCATGATTTCGAATCCGGGTCTTGCCTCAAAGTTCGTCTTTTTAAATCGTACTATTGGATTTTTGTATGCAGAATCAACACAAGATACTGTAGCCCTATATATTATTAATACCAAAAAAAAAAAAAATAAATAAATAAAATAAAATACATAATGAAATCGCTTTTTTATAATTTCATTTAACATTGCATTTATTTATTACTTTTATGTAAAGGTTTATTTTGTCCTGTCGCCTGCAAGCTAAAATCCATTTCTGGAGACTTTCCCCCTCTTTTTGAGGAAATCTAAAGTATTTTATATTAGTTCCCTTAATTTTTCTGTAATAATTACTACAGCCGTACACTGCACAGTTAGGCATTCTCGATATCATTTAAAAGAACAAAGTAACAAAGAATTTCCAGTTGTCACTTAAAGCCGCGCCTTTTCCCGTTGTCTCTTGCAAACCAGATGACGTCACAGCAACGACAGCGCTCCAGGCGACATGCGCATGCAACCACCTTGTAGTCTTTCCACCATGGTATATAGTACGGTTAGTAAGATAAAGGTCAAAATTATTAGTAGCTCTTAAATTTAAATTTCTGTTGTACTAAAATAATGGCCAAAAGTTGATACCTATATCAATCGATGGACGAGATGAAACCAAGGGCGCCCGAAGAAAATTTTCCAGCGAGGGGCCCATATCCAGGGGGGTCTAGGGGGACCGGGCCCCCCTAAATTTTTGCTGGCCCCCTAAAAGTTTTACAGTAGGCTTGCAAAAGAACTATAATATGGTGATGAACTATCATATGGTTAAATCGGGTCCCCCCTAACTTCAGCCGGGCCCCCCCTAAGTTTCTGGGCTGCCTACGGACCTGGAGGGGCCCATCTCCATGGCTGCTATATTACGTCTGGAATTTCTGGTATTTAATATACGTGGTTTGCTATATTACAAGTACATTTTCGTGAGTCAGAGGGCGGGCGTTATTAGTATATTATTATTATTATTATTATTATTATTATTATTATTATTATTATTATTATTATTATTATTATTATTATTATTATTTTTATTATTATCTAAAAATATAAATATTTAGTATGTATAATGCAGGATCTCAATATAAAATAATTTGTTATACAAGCACAGAGAAAGTTGTTTAATAAACCACTTGGTAACACTGGTTTCCACGGAAAATTAGTCAACAAAGAAGTAATTATTACATACCATTTCTATTTCCGATAATCCTGATATTTCTTTTATATTAGCTGTAAGATTTGAATTTGAACAAAATGTCAGTGCAAAAACTCTTAGTCCTTTTCTTTCAGCAGCAGTCCGTAACCCTCTGATATTGATTAATGCGTGTATAGTCTTCAATTCTAACTAAATAATACATGTATATTGTGTCTTCTAAAGTTTCTCCAAAATGCCGAATTTTCCTTGTATACTTGTGAGCAGGGCCGGCCTTACGTGGTGCGGGGCCCGATTGCGAACATTTTGCGGGGCCCCAGATTTACAACTAACTTGCACCAAGGACTGTAGAACTAATATATATATATACAGGGTGTTAATGAACTATACCGACAAACTGTAAGAGGTGATTCCTTACATCGAAATATGAGAAAACGTTCATATGGACCTGTGGGGAAAAGTGCTTAGTTTCAGAGCTAGGGCTGTCCAAAATCGCGAAGAAACCAAATTTAAGGAGACCCTATTTCGAATTCGAGAGACTGTGGATGGTAGTCCTTATCAGCGTAAAGGAAGTCTTGCATACGTAATTCAAAAATGCGTATTTCATTAATGTTCAATGTGTGTACAGAGTATTACCTGCACGGTGAAATTCTCAGACATGACATCGACCGAATTTTTAGATATGTTCTAAATTTATGATTGGTCCACGGTAGGCAAACGATAAGTGTCGAGAGCAGTGAACACGGAATCCCTTGGCGCGATGTTGGAAGTTTTAATGATCATCAGCAGCACGATCTTTCGTACTCGGGAAAACTCATGCTGCGATGTTTTCTTTCACGCTTATAAGTGAAGAAAACGTGAAATATACCTTGTCGAAATACGTCGCATCACACCTTTTTCCGAGCACAAAAATCATGGAGCTGCCGGTTCCTAACACTTCCGACTTCCCTCCGAAGTATTGGATGTCCATTGTTATCAAGGCGTACCTCCTGCCTACTTTGGACATTTCTTGAAATCAGGTTATATCATAAAACTCTATTGAGAGCATATCTGAAAATTACACCCTGTAGGGAATACCCTCTACACCGATTGACAGTTGATGAAATATGCACAATTGGATTGTGTATGCGTGGCTTCCTTTTAGCTGATAAGAACAACCACCCACAGTTTCTGGAATTCGAAATAGAGCCTATTGAAATTCAGCTTTTTCAAGATTTTGGACAGCCCTAGCTAACCAATGATGACAGTGCCGTGGAGCTTCGTACAGAACTCACTTCTGACCACATGTTAACATCCTGTCCAAAAATGGCTCCTTCCTCAGACGAGACAGCAAAGAAACACAGGTGTTGTCTTCTGGTCCGAAGTTGAATCATGTGGGACCCATCGACTCAACTTGTAGTGATTCCCAAGTTGATGGAGGTGCTGCTGAATGGTTTCTCCACTCACACTGAATTGTAGTCCCAGTTCCTCACATGTCTGGCACTGATCGCCTCAATTGCTGCCTGAAGATCTTTATTTTGGTCACGTGTGCGTCTTCGAGTGTTTGGTCACCATCCTTAAACCACCGCTTTACTGTCCGCGTAGTTATGACACCCTTACTAAAAGCCTGGCATATCTTCCGCCCCACTGAAGCGGCGTTTGACCCCAGTTTGAACTCGTACAGTATACACTCCGTTATGACGCTCTGTGGAGGTCCCATATTCACTCTGTTCTTACGCAAGTCCATGGTATAATTGAACTGCCACAATCAGGTAGTGTGTTGGATATACCCAAACCAATATGTGACCTTCGCCTTATCTTCATTCGATTTCAGCTCATGGTGTGAGGGCCAATTGAACACAGACCTCCACAAATAGAGACAGAACTTTCTTGGTTACCTTTATAGTTTGTACTTAAATCCTCTTCCTTCTTTAAGTTAGGAAAATGCAGATGCATTTTGTGCACATATATAAAGTGGAAGGAAAAAAGTAATAAAAAGTGCTCCAAATCAAGGAGAAGCAGGGTTTATTTTTAAAAAAAATTTCTTACGCTTCGCGCTAACCTTGGTGGCGTGTTATCGGCTGGTCTGTCGACCTCACTAATATGTACGGGGAGCTGATTTTCCACGGCGCGGCACTGCTAGTGAGAACATCGTATCTAGCTACTTATGAAAGGTAAATCAGCTTGAAATCGTTATCGACTGCAGAAAAAAGGAAATGGTGATGAGACGATCACAAACCTTAAGGAATTGATGGAAGATGGATGACATATTCCATTGGATTATTCGAGTTAGAAGACAAATCTTCATACGCAGCCACCTATTCAATACGCACTAGTATATATATTCTGAATTCTTGACTTGATTTACAAAAATACATCCATGGGATTTTGTACAGGAGAGGGCAAAGATTGTTCTCTGGTTTTGTATTTTTAATATAGCTATAATAAGAGAAAGGGTATATGCAAAGAAGTCACACTGAGGCTGATTTGTTTGATACCATCTCTTTGTTCACGATAATATATGACATAATGAATAAGAACGCCAGAAAATTTTACTTAGTGGGGAATGATTTAAAAATGCAAGCTGCGTTTCCCCGCTGAATTGCTAAACTGATTCTCTGTATTAAAAATTGTTTGCTCCGCGGATCTCCTGTTTTCACAACCAGCTGTGAACCTATTTGTTTCACTAGATTCTTTGCCTCTTTGCTGAAAACACCCATTGTTTCAACAGCAAAGGGAATGAAAAAATGGTCTTCTTTTAAATATTTATATTTTAAATGTTTTCGTCTGCACGCTGTTTCTGCCGCACCTCCAGCTTCCTTAGATGTTGATACGATATGAGAAGCTGCAAAAGTATCAACACAAGTGACATCCCATACTATGCCCATTTTCCCAGGGGATTAACGTGATGCCATCTGGTCTTTTCCCATCATCCCTTGATAAACCTGATGGTTCTAAAATTGAAGGCACGTCTATGCTGGCCAAAGCACGCTTTAGGATATCATTTAATTCAGCGTGACGGGACACTCTGCCTGCGCTTTTGGAACAGCTCAATGGATGCAAACACTTTTCATTGACTTGCTCCCGACAAATGCATGTAAATTTTTTACACATGTTCATGCCAAGGCGTAGAGCAACAGAAAGACGAAAAGAATTGTTATCCATGAAAGTTCCAATATTCCTCGATGGAATTGATTGCAACCATGCGCCAGATTCTTTTTCTTGTAAGGCCTTAAAGCGAGCTATATCAAATACATTATCCAAGAATAGCTCTTGTTCAATAATTGATTTTAAGATTATTTGGTCCCAGCTTTTCTGTACTTCCAATGTGGATGGTATATCTTGTCCAAATAAGAACTTCCATATGTCAATTGCCTCTATCAAGTGATGAATGAAAACTGAAAATGCAATAATTCACTACCACAAATGTTTATAATGTTGATCTCCATAGAGAAGAAACAACGGAAAGTAGCTTTTTTGGTATGTACTCAGTCCCTTAGGAAGAAGATTTATGTTGACATTTATCCTATTTAATGCAATTGTTACAATTTTATTCAAATTATTATATTTTTCTGTTATTCTGTTAGCAATTATTGTTCCATTCCTCATTTATGCCTGTTATTTTATTTAAATGTCGAATAATTTTGAATTGTAATAAATATCGCACGAAAATGAATATATATATATATATATATATATATATATATATATATATATATATATATATATATATATAGTTTTGGATAATTCGTTTATAAGATAAGAATGTTACAATTTGATTCCACGCTAGCCACATCTACCATCAAGTACTGTTGTAAAAAAATATATATATATATACTGATACTACTTTTTTCAGTAAAGGTCTGAGACTTAGTGGGGTGTTCAAAATAAAAGAAGGCGTGCACCCAGAACAATGATATACATTTTTACACAAACTCAAAGAAAACAATATTTTTACGCCCAGGGGTGTTTGTAAGGAAATTTGGGGAAGTGTTAGGGGTATTGGAGGTGTGCAGAATACTCCCTGGACATAAAATCTATTTTTACAACAGAAGTTGTAAACATGGAAAAATAGAGAAAATAATGCAGTATTAACCCATTACTGCCCAGAATTCCCCAGTGGTATTTTGAAAAGTTTCTTTTCGCCTATTTGGTCTTAATAGTACTCTAAAATAGAGATTAGTTTATTTTTGAAAAATATTTATTTCTTTTTTGTTTTTTAGGCTGGCAACTTAAGTTGCCAAATGGCACATACATATTCAAAAAAGGGAACATTTTGGAAAGTTACAATTTTGAGGGGGAAAATACACTGCGAAAACATAACTATTAAAATCGAGTACAGACTTTCCTTTAGAGACCTTCAATCCTTCCTTCTGGAGTCTTTGAAATCAATCCAGTTGAGTCTTTCTCCTCAAAACACATTGTAGCCAAAAACAATGCTAACCTTACGTCAATATATCATACAAAGAAAATGCAATGATGCTATGACGAAACAGACTCCAAAGCAACTTCATGGTTAAAATCTGCAACGTCAATCCATGAATTTCTGTGCTATAACGAAAAATTGCCGTGGCAACTTAAGTTGCCAAGGGGCAGTAATGGGTTAAATTCAGAAAATATTTGCTTAGGCCTGGAAACTTACTACAAACTATACCCTATTCATTAACTTGTTAGGGAGAGACCATTTCCTCCCTTTTGGATTTCATGGATGTACTTGTATTGCTATATGTTGTTCTGTGTAGGTCTACTTGACAACCGAGAATAGCAGAGTCATCTTAACGGTACCATAGCCACTTGGCTGGGGGCCCCGCAAGCAGAATGGCATGTATTAATTACATGTATTAGGAGCAAAATTTAGTCATAAGGACCACAACACACTTGTTTGTTCTGGGCTTAATATGCTATTAAAATGGCACTAGAGAGTAGATTAGATTGGACAGTAGAATAGACGGCACTAGAGCGGGGCCCCCTTAGGCGCGGGGCCCGATTGGGAGCAATCGATCCAATCGGCTTAAGGCCGGCCCTGCCTGTGAGATCGGAACGTGTCAATCTTAAATCGTCTGGGACAAGACGAGGTAAACTCTGTGATATATGCTCGGATAGAGGATGGGAAGACGACCCGATCTGGAAGAAGCAGTTGGTTGACAAGTATGAAGATAGAGAAGAAACCTGTTCCTCGTAGATTTGATTTAACCTAACTAGGGTTTCTTCGTGTTAGGACCCTACTAAAAGGTGGATAACCGCAGTCTTTTCTATGCGATTTGAATCGGATTTTGCCCCAAAAACGCTATATTTATAGCCATGAAGCTTATGTCTTCCAAAATTAAGCCTGCACCCAGGAATGCAATGTCGCTTATAAAATACTATTCTTGAAGGCTCTAAGTACGTTTTATCAAGACAGGATGTAAGTAATGAATCTCTAGTAGTGTCCGTATTCTCAATCTGTACTTTATTGTCTTTGAAAGAATTAAAGTGAATCAGCACGACACTCTGAATAATATAGATTATATAAAATGCTTACACTGGTGTGTAAGGTCCCTGGTTCAATCTCAGCTCCTTCCAAGCGGGCTTGGTGTTAGACAAATACAGCGTGTGTGAGTTGTCTCCGGATTATTCTCTTTCCTCCCACTTTCTTCATTCCATTGTTTCATCCACTATCATCAGCACAGTTTCCTTTAATCTCGGTGTATAATTGTTGGACGCTGAACTGCACACAAAGATAAAAGAATCGAAATCTTTTGGTTGTTTTATCAGTCATTATTGACACAAGCTGTAACGATTATTTTCTTTTAATTTTCCAGATAATTTGGCTGTCTCTTGATCAAATGAAATATTTAGATAAATAGAGATATTTAATTGAATTAGCTTAGCAAAGTGTAATCTTACCCCCTTAAAGACCTCTTTGTGGACAAGGACTTGGGAACTAGGATGGTTAAACATAAAAAGTTTTCACTACCCTTTGAACGGTTTTCCACTCCTATCAAACATTGCTAGAGTAAAAGGATTTGTTAGATCGTTAAAATATTCATTCCTTGGTTAAGATCGTATTTTCTGCAGCAGTCAATTACATATAGAGTATTTTCCAGGTAAAGCTGTAGGTGGCTTTAAATTTGCTTTCCTTCTCCTGTCATTTGTTGAAATAGAATTATCTAGAACAAGTAACTTTATACATAACTTCCTTGAATTATTTTTTTCTAGCAATACAGTCGTTGGCGTTTCTGTTGAATCCCCAGCTTTATCTTGTCGGGGTCTAATTGGAATTCGCTCTGTTCCATTAGGCTTCGAGGCAAGCGGTAGGAAATAGGCGAAAATCACAAGCGAAGGTTGAAATCAAATTATGTTTCTTAGCGTCTCTCCTCCTCCCGAAAAAAAAGTTCCACTGTTATGGAATTGCTTTTTTTTCTTCTTCATCTTATTTCTTCTGCCCTCAATTGCTATTCCTCCTACGCTTGTTTTAACCCTTCAAATTCGTTTGTTTCTTTTTGAAACATTTCTTTCAACGCATTAAAAAAAATGAACATAAACATAATTATATATATGCATCATTTTGAGATAAAAGTCTAGCAAAAGCCCGAGGACAATATTACAAAATTTCGGTCCTGACACGAGAAATGTCTAAAATCGTTTAATCATAACATATTTTCTTCCTATTGTGTTTGGAATTTGAGTGAAGTTGCTGTTACAAATGTATTAGTATGATATGAAGTCAAAGACTTTTTTCTCCCTTCTATTACAAGTTTTGAGAGTTCGGAACTACATTATGCATAAGTATAAATATCGGAAGTCTTATTGAACGGTTATGACCATCCATTTAGCTGTCTGTCTCTCGACTGGTATAAGAAAAAAAGCAGTAAGAGGCAGCGAGTTTCTATAGGGATCGATTCAGAGTTTCGAGGATAGATTCCTGGGCTTTCGGCATCTAAAGCCGTATTCCTGGGCTGTTAGTCCGTCACATATGAGGGATGACGTCCCTCGGCCAGTACACCATCCGAGGAAAGGGAAGGAAGAAAGCGTCCTGGAACCTATATGTAAGATATAATCCCGGCATTTGCCTGGTATGAATGAGAAAAATCCAGGAAATCCTCAGGATGGCTGACCTGAAAATGCTTTCACACTTTTACGACAGAGTGTCCCCACTGGGAATTGAATCCGGGACCGCTCGCACCAAAGGTGGTTCCCCGGATAAGACTTCATCTTATTCCTTAACTGGAAATGGTAGAAAGCAACCATTTCAAAGTTGATCACCATAGATCAGAAACAATCATACATAGCAAGAAGGCATTTTTTAAAAAGATTTATTGAACGTTCCAAGTATAGGTTCCACTTCATTCCTTACATATCTATCGCTACTAAAACTGAAAATGCAATAATTCACTACCACAAATGTTTATAATGTTGATCTCCATAGAGAAGAAACAACGGAAAGTAGCTTTTTTGGTATGTACTCAGTCCCTTAGGAAGAAGATTTATGTTGACATTTATCCTTATATCCAAACCAGAAATAAAATTGAAAATCCACATACTAGATAGGCTTTGTCAGTTCAATACAGGGCTCTGTGCTACCTGAATTGTGTTAAATTTTGACAAGTCCTGGTCTACTTCAACTCCATTGCACTTCGAAGTAAAGTGTTAAAATGGCGTCGTTAAATCAACCACATGACATAATAAAGTGTTATTTCAATATATAAATACCGAACAACTGGTTTTAGAGAAACGTTTTCTTATTAAACGACCGTGATTCTTACGAGGGATGATAAAATCTGGCACAAATTATGTATAAGTGGTTAAGAGGAAATTAATATATCGACGACAAGCGGAACATGTAGATCGTAGGCAACAGATGGCAGCATTACTACTGATGTAAATGTGGGGAAACTCATAGCTCCACAATACTATTTTCGTGAAAGATTACGAAAAAATGTAAGACACTGCTCGTTACTTGGTAGAAATGTTAAATGTATCGGCGTAAAGATTTGTTCATAACAAAAAATAAAAAAAGTAACACAAATTGTCGATACTATCGTTGTTGCACAATGTTCACGCTTAATATTCTAGTCTAGGTGTATCTATCTGATACACAGAATTTTTAGGCGACTGTGGTACCTTCATTGTTCTTAGCAAATCAACTGTTTTGCTGATCATTCGACGAATAATGTAATTAATGTGTTAGTATGTCATTTGTCTGCGTTTATCATGGTAGCTGAGGTGTTACTAACGCCACATGGTATGGGTACGAAGATTGCTGTGGAATTGATCCTATTTCTGAGTTCCTTTGTTCATTCCTCTAATCCTGTAACTCCGTCTCAGTGCTATTTTGACACCGTTGAACACCATCTCTGTGTCAAATCGACAACCTTTTGGACGAAATAACATGCTAAACTCGTAATTACTCTTTGACAATTGGCTGTGTTAAAATTGAATTGTTTTAGCATCATTTTTTGCTGTACACGGTCTCCTGTTTCATAGTTAACAAAGATAGAATTGAAGCGGTAGAAAATAGCATGAAACGGTTAGTTATATTTGTATATTGAGTCATTCTCCCAAGAAAAGGCTTCATCTGAACTCTTATTTCTCTACTAAACCCACAATTGATAGAAAGCTACAGATATGTGGACGAAACATTTGCAGTTTGGTCTCAGAGATAACATTCTGTACAAACCTTACTTGATTTCCCCAACTGCTGCCGTCCTAACATCAATTTCACTATGGAAATAGAAAACAATGGAAGCGCACCATATTGGGACATTCTCATTAGAAGAAAACCTGATGCCAGCTTTGGACACAGCATATACAGGAAACTCACACATATGGACCTCTACTTTAACAACAATAGCTTCCACCACAAGTCTCAACGCATAACAGTAATAGACACATTGTTATATAGAGTTTTTGCCATATCAGATGAAGAAAGTATACAGGCCGAATTCCAGCATCTAAAGACCATCTTTCAACAAAATGGCTACAGCGATACGGACATAAGAAGGAACGTAAAAACGGCCGTTATGAAGCGATCCAATTCAAGAGAAAAAGAAAAAGAAGAACGAAGAGGAACTACGTATCTTCTATACAAGGGATCCACTTTCAGGAAAACTCAACAGAATCCTAAGAAAACACCGGATAGAAACTACCTATAAACCTACTACTAAGCTTAGATCCTTGCTACGTCCAGTAAAACATGATTTAGGACTTAAGGACACTGGAAGTACCGTATTCCATGTGAATGTCAGAAAGCATATATTAGACAGATTGGATGTAGAATTGAAATTCGACGAAAACAAAATTCCAATTACATCAAATGACAAGTAGAAAAATCAGGATTGGTAGAGCATAGCATAACTGGGGGACACAACATCTCTTTCTTTGAATCAACTTTGATAGCAAAATGTTCAGGCTACGGGGAAAAAGGTGGAGGCAATAGCAATACTAGAAGAAGGCAGCAACCTCAATAGGGATACCGGTCTTCAACTCAACCAAACATGGCTTCCCCTCATAAGAAAAAAGTGTACAACCAATCAGGGCTTACCAACTAACCCACCCAATCACAATTGAGGCCATAGAAGGACGCTGATTGGATGTTGCGGTAGACCAATTAAATTCCGCCCCTTCCTGCTAGCACCTATATAATAAAGGGTTCTGTGTTTGCTCTCCCATTCTTTACTCTGAAGACGAGAACAATGTTGTTGGTTTTCGAAACGTTGGGCGACGTTGAATTTACCTGGCTGATCGCCTGAGAAATACTATATTCAAAATTTGGAGAGTTTACTTTTCACGCTACCTCACTATTTTAACAATCAATTCATTACAGCATTCATGTGTAATAATTTATTTTGATCCATTCATTTTGAAGTGTCATGTTTATTTACCTACCATTAACAAACAAATATTTTAAAATGTTTCAAATTAAGTTTACTTCATTAGAATATACTGGAATTTGAGATTGCATAGAATTTTGTTAAAAAGCAGTACCCAGATTTCTTCTTTGAAGCATCCATCCATTCATATGAGATTTTAATTAAGGGGGAAACCTTATAATGTTGCAGAGTAATAGGGGAAGCTTTAACAAGATGTAAAATGAGCATCATTGCATGCTATTAGCGGAAAGGAGAGACATATTTTAAAAAAAAAGAAAGAAAACTTTTAGAACGCCCAGAAAAATAACGAAGACAGGTAAAATAATGGATGCAAAACAAAAAAGACTCAAGCAACGAAAGCAAGGAAACGTTAATGAACTGCTATACGAGCATGTAAAAAAATATTTTCTAAGAAAATCGTACCACATATGTTTGGGAAATGTTCGTTATTTATGTTTAAGTAAATGGAGAATAATGAAGTAACGCTACATAACATTTCCATTCTCTGAGTAGATGTAAATGGTATTTATAAGTAGTATAATTAAGAGATTTAAAAGGTATTTATGTTACAGGAAAACTAGAAGTAACAAGCAAAGAAGATTAGTGGAAAGATTAAGTGTTTCCTTGTTGTTGCCATTATTTCTTTCGTTTTTTTTTTTTTTTGTTCATCTTGTAAAGCTTTCAGTATTTCTCAATTAAACATATACCGTATATAAAAGAATACAAATCTAAAAGGAGAACAGAAGAAATAGTAGAAAATACAGCAAATTTAGCTGCTTCAGCAAAGGAAGCTACTTGCTAAATTTACATGTGATTTTAAAGGAATAAATGACGATGATTACACATAAATTCTTAGGACATGATCTGATTCAGAAGTAATAGTAATGTAAAATGATAAGTAATATTAAACTTTAAGAGAGCCGCTACATAAATAGGCTAACTATTCATATATGAACAAAAAAGCACAAGTTTTTGTATTGTGGAAGTTAGGCTTGGGCTATTTCTCACTAGCCATACTATACACTTGGGTTGGCCAACGCATCGACCGGCAAGTTATGAGAGATAGCTCGCGGTGATCAGTCTCATAGTATTTTGAGCTATATCTCACTAGCCATACTATACACTAGGGTAGGCCAACGCATCGACCGGCAAGTTGTGAGAGATAGCTCGCGGTGATCAGTCTCATAGGGTTTTGGTCTATATCTCACTAGCCATACTATACACTAGGGTTGGCCAACGCATCGACCGGCAAGTTGTGAGAGATAGCTCGCAGTGATCAGTCTCATTGGGTTTTGGTCTATATCTCACTAGCCATACTATACACTAGGGTTGGCCAACGCATCGACCGGCAAGTTGTGAGAGATAGCTCGCGGTGATCAGTCTCATTGGGTTTTGGTCTATATCTCACTAGCCATACTATACACTAGGGTTGGCCAACGCATCGACCGGCAAGTTGTGAGAGATAGCTCGCGGTGATCAGTCTCATACTGGCTATATCGATCGTTGTTATTATTTTATGACAGGCACGTAAGTAAGAGTATATTTCGGGTGGTGTACAAATTTAATATGAGGATCAATTCAGAGATGGAGTGTATCAGTGAGTCGTAGGTCGATAGGGCTTGACCCACTGCAACCCACTACTCTCATGACCCATTCTGACCCACCGACCCGCTCTGCTCAGTGAATTGTAGACAGCATCTTCTGAACACTGGTGAATTTGTCTACGTTTTACTTTCAAGGCCTCCATTTTCCTTCCTTTTTCATCTGAGATATCTAAATGAAAAAGTACTTCAGACATTTTTGGATAGTGATATTTGTAATGGTAATAATGCCAATATTACTTACTACTTAGGTAGGTTTCGAGACAAAATCGAATTTTACACTTTTTTTTTTCATTTAGGTAGCCTACTTTACCTTGAATTGAGACTTTCAAATTTCATCCTATTCTTCATTGAAAAGTATCTGTAATTCAGCAAGGAAATAATTATATATGATAATTAAATTAAAATTCATTGTAAAATGGCCCATGGCAAATATTTTATTATTTTATATCATAAAGGTCAGATCCGCCAAAATTGTAACAGAGTGGTGAATGAACAATTGACCGTATTCAATCTCCGAATAGTGATGGCAAAGCCTTGTTTTATTACAAGTGTAAACTCTTTTCGGTTAGTGGAGAGTGAATCATGGTCAGTTGTTTACGATAGGTTTTGGTGAGTGGTGGGTCAGAGTGGATCATGGGTCAAGTTATCATTAACTCACACCATGTGTGGATAAATTAGCTATATTAAAATACAGTAGAGCGTCGATTATCCGAAGTAATTGGGGGACATGGGTGTTCGGAAAACTGGTTTGTTCGGATAATCGAACTGTACATGTTTATTTGCCAAAAAGAAGTACTGTACAGTAAATTTATTCATAAAAAGAAGTGTGCTGATTGTTGAAACACAGCGACTGGCGGCTTGGCCGGTCAGCAGCGCCTTATGAAGGCCCCATTAGAAGCAATGTTCCGCCAGCGGTGGCTCAGTGCGGCGACTACTGTGGGAAACTTGGTTTGGGAGTGAGGGGGATGATGGACGGTAGGGTGGGAGAGTAACAGGTGCAAGCGAGTACACAGTTCGGTTAAGCGGTCGTTCGGTTGACCGACGTTCGGATAATCGACGCTCTACTGTGTGTCAAAATCACCTCTAAAGTTACACTAAATTTGCAGAAAAGTAGGGATTTGAGGGGTGGATCCGCAGCCGCAGGATCAACGTCCTGGGTACGTCTCTGATTTATGATACCTCTGTAGCGGACGAGTGAACATATAGCCTAAGTAGACAGCCAGTGATTTCTGAAATGAAAGTGACCCTTAAATCTAAAGAAGTTGATCACTCTGCTATACATTGTTGCCTTATTATTGTCATGATGAAAAGCTTGATCCTTATATATTTCAGCATCAGATTCACCTTAATACGATGTTCCATCTTAATTTTTTATTTAATTTATTTTATTTTATATTTATTTATTTGTTAGTTAAACGGTACTAGGATTTGTCCTGCTCTCAAGTATAAAATATAGATTATTTTTGACTGTAAGATTCCGATTACGTGTACTAAACAAGTACTAAACATGTAAATTACAGCTTGTTGCATGATTGAAGTACATGCATTTCCATGCGGAATGGAACTTGGATCTTCCGCACCGTAGACGTTACTATTATCCATAGAATTGGTTGCAAAGGAGTAGATAATGGTAACTAAATTATAATGTGAACCACTGGTGTAATCTAAGAGAGGAATTCTAGGTTTTAACTTTCCCTGGAACAAAATATTGTGAAAAACAAACTCTGGTAAAGACAGTAAAGATGATTATGGAAAAACTCTTTGCTAATGATTTTTTTGCAGTAAGAAAAACTACGTATCCTTCTAGTAGCAAACAAAGAATGCTTCATTGCTGTGTAGGTTGCATAGTAACTGTGGATGTGAACTTTTAACGATAAATTACCCCAGTCATCAATAAGGCAATAAGAAAATCAACGGAATACAGACAAAATATCGCGGCCGAAACATCGCCACCGCCCAAAATCTCGCCACCTAAAACATCGCGGGCCAAAATCTCGCCGGACCGAAACCTCGCTGCCCAAAATCTCGCGTAGCGAAAACCTCGCGGGACAAAATCTCGCCAGGTCAAAATCCTCGCGAGCATAAATCTCGCTTGGCCATAAACTTGCGGGATGAAACCTTTCCTTAAAATTTATCCAATAAATTTCTTAATATGCAATTCCATATTACAAAAAATAATAATAACAATAATAAAAAGAAGAAGATGATACAAAACATCGTATGGGTGGACTTTCTCTGGGTATTCCCGTTTTCTCCCACTTTCTTCATTCCATCCTTTCCTTCATTCTGATCATCTACGTCTCCTTTAACTTACAAGACATAAACGAGGGACGTAAAAACTCAGATATTACGTATTTCATACTTTCATAAATATTATTCGATTTTGTTAGAATTTCCTAAGGTCACCGTCAAAGTGAAAGAAAAACCATCCCAGGCTCAACCCCATCTATGTTGAAATTATGATCGAGACCGATCGGGTGGTTCAAGAGTTATTAAGTCATAAACGCAACCACTTTCATTTTTATGTATATGTCTCTCCCTTCTCCTCTGCCTTCCGGTCAAAGTGAAATGATAAAAACCATCCCAGGCGGTAACCTGATCTGTGTTGCAAATTTGATCGAGATTGGTCTCGTGGTTCAAGAGTTATTAAGTATTATTTATTTTTATATAACTCCCCCCTCCTCTTCGTTGTGCCGTCAAAGTGAAATTACAAACGACATCCCAGGCCCAAACCTATGTAGAAAATTGATCAAAGCACGTGTTATAATATTTTTTGTCATTATTTTAATGCAATGATGTATTAGAAAATATATGCATATAACAATATATAGACTATTGTGCATCGAAGAAATTGTCATTACGAGGTTTTATACTGACGATATTTCTTCCTAGGCGAGATTACGTCCCACGTAGTTCAGACTAGGCGAGATTCTGTGTCCCGAGATCAGGACTGCGAGGTTTTGGCCAGGCGAGATTTTGGGACGCGAGGTTTTGGCAAGGCGAGGTTTCGGCCCGGCGAGATTTTGGGCAGCGAGATTTTGGCCAGGCGAGGTTTTGGTCCGCGAGATTGTTGCCGCGAGGTTTTGAACCAAACCGAAAAATTTTATAAATCATTTTGTTATAGGCAACCAAGAATGCTTTGCTCCTATACAGATTGCATAGAAACTACGGAATGTCATTAATTTTAAACGATAAATTACGTCAACGTTAAAGACAATAAGAAAAAACTATATATTCTTCTGTAATAGGCAATCACGGTTTTGCTGTCGTGCAGGTTGCATAGAAACTAGGAAATTTTATGAATTTTATCGGGTCTTCGGCAAAGTCATCGTTATCTGTGCGGATCTTAACGCATTGACTAAATTAACCAAGTCGGACACAGAATTTTAAAAAAGGCGTGCATTCAAGATTTATCCATGGAGTAACGGACGGACGGATCCTAATAAACATTTATCACATTAACAAATACACAATAATGCTAAAATGCATTGAACTTGCAAGCTTGAACTCCTTCCATTGATGAAATTCTGCGTACGCCACTGGAATTGTACTGCTACTGAACCTTTTTCGAACACCGTCATTTCAGTAAGTGCAATTTGTCAATACTTTTCTGTGAGCTGCTCTGTTCTTGTTCAGAGCACAAATAAACGATAAAGCCTGCGGGAGAATGAAAACTTCATGAGTGGTAATGGAGTAGTGATGTATGAGTGTCGCGCACGGTGACAAGCACCTTTTGGGCTCTCAATCATATGAACGAATTCCTTTCTGTACTAAACTTTTAAAGCAGACACAGGAAGATAAATGGTTGTAGTCCCGAGATGCATTAGTCACTTGGGAGATTATGATCAAAAGGACTGTCAGTTAATCTTGGTTTGTAATTGTTGGAATTAGAATAGGTACGAAAAAATCGAGGTGATAACGAAACTGGAAGAAAATATAGCCTGTGTGTAAGTAAGTTTAACGTCTTCACCACAATCCACTTGGCATAGGAAAACTTTTCTGGTACAGAGACAAAGTAGTATCACGTTCTGATAAGGTCTCTTGCATCTCAAGCGAACTTGTCCGCAAATGCATTCATATCTAAATCCATGGTTCAGAATCACTTCTGTTACTACTACTTCTACTATTACTCCTTCTCCTCCTCCTCCTCCTCCTCATACTACTACTACTACTACTACTACTACAACTACTACTACTACTACTACTACTACTACTACTAATAATAATAATAATAATAATAATAATAATAATAATAATAATCTCTGAGGGAAGAACATAGACTGAAAGTATTTGAGAACAGGATCCTGAGAAGAATATTTGGACCCAAGAGGAACGAGAATGGGGAATGGCGGAAGCTTCATAACAAGGAACTATATAGTTTATACGGTTTACCCAACATTGGTAGGGTCGTCAAGTCTAGGAGGCTTAGGTGGGCAGGTCATGTAGCTAGAATGGAAGAAAGTAGAAACGCTTTCAAAGTCTTGACTGGTAGACCCATAGGAAAACGACCATTAGGAAGACCTAGGCGCAGATGGGAGGATAATATTAAGGTGGATCTCGCAGAGATAGGAATACAAAGTAGAAACTGGATCCAATTAGCTAAGGATAGAAGTCAGTGGAGAGCTTTTGTGAACGCGGCACTGAACCTCCGGGTTCCATAGGCCATAGAGTTAGTTAGTTAGTTATAATAATAATAATAATAATAATAATAATAATAATAATAATAATAATAATAATAATAATAACAATAATATAAATTTGATTGGTTTTGCACAAAACACTTAGGCACATATCACTTTCAAATCATTGTCACAATATTTTGCACAAATGGCTCTTTTCATACTAGAGAATAGTTAGTAATCACTAGCGATTAGATCATGAGAATAGGACACATCTCGACAGCAATTTATCAAAATTTAGCGGGATTCAATTATGAGATCACCCTACTAGCTAACATTGCATATCATTTCTATTTGGCAGCATGTAGTTTTATGAGTAAGCGGCTCAGACGAACATAATGGTATGTCGCATTATTAAACTTTGAAGGAAAATAAAAAAAATCAATTCAAAAAAATCAATGCAATGACACATACCAAAAAACTTCTCCTGTGATCTGCTGGTACATATCCGAAATTAAACTACCTTACATACTCTTCTGTGGTTTGATGCCAAATTATTCCATCTTACTCAATTCCACCGGAAGTGGCTCTTATCATTATGTTCGCCCGAGCCAATCAATTAAATTTGTTAAGAGTGTTTGAAAACTGATTTCATCAGTTTCCCTTTGGTTGGACCTTGAATATTTCAGGCAGTAGAGAGTGTGAATGCTTTTACTGTATTCTTTTGACTTGTAACCAACATTTTCGTCGTGTGGGGGCCGCGGTGGCCCAGTAGTTTAGCATTTACCTGTGGTTGTTGGGATTTCAGGTTCGATCTCAGTTCGTGCCAATTGTGCTTTATGATCGACTAACACCGTGTGTGTGTGTGTGTGTGTGGTGTTTTCTCGGGGTTCTGTTTTCTCCTCCTTTCTCTATTCTACCATTTCACACTGAGAAAAAAAGGCCTAGGATTTCCGTGTGGATACATCGTATTTACGCGGGTGCGCTCCTTATGTAATGTAATTTCATGTATAAAAGTACAGCAGGTGTGAACACCATGCCAAGTCTGGAGTTCGGCGTCGAACTAGACTCGCTGTGATTGGATAATTTTATTCACATGATTGGTTTCGTGTTAAAAACTATTACTCTCGTAAGGTAGGGAGTCACAGATTTAGAAAAAACCAAGAGGGGACACTCGTAGGAAGGTAGTAACAACATTATATACCTAAGTTACCACCGTCGGAATGGGTATGGCGTTAATTCTAGATTTGAAATTGTGGTCCCACAATACAAAATTTTCGCTGGACGGTGGTGTAGATCGTACTACTGATGAAACAACATTACTTAATGTGGTGACGCATAACCTGGTAAAAACAGCATTTACATGCCGACTAGATTATGCATTTTTCTCCGTGCATTCATTGTCATCATCATCGTCTTCCTTAGCCTCGATCCACACACGTGGGACGTTTAAATAGAAATTTCATTTAATGTACCCATGCTCAGGGATAAACTCTTGCTTCTAACCCTTCAACGTGTGTAGCATATTCTGTCTACGCACACATTCGACGTTTTAGTGTCTAATGGAGAGTCAATTTTCTAGCAGGCAATCTGCAAACAACTTCTTTATTTGTAAAATAATTAGGTGTTTGAATAATTAGGTGCCAGTATGTGTTGCAATTCCAGGTATCTCAGTAAGTGACTGCGAAATACAGTTTACCATCATGCTTATATTAAATGAACTGTCGTGCACGTTTTAAGACACGACACCGTAGTTTTCATAGTTACAAGAATATGTAGTAGAGTCAGCAAGTATCTATACGATATCACTCACGTAGTTATTTTAGCACAACAAGATCTCATTTCTTCCTTCCCAGCTTGGCGATACTTCTCATTAAACTAAGGAACCAAATGAAAGAAGAATTACTCATACATTATAATTGGCGGATAACATTCTTAAGAGTTACTGGTATTACATGTAAAATTACGTATCTTTATATTAACTGCAAGTACTTCAACTTCGTTCTACTTGATTCTTGGTTTATTTAAAAGCTTTCTCCTATCGATTTTCCAATATACATTCTATGCAATTACAACATGTACTGTTTGCAAAGCGTGCGCTCTGCCATCTTTGAAACGTCTTCTCCAATTAGGCTACTCGTAGTACATTCAAACGTTGCAGTAACGTAGTCAGTAAGTTTCAGGGGCTGGTTCCCTCCCTCTTTTCGCAAAGCAATGAGATAAATATCATAATGCTCATTAATAGTAAATTAAAAGTTGGTATATATATATATATAAAAAAGAACAATGTTTAGATGAAGGAACAAAAATAGGTAAAGAAAATAAAAGATTTACAGGATAAATGAGTTGACGTAAGGGAAGTGTATCTCATTTAAGAATAGAATGGAAGTACCGGTATGTGTTCTGGAAATGAGAAATGCTAAATTCTATAGAGAATATATGCAGGCCCGTGGTGGCCCACCGGGACACCGGGACGTGTCCCGGTGCGCCCTCCAAAATATATCAGTATAAATAAAGGTACAAGTTATTAGTAATATATTCTTACAGTTTTATTGGTAAAGGACCCGTGAAAGGTGCAGTGCGCACTTTACATTAGGCGCCCTTCCGAGACCACATCAAAGATGAACGATTTTATTTACTCTTGTGTATAGCAGAATTCTGTACAATAAATACACACAGTTACTGTAGGCGAAGAACCCGTGAAAGGTACAGTGCGCCCTTTACATAAGGCGCCCTACGAAACATCACTTTATAGATAAGTGGTTTTAGTTATCCTGTATACCAGCTTTGTTTAATGAATTCAAATACTGACTGGTAGTACAGAACCTGTGAAGAATACAAGGCGCCCTTTACATAAAATGCCCTGCGAAATATAACTTTTTTTTAAAAAAAATTTCATTCTTCTGTATTTCAGTTTTGTATTATAAATTCATACAGTTGCTATTGGCAGAGAACAGGTAAACAGTATAAACACTTACAAAAATATTATAAAATTATATAGCTATAAAACGAAACAATGTGATACATCAAGAATTGTTCGGATAGTCAAACGTACGATGCATTTATGTAATACTACACTGACACTAGTCTCAAAGTTACGATTTTTACGGCATCGAAGCTTTTACAGTCTTAATATGCATCCATATATCCGAGCATATTCATTGTTCCTGTGTGTTTTAAAGTAGTGTTCGGATAATCAGTACCTCTTGTATTTCTGAAATATAGCTGTATTATTTTCCGTAAAATGTGGTCTTCCTGTCACCACGGCACGGCGCGTCCTCAGGTTGTGGGTCGAGGAGAAGGCCTCTGTGATATAGAGGTTAGCTGCGAATATACTGAGTAAGCAGTCGCGGACAGACAAGAGGTGATAATCCAGTTTGAGAATTTGGTGGGAAGCTAACAACCTCATCCTGTAAAAAAAAGATTGTTCAGATAAGTTCGCAGAATCCTCGGATCAGAACTGATAACTTGGCACGAATTTCGCAAAGTAAAATCGACATGAGTTTTGGAACATGAAATATAAGAAGTCTCTATAGGGCAGGCGCGTTAAACTTTGTAAAAAAATGAGTTTAGAAATAGAGGTTGAACCTATTGGGATATCAGGAAGTTAGATGAGAAGGAAATGGAGGAATCAAGTTGGGAAATTTTTCGTTCTTTTACGGGGAACAAATTAAAAATTACCAACTAGAAGCAGGGCTTTCCATTCACAAACAAATACGTAATATCAGCAATTACATAGGTTGAATTTGTTAATGATAGATTTTCTTTTACTTCTCTTAAGGGTCGGTTGTGTAATATTATTGTTTTAAATGCACATGCCCCAACAGAAAAAAGGATGGCGATTTAAAAACATAGTTTTTTATGAAAGAATAGAACGGGTATTTGATCGTCCCCTCTAATACCATATGAAAATTCTGTTAGGCGGTTTCAATTCGAAGGTAGGACCAGAGGGTATTTTCAAACCGATTATAGGGAATAAATGTTTGCATAAGGAAGGTTGTAACAACGGCGTTAGACTCGTGAACTGTGCAATATCCAGAAACCTTATAGTGAAGATTACAAAATTCAAACATCGCGACATTCATAAATATACTTGGACTTCATCAGATGGAAAAACACATATTCAAACTGATCATGTTTTAGTAGACAGAAAAGAACAGTCTAGCACAACTGATGTTCGGTCGTTCAGAGGAGTTGATTGTGATAGTAAGAGAGAGAATATCGTTGAATAAAGGAAATATTCAATATCTGAAAACGGAGCGGTTTACTTTTTTTAAAATAGAGGAGAGTCAGGTGAGAGGGGAGCCAGATTGAAGTGTCGAATAGATTCTCGGTTTTAGAAGGTTCGGAGTGCACTAGTGTTCAAGATAATTGGTTGAAATTAGAGATAACATTAAAATTTCAGCAAAAGAAATATTGGAGCACGCAGAAATACGTAGGAACAAATCTTGGTTCAACCAGGAATGTACTAAAGTAGCAGAGAAGAAAAAACAGAAGAAACTGCGTTGGTTACAAAAGCCGAACGAAATAACTACATAAAATTTCATTGTCACCTAGCAGGAAACTTCTAAAACTTTTAGAACAAAGAAACGCGACTTTTGAAAGTTAAAATTAATTAACTTGAAGATAATAATGAAAACAAAAACATTCGGGACATGTATAAATGCATCAACGAACTTAAGAAAGGCTATCAACTTCGTGCTTATATATTAAAGAAACCTAAAGGAGCAGTTCTCACTGATACAGATAGCATCTTAAATAGATGGAAAGATTTCTTTGACGATTTACTTAACACATAGCCAAAAACTAATGCGCGTGGAGAAAGTGAAATGCATGCAGTATAACCGTATATTCCAGAACCTAACCAGACAGAAATAGAAGTCGCTATTAAAAAAAAAAAAAAAAAAAAAATACACACACACATCTCCGGGTGTAGACGAAATTCTGGTTGACTTAATTTTAGCTGGAGGGAAAAATTGTAGAGCAAGATACACAAACTCATTCTCATTATCTGGAATAAGGAAGAATTACCACAAGAGTTAAGAGAATCAATCATTGTTCCAGTTCAGAAGATAAGCAATAAAACAGATTTAATAATTATCGAGGCATTTCTCTTCTGTCAATATCCAATAAATCCTCTTAAACATTGTATTAGCAAGATTGACTCCATACGCAGATGAAATTACTGGAGATTATCAGAACGGATTTAGGTAAAATCGATCAACTATCGACCAGATATTTACCATTCGACTAATACTTGAAAAGAAATGAAAGAATACGACATCCTGGCACATCAATTATTGACTTTAGACTCTGGTAGGAGGGAAACATTGCACAACATGCTTACAGAATTTGCAATACCGAAAAAGGTAGATTAATTAAGATATGTTTAAATGAATCCCAAAGTAAGGTTCGGGTAGAGAAATTCTTGTTTACGAGCTTTCACGTTGAGAATGACCTGAAACAAGGAGATGCGTTGTCGTCATTATTATTTACTTTGTTCTGGAGAACACGATAAGGAAAATCAATGACAGTAATCAGGTCCTAGAGCTGAATTGTATTTGCCAGGTTATGGCGTATGCTGATGATGTAAATTTAATAGGTAATGATAGAATAATAGAAAGGAATGCAGAAATCTTAATTAACGCTTGCAGGGATATAGGCTTAAAAGTAAATGCAGGGAAAACTAAATAAATGGAAGTTTGTCGGGATCGTAATACTGCATTTTATGAATGCGTTAAAATACCAAATAGTATTTTCTTTCGACAAAGTGGATACTTTCAAATATCTAGGATCAATATTAACAGACCAAAACCATAATCACTAAAAAATTTGATGTCAACTGAAAGCAGAGATTTTGTGCTATTATTCAGTTAAAAATCTTTTGCCGTTACTAATTCTGTTGAGGAATTTGTAGCTCAAAATATAAAACGATAATCATGCTTGTTGTGCTGTATGGTTGCGAAACATGGTCACTGACTCTGAGGGAAAATCGCAGACTGAAAGTATTTGAAAACAAGATTCTTAAACCAATATTCGAACTCCAAAAGGAACGGGAATGGGGAATGGCGGAAACTTCATAAGGAGAACTGCATAATTTTATACCGTTTACCAAAGATTGTTAGGGTCATCAAGTCTAGGAGGTTCAAATGGTCAGGTTATGTAGCCAGAATGGAAGAAATTAGAAACGGTTTCGAAGTTGTAACTGGAAATCCAAATAGGAAGATGACCGTTAGGAAGACCGAGACGCAGATGGGAGGACAGTATTAAAATGGTTCTCGCAGAGATTGAAATATAAAGTAGAAACTGGGTTCAGTTTTCTAAGGACAGAAATCAATGGAGAGCTTTTGTAAACGCGGCAATGAGCCTCCTGCGTCCATAGGCATGCTATATTAAGTTGTTGATAGATTTAACTTCTTTTTATTTGACAGAAATGTTATTACAGGAACTAAAAAGTTTTTCTGTAGTAAAGAGGATTTCGATTCGAGGTTAGCTATTTACGTTAATACTAAAACAAATTTGGTGGATTTTGATATAAAATGGCACCCATACTTTCTTTCAAAGTCTCTCTCTCTCTCTCTCTCTCTTTCTTTCTTTCTTTCTTTCTCTCTCTCTCTCTCTCTCTCTCTCTCTCTCTCTATATATATATATATATATATATATATATATATATATATATATATATTCCTGTTTGTATGGGCGCCCTTTTAGTAGACTTGTCCACCGCCCTCATTAGTATCCCAGCACGGCCCTGAATATATGTATTTACCGGAACCGCATATAAGGGACTATGAACACAATGATGCAAATACTTTGCCCTAACCTATCCTATGTAACCTAATATTAACAGAAATCAGCGAAATTGTAGCATGTTTTTGAAAAATAAAGGCTGACCCCCTTCAGCTAAACATTGGCCAAAAAAAGTTCTTATCGTCAACCCTCCCCTAAATAATAGACCAATTGATCGTGAAATCCATTTTGTGAAATTTCAATTGTCTCTTTTGTATTACTTCTGTCTAACTTCAGTCTGAAGGTTTTCCTGTAAAGTCCTGCTTTATCCTTTACCCACACTTATACGATAAAAGTCTTTACTACTCTTCATCACTAAGTATTAGTATATTTTCTAAATAACTTAAATGCTATATTTTCTAAATACCCTTTTTTTTTAAAAACAGAATTTGGTTTACCAAAACTTCTTTTCGAGAGACAGTATGTGTGTCCATCTGTCTTTCCCGGAGACAAAGAAATATATTAATTGATTATCACAATCAATTTTTGGCCAGAATGTAAAGAATAAACCATTTCCGCTTTTACACTATTGAGTGGAAACAGTAATACGTAACGAGAAAAAAGTTTCTCACGATCGATTAAGCGTCCCCAAAATACATTTAACCTAAATCCTTGACTGTATACTAAAACTCGGTTTCAATATTCATCTACATAGAGCAAAACTGATCAAAGGTATAGCGAGAACCTGTTTCTCTAAATCCGTTTAGCGTTCTAAGAATAGGTATTATCGTCTCTCTTAACCGTCTATTCAAACTGTAAGTGACAGCAGTCAACACTTCTGGTTTAAACGTTGATTGCTATAGAGCCAGGGCCGGATTTAGCATTTTGGCGCCCCTAGGCCCAATATTTTTTCCGCCCCCTAGTCTGGTTAAAGTTACTTTCCTAAAAACCTTTATTAAAAAATATATCAGGCCTATGTGTTAATTGCTTAAACACCAGTTCTGGGCTTAACAAAATACCGTTAATGTATTAACAAAAGATTGGTGAATAACTTTGGTTTTGTTCAATTTAGCCATTTGGGCAAATAAATAATAATAATAAAAAAAAACTCTGTAATACATTATAAAATAGTTTTAATCTCAGAAATATAGCTTACATGAAGTATTTTGATAACGTGACACAAAAACTGTTTTTTAAAGTAAAACTACATATTTTGTATGTACAAATAGTAAATTGTACTAGTATAAAAAATTATATTTTTGAGATCAATGTTGTAACGAAGTTGGTGCATAATGTTGAAAAATAGTTTAACTTTACCAACAATTATTTGTTCCAATGAACTTCAAAATCAGAATGCTTTATTAGCCGGATCTTTTAAATCAATTCAAAAAATATGTTGTTATGGCTATTTATTTTTATTTCTAGATATTTTTTAAATTTTTTCTCTCGGCCGTGCGCCCCCTGGGAGCTTGCGCCCATAGGCCCGGGCCTATTGGGAAATCCGGCCCTGTATAGAGCAAAAAACGGCACTAGATGGTGAGAATAGATTTTCTGCAATCAATTAAATTTTCCCAGAATATATTCCACTCCACTGTAAACTCTACTAAATTGGGGAACTGGTAGAAATTTACCATCACTTCAGATTTCAATAGTATATTAATTGAGAAAATATCACGGCATGCAAACCAAACTTCTTGACGTACTGTACACGTAACATTTCTATTTTTCAAAGTATTTTCAACACTTTTCATATAGTAGATAAAAATAAATTGCCCGCCCAATAATCATGATGTAAACAATTTGTTCTTTGTTTGCCTATCGGTTGACGTTCCTTCGTAAATCGTAAAATTAAACAACTAAAATTGTGCTGCTGTAATAGGCGGTTTGATCTGGAACTCGAGGAAGAACATGATTCTTTTGCGAGTCGAATAATAAAGTGATTGCATCATTGTTTCTACTTTTCAATAAGGAATGAAAGGCTTCACCTTTCTCTTATGTATCGAAAATTCAGTTTCACAAGAGGTATTCCTTGATTGAAGTCTCAACTCAAACTGCATACATTTCGAACATTTATTTACAGCAGGACTTCCAAAACTTATATTGTATTCAGTTACAAATAAGAGTATGGAACCCGAAGATCGTTTTCCACATCGTTATTGTACAGTTGGTGAAGTTTTGCTACAGACAAATAACTTGGCAGCTAATGCTTCTTTCCATTTTCTCGTCTGCAATAATGTTTCTGTACAGGAATTAGTCTTTCACAGGCCCGTTTTTATAATATTGTGCGCCTATGTGCCCTTTTGCTGCCTCCCCGCACAATTTTGCCGCCCCCTCAAAAACGACCAATATTATTATAGTTGAATTCAGTTATTTGGGTGGGGGGTCGCTGAGATGTATAACGACAGCTTTAATACATTTCAACTTCAAGGTCATATTCCACTCCCCAGGAAGGGGGTGAGATTTTAAAAGTAATCGAAAACGACAGATATTAGTGTTGAATTCATAGTTTTCGAGGTCGCTAAGTTTAACGGTATCATTTTTCATGATGTTTTAAGTTCATCCTCACCGCTTGGAAGGGTGGTGGGAAAGGATGACTTTTTTAACATATTTTCTCGCCCTTGCGCGGGACTCTGCAGATTGCTAGTTTTAAATATTACTTTATTGTGAATCTTAGAGAAATTCCAAAATTTTGCCGCCCAATAAATTCTGCCGCCCTGTGCTCGAGCATAGAATAGCACTTACCTAAATACGGGCCTGGTCTTTCAATGAATGTTTTAACAGTTTTCTTCTTGGCTTCAAACATATGGGACTTATGGTCTCCTCCTCTGTTTTCTGATGCCAGCTATCCACTTTCAAAATTCCGTTTACATATTAGCTTAAACCGTTTCTCAGATACTCCTAACACACAACAAAAAAATTCTTACACACTATCAGCAGTGTTTTGATGTCACTATCACATTTCGGATCGTAATATCGAATCCAAAGCTGTGTTGCTTCTTCCCTGTTGTTCTTTGGTCTTTTTCGTTGTGGTGTTGAAGGTTTCGTATGCTTTAATATGAAATTGTCTTGGATTATTTTATTTTTAACCAAATAGAAGCATTGGTGAAATTTGCAAATATCTTGCATACACATTTCTGTACATCTAAGTCTTTCCTCCTAGATGGTTACAGTTAAAGTGTTTCGTGCAAACATTTGGGTGAATAGGTTGACTCTTTTAATTTTTACGTTTTGCGTTTCCACTTGTCAGGATTACGCATTTTCTTCCTGCCGTTTCCAGGTGGACTTGGTGTAATAATAACATCCTCCTCTTTCAAATCTTTTAATCTTTCCATCTCCGTGGACATTTACGCCGGAAAGCTTCTTTTTAATAGGACAGAGTGATTTCATTACACTCTTCAAGCTACTTTTGCTACTCCAACAATGGCGTCGTAGTAAATAAAACCAACCTTATCGTTAAAACCTTATCAAATTTTCAGTTATAGCCGGTGATAACACAATATTCTTTCTTGAAGGAGAAATGAATGTAAATCCCGTGAAATTTAATTGTTTATCACTATTATCTTGCTTGCTGATGCAATGCATAGCATTGGGACAAAAGACAATTTGAACCGAAAATGGCAACTAGTCATTCAATGGTTATAGAAAAGAGCCGTTTTATAATTAAAAAATCCTTTCCTTATCAGTGCGCCATGTTGTTGTGGACAATATCACTTATGAACAAAAACCTACTTTTCAAATTACTTTTTTTAAAATGTTTTAGACAGTTTTGGCAAGAAACCAATTCATAAACAGAAAGATACGACCTCAAAGATTTCAAAGCTACTGATATCTCAATTTAAAAAAGAAAAAATGGACAAGATCCGTTTTGAAAATAAACTCGACAATTAAAACTATTTTTAGCGTTACCCAGGAACAACGACGTGGACGTAGTAGTAATTTGTTCCCTTCGGGGTGCTTTTTTAATGTGAGTCCCCTTGCCTCTCACCATCGGGGTGCTTGTTTCAGGTGAGTCCCCTTGCCTTTCACCATAAGGGTGCTTGTTTTAGGTGAGTCCCCTTGCCTCTCACCATCGGGGTGCTTGTTTCAGGTGAGTCCCCTTGCCTTTCACCATGGGGGTGCTTGTTTTAGGTGAGTCCCCTTGCCTCTCACCATCGAAAGCTCCATATTTTACCGAAGCAAATGTTCAAAATGGTGTCCGTTTTCTGCAATACACATTACAACTCTGTTTCTGAAGGACAATTCTACTGCTCTAAGTGTCTCTTCGCTAATGTTTTCACATGCATTGATTATGCCGCATATTTTCTGGGGTTGTTGGTTCTTCCGTGTAACATTTTGCTTTTAGCGTTCCCCACAGGAAAAAGTCGGAAGAAGTTAAATCAGGGGATCGTGCAGGCCAATTTTGAGGACCACCTCGTCCAACCCATCGATCAGGATATTTTCTATTCAAAACCTCACGAGATATCCGTGAATAATGCGCTGGACATCCGTCTTGTTGAAACCAAATATTCATTCTTGTTTGAAGTGGGACATCTTCCAGTAGTGTTGGCAAAATATTATCTAAAAAATCGGCATACATTTGACCATTCAAATTCCCGTCTATGAAGTATGGGCCAATTATTCGAGTACCTAAAACACCGCACCAAACGTTCACACTCCATGGACGTTGACGCTCGGCTTGCCTTAACCAATGAGGATTATCTACTGACCAATAATGCATATTATGCCGATTCACTTGACCAGTATTCGTGAAAGTTGCCTCATCAGAGAAAAGTATCTGTGAAATAAAATCATCATTAACTGCTAATTGCTGTTGTATCCAATTGCAAAAGTTCAAGCGGTGTTGAAAGTCGTCCCCATGTAGTTCCTGATGCAACGAAACGTGATATGGATGGAATCTGTGTTCATGCAGTATGCGCAGAACACTTCTTTGCGACATTCCTGAACTTCGTGCGATTTGCCGAGAACTGATGTGAGGATTTGCAGCAACTGCAGCTAAAACCTTCACTGCGGCATTTTCGTTCGTCACAGGCCGTGATCGGACTCGTTGTCTGGGTTGAATACTTCCAGTTTCAATAAATAATTTAATAATACTGACATAACCCTGAATTACATGTGAACGTACTTTGTGAGTACGTTATGTAACATTGTCTTTCTTGGCGCTGTATAATAGATGGCGCTCTAATAGACAACAATCAAAATGAGTAAACACCGCTGACAAGTGATAAGAAAATGTTCGAAATTGTGACTATTTTTTGCGATATATTTTGCATTATTCAAACTACCGTCTACGAAGCAAGAACTGCTACCACGCGTAGCAGTCCATGGTTAGATTTCCTGTAGGTGTAACACTTGCAATTAGGGATGGGCACAAGCGAGTTCGAGCAAGTTTTCTTTGAAACTCGACTCGACTCGACTCGAAAAACTTCCTCCAACTCTACTCGAAATTCTACTCGAATTCGGGTTAAGTTTCGAGTCGAGTCGAGCCAATTCGAGCTAAATCCTGTGTGTAGTTCCAAATACTCTTTTCAAATATCCTACGTAGATAATATAATTATCAATGATATTACTAGTAATATACTACCACTACTACAACTTATTATTATTATTATTATTATTATTATTATTATTATTATTATTATTATTATTATTATTATTATTATTATTATTATTATTACTATACGAAAGATAGGCGGTTTGTATCTGAATACTAAAAACTAGTGACTGTCTATCTGCGTAGTCGACAAGTCTTTAGGAGGCAAGGACATCGGTCATGAGGTTCTGGATTTGAGTTCCGGAGGAGCAAGCCAAAAATTGATAAAAGTTATAGGGCGTCGGTCAAACATGTTCAAAACTGCTTGGTCCGGGTTTAGGGTTGTCATCGGCTCAAGCGGTCGGCTCACAGCTTATTCACTATCAAGCCAAACAGAAAAGTGAGCCAACAGCTCACCCAAGCAAGCCGGCTCAGTTCAGCTGAGTCGAACCGAGTCGATGGGCTGCTTTTAATGGAGCTGGCTCGAGCCGATGGCTCACATGAGTCGAGTTGGTGGCTGATCCGAATGGAACCGGCTCGAGCCATCGGTTCAATTGTGCCGAGTCGCTGGCTCGTCCCAACCAAGCCGGCTCAATTGAACCGAGCCGATGGCTTTCCATCCCAACCGAGCCGGCTTGAGCTGTTCGCTCAGTTGAACCAGCCGAGCCTATTGACATCACTGCACGGATTGGGCTTCTTCTGGGGCTCAAAAAGTCGACCGTGCAGGTCTAAGCCTAGACGGTAAGAACTACAGTATATACTTATATTGGTGCTCACGAAATTTGAAGCTGTCTCGTTATAAAAATCTATTGTTGTCTCGTTTTCGAGACGAGATGACATATACTAAACGTACCCCCACCAGATGTACCTCTGTCGTGAGAAATATTAAAAGTATTCGACATTACTGCTTACATTTCTCATGGCTTTCGCTTTCCAGTCTAAACAGGCCATAATTTAAAAACGAGTTAAAAAGAGCTGAATGTGCGAGCCATTTATCAAACTCGAGCTCAAAACAGTGACTCGGCTTGGAACTCGACTCGAGAAAATTACCTTTGACTCGACTCGAATTCAACTCGAGTCGAGTTTAAGCTCGACTCGCGCCTATCCCTACTTGCAATGTGTAGTCTATTGCAGAAAAGGGGGACCATTTCGAACGTTTGTTCGTTTGTTCAGTAAACAATGAAGATGTGTGAGAGGCAAAGAGACAACCCCAAAACAAACACCCGAATGGTAGGATGCAAGAGGCTCAACTAAAACAAACACCTCGATGATGAGACTCAAGGGGACTTACCTGAAACAAGCATCTCCTTAGTGAGAGGCAAGGGGACTCACATTGAATCAGAAAACCAAAGGCAACAAACTAATAGATACTACGTCCACGTAGTCCAATTGAAGTAAATTTCACCTACATCGGTAACAGAAATTACACCAAAAATTTGGGCAAAGTAATGAATTATATTCTGGAGAATCAAGTGTTTTGCTTAAAACATTACAGTTTCTCATTAAAGATTTTAGAATAACCACCTTTCAGAATAACTGAGATAGCGTTACGGTAGTCAACTATGGTGTCATTTGATAGCATTTACAAAGATATCAAAACTATCTACTTTAATTTTCTTAATCTGATGCGTATTTCTTGGATATTTTTCAATTGTTCGTAACAAATTTTCGTCGATTACAGCGCCACCTATCACGAAACGAAAAAAATGTTCAATACAAAAGTTACGTATTTGTTCCCAGAGAATCCAAACCTTTATTAAAAAGAGAGCAGAGCAGAGATTTCTTGGCGGTTTTTGTGGTTGATTTAAGTACCGGGCTTGGGCCCTTGCCTTCCATTTGTGTTGTTGACTTTCAAAGTTGACCCCCTCCCGCCCCCGGGAGGTTGGGCAGGGGTCGAGTGTGATATTGTTGAATGTTCCCCTTCGAGATGAGTGAATTTTTATTTTTATTTTTTAAGTCCGATTTTTAGCTTTCCAGATATTCAAAAAAAAAAAAGTTTTAAATGCCTCATTTTTCAAATGTTTGTAAGCCATTTTGATTTTTGTCGATTACAGCGCCATCTATCACGCAACGAAAAAAATGTTCAATACAAAAGTTACGTATTTTTTCACGGAGAATCAGAATATGTAATAAAAAATGGGGATTCATATTTAAGATTTCAAAGTTGCCCTCCTCCCGCCCCAAGGGGTGGGGGCAGGGGGTCGAGTGTGGTATCATTGTATGTCCGCCTTTGAGGCGAACAACTTTTATTACAACTTTTTCAAAATCCGATTTGTAGTTTTCCAGATATTCAAAAGAAACAGTTTTAAATGCCTCATTTTTCAAATGTTTGTGAGCCATTTTGATTTTTGTCGATTACAGCGCCATCTATCACGCAACGAAAATATGTTCAATACAAAAGTTACGTATTTTTTTCACGGAGAATCAGAATATGGAATAAAAAATGGAGGTTTCTATTTAAGATTTCAAAGTTGCCCCCCCTCCCGCCCCCGGGGGGTGGGGGCAGGGGGTCGAGTGTGGTATCATTGGATGTCCCCCTTCGAGGCGAACAACTTTTATTACAACTTTTTCAAAATCCGATTTGTAGTTTTCCAGATATTCAAAAAAACAGTTTTAAATGCCTCACCCGGTACCGTAGTTTAAATTTTCTCTTATTTACGTACTAATTTTAAAAATCATGAGAACTTCGTTTCTGTTTCTAAATGTATTTCCTCATACTTAAATGTATTTACCTTCTGTTAAGTTATATTTATTACAAGAAAGTTGTTAGTGGATAGCCAGGAAGGGGGGGGGGGGATTAGCTCCTATTACGATCACTGTAAAACTTCCAGTTGTTTATTCAAATAAACATATATTCATAAATGTAAGCACTCAAAAAATTCTTATTTTTATTTTGTTACAAGCAAAACAAACATGTTCTGATTTGGTTGCTTAGAGGGCAGGAGAGCCTAATTTAAGATTGTGTATTATTTCCAGCCCACGGTCTCTCTATGAGATGTGACAGAAGTTTATTTAATTTGAAGACCCTTTCACCATGGAGGTTACTGTCCTTATTGACAATAATTCCTTCCATCCCTTATTTGCTGAAAGAGGGATGGATTTACTCATTTGTTGTTTTCGTCACAAGCAACATATCACTAATGTTTCATTCTGCTAATTTCTATTCTAGTATATCCTCTCTTCTTGTCATGCAATCTCTAGATGGTTTTGTCTTCTGTAAGCATATATGCTTTAAGTTCACCTATATTTATAGAATTACGCATAGTAAACTTACAGTTATCTGCGGAATTTAGTGAACCGCCAACCGCAAAATGGACGAAATTGTCAACACAAAAATGATTTTGAATTTTTGTTTATTTACAGTAACGGCCTATATATACAATTATAATTTAGTAAATTGTACTGTACTGTATTTCCGTACTCTTCTTTGTGATTGAACTGTTGATAACAGCATTTTATTTTAATATCGTAATATATCATCAGAAAAAAGGAAGAAGCGAAAGGAATGGTAAACCACGGATAATCCAAAGTTTACTGTATTTATTTTAAACTTAATTTTTAAATTGTCAGAAGCTGTTAATATCACATTAAAATGTGCTAATTGTTCAATATATTTCTAATGTGTTTGTACCTATTATAAGGAAAATCATACCTCATAAAATAGCGTTTATGTACTCGTATTACTTAGATACTATGAACGTAAGATGAACTCAAGTTCAGCCCTCGCCCCAAATTATTTCGACCTATTCTGTCTTAGTGTTTTGGCTAGTAGCCTGCATTATCATACAGGGGTGTCAGTAGTAATTGGGACAGCTGGGTCAAATTTGGACTTTCTGGTTCCTGGTAACAAAATTTTCAACTAAAATGCACCAAAAATAATTTCACGGTTAACCGTCAAACTTTATCCGATTTTTAACTATTCGATTAACAAGTAAACGGTTTTGGTCATATTTATAAGTGAGTACAAAACATTGAACGAAAATGTTGAAAATAAAATTTCGAACTAAAACTTTTCAAACCAAGATTTTAAAATAAACATTTAAATAGTAATCGATAAATGTTAAGCAAAACTTTTGAAACTATATGCAACAAAGATTTGAAAGTCATCAACCGATCAGATTGCATGAAAGATAGTCATCAGCCAATCAGAAAGATTTGAAAGCCACCAACCCATCAGATTGCATGAAAGATAGTGTTTAGCCAATCAAATTGCATCAGCAATAACTTTGCCAGTGATTAACCAATCAGACTGCATCACCTTAGACGGTGAGTTGTGACTAAACTTCAAAGTGTTGTAGCATATCAGGTATCACGTGTTGAAATATTGCCTTTAGATTATGAGTCATAACTACAACTCTAAGATTCAAAGTCTTAAATTGTTAAGATTACTTATCAGATTTCAACTTTGTAATTTAAAGCTCAAGTTAAAAATCAACCAATCACATTTCAGTAAAGATAACTTTCCACCAATGGTGTTTGACTATGAGTTGTGACTAAAGTTCAAAGTATTGTTTCATATCATTCGAGTATTGAACGTTAAGCACATCATTCCAACTTCGCGTCTCATATTAAATTTTTGTTTATCATAATTACCAAATTTAAAGAATGGCCCTACGTACCTCTCCCAAAGTGCATCAATATACCTAAGTCTTAGAATTAACCATATAATAATGTGTTCTACTTAGGTCTCAATTAGGTCAATAACCTCCAGTAATTGTTTACCTTACAAAGAAATATGCAGAGCCAGTTGTGGTCTAGAAACGTGTTATTTGGTAGCTCCCAAACTTAAGAAATGGTCCTATGTACCGTACCGCAACAAATTTTGAAAGATACATTAAAAGAAATGAATTCCTGTACACTATCATATATTCATACAACGTGTTAAATCTCAAGGTCAACAACACCAACCACGTGGTACAACGTATTGCTTACGTTTATATTTTGGTATTTCTTTTACCCATAGGCGGGAATAATCAAGACCAATAAAATGTACAGAAATGTATATTACGTAACTTCATTCTGACAATTCTCAAATATAAGCAGCGTGATCCTAAGTATTCCTCCCAAAGTTTAAGAGGAACGTATCAATGTACCAATGTCATGGACCCCTATATAAGATAATAAAATCCCATCATAGGTCAATAACTGACTAACTAAGTAACTAACTAACTAACTCTATGGCCTATGGAACCCGGAGGTTCAATACCGCGTTCACAAAAGCTCTCCACTGACTTTTATCCTTAGACAATTGGATCCAGTTTCTACTTTATATTCCTATTTCTGCGAGATCTATCTTAATATTGTCCTCCCATCTGCGCCTAGGTCTTCCTACTGGTGGTCTTCCGATTGGTCTTCCAGTCAAGACTTTGAAAGTGTTTCTACTTCCTTCCATTCTAGCTACATGACCTGCCCACCTAAGCCTTCTAGACTTGACGACCCTAACAATGTTGGGTAAACCGTATAAATTATGTAGTTCCTTGTTATGAAGTTTCCGCCATTCCCCATTCCCGTTTCTCTTGGGTCCGAATATTCGTCTCAGGATCTTGTACTCAAATACTTTCAGTCTATGTTCTTCCCTCAGAGTAAGCGACCATGTTTCGCAACCATACAGAACAACAGGCATGATTATCGTTTTGTATATTTAAGTTTCAAACTTCTCGACAGAATTCGCGACGACAAGAGATTTTGAACCGAATAGTAACACGAATTCCCTGCTTTTAGTCGACATTTTCTTCGTGAATATGATTTTCGTCTGTTAAATATTGATCCTATATATTTGAAAGTATCCAATTTTTCAAAAGTATTATTTAATGTTTTAACGCATCCACAATTTGCAGTATTAAGGTCCCGACGCACTTCCATGTATTTAGTTTTCTCTGCATTTGCTTCTAAACCCATGTCCCTGCAAGCGTTTAATAAGGTCTCTGCATTTCTTTCTATTGTTCTTCTATCATCCCCTATTAAATTTACATCATCAGCATATGCCATAACCTGGTGAATATCGTTCAACTCTAGACCCTGGTTGCTATCTTTGATTTTCCTTATAGCGTATTCCAGAACAAAGTTAAATAATAATGGCGACAACGCATCTCCTTGTTTGAGGCCATTTTCGACGTGAAAGCTTGTGGAAAAAATTTCCTACCCGAACTTTACTTTGGGATTCATTTAAACATATCTTAATTAATCCAATTAACTTTCTCGGTATTCCAAGTTCTGTAAGAACGATGTATAATGTTTCTCTCCTAACCGAGTTGTACGCCTTTCTAAAATCAATAAATAGTTGATGTACGGGGTATTGTATTCCCACTTTTTTTGGAGTATTTGGTAAATATTTGGTCAATAGTTGATCGATTTCGTCTAAATTCGCACTGATAATCTCCAATAATTCCATCTGCGTAGGGGGTCAATCTTGCTAATAGAATATTTGAAAGGATTTTATAGGATGTTGACAGAAGAGAAATGCCTCGATAATTATTACAATCAGATTTGTCGCCTTTCTTATGAATTGGAACAATGATTGATTCTTTCCACTCTTGTGGCAATTCTTCCTTGTTCCAGATAAGAAGAATGAGATTGTGTATCTTGTTCCACAATTTTTCGCCACCAGCTAGAATTAACTCAGCCGGAATTTCATCTACACCCGGAGATTTGTGTTTCTTTAATTTCTTTATAGCGGTTTCTACTTCTATTCGGTTGGGTTCTGGAATATACGGTTCTGCGGTGTGTGAACCCACGTTACACATAACTGACTACTTGATGATACTAATATTTGATAATTACTTTATCCAAAGAATGGGATAAGCTTAATCACTCAGTTTTCTAGAATTATACATATTCATATTCTAAAAACAGTTACCAGTTATTGATTTGAAAATTCGCAAAATTTAATGGTTAAGGAACGTACCCATGCCAAAATTTAAGATTGGTGCAGAAATATACCTGTGTCTTGTGAAAAATTAATAAACCCTGTACTCATTTATTTAATAATATAAGGTAACCAAGCCGTATCAAAGAATATAAAATAAGTCAATAACCTTCGAAATTGGAATATTTGGCCATTTTTATACCCATAAGAGGGAACAAGATAGACACCAAAATTTACAATGGATCTTAGTTTACCGAATTTTGTTATTTGGTAGTTCCTAAATTTAAGAAATGGTCCTACAAAGGAAATGAACCCGTGTGCATACCCATATAACGTGATTAATCCTTATAAAAGGGAATAAATTGGATCTATCATTTCCGAAATTTACATTTTTGACAATTTTCACCCATGAAAGAGAACGAGATAAACCATCAAAATTTATAATGATATTTTTAATTTGGGCAATTTCTAAAATTAAACGGTGGGCCAATGTATCTCTCCTAAATTTTCAATGTACTTATATCTTAAAAAAGAGAATAGACCTCTGTACACTTCCATATAAGGTAATAAAAGACTTCATCCCAAGGAATAAATTGGGTCAATATCCGAACACTTGTACTAATGTTTGGCAATTTTTTTTAACCGTAAAAGGGAACGAGATGGAACACTGAAATTGATAGTGACATATATTAAGATCATGTACTATTATTCTGAATTTTTAAATTCGGCAAAATTTCCAAAACTTGAAAGATGGTCCAATGTACCTGTCCCAAATTTTCAAAGGGGTGCACCAATGTACCTATGTCTTATAAAAGAGAATGGACCCCTGTACATGCTCATAAAACCTCACCACAAGGAATAAATTGGGTCAATAACCTCCGATTATTTTATTTTTGGCAATTTTTTAACGATGAAAGGAAATGAGTTGGACCACCCAAATTTATAGTGATACATATTAGGGTCCTATACTACTATACCGAATTTTTAAATTTTGCAATTTCCAAAATTTAAGGGGTGGGCCAATGTACCCCTCCCAAATTTTTAAAGGAGTGCACAAATATAAATGTCTTATGAAAGGGAATGGCCCTTGTATATGCCCATATAACCGTATACAGTAATACGACCTCATTAAAGGGGATAAACTAGGTCAAAAACCTCCGAAATCTGAATTTTAGCTAATGTTTTACCCATGAGAGGTAACGAGATGGGCCCCCAAAACTTACAGAGAAACGAATCCTGGTCCTAGGCTACAATACCAAATTTTTAGATTCGGCAATTTGCAAAATTTAAGGGGTAATCCGATGTACCCCTGCCAAAATTTAGGAAGTGGGCCAAAGTACTTCTGCCAAAATATAGAGGGGTTGGCCCTGGGTACTCCTAGGTCATTGATCCCGGGCCAGTGACCATGGGTCTTGAAGCAGGGACCCAGGGGCACAGGGGTCAATGTTCAAATTTGCCTCAGCTGTTCCCATTACTACTATGTGCTACGCGTCAATCACTTTGTTCTGAGAGGTAGTCCGCTGTGGTCTGTGTCATAGTATCTTTATCGATCATTTTTATAGTTTTATTATTCCCTTTAACCGACTATTATAAGTTGAGTAGAATGCCAGTGATTTCTGAAATGAGATGTAGCTCTCAAATCTTACCAAAAAAAAAAAAAAAAAAAAAAATGACCACCCTGATTTATAACTATGTTTCTGACGTTTGCAAACTACGTTTTCAATTAGTTAGTGGTACTTTATCATATCAGTTACATTCGTTTCTAGATTCAGCTGTTTACAGGCTGTCTGAATTTACAATCATCGGAATATACAAGTACTTGTGTATACTATTCAGTGTCAGTTTTTTCTAGTGCTATACGGGTATTATTTGAGAAACTCTACCTGTTACTAAATTATCGATAGCCGTTCGTCAGATGGCACAGTTTCTAATTTACACTTGTTTTCCAGTTTTTTAATTGTTTTGTAACGAAAAAAGGGATAAAATGGAATACATGTTTTATAAATTTTGTTACGTCTGCTACTAAGTATGAGAAATGAGTATTTTACACACCTATGGAATACTTGTACTCTTCTTTATGTTCGCACTCAATAAGGAAGAAGCAAGGCTTATCCTATATATTCGCCGTTTTCGGCAGATTTTACACGGAGTTTATATATATATATATATATATATCACGACTCTGTCCAGCGTTGCCAATGTCTTTAGCATCTAGCATCTTGCTTTTAGCATCCTGCCCAAATCTAGCATAATTTCAGCAAGTTCATCAGAAAGTCGCAGAATCTGGAGATGAGAAAGAAGTTAGTAATGGAAAAAAAAAAAAAAAAGAACGGCAGAAATGTAGGCTTATCCTGTCCCATTGATTCATACAATCGCTAAACCATACAGGCAGCCGTATTGTTCGAAGCAAGTTCGAAACGGCGGGAGGTCATCCCTTTACCGATACCTTTAGAGAAAGGGCGTGGGAATAAAACCAATTTAGTGTTTCTGAAAATGAGTTTTGTTGCAGACGGTAGCTTCTTGGTGAAACATATAGCACACAAATGCAGGTGACTCAAAGACCTTTCGGCATGTTTTTGACCCAGTCCACCCCAGAGATGCATTTTTTTGGTAGCTCCACCCAGGATTTTCTACTCCTTTGACTGCGATGTCATTTTCTTTCAAAATATGTAAACAAACATTTTGCATTCATGTATACGACATATTTGTCTTTCTTTATTCTTCTTAGAAGCCGAAAGCTGTGAATCTGGCAATGACTGCACTAGTTTAGTTGCGTTACAAAGATTTGGTGCGTGAAGTATTGAGTTCTATCCTCGTATTTTTGCGCTCTGTGTATTTTAAGATACATCATCGCATCTCAACTTTGGTTTTCTTTTCTTTAAAAACTTCTGAATTAGTAATTATGAGGATCTAGCATAATTTGACCGAATCTAGCATAATTTCGATCAGGTTTTGGAATAATTCCGAGCTGTGAGTCTGTGACTCTGTCAATTCAAACCGGAACGATTCGACCTCGCTATTTTCGTTTCTATTGTTCCATTTATGATTGTTTTACAGAACTTTTAACATATTCTTTTCTGATATTTCATATTAATTTTACTTGGTAGTTCTTGATCATCACCACATCCAAAAGTTTTCTAAAATATTCTCTTCATCAGATGTTCACTGAAAAGCGGCCTTCCCTTTTGTAGGAGCTAGGACGAGGGAGTCCCACTAGCCCTTCGCCGGTTCCATGACACATTATTAAAAGTTGCAAGGACAGATTATCGCCTGTCAAAATATCTAGAAGCAAGTGTAGAATTTATCTCGATTTTAACCTTGTCTTTGTACACTAATCGAGCTCCTTCGTGGCTAAGCGGTTAGCGTACGCGCCTTTGGCGCAGGAGACCTGGGTTCGATTCCCGGCGGGAGCTCATGTGGTTCGGATTCCACGTTAATCAGTAGGTCCACGTCTCACATAGCCTCGCTGTTGAACGGGACGTAAAACTCAAAATCAATCAATCAATCAATCAATTTGTACACTAATCGCAATATCACAAAGCCTATCTTTGCCGATTGTAATTTTTTAGGAAGTGGGAGGAAGCATTAGATATTTTATAGAAGTGGGAGAACCCCGTACTCCCGCGTTCCCCTCATTTTTAACCTCTGATGTAGATCAAAAACAATCTTTAAAAGAAAAGGGAAAAAAGCAACTTTGTTAATTTTACGCATTTGCATGCCATGAATGTCAAAATTCATTTTAAATATTTTTTCCGAGAAATTGTAGTGACGGTGAATCATCTTGTTCGTCTTTTGGCGTAAAGTTGCATCAAATCTAGCAATTTATTCAACTAAATCCAAAAACCAGAATCAAATTTTCACCAAGACTCTTGAATGCTCAATTGTGTGAAGGAGCTCCTCCGTGGCTAAGCGGTTAGCGTACGCGTCTTTGGCGCGGGAGACCCGGGTTCGATTCCCGGCGGGAGCTCATGTGGTTCGGATTCCACGTTAATCAGTAGGTCCACGTCTCATATAGCCTCGCTGCTGAACGGGACGTAAAACCAAAATCAATCAATCAATCAATTGTGTGAAGCTACGAAGTGAACAATTGCAAATAGTATAATATATTTTTCAGTGTTTTCTTGATGCCAAAGCAACCTAAATTTGTGTTGATAAACTATATCAAATAGTTTAGGTTCACTGTGCTATACTCTTTGTGAAAGAAATGTGTTGTTTGCACAAGTGTGATCAGAAAATAAAATTTAAATTTTACAGCTTCTTATATAAATGATATAAGCGAACGATCATCATACACTATTGTTCCTCACACCATTATTTCGAGAACTGGTCCCATTTAATGCCCTTATACATGTTGTTGATTCTACCATATATACTTCCAGTTACTGCCACTTAGCAAACGACAATGACTAACACTGAATGAGAACCGACTCCGAACATCGAACACAGTGACACATTATTCATACCTCCAAATTTCTTTTTCCGTGGCAACAGTGAAAACTGTAGAAATCAAAAAAAGATGAAATAGAGCTCTCAAAGTTGTATTCGTTCTTCTGGTAAAACCCTTCCATGTTTTTCTACCTTACATTTCGGGAGCGACATTAGTCGTTATCTGTGATGCATTCGTCGTGCAATCCGCAATAACAGGTTGTCTATTAAGGAAGTCCAGGGGTATCGTCCATATGCTGCTGAAGTCCGGAACCTAACTAATGTGCATGTACATCCTCCTCAGATTTACAGTCACGAGTTTTCTTGTGCCTCCGTTTTAGCCAAAAGAAGGGTCTCCGTCCTTGAATGCTTCCATATTGGACTGAGATAGCCCCAATGAACTTTATGTTCTTAAGCAAGCTCAAATCTGCCCTTAAGGGGGAACGTTTTGAGGAATGTTGGATCGACTCAAATATGACGGTGGTGCTGAACAGTATCCCAGTGAACAAATTTTGTAGGGCGTTTCATAGTCTCTATAATTGTTCTTGTGAATGTGACAGTGATGCTGAACAGCATTCTACTAGACGACATTTCTAAGATGTTCCAGAGCCTCTATGATTGATCTCGCGAATGTAACGACGATGCTGAACCGCATTGCACTAGACGAGTTTAGGGCGTTCTAGAGCCTCTATGACTAGCCACGCGAATGTGACAGCGGTGCGGAACAGCATTCCCTTAGGCGACATATATAGGGTGTTGCAGAGCCTCTGTGACTGATCCTGCGAATTTGATGGCGATGCTGAACAGCATTCCACTAGATGATTTTTCTAAGACGTTCCAGAGCCCCTATAACTGGTCTCCTGAATGTGATTACTGTACTAAACAACATTCTACTAGGGACTCTTTTTTAGGGCGTTCTATAGCCTTTATTACTGGCCTCGCGAATGTGATGGTGGTGCTGAATAGCATTCTACTAGACTACTTTTTAGAGCGTTCCAGAACCTCTAGGTCTGATCTTGCGAGTGTGACAGCGATGCTGATCAGTATTCCACTAGACGACCTTTTTAGGGTGTTCCACAGCCTGTATGACCGATACCGCGAGTGTGTGGTGCAAGAAGTGGTGTATTTAAAAAAGAATAACGTAATTATTAATATTTTTTTCTGACATCGTTAAGTATACTATTTCGAGGTAGTCCCAGTACTTGTTAAACACGCTGTGTAAATTGTTGGAACAACATTCAAATATAATTATTTTTCTCTAACCTTCGCAACGTAAGATTTGGTTATGAGAGTATTCTATTATTAAAAACACGAGTGTTTGTGTGTACATCGTACGAGGGCACGTAAAAAAATATCCGTAATGTAGCTACAACTTTTCTTACATTATTTATACTGATCTCCAGTGGCGTATTTACGATTTTGCTTCGGGGGTGGCTTTGCTAACTTTATTCCTATAAATGTGAAAATTCTGCAAGAAATTTCACTTACTTTAAAATAGTAAATACAATTTCGGGAGGGTATTAAGTTCGGAAGAACCCTTAAATACGCCACTGCTGATCTCTGTCCAAGTTTGTTTTATTATGTTGTTGTGGTCCTGCTGTGTAAGTTTGATCCTAATTCCACCATTTGTCTTCCTTTTCTTCCAGATATATCATGACCTTTCCATTAAAAGTTTGTACTAAAGAAGAGCAACTAGCAGTGCTTATTTTTGTGGTCAAAAGGTGTATCAGGGCCGCAATCTATCAAAGACTTGTGACACAATGCGGAAACTGTGTCTTGCCGCAACTTAGTGTCTACGAATGGATTGAAAATTAAAAAAAAAAAAAAAAATGGTCGTACAACTTTCACGAGGAAGGAGTCGTAGATGGTTATCCGGCTCCTTCGTCATAGGTAACACTTGTGTGATCATTTTTGAATTTTTCATGGATTTCATGAATGGATTTCATGCCCTGAAACGAGTACGCCTTCCGACCACAAAAACCGGATCACTCCTCGTTGTTCCTCTTTGGTACAAACTTCTAATGGAGCGACCATGATCTATCTGCAATAAAAGAAAGACAAATTGAGGAATTAGGATCAAACTTTCATAACATGACCACAAATGAACAATGCAAGAAATGTTACAGCTACATTGCTGATAATTTCTGATTTACCCTCGTAGAACTTAATTCTAAAAACTAAATGAATCTCCTTTTAGGGTAAAGGGAGAAGGATAGTTAATGAAAATGAATGATTCAGTAGTGTGATATCAGATTATTGTTAGAGGATAAAATATTCTCTGATTGTCGGTATAAGTACAGATAAGCGATTTGCAGTAGTGTTTCAATATATATAATGCTTCGAAACAACAGCGACAACGTTTGGGACACCAAGATAAGACGAAAAGTATAGACCAACCTGGATGCATAAATAATTCCTTTCGGAGATTTAGGCTGTCGAAAACATGAAAAAATGAACTTTAAAGGTCCATAGCTCCAATACTATGGGACCTAACGTAGTCAGATCAAGACTTCACTTTGGAAATGGTATATGTTCTATTCTAATATCCATGTTTCAGAATCCTGCTGTACTTCCGCAACAATTGTTATGGAGGTAGTTGGTGTGTACTTCAAATTATATGGCATTAGCCAAACTCCCTCTATAAAAATTGTCGCGCGAATGCCTTGGGGCTCTGAAATATCTATTTTTGGATAGCGCACATATTAGTTCCTAAGTAAAGTCTTGGCCCGACTGCAGTAAGTCCCACAGTTTTGGAGCTATGGATCTCTAAAGTTGACTTTTTTATGTTTTCCGCAGTTTTTCGAGAGGAAGCATTAATGCACCCAGGTTGGTGTATCATTTTTGTCTTATCTTGGCGTCAGAAATCACCTCCCCAAACATTGTCGACGTTGTTTTGAAACACAGTGTATATAGTGAAACACTACTAAAAATTGCGTATCTCTACTTATACCTTCAATCAGAGAATCTTGTATATATAACCCCTCCTTACCTCATCTCACACTCCTGAAATTATTATGGAAAAATTTATTGGATTGAGGACGTGGAAAGGAACAACAATATAATCCACTAGAAACTCACATGTCCTAGGATTAGACGAGGGACATCTCGTTCTAGAGGTGAGCACTCTACCATTGAGACCAAGGATGTTATAAAATAGAGGATCTGCTCATACAACAAAATCGTGAAGCCATGCGTCATAGCTTCGCCACACCTACTGTGCCCAATCCGCGCCACTAAGATCGCAATGTTTCGAGCCAAAATCATGGCGGAAACGAGAGTATCCAATCAGACGTACCAGTTCACACGATGCTCGGTTGTTTTTAGGTTTCATTGAGTTCATATGATGACGACACGTCTGGGCAGATCCTCTATTTTGTAACATCCTTGATTGAGGCAATGTATTCATTAAAGCAGTAGTTCTCAACCTTTTTTGAGTGACGACGCACTTTAGCTTTGTATGAAGTAGTGACTCTATGCAGTACTGAGCATTCTTCCTGCTGCTGAAGCATTGACTACTACAATCTCTTCTAAAATTGACGTAAAGTAATTATTAAATACATCATAATTTAGTAATTCTATTGTTAACATTTCGCGATACACTCAAGGGGAATGCGTGACACATCAGTGTGTCGCGACACAGCGGTTTAGAATCACTGTTTTAAAGTAAAATATAAGACAGGAAAATAGAATTTCAATGAAATGTGAGTTGGCAACAGTGTTACGCTGTTAAGTTCTTTTCTTACGACACAGTGTCACGGAAGCTGTATTGTTTTATTCTGGAGTTACGAAAAACAAAAGAACAGAGAGGATTTTTACCTGCTGCGAAAGTGGAAAAATACTAAAAGTACAAAGTTGGAGCAAATTCAACAACCAATGAAAGACTCATGACGATCGAAATCTTTTTCTATTTTTTTCTTTTTTCTTTTTAGTGTCATTTTCTGTCACATGTTGCGGATAAAAAGTGGTAGCGTGGGATTTCCACAGCTGACAGTGTTAGTAGGTAGAGAGTGGAAAAAGTTTCAAATTTCTCGTTTTATTAAATGGATCTATATTATTTTCTTCTCTGTTTCGCTGTAATTTCCAGCATTTTATCTAAAACAATACATAACACACTACATAATTTCATAATATTAATCAGGCGCGAAATTTTTTATTGGGAGGGTTCCAAACTTTGGGATAATGGGAGTCCAATACTATAGGCCACTAAATCTATGTTGTATTGAACAAGTATTATTATTTTACATCCGAAAAGACGATAAGTAATTGTAAAATACGTCCACTCAAGGGCGCCGATCCTGGGGGAGGGGGGGCGAGGGGGCCCGGGCACCCCAAAGCTCATGTAGGCCCCCCTTTGCATTTATGAATATACAATATTTGGCATAATTTGGGTACAATTTGTCTTTAAATCTTCATATATATACCTTCTGCATCTGAATGGGCTCCCCCAAATTTACAGGGAAATCGGCGCCCTTGCGTCCACCTATATTTTCATTGAAAAAATGATAGAACTAGATTGTTTCTTTTAAAGCAAAGAGTCTAATTAAGTGGAAGATCAAATTTTTATGCTACATTAGTTATTTCCCTGTTAAACAAGTATAGTTTTATTGAGAACGTGTACAAATCAGTGGCGTATTTACGATTTTGTTTCGGGGGGCCTTTGCTAACTTTCCGGAGGAGGGCTTTGCCTGAAAATGTGAAAATTCTACAAGATATTTCATATACTTTATTATAGTAAGTAAGATTTCGGGGGGGGCTTAAGCCCGGAAGCCTCCCTCTAAATACGCCACTGGTACAAATGTATGTTGAGTTAGGAAGTTTTGTAGGAGGGTTCGGGGCCCGGGGATCCCCGTGGATGCGCCCCTGATATTAATACATTAATAATATTTGTTAAAACAATACTACTAATTACAAATACTAGATGTCACTAGTTCGCTGTGTATTATTAACTCGGTTCCTGATTCCGCCCACGTAAAGGAGTCAAAGGCTCTAAAGTTCACAAATTAAATGAGAGTGTTATAAGCAGGGCCGGATTGATCACTAGGCTCAATTCTACGGGGTCAAGTTGAACGAAAATTTAATAATAAAGTCCCCCCCAAAAATGCAAAAGCTTAATAATAATATTGTAATTTCAGGCACATAGCTCTGTTTACTAACTACTACAGCAACCCAAAAGCATAAAGAGCATAAAAAGCATAACAGCAATTTATAAATGTGGTTGGTGCCTTGAACATGGTTGTGGTTGTCTAAAGGTCCAGAATAAACTAAAACTAATTTTAAAAGCATAATTTTAGAAAATAAAGCATAATTTAAAATATACAGCACAATTCTTGGAAAATTCTATTTAACTGTAAGTTTAACAACATACTGTATTAATATTTTTAAAAACAACATTTACAATGCAAAATCATTGAGAACATAACAATGCATCAATGAAAAGCTTATGCTTATTTCTGTAAACTTTTCGGTGTAATCCTTTGATGTGGAGAAAAGAAAAAAGGAAAAGAAGAAGAAAACTTTCCGCCAACAATGAATAGTACACAAGAGTTCCACACTATATTTTTATGTGTACCTCTTGAACTTGAGCACTTTCTGTACTTTTTGGTGGCACCTTTTACTTTCCCTTTCTGTATATATGCTCCTCTAAGGCACACACGAGTGATAGAAAAAAACTGACTCGAGTAAAACATATCTCTTTACAGTGCATTAAGTAGAAAGTTCATTAAGTGTGAAAGAAACTGGTTGCATAAAATATTAATAAATAGATCAAGATATTTAGAATATTTAATATATAGTAAATATTATACATTATACACGATTAACGCAAAACAATGATTGAAATTAACAATAAAGCATAATGAAGCATAATTTGGAAAAAAATATTGTGGGTTGTTCTACTAACAACCAACACCTATTCATTTATAAGAATTAATCATGTGCGTCCTATTACTAATTACTACAGTAGCAGACGATAGAGACACCAGCTACATAACAGGTCATATACCAACGAAGGAACACCAATGCCACAGCCACATTAGAGCAAGTATAAAACCAGGAGGACATCAGCAACTACTATCAGTCTTCTCCACTCTCTCAGCTTGTCTGGAGCTTTGAGAGGAACCTAACCCAACGCCTTTAGCTTGCTCGAAGCTCTAGACCTCCTATCCTGCCCACGTAGCTTGTTCGGAGCTCTGTGAGATTCCTAACTGCAGTGGCTCAGTTTTTGTAGCCTTGTAGACTTTGTGGCCTTTAACCCCTCATTGCTTACTTGGAGCATTGGAAATCTTAAATCCACTCCACCTAGCCTGCCCGGAGCTCTATGGAGACCCTTTCCTAGGCTACTCGAGCCTTGGAGTATCACTCTTTATCCAGTGTTGGTGAACTATTTATATTAGAGTAATTTTGTATTACACCATTTATAATAAGGGGACTTTATAATAAAATTCGGTAGTGGGAGAAACGTTCAGGTTTATCATTTAGCTCTACTTATACTCTACCTATCCATGTATAAACATAACTTTACAATATTAATAAAGGAGATTAACGTAAGAGTAAACTCTTTACAAGTAATAATTCATTTAACGAGTCTATTGGCTTCAATCATGATTGAATTTGCGCGGAAGTTTAACGATGCACTTCAGTGGACAGTTGTATAGAGACGGTTTCGCAATTCATTTACGCGCCCACTTGCAGCCAAAAAAATCTTGAAAATCGTGTTGGTGTCCGTTCAGCATAGCCTTCAAAGCAGCACACGCCTTGTGTCTATCGAAAGTGGCGTGTCTTTCCTACATAAGGAGAATCTTAAAACCAAGTGACACCCGTACAAGTTGCAATTATTGCAGTATCTAACTGGAGACGGTCTTTTGTGAACGGACGCCGACACTGTTATTGTTGCTATGTCTGTAGCCGTTTTACGTAGATACATCCGTTTGAGAACTGTCTTCTAAAGCAATGGTTTTGGGTTAGATAGGATTTCTTTCAGAATGGCTATGGTTGAAATTATGTGCAATGACCCTCTCACCGCATTCGTTCGACATTATAACAATCTCTGTGCGCTCGGATTTCATCAGGATCATCTTCAATTTGTAAACCTGAAACGAAAAATAACGGAAAACTTTAAAAATAGTTAGAGATAAACAAAAGGTAATCGCATAAATGAATTTCTGAGTAAATTTTAGTGGTAGATATGTAGCCTACACACATTTTATACTTAACATTTTGAACTTGAATCCAAGATGGCCGCCGAAAACAGTATAATCTGTGACATTTCCCCCTTCGCCTATAAGATGTTCAATAACATTTCATTTCTATTTGTCGCGCCCAAAAGGGCCAATGAAACATACCATTGTGCTCAGGAGTGTGCGTGGCACCTCATCACGGATGTTGAGGCTGTTGTAGCCACATCTGATGGACGGGAGCGATTGGTGCTTTCTAAATTGGAATCTCTGTCTGCTACAGTTAGACTACATCACTCATTGGTACCGGTGTACGGTGTGCTTCTGTAAAATGAAGTAGGTAGGGATTTTGGACTCTACCGATGGAGGAAACCTTTAGAGTACCTCCCAAATGGGTGACTAAGCGTGCCCTTGGGTCTGGTTGGGCGCCTGCGCCATACTTCCTGGTCTGGTTGAACGACATGGAGATTGGTAGGGCTAGAATCTCAGCCTCTCCTTCTTGGAGATCCTGCAAGGGTCAAACTGCCATGCTGTGGTCTTATTGTGGGGTTCGATAATTTGGGGTTAAGTTCTCTCAGGTTCCTTATAATGCTTGAGGCCATCATTGCATATGGTGTAGGCTTCTACTCCCGAGGATGCTGATGACAAACGAACTATGAACACTATGAACAAAGATAACTGTAGGGGACTTCGTTTGAAGTTCTTTATAAATAATCCATAGACATAGATTCCGGTTCGTATTTGGAATTACATTTGGGTATAAGTGTAAAGCGGCTTTTTAAGAAGGTTACCATCGACGGTGATCATAAAGAATGCAGTAGACACTCTCATAACCCTACTTCTATTTCATTCGACTATCCTAACACTTTTGGTCCACCCTGTATATTAATGTGCTTGAGGTACTAATGCATCTCATGATATATTGTGATGAAATTATGTTCTTGATGACGTCGATAGGGAAAATGGTGGTTTGAATGTGGATTTTCAAAGTATTAGGTACGAAATTCCTGACGTTAAGTTATTTTGCCTGAATGAGCCGTTTGAAATGAATACGCTTTGATTGATTTACGAACCATGAGAGAAATATTTCTCTGATGCAGGTAGTCTCTGAGATTCTCTTCCTCCTCCATCCATTGATTAGGTTGTAAGTGAGAGAATTTCTCCACCATTTAGCTTCCAAGCGAGTGGATTTACTTTTCCACTCGTGCAGATAGACCAGAAACAAAGACAACATGGAAACGGTACTATATAATTACATTTCTACGCAACCGATACACACTAATTCCTCTTTTCAACTCCGTAAATAAAATATGTATAATGGATCGGTATGTTTATTTTTCTCTTTTATTTCAGTAAAGGAAGAACAACTTCCTATTTCTCTCTACAGGTCTTTACAAATAAAATACAATGGAGGATGGTATACAAACAATTTGACACTGTAATTTGAAAATTCAATTAATTAGGAGCACAGAGTTCTCTTTATCTTAGGCTTTCTACGTAAAACAAGTTGGAGGCTCTGCTAAATGCTATGTGTAACTTATTCATAGATTTCTATTGTTCATTAATTTGTAGAAAATTTCGTAGTCGCTGCATTCAACGATTATTATGGAGTACAAAACTGTAAACCAGTTGTGCCAACCTGAAATGCTATAAAATCGCATCTTGAGAGGCAAAAATTCCCATTTTGCATCTTAATTTCCCACGATCTACTACTACTACTATTACTATTACGTGGCTAAGCGGTTAGCGTACGCGCCTTTGGCGTGGGAGATCCGGGTTCAACCTGGCGGAAGCTTCTGTGGTTTGGATTCCACGTTAATCAGTAGGTCCAGTCCCATATAGCCTCGCTGCTGAAAGGGACGTTAAACTCAAAATCAACTACTATTACTACTACTAATAATAATAACTATATGAAAATGACTTAACTATACTGACTAATAATTTATGTATGTCGTATGATACTTTTCTTTCAATTTTTGGCTACATTATCAATAAATTCCGGTTTTCCACATTTACAAAACAGTTTGTGAATAACTACTTTCCTTAATCGTGAACAAGTGTATTTATTATGTTGTCTGATCTTAGTACCCTCACCTTATATTGAGCCGAATGATCAGTGGCGTATTTAGGGGCGTGGCTACCGGGCTCAAGCCCCACCGAAATAAATTTGTTATTTGCAGGGCGGATTTATGGGATGCATCGCAGCACGTGCACCTCCGTCCGTTGTAAATATACACTATCTAAAGTGAGAAGTTAGCAGTGAAAATAACAATACTTTCCGAAAATTTCATGTCATGTTTCCGTTTCGGGCTTAAAAGAAAGCTGAGTTTTGCAAAAGCAATAGTTTATGTCAATTTTCTGAAGGCTGAAGGAAAAGGATTTACCGACAACAGGGAAATTCCTGATACACACCACATACTGTATACCTCAAGGCATTTGAAAATTTAAATTTAATTCAAATGTACTGGTAGTTATTGGTGCACCCCCGCCAAAAAATTCTGGATCCGACCCTGGTCATATGCAAAACTTCATTAAAATTTGTCGGCATCCAAAAGGAAAAACATAAGTGCTTATTCACGTGTTGTGCATAGCCCTCCCCCCAAAAAAATCCTAAATACGCCACTGCAAATGATATTGGAAGAGGTTTATTCTCCAGACATTTCGTGTGGAACGTTTGCAAATTGATTGTTTCTTGTTTGATATTTTACTTTCTTCTTTTGTTTTGTCTTCTTCACATACTAGAGCAGAAACTTCGTTTCTTGGTAGGGCCTACTTGATTCTTTCGTCCCACCTCTCTTTGGTATGATTTAGGGGCGAGATAAACTACTTATTTACAATACCAATGAGAGTGAGCGAATTCCACCCACACTCCGTTGTGAGTAGTAACTCCAGATCAGCGTAACCCCTTGTGGTTCGCTGTATAAGGTGTAAATGAAAACATAAATCCATTTTGGTTCTAAGAAATTTACTGCGATTTTTAATTCTTTTGAAATGGTTGAAATGTGTGTTTTTCCAGTACCGGTATCTGAATAGATTAAACAATTTGCCAAGGAATGCAACTGTACACATAAACAAGACTGAGCTTGAATTTTCAACTGGTCCAGTGGCACCTCTGCCGTCTTTTTCAACTCGGTGGCGATGAATCTGATGAAGTTGATGAAAGTGATTATTTCTGTCTTCCACTTTGTCTTTTCGATCCGATTAAAAAAGTGTCTATTGATATCGTGTTACAGGTCTGAATCTGACTCAGTTCTAAGACAAGAAGGTGAGTTGTATCGTCTGTGCGGCGATCAACAGCCAACGCCTGATTAGTAGAATGTTGAAGTTGGACTTCTGAAGATGAAGATTCCGTCTAACCAGTTCCTAGCAAAGATAGAGTAAAAAGAAGGCTCCGAAATCTCTCAATCATAAAGTTTTATGCGACTTGACACTTCCGTGTTTTCATTGTTTCTTTTTAGTCCTGAATTGTGTTCTTTTAGTATTATTTTAACATCAGATGGTTGTCGCCTCATGGCTTGCTCAATATCTGTACATAAGAAGATTTTCTTGCCAACTCGTGTTTCTACCAAGCATTGCTTGAAAACACACAAGGAATTACAAAGTCAGTGTTTTCTTGCAGTTTGCGTTACAACATATCCATGCGTCTGCATTTACATTCTTTTTGAATATAATGCTTTCGTATTGTTTTTATCTTTTAAATTTCCTTCCTTGTTCCTGGCGCATTGGCCTAATTGAACATTGTACATTGAACTTTATAATTTAGAATAATTTTTACGAACACCGGAAATCAAACTGATAGAACATCCCCCTCAAGAAAATACACTCATCTATCGTATTGAGTGAATCACCCTGTAAAACAAGCACAGCAGATAATAAGATATATAATAATACATAAGCAAAACAAATAAATACGATGAAAGAAATGGAATAACTAAATGCATACATCAGCGGAAATAATAATTGTCTTTATTCATTTAACATAGCACTTATCTTCGGTTTGGTTTATGTGTCGCAGCTGATCTGAACGAACACAAGCATAATGTGAGAATACTGACTGGACATCCGTCTCTCCTGCAAGAAGATTGTTCGTTAGAATGTTCCTGGAATGTAGTCTCTCACATGTTAACACTGAACAAGTCGACAAATTCATCGTGTCCAACTGATTGTTTAGAAATAAAACAACACTTGTAATTAATGTCAGTAAATCATTACTAATAATGTAACAAAACACTGTGTATGTACCATATAAAGGTATCTAGATGTACCACCCATTACACAAAATAAACAATCACTACACTGCACTATATTAGTGTTAAATAAAATAAGCTGGTAATTAATAAATATATGTAGCACAAAAATATAAATAGTTTGCAAGTCTTATTCTTGCGAAGACAACTGGATCATTGAGTTCTTTGTTTTGTCACATTCAAACAGTAAGTTACTGGAACAGTCAGTGGCGTATTTAGGGGGGTGGCTTCCGGGCTTAAGCTCCCCCCCCCGAAATCTTACTTAGTATAGTAAAGTAAATGAAATATCTTGCAGAATGTTCACATTTCGAGGCCACCCCCCTTCCCGAAAGTTAGCAAAGCCCCTCCCGAAACAAAATCGTAAATACGCCACTGGAAACAGTATTCTGATTATACAGCATATCTCTTTGATACATCACACAATAAGTGAAGGAAGCGAACAGATGTTGATCGGCTTCGAAGAGATGTAGTGAGTCTTATTCACTTGTATATACATTACCTTCCAGTGGCAATGATGAAATTTCGGACGTGTTTAGTGCCTCAGTTAGTGTGGTATGTGTTGCAATTGATTGTGTATTTGTTACATTATGAATGTTGAAATATTCTTGCAACGATAAATTAATAGAGTTTCGTGCTGTTAAATTATTGGTGCGTTTTAATGTTGATAACTCAATCGATACATTTTCTATATTTAAGTCTTCTTTTCTTTACCTTCTACATAAAATATAACATGTTACCACTAATAATAAGAAATATGTCGCGACTCTTAATGATAAATAAAATGACAGTGTCGTCCATTGTCTGAAACAAAAATAAAATAGACTTTGTGTGTGGGTGATTTGAATAATGCAATTAAAATCTAGAAATGGCATAACTATTTCCTTTCTTTGAGCGGAATTATGCAGTATTTTGCAATTATAACTTCTCACATTTGATATGACGTACTATATTTGTCTTTGAGAATTTTACATACTATCATATCTGTTTGGCTTGCTCACGGTTAATATGGAATATTAAACAATTGCTTTGTAATTATATTTAATCCGCAATTGCTTAGCTATTCTAAACTACTACGATCACTGTATTTCTATATTCAATTTATTTAACTACTCATGTATTCTGTGTTATACGTTATTCCATTGCACTTGATTACAATATCCTTGCAATCTTATCTTTGTGATAATAATAATAATATGAACTAATTCTTAGGAATATCTCACTCACATTTCTAGCTATATATATAACGTACACATATTAATATCGCTTTAAATATTACACGATGCTAGCGTCTTAGGCATCAAATAAATATATATAGACCCTATTCCTTTGCAATTACATTACATCTTGCACTCTCATTTGCAATAGTACCTTAATATTTCATCCAGTATTCTTCAGTATTGAAATTAATAATCATTCTATAACTTGAGATACTTAAGTTACTTCATTGTTTAATATAGTATTTATTTATTTATTTATTCCAAAACACCATATATAAATAAAATTGTATCTTGTCTTGATTTATCATAGAAAATAATAGTACACAGCAATAACACAAAACGAATAAGATTCTAATTATGAATTTCTTTTTTTCTTTTAGGTAAGTGGAATCTCCAATCTTACTCTTATGAATTATCGTATAACCTCATCTTAATATCTCTTGGTTGATGATGGTATCCTACCTATCTCCTGTTTTCTAACTATTGTTCGAAATCCAAGCAACGTAACAGATACTCAAGATAATATTGTGAATACATTAGTATCTGATATTAAGAATACGTACTTATTTTATTGTTCGACCATCTGGTAAGTATTAGTTTTTCTTTTCGTCCAATATTAAATTCTTCACCTTAATATAACCTATTATTATTATTATTATTATTATTATTATTATTATTATTATTATTATTAGTAGTAGTAGTAGTAGTAGTAGTAGTAGTAGTAGTAGTAGTAGTAGTAGTAGTAATATTACAATGACGATTGCAGTAATAATAGTCCCAAAAGTATTTTTATATATATGTAATGTCTCTATTTTATCTGTGATATTGATCCGTCTTAATTTTCCTCCAACTTGTCTAGCGTTTGAGTATAGTTTGTTAAATGTAAACTAAATTCCTGCCACTCTTGTAACAACTCTACTATCTGATTTGAGTTATTTACCAATATCATTTGTCTCGTTGGTAGTACTGTTCCCAAAAATTACACTTGTAAAATTAGTATAATCTGTAAAATATGATCGAGTTTTACCAATCGGTAAATCGTTTGAACGCATGGCGTTATCATTGCCCCGAAATGTTTTGAATCCAGGTATCGTTGATGAATACAAAATCCCTAAATCAGTATATTCAAAAACAAATTTCCCCATCTGTGTTTCTGATAATAGATTATAGTCTTTCAACAATTTACTAAATATAATGTTATTAAGACATAATGCATTATCTGTCATTGTTACTGTTGACGAGTGACAGAAATGTAAGAACGACTTCCAAACATAACTTTGTCAATATTATGAAGCTTTCCCTCTGATAAGTATACAATTTCCGGTAATTCATAATAATATCGTTTATTTTCCGACAGAAAACCAATCGATTTTACCTAATACATTCTAGACATACTGTTTTCATATAGTTTAGGATTTTTTAACAATACATCAACGTTATTTGTTTCGAAACTAAATTGAATTAAGTATACAGATGACAATTTATAAAATAAACCTAAATCATTCTTATAAATAGTATCTCTCAAAACATCATGTCTATTTAAAAATTCTAGCGCTTGGTCACTACTTAAAATATGAAATAAACATTCATTTGCCATTATATTATTTAACATTTCTAATATGTGTTGTTGACCTTCATGCATTAAGAAATTTGACAATAATTGTTGTTGTCCATGCTGAATTTTACAAAAGGCATATTCTAGTTCAATTTTGTAATGTGCTAAAATATTTTCAACACTCACAACCACATCTTGTCCAATTTTTATTTCATCCCGAAGATTCTTTTTCACCTTTTCAATTTCTGCTGTTAAGATTGCATCATGTTTCTCCAGCGCTAAGATAGAATGCTTCATTTTCTGTTGCTGAACTAAGTTATACGTCGATAAGCCTAATGAACCCAAACCTAGTATCCATGAAAAGATAGACCTCTTGGATCGAGTTGAGTTCTGACAATATTTGGATCCATTTTCAAATTGGAATACGTGTGGAATGGAATTCCTGTTTTTATTGCGGAATAAAATTTCATTATTTTGAACCCCTATTCTAACGTTTTCTAGATTTGGACATTCTTCGATTATCGGAATTAATGCGTGAAAATTTATATGGATACGTATTGTTGTAAATATCTAGGTTGTAACTTGCCTTGGTATAGCTCCGTCGTGAGGCACAGGCATTTAATGACCAGGACAAGTATCTATACAGGGAGACAATCCTTACATTGATAATTGTTAAATGAGGGAAAAGACTTGAATTTCATTATATATAAAAAATTTGATATATTTTCGATAATAATTCTTGTATATCGTATCACGCGTATTTCAGACTAACAAAACAAAAACCTATATTTCAATGATCAAGTAGGTAGTTTTGGGATATAGAAATAAAAGCTGATATATATATATATATATATATATATATATATATATATATATATATATATATATATATATATATATATATATATCAAATGAATACAATTATAACAAGAATGCAATCGAGTAATATATATACTGTAAATTGATTTGGAACAAGAATAATAATTTCTAATAATTTGTGCATTGATATCCTTAATATATATACACTCCCAAAACTGTTCTTCCAGTAAGCCTAATTAAGAAGTTTAATACATCTGCAAAATATACCCTAATACAATGCAATAATGTTAATTTTCTTCCAATGAAATTATATTTAAAAACTTCCTGATAGGGCATTGCTAAGTAATTTAAATAGATATATATTTACTCCTCAATAGATGGACGCTTTAAATCAGGGATAAATGCGTACTAATGAGACTTTTCTTTAGACCTTCAAACATGTGAGAATTGTTTATAAAAAAAAGAATGTTCAAATTCATTACATAAATAATTAAAATAATTCATTACCAATTCCAGTGTTGTGTATGTCTACAATTAAAAATGATAATACCAGTTATGTACTGTAGGCTATGAAATGTTTCCTTTTAAACTTTTTGAAAACTTTGTAACTAGGAGGAAGCGTTTTTCGGTGATTATTCCTCGATGGTACATCGGATTTTTGATTTCGATCTATGTTGTCACTCAGCACGACATACTCTATCAGCGTGCTAAGTTTGGTTGAGATCGGCCAAACGGTCTAGGAGGAGTTCGCGGACAACCAAACGGCTAACCCGAGTATAAGAGCTTCGCTTCGCTCAGCTCAATTAATCTTGTGCATAATAATTATGTGGTAAGTATTATTTATAGTTTACAATATGAACTGATTTGATTAAGCATACAATATAAAATACACTCCGCCATGTGCATAATTCTGATGCATAAATAGTGGGGTACAAAATACCCCGAAATATGGCTTGGCGGCTAACGTGTTAACATGTTAATACAGTGGGCCCACATTTTAGTCTTACGGGGTGGGTCCTCTCGATGCAAGTTCGTTCCTGCAAACCAGTATTTTTTTTAGCACTACTACTTTCACGCTCTGTTTATTCGAATTATCCCTCTTCCCGGAAGAAACCTGAATTCATCACTGGTCAGAGCTATTCAACAGTTAGTTCTACCTTCCAATAGATATGGATAAGTCCTTTGCCACACAGATAGGAAGAATACTGTTGAACTAAGATCAGAGTAACGAGATGGCATTTCAATATATATATTTTCAACTTTCGTTTTAGGGTTGAAAGTTTCATTCGGAAACTCACGAGTGACAAATTCTTTATAGCACTGTAGCTGTATCCAAACTGATCTGCTTAGATCAAGGAAACTACTATTCAGTGATTCCAATTACCAATCAACAAGAAAATTATTATTTTTTAAATTTATCTGGTAGAAAATACATTAGTTGATATTGTATAATATTTATACGAGGAATACCGGTATTGAAAAAGAAAAACAAATCTTTGTGAGAAACTATTTAGTGAGGCACTACAATGCAAACTGACACAGATACTAGTAACTACTTTTCGATGTAGCCACTAAATTTCTGTAAGAAATGGTCCAAACATTCCATCAATTGTACAATTCCTTGAAGATAGAAATCTGTTCCTTGGTCGCAGAGCCAGTGGCAAATCACCGTTTCACCTTGTTTAACGTTGCCAAATCGTTATTCATCCAGATGTTCTATAATTTTGCCGAAAACGTGGAAATCATATGGTGCTATATCTGGACTGCAGTTCGGATGCTACCCTATTTCATTTAAACTATCAAAGGAGAATATTTGTTGTGCGTGTCATGTGCGAGATTGCATTGTCATGGAAAAGAGTGCCTTTGCTCAATTTGTCATATTTTTGGTCTTGATAGCATTGCGCAACAATAATTGCAATGCTTGGCAGTACGGGTACCTATTAACAATTGCGTCTCGTATAAACTATTTGCAAACCACCACTTTAGAGTCGAAGAAAACAATTGCCATGGGTTTCCCTATTGATAGGATAAATTTGTATTTCCTCCGCACAGGAAGGGATAGATACCTTTATCCTTTATTTTGGGTACACCTTTTTCTCATTCCCCGTAATAACGTGGCATAGAAACTCATGTTTTTTCATCCTTAATGCTGCAACAGATCCAAGAAGCTATAAAACTTATTTTTTGTTTATATATCCGGGTGTCAACTCCTAGGGAACGTTACGTGCGCGCAGTTTCTGATCCTGCAGATGGACAATGAAATGATCATCATGTACTGAGATACACCCTTGTTATTTCTCCGATTGGCACGAGTTACTTCGTCCACCTTTCTGAGGTTCTTTTCTGTGGTCGATGAGTACTGTCTTCCTTCCGGATCACCATGCCAACGATCGTATATGGCTTGCTTAAGTTATTGACACTATTTCACTATGGTTGGACGCAAGATTGCATTTGGTTCATATACCGTTGACAATTTACGGTGAATATCTGTGCAATTTAGTTGCTTTACTCGCAAAAGGCGTGCTGTTCTACGCACTTGTAATTTGGTGTACGTTTCAGGTTCTCACCTCTGACCATTTCAGGTTCTCACCATTGCAATGTCGTACCTCTGACGACTACGTCCTACAGCTAGATTGCATGTGCTGTCCACGCCGATTCAGAAGACTATTCTCATTTAAGTATCAGAATTATCTTCTCTTTTAAACCGTCTTCCTACTAGTAATTGGGTAATTCCATTTGAGATGAAAAATTGAAGTAACTTCGTTTCTGTGGAACTTCTGCGGCGTCTGTACCCTACGAGTACTGCTGGTTATTATCACAAAAATGAGCACATAACAAATGGTCATCGTTTTACTTCTTCCACCCTGTTATTCAACCCAAAGTCTGCTCATGTATTGCATGGTTGCCTATGAGATTGGCAATAAATGTTCTACGTTAGTAAAAAGGTTTTATGCTTACAATTTTTCAACAAAACATTAAGAAGAGAGATGGGCTAATTTAATAAATTTTCACAGCAAAACCTGCTATGTTCTCTCAAAAGACACTCTTGTCAAGCTTTTCCAATTTTGACCAGGTTGTCATGGGTAATTTTTGTGGTAGTAATCTATCGCAAAACGTATTTCGAAATTTAATTGTACTGTAGCATGTATTTCTCCGTACTGAACACGTAATTGCTCGTAGACTATATCTTCGTAAATCTGATACCGGTTTTTATCGCAAGGGCTATCATCAGTGGCGTATTTAAGGTGGAGTCTTCCGGGCTTAAGTCCCCCGAAATTTTATTTACTATTTTAAAGTAAATGAAACATTTTGTATATTTTTACCTTTCCAGGAATACATTTAACAAAGCCTCCCTAAACAAAATCGTAAATACGCTACTAGGCATCGTATTATTAATTTGTGTCTTATTATTTCTAGAAAGTATGCAATGTTTTAATTTATGTGATGTGAACTGTTCAAATTTTATATTTTCAAATTTGAAGCTGATGACATGACATATACTGTACTACAGGCTGCGGAAAAGTACAGACTACTTCCGTTAACACTTTCTTATGAACAGTACTGACGATGAAATATGAGAGATTTGATTATCTTTTTATACATGTTGTTAAACTGTTTAAGGAAATTAGCATTATGCGTCATGTTGACCAAATATGAAAATATATTACCGGTATTAGGTGCTTGTTGTCAAAAAGTTCACAATGTAAACACATAATGTTCTGTCGCTTTACATGTAACAGTAGTAGTTTGCATATAATTGACATAAAGAAGTTTAGAAACTTTGATACTAATTATAAGTACATAATTCAAGAAGACAATTTACTTAATGGAATGCACCTTCCAAGTAAAATAAAGGGTTTTCTGCAATTAGAAAATTACCACTGTAGAAGAAACTGCCTGGCTTGTTTTTTGGGACTTGCTGAGACATTTCTTGCTCATATGCATATTCAAGTGTTAAATCAAGTTTACTTTTTGTAGCAAGAAACGGTGTTTGCTGCACGAATGCTTCTTCTATTTGTGAATTTCTTCTATAGGACTCAACGGAGCACTTGGTAAGATTTGTTAAGTTTCGTGCTTTACATACACTATGTATCTGAATACTCTCATCACAGTCTTTTAGGTTCTTTATCGTATCATGTAACTTTTTGCCTCTTCATCTATTTGTTTCTTTCTTTATCTTTGCCGAAAACGTCTCTACACCCTTAATCAGTTGAGTCGCATTGTCTGTATCGAGAGAACTTAATTCTTACTCTTCCAGCCGACATTAGGCAGTATAATCGATGACCTATTTTGTTATTTAGACATATAAAAACCATTGAACGTTCTGGCTAGTAACGACCTGCAAAAGTTTGAAATAATCTGATACAGATTGTTTCATACTATTATCACGAAGTATGACTGATAATGAATGATCGTAATTTGGATTGAAAACAAGCGTTTGCTTATGTTATTGGATTATCTGTGGTAAAATTACACAAGAGAAGATTGAATCAGATAATAAATACGTATATGATTTGACAAATAGCAGTGACATGAAATGAAATATTTCACTTTAACAACCCACGATTATGTCCTTTAGTCTAAGGGAGGTGATAATTAAGGCAAGTGAATGATGATGGAAAAATTGGTGGAATAAGAAAGTGGGAGGACCACGAAAAAATGCAAGGGCACGACACCACAAATTTGTTTGGCTGGAGATCGAACTAGTTACCCCACGCATCAGAGGAAAGCGTTCTACCACTGAGCCTCTGTGCCCACTAATATCACGGTCACGTAGTGCCTAACCGTGGAAAATCAGCGCCTGGGGCGCCCCGTACATATGAGTGAGGTCGACTGACCAGCCGCGAAACGTCACCATAGTTGGCGCAAAACGTAAGAGAATTTTCAAAAATAAACCCTGCTTTTCGTTGATTTTGAGCACTTTTTATTACAATTCTCCTTCCATTTTATATATATATTTTCTCTTTCCCTCCCGAATTTGGCGCCCCTTACTTCGGCGCCCGAGGCCGTTGCCCCGTTCGCTCCCACCCCACGGCACTGCGATCACATGTCACGTGTACACAATGTGGAGGAATTTGAATTGTGTGGTGTGACATTTTTTATCAATTAATATTGAAACTGCTTGAAAGTAGTATATTTCTACTACTTCCGATTTTAATAGAACGGAGATTAATATTCTTGGAACGCTTAATTGACCACTGCTATTTGTCAATTACTAGTTTTACTTCATAGCGCTATCAAGTTAAAAAGGGAAAAAGCTCAAATTAAATAATCCACTATCGGCTTAAATAAGATATATTCTTGGAACGCTAAATTGATTATTAAAAAATCTTTTCTCCGTTCCTTATCGTTTGCGATAGATTACTACCTATATTTTGGGTAGGGAAAACACACATTTCTCACCCCGCCCCCCAATCCAAAATCCTAAAGGTTTTCGCCCATAATAAAACAAAAATTACACAGTAGATTGTTCTGTAGTGAAATTTGGATTCTATGTAACAAAATATGTCGAATCCATACCCTGCAGTGCGGTTATAGCATTTGTGTGTGTGTGTGTGTGTGTGTGTGTGTGTGTGTGTGTGTGTGTGTGTGTGTGTGTGTGTATTTCTGTGTTATCGTTAGATCCTTATAAAGTTTACCTGCGACTATAATGCCAAAATACTGTTTCAAAAAATCATCAAAATCAACGTAATTGATTCAAAGTTGTATAAGTTATCATTCTCAAAATCAATGAACATTTTCAATCATTCAGAAGTTTCATGATATAGTTCTAAAGACTAGTGTCAGATCCTTATGAAGTTTACGTGAGTTTATAAGGAAAACAAATATTCTTCCAAAGGGAACAAGAATAATCAAAATTGGTTCACATATGTCCAAGTTATGCCTAAACAAAAACCAATCAATTAGGGTATATACCGAAATTGGTTTCAGTTTTCTCCGAAAACCGGCTCAATTTTGCACCGATTCCGATTTTGCTTTTTTTTCTTTTTTTCTTTTTTTTTTTCAAAAGAGCTCGATTTTTCACCAAAACATGTTCTCCCCAAAAGAGTGTTGGATTCTTACTAAAACCAGTGTGATTTTCGCTGAGTTCGATATCTATTCTTCCTGTAATATTCTTTTCGAAACAGGTTAACGAAGATAAAAGAAGTTTTTGATAGAAAACCGAACCACTTTTTGAAGCAACGAATTCAAAAAATGATAAAGTTTCCAAAAACTTACCGGTTTTGCTAAAAACCAAAATCCCAAATCTGGTTTTGGTTACCACCACTAATGTATTGTATACCTGCATTGCACCTACATAGTGAACAGGTGTTTGTAGTCACTTTCAAACCATAAGTCCATAAAAGTTACGGGCTTCTCCACTTAACAGTACTTTCTTCCTTGTAGCTTTGGTACAAATAATGTTAGAGATTGGTCGTAAGAACTTGGACAAAAAGATCACACTGATTGACAGAACACAAACAAACTTTTAGAAAACATAACGAGAAGTCGTTTTAAATTTAGTTGTCAATACAAGTTGGGTTGCGCACAATTTTATCCTAGTTAGTGGCGAATGTAGAGGTGAACAGAGGGGACAACCATTCCACTGCAGAGTATTTCTTGTTTTCAACATTAATTAGTTAATAAACAGAAATACATTTTGTTTTCGGTCGGACAAGTTTGCACAGTAAAAGATAAGGAGAGTCTAAGGAAAATGCTTGGTAACAATCAGGTTTACTATTAACACTGTGGATATTTCTGGTTCCAGTTTCTTGGACTGTTCGTAATAAGCTCAAAAGAGCGAGAATATTATTCATCTAAGCTTTGTATGGACAATTGTGGGAAGGAGAGTGAGATAGTTCAAAATCTTTGAACTAAAAATCTATATTTTATCCTTTTGTTACGTATAAGGGATTGGGATAAGGTGCGAGGCCTGTAGCATAAGATGAGCAATTTCTTTTCCCTTAATCAAAAGGAAAGAAGGAGCACTATTTATTGAAAACCGTAACCAAATCAGAGAAGTTTCATTAATTTATATTTACGTTTTCTTCAACAGAGATGATGACAAATCTGTCAAATCGAATACAACAGATCACATATATATAAATGTAACCAAGAACGTTCTACCGCTGTTTGTGGAGGTCTGTTTTCTATTGGCCCTCACACCGAGAGTTAAATGCGAATGGAGATAAGGCGAAGGACAGTTGTTGGTGTGGGTACATCCAACATACTACCTGATTGTGACACTTCAGTTACACTGCTAAGTTGCGTAAGTATGGGACCTGCACAGAGCGTCATAAGGGCGTGTATGCTGTACGAGCTCAAACTGGGGTCAAACGCCGCGGCAACGAGGCGGAAAATATGCCAGGCCTTTGATGAGGATGTCGTGACTACGCGGACAGTGCAGCGGTGATCTAACAAGTTTAAGAATGGTGACGAAACACTGGGAGACACACCATGTGCCGAAAGACCAAGACGTGTACAAAATGAAGATTTTCAGGCAGCAATTGAGGCGAACAGTGGTCAGACACGTGAGGAACTGGGACTGCAATTCAGTGTGAGTGAAGAAACCATTCGGCAGCACCTTCAACTTGGGAAGCACTACAAGTTGGCTCGGTGGATCCCGCATGATTTGACTCCGGGCCAGAAGCCAACGCGAGCAGACACCTGTGTTTCTCTGCTGTCTCGTTTGAGGAAGGAGCCATTTCTGGACAGGGTGTTGGCATGTGATGAGAAGTGGGTTCTGTACGAAGCTCCACGGCGCCGTCATCATTAGTTATCATCCCATGAACCAGTTCGAAAACAGCCAAAACCAGCACTGCATCAGAAGACTTTACTGCTCGCGGAATCGTGCATCGGAAACTGCTACCAGCTGGTCAGAACATCAATGCAACTCTGTACTGTCAGCAGTTGAGCCGTGTTCAAGAAAAAGTCAAAACTCTGATCGCAAAGGTGTCCTGTTACATGACAACGCAAAGGCCCACGTAGCTAGGATCACCAGGACACCATTTCTACGCCTTGGATAGGAAACACTATTGCATCCGCCACATTGCACCGTCCGATTATCACCTGTTCCATTTCTTGGACAATCACGCTAGAGGACGCCAGTTCAAATCTTTAGTAGATGTGCAAAATGTACTTAATACCTTCTTCGCTTCGCGGCCACCAAGTTCTATTGCGATGGAATCCTTGGCCTTCCAGAACGTTGGCAGAAGTCGTTGATGTCGATGCGGACTATTTTTGATCTTCCAGGTACGTCTTAGATGACATATCGATGTTCAAAGGTGATGGTTGAAAAAGCGACAAAACTTTTTTGGTTTCCTTTATATTTATTGAAATTTTATGCGCACATAATACACAGTCGTAATATAATTTTATATTACACACAGTATATATATTTTGTTAACAATATATTGCACACTTTATTCTGTTTTGATGCACAACTTAATCGTCCCGCCACTCCTGAATGACCCTTGTGAATCCACTGGCGAAGCCACAACACAAAGAAAGACTAGTTATAAAACTTTTGCAGTGATATGAAAAGGATGGAGATCATGCTTTAAACTTTACCTTAACCTATTAAAAAACATTCTTTTGAACTTTCATCTCTTCAGTCCACTTAAAGAATTTTTAATGGTGGGAAGAAATATTCCAAAGCGGCAGTTACTGACGGTGTACAGGAAAGGATAATGGCAAATGACTTCTACTCTTCTGGCATTTAGGACAATCTTAGCGCTGGAGGAAGTATGTTGCAGTGGCTGGGGACCATAGTGAAAAGTAATGTACAAATAAGTCATTGTCATTGTCATTGTGTTGAATAAATGTGTAATATGTACTGTTCCTAACTGAACGTCACTGGTAGGCTACCGGTCGCTGAATGACGCAGGTTACCCACAAGGCAAGACTAAACAGAATTGAGGTGTTTTTGAGTTTAACGTCCCTTTCAGTAACGAGTCTATATGAGACGAGACCTACTGATTAACATGGAATCCAAACCACATGAGTTCCTTCCGGGAATCGAACCCGGGTCTCCCACGCCAAAGGTGCGTACGCCAACCGCTTAGCACGTAGACGGAGTTCTCATGACAAGATACGACATAAGGCAAAATTCTTTCAATAGAAGCAGATACACTCTCCGAGATGGGATATCTCTTCTACATCTTTTCGAGGAAAAACTGTCTCGGTTCTAGTATCATAGGTAACAATACAAATGATCCCGAATGTGCGACCATATATCATGCATCGTAATCTCACGTAGCTGTTTATTTTCTTTAAATTGTATATGAATATTCTTGCCTTTAAAACACAAAATTGCCTGGTTTGCTTTGCAAACAAGAGATTAATGTTAAATCATAAAGGCTTAAATCAGAATAATTTACATTCAAAAATATTAATGACTGTTACTCGGCATGTCACTATGAAGAAGAAATGTGGTACAATATTTATAATGTACTTTATCTTGTTAGTAATTATAAATATAGTATAGCTAAAATACTTGAACAATCATCCATAAAATTTCTAAAGAGGTAATTATATTTACATATTTAATGTAAATCTCATTATAAAGCTTTCATATTGTGAACTGGCGTAATCTTTACGACAAATAGTGACACTGAAGATGATAGAAAATGAAATGTTTCATTGGTTTGATGTTTGGAGCCCTGAAACAAATAAGACACAATTTTTCCCCACCAAAGTTACTAAACTATATTTACATTTTAATACTAGAAATGACCACTGAAGATTAATTAAAATATTTTCTGTATATTTGGCTTGAAATGTGATAGTGAAAAGACCTTTAGAGGCATTTAAGAGAATTATTTCGTTTCATAGATTTTATTAAAGAGAAACCAGGAGATAAGTTAGTTATGATACACGGTTTCAGGAACCGCATTAGTGGTTTCCTGCCTATAAAGCAAACACATAACCCAAGACAAACCTCTCTAACTCAGAATTCAAGAGGGCAAACACACTTGTGAGACTCTCAAGAGACTGGAGCAAGGAAGATTGGAGCAAGTGCTCCGGTTCAGCAGTTCCCGAATGTATCGAGTTAAATGGGGATAGAAATAATGGTGGAGAGAAAGTAAGAAGACGGGGTAGTCAAACTCCTCTTTTACTATGTTGTTATAAAAACTAACTTGAATCCTTTTTCTTCATTTATTGTATTTCTATTTGTGTAATGGTTAGGGTACAAGTAGGAATTAGTGTACAAGCCAGAAAAAACACTTAACTTTTCAGTTCAATTTTTAAATATGACTCCAGCCAAAAATAGTTCACTCTTTGCGTGTTTATTGTTATCACAAAATCGTATAGCCTTCACATTCCCGAGTGTTCTATTACTTCTTGCATTATCACCTCTTCATGTTTTCTCAAAATTGTGAACATAGTCAACAATAACTTTTCTTCCTGGGACAGGAGCATAAGACGGCAGACGAAAATGGTTGTGCACGTACGTAGGTTTCACCATTTACGTCAAATGCTGTAACAAGGAACCAACGTTGTTCATCGGGTCAGTGCTGCATTGTTACTAAAGTTCTCGATGTGTAGAACGTTAAAATCACAACCAACTCATCCCACCACATATATCTCCAGTGTATGTGCGCCTTAGGAAAGGGAGGTTCGACTGCACCACTCTGTATATACTTGATTCATTTACATGATCATATTTTTTTAATACTTGAAACCTATGCTATATAGCCCTATAAATGTGGAGAATTTTACAGAACAGTTATGTCCGACCATCCGTCTGTTAGCTAGTGTTAGAGCAAGAACGACAAGAGACCGACAAGTGGTTTGTTGGTGTGGTGAAGGCCTAAGATAACAGCCTGCTGAGCTGGATAGGTTGCTTTTTCAGTTAGCACGGGTACCTTACCAGTGTGTAGCTTAAATGGCTGGTGAGATTTAAAAAAAATCACCATTTTAGATTTAAAAACTCCTATTTGCAACAAGTTTCCTCCCTTTACATTTTTTCGTATCTTTACATATAACAGAGTTGGCCCTGGACTTTTGATACACCCACTATTTTCCTGGTCAGATTTTTTTTGAGTTATGGTCCACCGAACATATCTCAACGGTACTCAATGTGAAGTTTGGACCTAGAAAAAATTTCACATCTATCTCCCCTCCCTCCTAATAAAATACGTGAAACACATCTATTAAATTTGAGGTTAGACGTTATTAACTGTAGTACGTAGACCTACTTGTAATAAAAATGAAATGAAATCTTTTAGTTTAACGTCCCGCGATTATGTCCTTTAGGATAAGGGAGACGAAAGATTAAGGCAAGTGAATGATAATGGACGAATTACTGGAATGATAATGTGGGAGAACAGGATATTGTTATTTGTAGTGAAGATTTGCTAAACACAATGAAAGACGAATTTTTTCCTCCAATAGAGAAAACCAGTCTGAACCATGTATCAATTACAAGAACTGATATGACAATTTGGAAACACATCAATGAATACTACGCGAGTTGTTAAATAAACACAAAAGTTTAAACCATGATTAATAAAGCTGTACTGATGCGTTTTTCAATGTTCAAAATATTCATTTATTAGCCCTTCATGCATTTAGGCTTCAATCCTAAATTTACTGTCACTCATCTAAAATGTAAACATTCTTGGAGATATTGAGACAATTGATAATACCAACAAGGAATGGCGAAAGATTCCTTTAGGAAAGAAGAGAAGTTCTATTTTGTGGAATCTTGAATGAAGAATTGAGAAGAGGACTCATAAAATGTTTGGTGTGCATATTGTACTGTATGCGGGCCAAAAACATAGACGTTACGCAAAAGTGATGAAAAAAATGAGTGGAAGCTTTTAAAATGTGAGTGTGGAGAAGAATGGAGTAAATAAACTTGAGCAAGAACAAAACGAATGAGAGAGTGTTAAAAATGGTCGCGGATAAAAGAGTAATCTAATATATCATTAAAAAGAGATAGAGAAATGGGTTGGGACATTGACTAAGAAGCAACTGTATCATGAAGGAGGTGCTACAGGGTATGGTGACAGGAAAGAGAAGTAGGGGTGAAGAAGGCTATAGCTGATGGACAGTATTAAAACAGAAAAATCGTGCGTGCGGACGAAGGAATTAACTGACCGTGGGCATGGAAGCTTCTCAATTGCGGCAAGTGACCTGTCAATTTGGCAGAATACCTATGGTGATGATCACGTATAGTCTAGTATAATAGCTCCTCCTATAAGATAGTATAATATTATAGTATAGAAAAGCATAGTAATTGTTAGTAGAAAAGATAGCCATGATGCAGAAACTACATGTGGGAATCATGATATACTTTATTACCTTTGAGAGCAGTAATGATGTCAAATGGCAGGCCAGAGCACATCTCTGATTGTCCTCAGTGTCGGAGCACCAGAATTTTCACAGTACTTTCATTCCTTAGGATTGAAACTCTTCCCGTGGAACATTTCCTGAAATCATGACTGTTGAATACATCAGGATTTGTTAGGTACATAAAGCAGCGTTGAATTTATTGTACAGGATGATAAGTGAGATAATTAACGTGACAAACGAAGATTTTGTACTTCAGACCTTGTGAAATGGATACAAACATGATATCATAATACTTCCTCCATTTTGTATAGACTTCTTATGTATTTACCGAATTTTAACGCTATTTTTCGGTACTGTGAGACTATATGAGAAATGTTCTGTATTTAAAGAGGATTCCAGTCGCTATTCGGGTTTCTATCCGTGAATTAATTCTCTCACTGAGAATTGAACTCATGTTTACGTTGAGAACAAACATGGTGGCTCAGTGGTAGCTGGTGTAGTGCAATGAAGAGGTTGAGGCGTTACGCTGATGATTACAGGCATAGTTACGGGGTGTCCATTTGCACACTCTATTTTTTTATTTTTCTTTATTCAATTGTATCGCATTTTAAAATTGTTGTCTGTAATTCTTCAGTTCACTGAAGTAACATTGTATCAGATTTTTTGCTACCTTAAGACAGGAATGCCCACAGACGGGTTTTTGGGGTGCAATTGTGCCCATGGATATATCTCTGAAAATGGCGCAATCGAATTTTATTTATATGCTAGTGATACTTCTAAGAACGGCTTAAAGTTACGAAATTTAATAAAATTAAGTCAACACAGCAAGTAATCTTTGTTTTGTCAACAGCTTAAATTTACGAAATTGAATAAAATTAAGTCAACACAGCAAGTAATCTTTGTTTTGTCACAACCAACTCCGATCTCCTCTATATATTTTGATTGAGATTGAAAGTGAAGATTGGAAAATTTGGGTGATTACGACCAAGCATTTCGTGAAGATGCATGTGCTACCTTAAAACAATATAAAATGAGCACATGCGAAAGTTTTATTGATAAGGTAGTCGGGCTTTAATTACCTTTGTACACATACATATGATAAGCTCTACTTTAATTATCATTGTGCACATCCATATAAAAATTTCTTCTCTAATCACTTTTATGCACACTCATATGAAAATTCTGCTTTAATTTCCTTTGGGCACATTCAGTTGGGAAAACTTCAACTTTAATTGTCTTTTGGCAGACCCCTATGAAAAGCTCTGCTTTAGTTATCCTTGTGCATACCCATGTGAAAAATTCATCCTGAAGTACCATTGTGCACACTTATATGAAAAAGTATTCTTTTAATACATTTCTGCACATTCATATGAAAAAATCATCTTTAATTACCTTCCTGCACACCCATATAAGAAGTTCTGATTTCATTACTTTTGTGCATAACCACATGAAAAGTTCTGCTTTAATTATCTTTGTGCACACCCATATGAAAAGTTCTTTCTATGCCTTATGCTTACAATCATAAGGCAAAATCCATTAAATGTTCGTATCCATTTGAAGGGAATGGGAGTAATGTTAATTGTCCTCGAAGTTTCTGTCTTCATGTTCGTCATATTGAATAAAATACAAAATTGAATAACATTAGTTAAAAATAAAACCATGAAAACAGCCTTTCATGTTGGAGTGAATTTTGTTATAGTGTGGTAGGGTGCTTACCATTTGTGAGAGGGTATCTTGTTTTTATCCGAGGCTTGTGAGCTTATTATGGACAATATCGCATCCAGAGATGGGTTTCAGAATGGAAGTTGTGCTCATGAGATGATTTGGTGAGATTTAAGTATTCCTCAAAATAGCATAATTAAGCTCGAGAATAGTACATTTGTTTAATGCGGAATAGTTAATTTTGAGGGGAAAAATTAAATTGTAGTGGAAAATGGTAAATGTGGGAGAAGGATGGTAAATCTGGGGAAAGAAAGTTAAATTTTGGGGTTACAATAGTAAATTGGGGACACGAAGGTAAATTTTAGGAAAGACTATAAATTTTAGGGTGAATATGGTAAATTTGAGGGAAGAATAGTGAAATTGGAGAACAGAATAGTAGAGTTGGAAAAGGAAGGTAAATCTGGGTAAAGAATTGTGAATGTTGTAAGGCAGAATAGTAAATTTGGAAAATAAAGGTAAATTAGAGGGAGAATGGGAAAGTTGGGCGCAGACGGTAAATTTGGGGAAAGAATGATGAATTCGAAGGGCAGAATAGTAAATCTGGGAAAGAAAGGTAAATTTGGGAGAAGAATGGTGAATTTGAAGGACAGAATAGTAAATTTGGGAAAGAAAGGTAAATTTGGGGGAAGAATGATGAATTCGAATAGCAGAATATTAAATCTGGGAAAGAAAGGTAAATTTGGGAGAACAATAGTGAATTTGAAGGGCAGAATAGTAAATTTGGGGAAAAAGGTAAAAGAATGATGAATTCGAAGGGCAGAATAGTAAATTTAGGAAAGAAAGGTAAATTTGGGGGAAGAATGGTGAATTTGAAGGGCAGAATAGTAAATCTGGGAAAGAAAGGTAAATTTGGGGGAAGAATGATGAATTCGAAGGGCAGAATAGTAAATCTGGAAAAGAAAGGTAAATTTGGGAGAAGAATAGTGAATTTGGGTGAGAATGCTAAAGTTGAGGAGAAGATGGTAAATTTGGAGGAAGAATGGTGAAAATTTGGAGAGCAGAATAGTAAATTTGGGGTGGATAGTAAAGTTGAGAGAAAAGGTCAGTAAATTTAGATTGATGGGTGCCTCTGATGGTAGGCACCGGTTTTCTCGGACTTCTCGCATCTTCTTTCACATGATCATTCCATCAATTCTTCGACAATCATTCACTTTCATTAACCATCTTTCTCTCTTAGCCTGCAAGACATAACCGTGAAACGTAAATTTAAATATTTCATTTTTATTCTTTCATTCGAGATTACGTTCATTAGGCACTTTGGCCACGAGATAGAGCGTACGGTTAGGTCAAAACATACAATTTCCTAAATAAGGAATAAATGAATCACTTTTCGGGCAAACGTACATATATATAATAGACTAATTTGTCCTTTGTTTCAAATATAAATGTATACACGACTCCAAAAGTGCATTACCACCTGCAATTCTCCCTTTCCTGCAATAGCAGGCAACCCAAAAAGCTCAGCGCTTGGGTTGGTTGCACATTCGAAAGGCGTTGGACCAAACCTCAATTTTGTTACAAATATATCAGTGTGGCAAACTGCAAATAAGAGAATAAAATAATTTTTTAAGACTTACCATTTTATTATCGTGATGGCAATGGATGACATAAAAGATACAAAATCATCTTACCTAAGCAGTTCAAACAAGGTGAATGGTAAGAAACACACATAAGAGGAAAGCAGTTTCTTTCCTTTTCCAAAAGAAAATCTCGTAAAAAAGAAAAAGATTATATAATGTAAAGGTTTAATATAAAAGCCTAACACCCCAAAACAAACATCCACACGACACAGAAAGAGAGAGAAACACAGAATAAGGAACACCAATGGCTTAGCTGACTAGCGGGACTCTCATACAAGATAAAGAGATGGGACCCTAGTTGTAAACCTAATTGTTATAATAATAATAATAATAATAATAATAATTATTATTATTATTATTATTATTATTATTAAAAATCGTCTACTTTCCCAATCTCTGACCTACCTAAGAGCATGTCTGTTTATAGCGGTCATGTGAGTACCTTTTGTCAATGAGTGGCCCTAAAGGTAAAAGGGATGCAAATCTCTGAGAGAGAGGAACAAAAAACTTTCTTATGATAAATTCTAGGGGAAAGTTCGAGGAATTGCTTTTGACGGGTGCTTTCTTGTTTTTCGGGAACAGAAAATTGTATCGGCTAAGAAATTACAGTATATAATATTGCAAATTTGCAAGTGCATTTATTTACAATGCAATTTGAGGTAATAAAGAAATTGAGGACTTCGGGGCAAACGACTTGTCAAGTCCAAAAAGTAAAACTATAAAGGAGATAGCTTCACAAGGATTTCTATTCATCTGATTTTCTTCAAACTTGGCACATATATACTAGACCGAAAATAAATGCACACATGTTTTTTTTTTTGTTTCTTTCGGAGAACAGGTTAAAGGAGGCAAAGGGTCCCTTTTAAAAAAGGATACCTTTGATTTAAAAGGGCCAAATTAAAGGAACGATACTCTGCCGATGCAAAGATGACTTCAAAGTACAAAATACGGGTTTTGAAGTTTTTTTACAGAGAAGTTTTGCAGAGGCAATGCTCCTTCGAAATGAGAAAGGACTCCGAACAATCTTTGTGGAAATTGGATTTCGGTGGAATTGTTTGGAACCGTGTTATGTTGTAGATATTATGTTCCTGAGAAAAAGTCTCAATGGACACAACCAAAAATCGTTGGCCGTTTGGCCACCATGAGGCCACTTTCTTAAAAAAAGCCGAAGAAAACGACATTCGAGATTTTGGGCAAAAATACTAAAACCGTGATGTTGTAGATATTGTGATTCCGAAAAGGTCCTAATGGCCATAACCACCAAACACTGATATTTGGCCACTACAGGGCTACTTTTTTCAAAACAGGCAAACATATTGATATTCTGGATTTCAATGAAAATCAGTAAAACTGTGATGGGTTGTAGATGTTGTGATCCTGAGAAAAAGTCTCAATAAGCACAACCGCCAATCACTGACCGTTTGGTAACTACAGAGCCACATTTTTGCCAACAGCAGAACTTAACGTTATTTTGGATTTCATAGCAATTGCTTGAAACGGTGATACGTTGTAGATATTGTGATTCTGGGAAAAGGTCTTAATGAGCACAACCACTAATCACTGATCGTTTGGCCACTACGAGGCCACTGTTTTGAAAGTAACCGAAGATGGCGATGTTCTTGATTTCGGTAAAAATGACTAAAACTGTGATATGTTGTAGATATTGAGATTCTGAGAAAAGGTCTTAATGGGCACAAACACTAATCAATGACCGTTTGGCCACAACGAGGCCACTTTCTTGAAAGTAACCGAAGATGGCCATGTTCTGGATTTCGGTCAAATCACTGAAATTGTGATATTTTGTAGATATTGTGATTCTGAGAAAAGGTCTTAATGAGCACAACCACTAATCACTGATCGTTTGGCCACCACGAGGCCACTATTTTGAAAGTAACCGAAGATAGCCACTTTCTGGATTTCGGTAAAATGACTGAAACTGTGATATGTTGTAGATGTGGTAATTCTGAGAAAAGGTCTTAATGGGCACAAACACTAATCAATGACCGTTTGGCCACAACGAGCCCACTTTCTTGAAAGTAACCGAAGATGGCCATGTTCTGGACTTTGGTAAAATCACTGAAACTGTGATACTTTGTAGATATTGTGATTCTGAGAAAAGGTCTTAATGAGCACAACCACTAATCACTGATCGTTTGGCCACCACGAGGCTACTATTTTGAAAGTAACCGAAGATGGCGATGTTCTTGATTTCGGTTAAAATGACTAAAACTGTGATATGTTGTAGATATTGTGATTCTGAGAAAATGTCCTAATGGGCACAACCAATAATTACTGACCGTTAGGCCACTTATTTGAAAGTAACGGAACATGGTGATGTTCTGGATTTCGGTAAAAATGACTGAAACTGTGATATGTTGTAGATGTGGTGATTCTGAGAAAAAGTCTTAATAGGCACAACCATTAATCATTGACCTTTGGCCACTACAGGGCGACGCTTTTGAATGTAACGGAACATGGTGATGTTCTGGATTTCGGTAAAAATGACTGAAACTGTGAAATGTTGTAGATGTGGTGATTCTAAGAAAAGGTCTTAATAGGCACAACCATTAGTCACTGACCTTTGGCCACAAGCAGGCTACTTTCTTGAAAGTAACCGAAAATATTGATGGCCTGTATTTAAGTAAAATTGACTGAAATTGCGATATGTTGTAACCATTGTGATTGTGAGAAAAAGTCTTAATGGGCACAGCCAATAATCACTGGCCGTTTGGACACTACGAGGACACTTTTTGAAAGTAACGGAACATGGTGATGTTCTGGATTTCGGTAAAAATGACTGAAACTGTGATATGTTGTAGATGTGGTGATTCTGAGAAAATGTCCTAATGGGCACAACCAATAATTACTGACCGTTAGGCCACTTTTTTGAAAGTAACGGAACATGGTGATGTTCTGGATTTCGGTAAAAATGACTGAAACTGTGATATGTTGTAGATGTGGTGATTCTAAGAAAAAGTCTTAATAGGCACAACCATTAATCATTGACCTTTGGCCACTACAGGGCGACGTTTTTGAATGTAACGGAACATGGTGATGTTCTGGATTTCGGTAAAAATGACTGAAACTGTGAAATGTTGTAGATGTGGTGATTCTAAGAAAAGGTCTTAATAGGCACAACCATTAGTTACTGACCTTTGGCCACAAGCAGGCCACTTTCTTGAAAGTAACCGAAAATATTGATGGCCTGTATTTCGGTAAAATTAACTGAAATTGCGATATGTTGTAACCATTGTGATTGTGAGAAAAAGTCTTAATGGGCACAGCCAATAATCACTGGCCGTTTGGACACTACGAGGGCACCTTTTGAAAGTAACGGAACATGGTGATGTTCTGGATTTCGGTAAAAATGACTGAAACTGTGATATGTTGTAGATGTGGTGATTCTGAGAAAATGTCCTAATGGGCACAACCAATAATTACTGAGCGTTTGGCCACTACAGGGCCACGGTGATGTGGATTTCGGTAAAAATGACTGAAACTGTGATATGTTGTAGATCTTCTGATTCCGAGAAAAGTTCTCAATGGGCACACCCACTAATCACTGACCGTTTGGCAACAACCAGGCCACTTTCTTGAAAGTAACCGAAGATGGTGATGTTCTGGATTTCGGTAAAAATTACTGAAACTGTGATATGTTGTAGATCTTGTGATTCTGAGAAAATGTCCTAATGGGCACAACCAATAAATACTGAGCGTTTGGCCATTACCGGGCCACTTTCTTGAAAGTAACGGAACATGGTGATGTTCTTGATTTCGATAGAAATGACTGAAACTGTGATATATTGTAGATATTGTGATTCTGAGAAAATGTCCTAATGGACACAACCAATAAACACTGAGCGTTTGGCCATTACAGGCCACTTTTTTTAAAGTAACGGAACATGTGATGTTCTGGATTTAGGTAAAAATGACTGAAACTTTGATATGTTATAGATCTTGTGATTCCACGAAAAGGTCTCCATGGACACACAAACTAATCACTGACCTTTGGGCACAACCAGGCCACTTTCTTGAAAGTAACCGAAGGTGGTGATGTTCTGGATTTAGGGAAAAATGACTGAAACTGTGATATGTTGTAGATCTTGTGATTCTGAGAAAAGGAAACAACCAATAATCACTGACCGTTTGGCCACTACAGGGCCACTTTTTGGAAATTAATCCAAAATATTGATTTTCTGGATTTCATTAAAAATGACTGAAACTGGGATATGTTGTAGATATTGTGATTATGAGAAAATGTCCTAATGGGAACAACCAAAAAATTACTGACCGTTTAGCCACAACCAGGCCAATTGAAAGTAACCAAAGATGGTGACAGTCTAGATTTCGGTAAAAATGACTGAAACTGTGATATGTTGTAGATATTGTGATTCTGAGAAAAGGATTTAATAGGCACAACCACTACTCACTGACCGTTTCACCACTACAGGGCCAATTTTGGAAAGTAATCGAAAATGTTGATTTTCTGGATTTCGGTAAAAATGACTGAAACTGTGATATGTTGTAGATATTGTGATCCTGAGAAAAGGATTTAATAGGCACAACCACTAATCACTGATCGTTTCGATACTACAGGGCCACTTTTTATGAAAGTAACGGAACATGGTGATGTTCTGGATTTCTTAAAAAAATAACTGAAACTGTGATATGTTGTAGATCTTGAGATTCCGAGAAAAGGTCTCAATGGGCACACCCACTAATCACTGATCGTTTGGCCACAACCAGGCCACTTTTTTGAAAGTAAGCGAGGATGGTGATGTTCTGGATTTCGGTAAAAATGACTGAAACTGTGATATGTTGTAGATCTTGTAATTCTGAGAAAATGGTACAACACCTAATCAGTAACCGTTTGGCCACTACAGAGCCACTTTTTGGATAGTAATCGAAATTGTTGATGTTCTGTATTTCGGTAAAAATGACTGGAACTGTGATATGTTGTAGATCTTGTGATTCCGAGAAAAGGTCTGAATGGGCATACCCACTAATCACTGACAGTTTGGCTATTACAGGGCCACTTTTTTAAAGTAACGGAACATGGTGATGTTTTGGATTTAGGTACAAATGACTGAAAAGTGATATGTTTTAGATCTTGTAAGGTCTCCATGGGCACACAAACTAATCACTGACCTTTGGCCACAACCAGGCCACTTTCTTGAAAGTAATCGAAAATGATGTTCTAGATTTCGAAAAAATAAAACTGTGATATGTTGTAGATCTTGTGATTCTGAGAAAAGGGCACAATCACTAATCACTCAACGTTTAGCCACTACAGGGCCACTTTTTGGAAAGTAATCGAATATGTTGATCTTCTGGATTTCGCTAAAAATGACTGAAACTGTGATATGTTGTAGATATTGTGATTCTGAGAAAATGTCCTAATGGGCACAACTAATAATTACTGAGCGTTTGGCCACTACCGGGCCACTTTCTTGAAAGTAACGGAACATGGTGATGTTCTGGATTTCGACAGAAGTGTCTGAAACTGTGATATGTTGTAAATCTTGTGATTCCGAGAAAAGGTCTTAATGGGCACACACACTAATCAATTTCCGTTTGGCCATTACAGGCCACTTTCTTGAAAGTAACCGAAAATGTTGATGTCCTGGATTTCAGTAAAAATGACTGAAACTGTGATATGTTGTAGATATTTTGATTCTGAGAGAAAGTCTTAATGGGCACAGCCAATAATCACTTTCCGTTTGGACACTACGAGATGACTTTTTTGAAAGTAAGCTAAAATGGTGATGTTCTGCATTTAGGTAAAAATGACTGAGACTGTGATATGTTGTAGATATTGTGATTCTGAGAAAATGTCCTAATGGGTACAACCAATAATTACTGACCATTTGGCCACAACCAGGCCACTTGAAAGTAACCAAAGATGGTGATATTCTGGATTTCGGTAAAAATGACTGAAACTGGTAGAGCGTTCACCTCTGGTGCTTGGGGTCCCGGGTTCGATCCCAGCCCCCGCCAAGTGAACTTTGTGGTGGACAAACACCGTGTGCGTGGGTTTTCTCGGGGTTCTCCTGTTTTCCCGCTTTGTTCATTCCACCATTTCATTCATTACTCATCATCACCGTCTCCTTTAGCCTAACCGGCATAACCGTGGGACGTAAAGCTCAAAGATTTCATTTCAAAGATTTTCAAACCGGAATTGCTTCAAATTAGCCATTTCCGATTTCAACGTTTGTCGATATATAAAGAAAATGATAACGGATAGTGAGAAGTGGTTTCTGCAAACGATTTAGAGTCTAAAGACAAATATCTACAATACTAAATTCGGCTGTAGTTAGAATTTATTATAACTTCTGGTTTCAATAACGGTTTCAACGTTTATCGGTATAGAATGAAAACGGCAGCAGATAGCTAGAAACAGTTTTAAGCAAACGATTCAGCCTCTCAACAAACATATCGTTACTATCCATATAACTCTACTAAAACTGGAAATTGTTCAAATTTACTAGTACTTCCTGTTCCAATACTGATTTCCGTAGAGCAAAAATGCTAAAAGATATTAAAAAGTGGCTTTTTGCAATCGATTCATCGTCTCAAGAATAGCTTCCTCCATTTCCGTGGCAGCTTTGATCAAAGCAGAATTTGTTAAAATTAGCCATATTATGTTTGAACGTTCCTCGCCATAGAGCAAAAACAGTAACAGATAGAACATTTTTGTCTAAACGATTTACCGTCTCTAGGCAACATACCATAATTATTGTCAACACCCTACCGGAACAGGAAGTGGTTCAAATTAACTATTACTTCCTATCTCAATTCTTTTTTCCATAGATCAAAACAATAGGAGATACCAGGATACGGCTTTTTTTACGATCAACAGGAAGTGTTTCAAATTAACTATTATTTCCTATTTCAATTCTTGTTTCTAGGAATCAAAACAATAGGAGATATCAAGATACGGCTTTTTTAAATATATCAGAGTCGTAAGGAAATATTCCTCCAAGAATTCAGCATCCCAAGAATACTTTCCACCAATTCCTATTCGAAAAAGAAGTAGCTGAAGTTAGCCAAGCTCGGTTTCAACGTGTATTGCTACATTTTTAATCTATGACTAAGAGTTTCAACTTGTTGCATATATTAGAGGAGTTACCAGTACCAATACCAAACTAAAAGAAGTGAGTATCGTTTCACAGTATGAAACGAAGATTTCCAAACAATATGAATTCAATAGTGAAACTTGAAGTAGTGTTATCATCTGTCACAAAAGAAAATGTACGTTTTTCGCGGGATAGTATGTTTCTATCACCTCTCGATTTAATTAAATGTTTTAAAGGACCAATCCCTAACCATAAATCGATAAACGTATTACCTCTCGTTTTGCAGCTCAGACAAGATACGATAGAAATATCGTAAACCTTAATAGAAAGACAAAACAGCTACGTTCTTTTACAAGCTTGAAACTTACGAATATTAGCAGTATATATTTAGAGTAGGGAGTTTCTGCTACGTTATTCCGTAGTTCATTGGATCCGTACAGAACTACCACCCAGATGCTATGTGAGCTTTGTGGTGGACAAATACCGTGTGCGTGGGAGTTTCCGGGGTGGTCCCGCTTCCTCCCACTGTTTTCATTCCACCAATTCATCCCATCATCATTCATCCCATCATCATCCCATCATCATCCAGCACAGCCTGAGCCGTAGTTATCTAAAAAACGTATGACAAAGTCAAGTACTTGTCCTACTAAGTAGAATTTGGTACGCTCCTTTAGACCACGGAGGCCAAAACCGTGAACTGGCGTGCTCATAAGATCAGTGCAATTTGTAGTTATGTTCAATTAGCAAGCCAAATACCAAATGATGTTACATGTTCCTGTATTCTTTATATCATAGTATGATACTACAAATATAACAAAGTATTATGATAAAATAAATCACCAAGACGCCAGGGCGGATTAGGTGTTCCTGGAACGGTGGCTCAGTGATCGAGCGTTCACCACTGGTGAATGGGGTCCCTGGTTCGATCCCAGGTCTCGCCAAATGAAATTTGTGGTGGACAGACACCGTGTGTGGGGTTCTTGACGTTCTCCCGTTTCCTCCCACTTTATTAATTCCACCATTTCATTTTATTTATTCCACCATCATCACCGTCTCCTTTAGCCTAGCCGGCATACTTGTGGGATGTAAAACTCAAAGATTTCATTTGCATTGTTTTGTTTTCGTATTACTAGTAATAGCAGTAGTGGTATTCGCTGTCGTATTCAGTGGCGGCGGTTGGACGTTAAAAGTGAGGGGGCAAGACATGATCTGAATATTTGTATATAAATGTTAGTTTTCCTGGTTGTTTCTAACATTTTGTTTGACAAAAGGTTGTATAACTAATAGGATACTATATTTTCAGTTAAATTACCGTATATCGTATATAATAGTTTATTAAGTAAATTGAGAAGAACAACGCAAGTAGATACTAGCTCTTTGTACTCTTAAACAACGAAAGTGTAAGAAGAGATTTGATTCCTTGCTCATGAACATCTTAAAATTCTGTCTGGAAAATTGTGTGATCAGATTATTTAATAAATTTGCAAAACAAATAAATAGAAAGGATAATATTAATCATAGTAATGAATAATGATCCTTGTTTTGCAAAAGTTATATTGAAACTGAGGATTAATGAAAAACTTAATATTTAATTCCACACATGCTATTAAATGTATGTTATTACTCTTAGAAAATAAAAGGCAGTAAATACTACAAGCATATGCTACGACATTTAAAGAAATATTTGCTTTTGCAACTTCTTGAAATATGTTCGTTGCCATTAGGTGCAGTTTTCACTTTCTTGGAACACATCAAAACACAACAATACTTAGAATCAATCCACACTTCAGTTATACAAAATAAACTTAAAACCTGGAATTATGTTCAATTTACTAAATTTTATTGTATATACACTCGTACATCCTTAAACACAACACTTCACTCGTATATTACACTACAAAACAATGGAAAAGGTAGAAGTTGTTTCTTATCACGCTCTTTTTAATCGATATTCCTTACTTTAGAAAGAAGAAAAGACATTTTAGGAACTGTCAATTTTTGTGCAATTAAAGAATAACTTGTGAAATAGGCCCTACTTTTTTGCATAATGTTCTTTCGATTAGCTTCAAAGCGGCTCACTAACATATCGAGCCCTTGTAAGAAGAAATGAAAGTATGCTGAAATTGTGCTCCAATAGGTTATTTTTTGGGGTTATTTTCTGTGGCGATTAAAACGCAATTACTGTAGCTTTCTTTACTCCACGGGAAGACAACCAATACGTTTTCACGCAACAGCAAATATTATATGACAGCATTTTTTCCTATTAATCAGTAACACATACAAAATCGTTACATTTCCAAATGAAATTATATACATTAATTGGTCACTTCAAAAAAAGTGCGGGGGCAACTGCCCCCCTTTGCCCCCCCTAATCGCCGCCCATGGTCGTATTAGTATAGTAGTAGCAGTAGTTGTAATAGTAACAGTAGTAGCAGTGGCGGCAATAGTGGAATTAGCACTAGCATTCGTAATCGCAATAGTAATAATAGTATTAGCAGTAGTAGTTGTAGTATTAGTATCACATACGGTGTAGAAGTTTTACATATCTTCTCTGTTACTTGTAATGCATTACAAAGTGTAGTATAAGACTTTTACGTCCATGAGCTGTATTATTGTATAATAAACATGGCTGGACAGAGCAAGCACAAATAACAAATAGACAGACAATATAGGGATATAGAAAACAAACCTTGGGTAACTTTTCACACGATTTTCCTATTTGAGAAGGACAAATAGACAGTGGAATATTATGACGACATATTTCTCATTTTCCATTACATATTGAAGGATTGACTTGATTTATCAACTTGGTTGTTCTCAGGCCGGTTACGCCCGGCCCGTTTAGAGCCCGGCTCCTTTGTGCCCGGCCAGTTTAGAGTCCGGCCCATTCTCTGCCCGGCTCGAGATTCGGGCCGGATCGGGTCGAGACGGACACAGAATACAGATCCATCCGGGCCGTCTTCGGGCCTGGCTTTGCAGGGCTCTGGTCTACAGACACATGGATAAAACCGTTTTATAAGACTTCCAGCATTTATGCACAGCATAGGTTTGAAGGTCATTTCTATATTAACTTCATGAATTAAAGGGAATTTGTATTCCTCGAAAGGCATTTGTTGGTCCTTCAAGGTCAATCGAACAATGAAAAAACTGATACTAGGAGTATTTTAACACGCTACTCACTACAACGATATAACAGAATGCTGCCTCCGGCTGTTAATAAAAGGCTTAACTAGCTGGAACTCGCTAGTACAGGAGCAACGTTATATGCCGAACAACGTTGTACTGTGTAAGAAATGCTAGGGGTTGTTCTGTCTATGTGCGCCGCCTCCTTGGTGTTCCCTGGTTAAAGCACTCACACAAATAATCTTGTCAGGGCGCTGCAGGCAAGATTTTTAGTTTCGAAACATAATAAAGATAATAAAATAAATATTTCTCGCTTGACACTATTAAAAAATAAACAATTAAAACATAGAGATGGGAGTTAAAATTTCTAACCTCTAAAACATAATTGATTGTTTCAAATGTGTTTTTGCAAAGGCAACCAAGAAACACATTAAGTTAGTCACTTTATACTTTATGTCCACAACAAAATCCTTGCAGGGGACGCGGTGGCTCAGTGGTAGAATATTCACCTCTGGTGCTTGGGGTCCCGGGTTCGATCACAGTCCCCGCCAAGTGAACCTTGTGGTGGACAAACACCGTGCTCGTGGGTTTTCTCGGGGCACTCCCGTTTCCTACCACTTTCTTCATTCCACCATTTCATTCATCTATCATCATCACCGTCTCCTTTAGCCTAACCGGCATAACCATGGGACGCAAAACTCAAAGATTTCATTTTCAAAATCCTTGCAAGTTCTTTTTGCAGTACCATTAAAATTATTTTCTTTTATGATGATATTTTCATTTTAATTTGTATGAATGTAGTATTTTCTTTTAGTAACGTTTGATAATATCACTGCCTCTTGCACTCATTATGCATCATGTAAGTTGTTGAAAATATACACTAAATACCACGATTATATATGTTGGGAATATGCATTACAGGAATTAAACTTGTACCCGGGTTTCAACCTGTTTCTTTACGTTTAAGTCAGCCGTGTTACCGACTGAGCTAGGACAGTCCCAACTTATCCTTATATTACCGGTATATTTTACTTCATCACTGCACAGCCCTTTATGACAGTGTTCATAAAAGATTTTAACTAAAAAACAATCAATCAAAAAAAATCGAGACTCCCCTGAAAACATATAACTCGTCCCGCCATTTATATGCACCCACATACATTTTGGAAAGTCGGCGCCGTTGGTTCTATCTGTTGTGTTTGAAATCAGTATTTCTTTCAGAAACTATGTTCCGGGGGGGGGGGGCACACTTCGTATTCCGGGGGCACTATCGATAACTTTCTATTTTTTATTATATTATAGATGTATTATTTTGGTCTCTTCCGGGGGGCACTCTCAGAGCTCCGGGCGGGCAGTACCCCTTAAAACACTTCTGGAAGAAGCACTGTTTGAAATACACCTAATCTAATATAAATAAAATAAAAAGTTTGTTTGTGTGTCTGTCTGTCTGTATGCATGTATCTGTGTGCTGCCTGGAGACCAGACAAGAGGACCGAGAGTTACCAAATTTTGATCTTTTGTACCTTGGCCCAGGTTCCGGATCAAGACGAAGCGTTTTTTTTAAATCGAACCAGGAAGTCTCAGGAGACGTTTACAGGGACATGTAAAAGTAGTAGAAGATAACCGATATTAGTGTCGAATTCAAAGTTTTGGCGGTCGCTGAGATCAATGGTGAAACTCCGATTGCATTAACTTCCAAATTAGCCCCATCTAGTTGAGGGTCGGGGTACCGGAGATGATAACTGACATGTAAAAATAATCCGAAATGGCCGATATTAATGTCAAATCCAAAGTTTTCGCACTCGCTGAAATCAACGATGATACTATAGAGGCGTTGACTTCCAAATACAGCCACCATGCGAATAATGGTTTTTTCTGATAGTTATTAATAAATGCAAGAAATAAATTATTAATAATAAATGGGAACAGATAGGAATGCATTTTGAAAGAAAGAAACGAAATTGTAAACATACATAACCATGCCTGACTTTACATAATCTATCCTAAACCACGATCACTAATCTAACAAGAAGAAAGTAGACTTTGGTAAATTAACTTCGGGGTCATTTTTCACGAGGTAGTATTGCACATTTAAAATATGAATATTTAGGGATGCGCACGAGTCGAGACATGTCTCGAATCTGGACTGAAATTCGAGTTGACACACTTTGTAAAATTCGAGACGAGTCAAGACAAATTTATTTCTCGACTCTAATTTTCGAGCCGAGACACGAGTCGAGTCGAGACTTTTCGTAAAAATCTCGACTCGACTCGAATGTGTCGAAAATCTTTCTATAATTTTTAATATTATTTAGAAGAAAGTATTGAGTCAGAAACAGCCTTGAAACCAATTCCGGTATTTATTACTTTAGAAAGGTACCGAACGCATAAACTTAATGGTTAATCTTTCGAAATCAAGATTTAATTTTCAGCTCAATTCCGTTAATTAAAACTAATAATTAATGTCGTGATATTTGATTGTACTTCAAATATAATAATAATAATAATAATAATAATAATAATAATAATAATAATAATAATAATAATAATAATAATAATAATAATAATAATAATAATGCTCTGGGGGACATACACGTGAGCATGTATCTAGTATAGCTCGAGCAAGGCACAATGACGGCCGACGCGTATCGCACACTGCTTGCAGACTACGTACACCCCTTGATGACGACCATGTTTCCCAACGGTAGTGGCATTTTTCGACAAAATAATGCACCATGTCACAAGGCCAAGGTGTGATGAAGTGGTTCAAGAAATGTTCAACAATGTTCTATATCTGTTGACGATCTGCGAATTACAAGGGGGATGAGGGAAATCCCCATTGGTAATACTATATGCTCCTATAGCCAAAGGAGATTTCCCTTCATGTCAAAGAACTATGTGCTGTGTAATTAAAATGTATGAGTTGTTTTATCTGTTGTGTGTATGAAATAAATTATTAAAAAATGCAACAAATAAATTATTAGCAATACATGTGATCAGATAGGAATGTATTTTGAAAAAAAGAAAAGAAACGGTAAACATACGTAACCGTATTTAACTATACATAATGTGACTAAACTAACCGATGGTAACTAATCTAGAATAATGTAGGAAAGATGCAAGAAAGCAATTAAAAATAATAAATATCAATATATAGAAATATATATTGAAATATAAATTGAAATATGAAAGAACAATGTTTCCCGGAAGTAACTTTGTAAATTTAGGATTTAGGATTTAGATTTCTGGGCTTTCGGCATCTGAGACCATTTAACCCGTCACGTTCGAGGGATGACATCTCTAGGCGAACAGACTTTCCGGGGAAAGGGAAGGAAGAAAGGATTGGGGAAGAAAGGAAGTGATCTGAAACCTAAGGTATCACCCTGGCATCTTCCTGGTGTGAATGTGGAAAACCAAGAAAAATCTCATTGAAGGTGACTGGCCTGAAAAACTTTTAAATTTTTCGACCGAGTGCCACCACCAGGAATCGAACACGGGACCGCCTTCATGTAACCATATAAACGTATGTTTGTCTATTCCATTACATTGCGAATAGGCGAAATTGGAACAATGTTGCATCGGAGTCAGTCAATTAGTTCGAATAAAATCTGTTATTCATAGCACAATCCCTTCGAGGACATTTCCAAGATCGAGGCAGTAACCCACATGGTCGAAAGTAGTGTTTCCACGAGATGAGACGAGAGAAGACTTCAAGCTGTCTAGTCTCGTGAGAGGAGACACGAGAAATGTCTCGTCTCGTGGCAACACTAGAGCGGATGAGGCCAACAAAAAGGAACTGTTATACAAAGTGGTTAAAATTACAGCTTTTAACCACTTTTGTTTGGTTATCAGCACAACACACAACACGATTACAATCTTCCAATCAGTGTTTCTTTCAGAAAAATGTTCCGGGGAGGGTATATTTAGGATTCCGGGAGTACTGCTGGTATTATTCTATTATAGATGTATTATTTTGGTCTCCCCGTGGGGGGTACTCTTAGAGTTTCAGGGGGCAGTACCCCAAAAACATGTCTGGAAGAAACACTGCTTAAAACAAGGACTACTTAGTTTCGACCACGGGCGCCCGAAGGGAGGGGGAAATATATGTGTAATATAGCAAACTACGTATATTAAATATCAGGCGTAATATAGCAATCAAGGAGATGACTCCCTTAAAAATTCTTCGGGCGCCAAGGGTTTCCAGTAATGAATTATTACGACAGGAATATTTGTCAATATCGTCGGTACAGTCGAAAGGCAAGCCTTCCCCACTTATTCTGAAATCCTTTTTTCAAAACCTCTGGCGCCACTTCAAAATATAAGAAGGCCCATGTGATTTTCTGATTTCAAAAATGACTTTGGTTCGAATAACATCATAAAAAAATAAAACGAAACTAAATTTTATTGTCAAGCCAGAATCCTTTCAAACTCAGTACAGGAAAAGGCCTACACATTTCTGTCTTTGTTCGGAACGAGAAAACTCATGAACAATGGTTAGTTGCTGATGAAACTGGGATTAAGAGAACTTGTATTTCTATAAAGGATTTTTATACATAGGTGGATTTATAGATATAACCACCAGCCCTCGAAATGAAATATTCTGAAACACTGATCTCAAAGAATGGTTTAACATTTTACTTGAATCTGGAAGAGTATCGGTTTATTTAAACTTGAATCGGTTGGAAAATAGAAATGAAAGCTGTTTGTAAGAATCATTTAAAAAATAACTTTAGGTCTTCCTTGTTCTTTTAGGATAGTCCTCATTTGAAATAATAAACGCTGGTATACTTTTGAAGGCAATAATTTATTTCGAGTTAATAAATTTTTAAACAATTTCAAAAACTGTCTTTTCATTTTTGAGATTTGAGACGATACGAGGAATTTCAAGAGACGTCTCGTCTCGTCTCGGAAACGAGACGGGACAAGTAGTCTGTCTCGTCTCGTGTCTCGTATCAAAGGTTTCTCTCTGGTCTCGTGGCAGCACTAGTTGAAAGAAAGAAACTAATGAAATCTTTGGGTTTTACGTCCCACGATTATGCCGGTTAGGCTAAAGGAGACGGTGATGATGAGTAATGAATGAAATGGTGGAATGAACAAAGCGGGAAAACAGGAGAACCCCGAGAAAACCCACGCACACGGTGTTTGTCCACCACAAAGTTCACTTGTCGGGGACTGGGATCAAACCCGGACCCCAAGCACCAAAGTTGAACGCTCTACCACTGAGCCGCCGCGGCCCCAAGAAAGAAACAAATATGTAAAGATACATATATGAGTACACACACACGGATAGTCATACATGTATTTTAATCTTCTGACTACTTAACCCCGACTAATTTAAGATTGCAAGAAAGTAATTATTAAGAAGGTATATAAACATATAGAAACGTATTTTGAAAGGGAAAAAAAGCAAACCGTACCAGCCGTGATATGAATTTGGGTTGCCCACTCAACAAGCAGACACCTTACCGAATCATCTGCAGCAGAACTTGCAATTTGTGGTTTTGAAGCTTTATTTATACTGTGTGTGTTACGTAACGACGCTACGGGATGTCATTACTAGTGCGACCACCTCATTCAAGACCCTTTTTGTAAATTGTTTGAGAAAAAAAGAGTGATTTCATAAATCAACAAAACGGATCTTGTATATAGAGGGTGTAACTAAAAGGTACGACAAAACTTCACGGGTGGATTCCTTATTGGTAGACAAGCAAAAACCATTGGATGACCATATGTCGGGAAATGCATCGTTCCAGAATTACGGCCTTTGAGCCGACTACTGGTGTGAAATAGTCACATTCTGGTCGCTCCTTAATGTGTCTCAATTTAAACCTTAATATATCAAACTTTGATTAAGATAGGAAAGTAATTTTAGTAGCAACGTGTTCTGCAAAAAATAAGCTTTCCGCTGATATGCATTTTATGAGTGTATCCCCAAGGAATGCCATCTCCAAAATGCTGATGCAAAAATCAAACAAAAAACAAGTAATTATCCTCCCATGTCCACCGTGGTACTCCCACTCATACATAAAATATATAGGGTGAGTCAAAAGTCCTTGGACACCTGCATAAGTGAAAATCGACGGGAAAAGTAAAAAGTAATGATGGGAACAGAGGGAGATGAGGGGCCGCAACTTTTGAAGTGTATGTCATCTTGAAATCCGCCATTTTGGATTCACGTCATTTTTTTAAATGGGAAGGGGGTGTATGACCCATCAAATAACACTAGCTTGAGCTCAGGAATTTGTGGTGTAATTTGTTTTTCCTATCTAGTACAGTTTAGAAGTTATTAATGTTCAAAGGTGGGAAATTACCTTGATACTGAATGCTACAACACATGTTCTACGTGTTGTCCATTTCGTGCAATGCACAACTGTAGTCCCTGCAACCACTCTGACTGGAGTCTCACACGGAGGAGATGTCTCCTGAAGTTTGGTCACAGGCTTGTTGGATGCGTTCCTCCAGGTGTCTCAGATCACGGATTGTCTCAGCATACACTATCTGCTTAAGATGTCCCCATAGATAAAAATCAAGGGGCGTGAAGTCAGGGGATCTGGGCAGCCACTCCACTGGACCACGGCGACCAATTCACTTCCGTGGCAGTTGTTCATCCAACCATTGACGGACACCAAGTCTATAGTGTGGAGGGGTCCATCGTGCTGAAAATAAGATGGGAAAATGCCGTCAGCGTTCAGTGTGGCAGGGAACACAAAGTCCTGCAACAGCAGCAGATACTGTGGTGCAGTTAAGGTGTTGTAACTGAAAAATGGCCCAATGATGCGGGTGTCCCATATGCCACACCAAACCTTCGCTGGACTATGTTGTCGACTCGGGTCAACCCAGATCGGATTTGCGTCACACCAGTGTCGACAATCATGTCGATTAACCTCCCCGTTCAAAGTGAGATACGCCTCGTCACTGAACAGTATGCCCTTGACAAACGCAGGATCCAGTTCGTGTTGTTCAGTAGCCCACATGCAGAACTCCAACCGGCGATCAGGGTCATCCTCGTTCAGTTTATGTTGCATGTGCAGCTTGTAAGGATGCCACTGATTGGTGTGCAATATCCGGATAACGGAGGATTGGCTTATTGGACATGCTAGGGACACACGACGGGTACTTCGTGTAGGACTTTTCACAAACGACGCAACAACCGCCGTTGCAGTTTCGACATTGGTGGCAGTCTTTGGTCGCCCACTACGTGCCCTATCTTGTACAGAGCCCGTCTCTCGGAATTTGGTGATCACGTGAGCCACCGTGCTGTGCGATACCGGTTCTCTGTCTGAGTGCCGTCGGTTGTAGTCAGCTGCTATTGTTCAGTAGCTGCGTTCCACTGATATAAGGATGATTTTGATCTTTTGTTCACGTGTCAGACCTATTTTAGATCACCAGGAACAGAGAGTACTGGGTCAGTATCAAGGTAATTTCCCACTTTTGAACATTAATAACTTCTAAACTGTACAAGATAGAAAAAACAAATTACGCCACTAAAGTTCTGAGCTCAAGCTAGTGTTATTTGATGTGACATACACTTTCCCATTTAAAAAAAGACTTGAATCCAAAATGGCGGATTTCGAGATGGCGGCCATGAATGACATACACTCCAAAAGTTGCAGCCTCTCATCAAACCTCGTTTCCCATCATCACTTTTTACTTTTCCCGTCGATTTTAAAACTTATGCAGGTGTCCAAGACTTTTGACTCACCATATATATATAGGCGGAAAGCATCGTCCTTTAGAAATACATAGATATCAAAAATATCTTCCTAGGTTAATTAGGGTCTGAGTTATTGAGGTTTAAATTGAGTCACATTAAGGAGCGACCAGAATATGACTATTTCCACCATTAGGCGGCTCAATGGCCTTAACTCTGTAATGATACATTTCCCGACATATGGTCATATGAACGATTTTGCTTGTCTACCCATAAGGAATCCACCTCTGAAATTTTGCCTTACCTTTTTGTTACACCCTGTATATATGTGTGTTGGTGCAACAATAAGTTCCCAAGAATGTAGATTAATTCATTTTTGATTTTAATCTACACAACAAATGCTTTTTATGAAAGCAAGGAGCCTGCGAGTTAAAGATGGTTAAAGACCGTAAATAAAATTGAAGATCTGAATTGCAGAACATCCGAAGTCCACCGGAGTACTTTTTTTGTTTTTACAAGAAAGACAAGAAGATTATACTTGGAATGCTATTTTGTTTAGCTGAAATTATTTTGATTTTTTTTTAAAGTTTTGACTTGGACTTACGTATTATGCAAGTGAATAGCCCTGAAACATAGATGCTAACATAAAAAACAGAAAACGAAAAATACGAAGAAAAAGAGTGGACTTGGGATGTTTTGTAATTCAGGTTTTCAATTCAAACTTCAAATGGAACTGGGGTAACTCGCAGACAATGGCTGACTTAACACTTTGATAATAGCTGGTGTAATGGCTGGTTTGAGAACACAATTGATATGGCCTCTGTAGCTAAGTAGACTCCCACCCTTCCCCCTCAACATTGGATACGGAAATTAAAAACTTATTTAGAATTTGATTGTTGATTCCAGTATATTTCAAGCATCACTTCTCGGAATCTGGGCCTGTGATATGTTGATATATCGCTATCATCGATATCTATATTATCATATATCAACATTCGATATCGCAAATATATGGACATGAATATAATCATTCTAAATTTTCGATATCGATATTCGGGGAGTGGGGATGCGAGGTATAAAGGTCCCCTAAGACTTGCGATGGATGAAGAAATTAAACTTACTTTTTGCAAGATTGTTTTCTAATCATAATATCTTTATTACCAAACATTGTAATGTAAATACATCCACTTGCAAATTTGCAATATTATATGATGTAATTTCTTAGGCGCTAGAACTTTTTTGTTCGCTGAAGAAAGAAACAAAAAATCACGTGTAAAAGCAAGTACTTCGAACTTTGAACTAGAATTTACCGTAAGAAAGTTTTTTGTTTCTCTTCCTTGGAGATTTCCATCCCTTTTGGCCTTTGGGACTGCTAATTGACAAAAGGTGCACACATGATCGCTATATGCATTTATGCTCTGAGGCAGAGTCAGAGATTTAGAAAAGGAAACGACTTTTTAATAATAATAATAATAATAATAATAATAATAATAATAATTATTATTATTATTATTATTATTATTATTATTATTATTATTATTATAACAATGGGGTTTACAACTAGGGTCTTGTCTCTTTATCTTGCATGGGAAGGCCGCAAGTCTGCTACGCCACTGGTGTCCCCTATTTTGTGTTTCTCTCTTTTTCGTTTCGTGTAGATATTTGTTTTTGTGCTGTTAGGCTTTCATATGAAATTTTATATTATGTAACTTTTTCTTTTTATGAGTTTCTTTTTTTGGGTGGGGCGGGGGGAAAGAGAGAAATGCTTTCTTCTGATAATTGTTTCTTACCAATCATCTTGTTTGAACTGCTTAAGTAAGTCATTTTGTAACTTTTGATGTCATCCAACTCCATCACAATAATAAAATTGTCATTCTTAACAATTTGTTTTATTCCCTTATTTGCAGTTTGCCACACTGATATATTTGTGACAAAATTGAGGTTTTGTCCAACGCCTTTCGAATTCGCAACCAACCCAACCGCCGAGCTTTTTGGGTTGCCTGCTATTGCAGGAAAAGGAGAATTGCAGGTGGTAATGCACTTTTGGAGTCGTGTATACATAAAAATCTTGCAGAGTTCGAATGTAATATACAGTATGTCTTACACACATTATTTTACTTTCTTCCCCCCCTTTTTTTGATTTGAATTAATACTATACAGACAAAGGACTTGGACTATCTGGCGCCATTCGATAACCATTATATCCAACGAAATGCTACTATTCTTTAAAAAAAAAGAGATAAAAACAAGGTCTAGGCTAACAGTAAGGAGAAAAATAAAACATTTCAGAACCGTATTCAGAAATCACTAATGGACCCATTGAGATGCATTGCAGAAGAAAACCGGAAACCAATTCTTACTTTTTTTCTTTCTTTCTTTTTGTTTTTCTTTTTTTGATATGCAATAAATGCACTATACAAAACTGTGTAGAATATAACACGAAAATCTTCCTTTAAAAGAATAGAAAGTTTAATAGAATTGTTATATTTTTCTTTATCCAAGGACCGAAGCATAGGAACTATTATGAAATGGATTCTTTGCTTTCAAGAGACAGTTTAGATACGTATATAAATATTCTTTACTTGTATTAGAACCTCCTCGGAAGAAATTCAGTAGCTTTTACTATGATACATAGAGCAATTGGTCAATGATGTGAAAAAATGAAGCTCAAGAATTTATGTTTTTCGAAAGGCAATACATAGCTGAATATTGTCTCTATCGTTTTAGCAAGAGCTCTTAAATGCTTGGGCGTACACACATTTTGCATGGGAGACCCGGCTTCGATTCCGGGTGTGTGCTCACGTGGTTCAGATTCCATGTGGTCCATGTCTCACATAGCCTTGGTGCAGAATGGGACGCTAAACACCAAATCAGTCAATATATTTATTGTGTTAGCGTATTCGATTGGATTACATTTGATTATAATTTAGGGTCCCTTTCAGCATCAAGACTACATGAGACGTGGACGTACACTTTAACTTGGGATCTGAACCACATGAGCACACATCGGAATCGAACCCGGGTTTTCCACGCTGAAGACCCATATGCTATCTATATAGCCAGTAAGGAGCTATTTCGTCTTTCTTTTCAAGTGGCTGCATTATGTTCTTCCACCTAAAGAAACCGAATTTCACCACGTAGTTCACTATATATATATATATATATATATATATATATATATATATATATATATATATATATATACACGAGGATCATTGCAAAAGTCATAGCAACTACTTTTTTCTCGAAAATGGTAACGAATAAAAAGTTCTGAAATATGCAAATGGAAGGCTAGTTCATATGTAAACATTACATGTAGTGAGATGGATAAACATACACACTACAATAAAGATATGGCACGAGAAAAAAAAAACGAAAACAAATTTGTCGTTTGAAACGTGTTTTAGTGTCAGTTGCAACAGTACACCATGGTACAGGGAAGGAACACGTAGTTGTGACATCTTAGAGTCCTTGTCATCTTGTAGATTCTTGGGGAGACTCCTCATTCCATGGAATGCACGTGGTTTGTAATGTACTATTATATACAATTGCAACTGACAGAAACACTTTTGGAACGACCATACCATAATTCTTTACCATTTTTGAGGAAAAAAACAGTTGCCATGACTTTTGCAATGGCCCTAGTATATATATATATATGCGTGTGTGTGTGTGTGTATAGGGTGTTTCAAAACATCACCGACAACGTTTGGAAGGTGATTCCCGACACCAACATCAGACTGCACAAATGCTTCCTTTCGGCGCTATAAGAAGCGGAAAATTTATCTGAAAAATTCAGAAACAGCCATAACTCGAGAACAAAATATCGGATGGAAGTCTGATAAAAGGGAAACAGATTACAAGAAACAGATTCTTGCTATCTATTACGTTTATGTATACGTATATATACTGATCAATGCTAGAACTGGAAATGTTGATTTCAACTATTTATAGTTTGAATATTATCTCCAATAAACTCATGTTTTGACTTTTGACACTCTAAAATTTGACCAAAGCTGATGGTGATTCTTCAAGTAGGCCTTGAGAACAGTTTTTCTCCTAGACGGAAGGACAACATGAACAGAAATGGTAAAGATACAAATAGAATATTTGTTGCCAGACCGAACTCCTGAAAAAATATTGTCACAGACTCCATTTTAGGGCTTCAAATGTTCCAACTGGAGCAGAGACTGGGAGGCAGTGGCAAAGTACTAAACTTAATACTCTGATATTTCAGCAAAGAATATGTACACTCATGTCTAAAATTATTGTCGCATGTCTATAACTATGTTTTTCTAGAAGTATAATTTGATAACGAATCCGACCGGTATTTCTTATAATGTTAGTATGTGTATAATAGGCAAAGACGTGTATGTGGCAAATTTCATGTCAAAAGAGCAGTAAAGAACAATAAAACTTTTTTGTCCATTTAGCAACATTTTGTTTTACTCATTCTAATTTTCGTATTTATATTTTTTTCTATGAAATTTACACAAGTATACATTTCCCGATTGTACACATAGTATCAGTATTAAAAGTACCCTGAAAAATCATTATCAAATTATATTCTTACAAGAAGACAGTTATAGATATGCGACAATCATTTTGGACATGACTGTACATAACTATGAATGTACTGTAAATTGTCATTGGGTGTCCGGGTTTTATAGTTTATAAATATGGGAAATCTGCTTCAGTTAGGTACGTTATTCGCAAACCAACTAGGAAAGCATATGTAATGTTTGCCTGTTAAACTTTTGTAACACCGTGGCGATAACTAGAAATCAAAGAAAGTCAGTTTAAGAATAATTTGAAATACTAACTTCGCATTAAAGAATTTAGCACGCAGTTGCTTTGACAGCTGTGTGAGCTAAAATAACAAAGTGCTAATAACAATATAAAATAATAATAATAATAATAATAATAATAATAATAATAATAATAATAATAATAATAATAATAATAATAATAAAGGCAACCCAAATGCATAAAAGGCATTAAAAGTATAACAGCAATTCACACATATGGTTGGTACGTTGAACATGATCGTGGTTGTCTAAGGATCCAGAAGGAACTAATTTTAAAAGGATAATTTTAGAAAATAAAGCATAATTTAAAATATATAGCACAATTCTTGGAAAACTCTATTAGAACGATTCTGGGAAAATTCTGTTTAACTGCAAGTTTAACATACTGTATTAATGTTTTTTTAAAACCAATATTTACAATGCAAAATCATTGAGAACGTAACAATGCAACAATGAAAAGCTTATTTTTATTTCGGTGTAATCTTTTGATGTGGAGAAAAGAAAAAAGGAAAAGAAGAAGAAAACTTTCCGCCAACAATGAATAGTACACAAGAACTCCACACTATATTGTTATGTGTACCTCTTCAACTTGAGCACTTTCCGTACTTTTTGGTGGCATCTTTTACTTTCCCTTTCTGTACATATGCACCTCTAAGGCGCACACAAGTCATAGAAAAAACTGACTCGAGTAAAGCAAATCTCTTTACAGTGCATTAAGTAGAAAGTTCATTAAATATGAAAGATACTGGTTGCATAAAATATTAATAAAGAGATCAAGGTAATTAGATTATTTAATATATAGTAAATATTACATATTATACACGATTAATGTAAACCAATGGTTGAAATTAACAATAAAGCATAGTAAAGCATAATTTGGAAAAATATAAAACATAATTAAACAAAAAATAAAGCATAATGTGGGTTACTCTAGTAATAATAATAATAATAATAATAATAATAATAATAATAATAATAATAATAATAATAATAATAATAATAATAATAATAATAATAATAAAACATTCTTAATTAATTCGATTAAATTCCTTTTCAGCTCTGAGACCAAATGAGTTTGTTAAACTCCTCACCTCCAGTTCGATGCCAGGCCAACTGAGTATTTGCCGGACGACATCATGGGCATCGTGGGTTCTCCCATTTCTTTCCACATTCTCATTGTCACCGATTATTTCATTGTCATTCGCTTTCTTTAATCACCCGCCTCTCCTGTTACATTAGCTTGTTGTGTTACCCATGAGACGAAACGAAACGAGAAATAAAGTTCTCTCGTCTCGTCTCAAAAGTTTTCTAGTCTCGCTTTGTAAATGTATGTACAAAAGTTATGAGCCAATTTTTGCCCTAATTTCATATGGAATTTATTAGAATTCCTTAGTGTGACGGCAGATCCACTAAAAGTATATGACAACATTCAAACCATGGGATTTAGATCTCTGGGCTTTCGGCATATGTGGCCATTTAGCCAGTCATGTAAGAGGGATGATGTCCTTCGGCGAGCACACTATCCGAGGAAAAAGAAGGAAGGAAGCACCCTGGGACATGTAAATGAGGTACCATCTGGACATTTGCCTGGTGTGAATGAGGAAAAACCCATTAAAATTTATTCAGGATGGCTGGTCTGAAAAAGCTTTTTTTACATTTTTTTGACCGAATGCCACCCACCGGGAATCGAACCCGGGGCCGTTCGCACCGGAAGGCGGGAGCGTTAGTGACTATGGTATGCAAGTTTACAACAACATTCAAACTATATATTTAGTGTTGGAGTATATTGTACACTGACTTGCGTGTCTTTAAACGTTGATAAATGTTTATCATTATGTTCGTACAATCAATGTATCAATTTAGATTTTATACTATGAATGATATAACACTAAAGCATTGTTTTGAGATCTTAAACTTGGGTGAAATAGTGTTGCCAGCGACGCTCGGGAAATTTTCTCGTCTGATTTCTAACAACGAGACGAGAATTATCATGTTTCTTGTTTCATTTGATATTTGAATATGTACTTCTTGTGTCGTTTTCGAGTGTGTCGTCTCCTGGGCAAAACTATTAGATTTGCATAAGAGGCAAGCACCTCATTAATAACCGAACGCATGGCCATGCAAACAATAAAGCACGCATATTAGCCGATGGATCACGAGGACGCAAATTTCATACTAACCCGGTGAAGGAATTTGTTCTAACTACAAAATGTTAACTTTTAGGTTGAGAATAAAAGAATGTACACTTATGTCCAAAATTATTGTCGTAAATCTATAAATATGTAATTGTAGGAACATGATTTGATAACGAATTCGCCCGGTAAATCTCATAATGTTAGTTTATGTATAATCGGCAAAGACATGTATGTAGTAATTTCATGTTAAAAGAGCAGTAAATAAGAACAATAAAACGAAAATAAAACTTTCTTGTCCATTTATCAATATTTTGTTTTACTCATTCTAATTTTCGTATTTATAATTCTTTTCCTATGAAATTTACCACAAATATACACTTCCCGATTATACAATAGTATCAGTGTTAAAAGTACCCTGCAAAATCATTATCAAATTATATTCTTACAAGAAGACAGTCATAGATATGCGACAATCATTTTGGACATGAGTGTACCTATCTTTTAAGGATATCCAATTATGCACTTGATACGAAGGAAAACAACAACGTCAATCTAATTCAAACAGAGAGAAACTAATTTCGAAGTATAATTGCTGTTTTAATGATCTAAAATGCCACTCTGAGAAATAATTACCTATTTTGAACAGCTTTGGTTCCTTGTTGAGGTTGGTTGTTAACAGGCTGCGTTTGTTTGATATGATTAGAACTTCCGTTATGCGCACTGCAAATAAGGAAAAAAAACACAAAATATCATTGCTTCTATGCAAAGGAAATAAGCAAAAGTTATTAAAATCACAGGAAATCTCTTGTATCTACGTACGCACACCTAATTAAATATGAAATGTTTGACCTCGCGTTTTAAAACAAATATTTACTCGGGCAAAATTAACTTTAAAATCAACGTTTACAGTGTTTTTTTCTGATTTTCCTTTTGGTCTTCCATTTTCACCTTGTATATTTAATACTAGAAATAATACCTGAACATAGTGTATAAAAATTACTGAAATATTTATTTACTAAAGAAACAAAAGGTAGACAACTTTTTTATGCGTGTATTTGTGTCTGTTTCAGCTATACAACTTTCAAAATAATTGTGTGTAGGAATGAAATATATAGAGAATTTTCCATAGCGATGCATTCATTTATTTATTTGAAAATACATCGGCACAAGCCCACAACATACCTTTTTAATTTATATAATTCAGAAAAAAAATATGAATATTGTAAAGGTGAAAATATGAAATAATAATTTAGAAAAAAAAGTAAATGAAGAGAAAAAGTCGAAAAAAGAAAACATGAAAATGAAAGAAAGACGAAAAAGAATGTAAAATTCAGTTTTTTTTTTAACAAAAGAAAAATAAATTGGCACGGAGTTAACAAACAAACATATATGATCATTCACAATTATCGTGAATTATTTCATATATAAAAGTTCAACAAATCGAACTTTTCCATTTGGAACCAAATCAATCCTATAGTTCAATTTGTTATAGAGTCTGAGAATTTTTACAATGGTTGAATATGTCCCTAGGTATAATGTTCTTGTCATAATGAACCACTTCATGCTTCACTACATAAAGCATGCTCTTCATATATTTTCATGCTTTTGTTTTTGTTAAATCTATATGTTATGTTAATGTAGGTAAATTTTCTTTTAAATGTTAGTTTAGTACAGAGTGATTTTAAAAAAGGAAATTTTGAAAACAACGTTCAAAATGGCCGCCAAGACATGGTGCCTGTATCAGATAAAACGTCCAGTAGGCCTACCACTAATAAGAAAACGGGTGAAGATAATAATGGATGAACAAAATAAAACTCCTATAGAAAATCACAGAGGGTATTATCATTCCAGGGCTCGAAAATGTTGCAACAGATGATTAGAGTAAAAGTGCCATAATGCAAAGGAGGAAATCTAGTTTCTAGAAAATCATCGTTCTAACGTCCTCCGTAAGTGGGTGAAGCGGGACGGAAAGGAATCGGTGAAATTGCAAATGGGAACCTTAGTTTTTGCGAATTGTATCTACACAACAAAATTATCTGAAATGTGTTTTTATAACAGATAGATGTCTGTAACGGAAAAAAGTAGGTAAAATTTTTGTTAAATGGTACCTTCCATTTTGATTGCAGGCAACGATTTGTGCAAAAATGAATCAACTGAAATGCGAAGCCAATTTGTCGAACAATGCAGTTTTAGAACAACGTGTACAAACGTTGGTTTTGCTCAAAAGTCGTCTGCACAATACTGGTTCATTACAGTACCAGTCACTTCTACATCCAAGTGTTTCAGACAAACCATAAATATTGCAAGTAAAAATGGTGTTCTAATTTGAGATTTTACAATTCACTTCCGCTTCATCCACTTACGGAGGGAGATCGGAAAGAGAATTTTCTAAGAATCAGATTTCCTCTTCAGCATTATGTCATTTATACTTTAATAATGTTTTTCTCCGTTGGATTATTCTCGAGGCGTGGAATGATAAATACCCTCTATGATTTCCTATAGGAGTTTTATCCTGTTCATTTATCTCCAACCGTTTTCATATTAGTGGTACTGGACGTTTTATCTGATACAGTCATCATGTCTTGGCGGCCATTTTGAATACGGTGACCGATATGAAAAATCCTTTGCCACAACACTATTTAGTTTTTAAAGATCTATCGAACGAGATATCACTTGACCTATGTTTTTTCCATTGAATATTTTAGGTTGGGTCTTGGGCCCCCATGAAAGGTGGCCCTGTGGGTCACCACTACATCATTCGACGTGCTTTATGTCATTTCCCTGTTTCACTTTTTGTTCTGTTCATTTATCTCCTACTTCTTTCATATTAGTAGTACTAGACGCTTAATCTGAAATAGGCGGCATGTCTTAACGGCCATGTTGAATACGGCAACCGATATGAAAAACCTTTTGTCACAACTCTGTTGAGCGTTTGAAGATCTATCGAACGAGGTATCACTCGCCCCATGTTTCCATTTGAAATTTTAAAGTTGGGCCCTTGGCTCCCATGAAGGGCGACCCTGAAGGCACCGCGACAACACCATTCGATGTGCTCCCATGGTTCCCCTATTTGAGCTTTTGTTTGGTTCATTTATGTTCAACAACTTTCATATTAGTGCTACTGGACGTTTATCTGATACAGGTAATATCTTGGCGGCCAGTTTGAATACGGTGACCGATTTGAAAATTTTTTACCATATCACTTTTAAGTTTTAAAAGATCTATTGAACGAGGTGTTACTCGCCTCACGTTTACCTTTACAATTTTAAATATTGGCCCCAGTCCCCTTGAAGAGCCGCCCTGGAGAGCACCGCGACATCATCATTCGATTTGCCCCATGGTATTTCCTATTTGAGTTTTTGTTCAGTTCATTTATGTTCAACCGTTTTCGAGATATTTCCATGGAAAGATTAAAATGGGCCACCCTATATATACAGGGTGTTATTGAACTATACTGACAAATTGTAAGAGGTGATTCCTAACATCAAAATAAGATAAAACGTTCTTATAGACCTATGGTGAAAAGTGCATAGTTTCAGAGCGAGGGCTGTCCAAAATCGCGAAAAAGCCAAACTTCAAGAGGGCCTATTTTGAATTCTACAAACTGTGGATGGTGGTCCTTATCAGCGTAAAGAAAACCATGCATACGCAATTCAAAAATGCATATTTCAATTAATGTTCAATGGGTGTAAAGAGTATTCCATACAGGGTGAAATTCGCAGGCATGCCATCAACCGAATTTTGAGATATGCTCTGACTTTATGATTGGTCCGAAGTAGGCAAACGATAAGCCTTGATAGTAGTGAACATGGAATCTTCTGGCACGATATCGGAAGTATTAAGGATCGTCAGCAGCATGGTTTCTCGTACTCAGGAGAATGCATTCTGTAATGTTTTCTTTCACGTTTATAAGTGAAGAAAACGTGAAATATACCGTCACGAAATACGTTGCATCACACGTTATTCAGAATACAAAAAGACATAAAGCTACCGGTTCCTAACACTTCAGACTTCCTTCCGCAGCATTGGATGTCTATAGTTGTGAAGGCTTATCTCCTGCCTATTTTGGGCCCTCCTTGAAATCAGGGTATATCTGAAAACTCAATTGAGAGCATATCTGAGAATTACACCCTGTAGGGAATGCCCTGTACATTTATTGATATTGACGAAATATGCACTTTTGGATTGAGTATGCGTGGCTTCCTTTACACTGCTAAGGACCAACATCCACAGTTTCTGGAATTCGAAATAAGACCTCTTGAAATTTGGCTTTTACGCGATTTTGGACAGTCCTAGCTCTAAAACTTGAACTTTGCACTTTTCGCCATAGATCCATATGAACCTTTTCTCTTATTTTGATGAGAGGAATCACCTCTTACAGTTTGTCAGTATAGTTCGGTAACATGCGTCCCCGTACTTTTTCAGATCCACTTTTACCCCTGCATATTATATTCAGGGCCGGATTTAGGTGGGTGCAAAAGTACACGTGCACCCCCCTTTCGTTGTAAATATACACTACCTAAAATGAGAAGCTAGTAGTGAAAATAGCAGCACTTCCGGAAATTTCTGCTGCATGTTTCCGTTTGGCCTTAAAACAAAGGGAAGTTTTACAAAATCGATAGTTTAAGTCATTTTTTCTAAAAGTTGAAAGAAAAGGATTCACCGAGAACAGACACTTAGCTTTTCCAGAGCATTTCCTAATTCACACCACAGATGCCTAAAAGTATTTTAAAAATTCCAATTCAATTCTAATGTACTGGTAGTTATTGGTGTATCCAGTTAAATAATGGATCCTACCCTGTATATATATATATGTGTGTGTGTGTGTGTGTGTGTACAGGGTAAATCATTTATAATGTCCAACCGTGATATTGGAGGAACTAGAAGAGGAAGAAAAGCGAAACTTTGCTCGAAGCAACTATAAGAAGGGGGACATCTTTTGATGTGTTAAGCAGAAAAACCCAACAAACAGTGTTGCCAACATAATATAAAATTATGTTTTTCAAATGGCACTATGTCAGATTATTACATAATTTTAAATCAACATGTAAAGTGAAAACATAAAATATCACATTTGTTATTCAGTGTTGCTAACTAAGGATGTTATATTATCCCAAACATCCAAAGTTTGGAAGTTTCTGTCTCACATACAGCACAACGAAGATGAACACATAGAAAGCACCTTAGCGTTGGATACCATGCTCACGGTATGACTTGTTTTCGAACGAATAGGGACGAAGTTACAAGAGCATGAAAATTTGAATTTTTTCGAAAGGTTTTATTTCGAAAACATGATTAGATAAGTATTATATCTAGTCACTTATGTGATTTGCAATTGGCAAACAAATCATTTTGCCGTTTACAGCATTTCGATATCTCAAACCGTTTCAGAGATATGAAAAGCATTGCTGAAGTTTGTAACACTGCTTAAATCACGTAATTGTGGGAACTTGATATAATTGCATTTACTAAAAGCTATTTCTGCAATGGTAACATTGCAATTATTATGCTATGCAATGTTCAGCATAGCATAACACCATTGCAATTATTATATATAATGCAATGTTATATATAATGCAATGTTATATATAATAATTGCAATAATATATATAACAACATTGCAATTATTATGCTTACCTTCTAGCCATTTCAACGTATCTGCATTCATTCTGTTGTTATATATATCACAGAAACATTTCATAATTCCGGAGCCTTCAATAAACTGTACTGTTTTCTCAATGTCAATTTGTGGAACAAAAATTGTCGCACCAATCCGCGCTTTGCTGGATCCGCGCCGACATTATTCGACAAGTAGATTTTTATAGCATGCGGTGAGTTTGTGAGCCTGACAGGTTAACAGGTTAACTTGCAACATTTCACATTGTAACATTGCCACAGGACTTACCGTATTCCCTTGAATGAACATCAAGTGCCGCATTCATCATTGTCGTGTTGCCCAAATGTTGCCTTAAGAGGCATCATCACTGCGAAATTAAAATACCGCTAATTTTACAGTAATTATGTGATATCTTCAAATAGATAAAAGATAATCGAAACATGGAACAAGAGCTCGCTAGACAATATTATTCTGGTTGAGATACCGTTATCATGACTCATTTAACTGCTTTCGATTTCCAGACATTTAGAAAATCGGCATTTATTTTTGCGTTTCTAAATAACCGCAAACGAAAAACTACTAGGTGACTCATGATAACGGTACCTCATGCAAAATAACATCGTCTAGGGAGGTCTCGATCCACTTTTCGATTATCTTTTATCTATTTGAAGATATCACATAATTACTGTAAAATTAGCGGTATTTTAATTTCGCAGTGATAGGGACTCTTAATGGAATAGTGCCTTAACATTGAACCATTCGTGACCCCGGGTTAGAGATACTGAATATATGCATTAGACACAATGAAAACTTTGAAACAACAAAATTCAGTACATTTTTCCCTTTTAAAGAGAGTTCTAAATTAGTAAATTGTGTACGCACTATTCGTTAGGATTACAAAGTTTGATCTATTATTGTAAACTATTTTATCAACGACTTTAATTAAGGAAAACCATATTTTTTCTTTTTTTTTCTTTTACTCGCTAAGTGCCATATGCAGTATAATACACAATCACATGCTACAAGGAGGAGAATTTTTTTTTAAAAAAACTAAATGCTTCATATTATGACTACAAGCGACTTAATGAAATTCTGTGTGCAGAAATTATTTTCTTTCTATTGTTCTTGTATGTTAGGACGAGAAGGAATCGAACCATGAGCAGCTGGCTTTCCTTTATATGAGTAAATACCTTCTTGTGCATTACAAATTCCATTGGTCTCAAAAACATATTCCCGGGGACTGAACAACAGTAAGGCATCTCTCTCATTTCATTTCAGTTCGTCTAAAGTGCAGCGTTCTGAGGAACTAATGGAATTCTAGATATGGTGGCTTACTTGGATCTGAAGTGAGAATCAAAGTTCGCAAAATAATGCATTAGACAATATCCTTGCAGAGATCTGGTGATCTTTTTTTTTTTCTAAAAAAAAACTTTATTACGAAGCATTTTGCTTTACACATTTCTGATTTATTTAGTTATGAACTTACATAGGAATCCTGTAGGTAATGTGTTTCTTGAGACAAGAAATGTATTTCACTCTAGTTGTTTTGTACTTTATTTATTACATATTTAAATAGAAAATTATTGACGTTTTACTTTCAGAGACTCCGGTAAAAGTCCAGCACTCTTTTCTCAAGTCCTCATGGACACGTAATAACACTTCCAGCATCACAGAGTCACAAGCGTGCTTGATTCGTTATTCGAGGTGTCGGAGATCTCTGTGTGTGTTTTATATATAACGTTAAACACGTGTCTGAGGTGACCGAACAGATAAAAATCTAAGGCTTTAATTCGGGTGAATATGTGGCCACTAGTCTTTCTATGACCAATCCAGTGGCCCGAGAACTGAGCATTAAACCACTCCCTGACACATAATGCATAGTGAGGAGGCGCACCACCTTGATGGAAAAACTTGGGAAGTTACCTTCTCGATTCAGCAGTGATGGGAACATCTGTTCCTGCAGCATGCCAAGATATCTGTCCCTATTTAGGTACCCATGGATGAAGAACGAACCTATGATACGAGTATTCCATATTCTTCACCATACCATCACCGTTTCCGCACCAATTAACTTCGAAGCACTTGTTTATGTTGGTTTTGCGAAATAACGATAATTCTGTTTACTGACCTCACCGTTCACATGTAACAGAGCCTCATCACTAAATAACACACTAAGAGGAAACGTGTGATCCTGTCTACACTTCATCAAGGCCCATTATGCAAATTGCATTCTCCTATCTGGGTCATCCTCCGTTAGGTATTGCTGCAGTTGAATTTATATGGATATCACTTGTTTGCATGCAACACGTGGCACCATGTGATGCGCCCCTATTCCAATTACCCATATCCTAAGTTTCGTCATCTTTCCTCAAGCCGTTTCAAATATACAAGGGTGGTATTGGGCTTTTGCCTCACCCTGAACTTCTTTCTTACATAATCTATTAGGATGATGTGAATAGTACGTCCGTTTCAAATGACTTATTTCCAAAGTAAAAATAAATAAATAAATTACAACACGTGGTTTATCAAAATAGTCATCATCTGCAACTAAACACTTTCTTCATAGCTCAGCTAATGACTGGATTCCGTAGCGAAATAAGTACGGAGTCTGTGATGCGAAGTGGTTCTCAACCATATGTTACATTAACCGACCATTAGGGAAGGTCTTCCATCCCATTCAGATGTTGAAAGAGATGGTAGTCGGGGGAAGAGATATCAGGAGAGTACATTGGATGAGGAAGTACCGGTACATAAGTTTTTACAAAATAAATAAGTTATTACAAAATAAATACAATTATTATTTAGAAAGTAGTTAACAAGGAACACAGATATCATGATAAGTCATCAATTACCATTGAGTTCTATTTCTAGTCTCTGACTTAATCAAGATTTTTGGGTAATTCAAATTTTGGCCACGCTGTCATTTCTATGGATGGCAATACTGATTATTCTTCCGATTCGTATTTTGAGGTGTAGAAGGTAGAATAACATTATCTATTATTGTGGTAAGTTACCTTTCATTATCTCTTTTCACTTATGAAAAACAGGCAAAAGTAAATTATTAATTCAATTTAACGTATCCAGTGTATATACTGAGATTCTTCAAAATGAATTAATATCGGTATGCTTGTTTGATTTAATCGTTAAGGGCTTTGTTGATCAAAATTAAGTCTCCATATGTTATATACAGTAGTGCAACCTCGCAAAAATCACTTTGTAACGAAATAAGGACAGGAAAAAAAAATGAAATCTTTGAGTTTTACGTCCCACGGTTATGCCGGTTAGGCTAAAGGAGACGGTGATAATGAGAGATGAGTGAAATGGTGGAATGAAGAATGTGGGAGGAAACGGGAGAACCCCGAGAAAACCCACGAGCACGGTGTTTGTCCACCACAAAGTTCACTTGGCGGGGGCTGGGATCGAACCCGGGACCCCAAGCACCAGAGGTGAACGCTCTACCACTGAGCCACCGCGCCCCCCGAAATAAGGACAGGAGTTTCATATTTCATTACTGAGGCTGTATGAGACATGGCCCTACAACTTAATGTTGGTTCCGAACTCGAGAAGAAATAATAATCATATCTACTAGGCACGCACCCAATATTTTGTTGGGAGAGCGGAGGGCATGGGCGGAGCTATGGGAGCATGGGGGCCATTGCCCTCAACTTTTTGACAAAAAATAAAATGCTACCTATATGCTAACTTCACATTTGTGTAGAAAGTGTTCCACAGGTCCGACACTGACCAAAAGGTCTGCCCCAGAATACAATTCCTAACTCCATTCTTGGCGGAGGGGTTCAGGGTTTGGGGGGATCCAAGCAGCGCCCCCTAACTTAGAGTTTTCTGGGGGGTAAGCATTAATACGCGTATTTGGGTCCCCTAGAAAAGTTGTTTTTCTAATTCTTGGGCCCCTCTTTCCATCTTTCTCTTACTCTTTATGATCCCCCTGGAGCCTGTGGGCCCTCAACTACGACAAGGTCTGCCGGGCCGTTAGTTACACCCTGGGCTCGTTCCATACATGACAAATTAATTAAGGGGACAATATTGACAAATCTCAAAGCCATACGAATAAATATTATCTCTATGGCCCCTAATAGCAGGCATTTTTTTTTACTAAAATGGGGCCACGACTATTTTGTTTTATTTCCTTTTGTGTGCTATTTTATTTATGTAATGTAGTTAACCTGTTTGATGCTTCATTTATAATTTCATGTTCGTATCATATATGGAGTAAGAAAATTTTGTCTTACATTGGGTCCCCCTCGAACGGCGGGGAGCTTCTCTGGGGGGCAAATGCCCCCTGCCCCCACACAAGTTACGGCCCTGGATCCAAGCCACTACGTCTATGAAGTATTGAACGGATATTATTCTGCACTCGACAAGACAAGTAACTGTAAAGTACTTTCATCTATATTTTCAGAACAAAAATATGGAACTGCATTGTTTTTAAAAGATAAATAGTACAGCTGATATGTAAGATAAAATTTTCATTCTACATCAATAATTTCTCTACTAAACAAGCATAGTTTTATTTAAAAAAATAATAAAAGTATATTGACTTAAGAAGTTTTGGGGATGTCGGGTTGACTCTCCCCCCTCGTGGGTGCGCCTGTGCTGTCTACCCGTTGCGAAAGTTAACGCTACGCTACTGCTGTTATCTTAGAAACTACTTTTGAAGTCATAATTATTGGAGAAGAAACAAGTTAAATGCGTTTATTATTATCTGCGGAAATGGGCCCGGATGCGTGTTGACGTGGTACAGCAACAGATACGATCTTCCATATTTGCACGCACCTAGGAGACCATCTATTCACTTCAGACGAGGAGGTGAAACGCTTCGTAACAATGTGGCCGAACGCGCAACGACAGGATTTATTAACTACGAGGGAATAGAGATTCATAACTACTGTACAGGGTGGACACAAAGAAGCTTTCCCCAAAAATATTTCTTCACATATTGGGGAAAGTGACTTGGTGCCCACCTATATATATCTATCTATATCTATATCTATCTATATCTATATCTATCTATCTATCTATCTATCTATCTATATATATATATATATATATATATATATATATATATATATATATATATACAGGGTGTTTCAGATAAAACGTCCAGTGCTTATAAATCCGAAACGGCAGAGAATAAAAAGATGAAACAAAAACTGAGATAGGAAAATGTCATAGGGCGCATCACATGGTGTTGTTGTGGTGACCCCCAGGGCCCTCCATCAAGGAGGCCCAGGGGCCAACTTCAAATTTTCAAATAGGAACATATATTGAATCATACCTCATTCAATAGTACTTGAAAAACGAAACAACTTTTGTAGGAAACAATTTTCGATTTGGGCCACAGTTTTTAAATGGCCGCAAAAAGTGGGTTCTATATCAGATAAAACGTCCAGTGCTTATAAATCCGAAATGGTTGAGAATAAAAAGATAAAACAAAAACTGAGATAGGAAAATGTCATAGGGCACATCACACGGTGTTGTTGTGGAGACCCCCAGGGCCCTCTTACAAGGGGGCCCAGGGGCCAACTTCAAATTTTCAAACGGGAACTTGTATTGAATCATACCTCATTCAATAGTACTTGAAAAACGAAACAACTTTTTTAGGAAACAATTTTCGATTTGGGCCACAGTTTTCAAAATGGCCGCAAAAAGTGGGTCCTGTATCAGATAAAACGTCCAGTGCTTATAGGCCTAAATCAGAAACGGCTTAGAATAGAGAGATGAAACAAAAACTGAGATAGAAACGATAATAAAGCATATCAAGTGGTGTTGTGGTGACCTTCAGGAAACTCCTTGAAGGGAGCCCAGGTGCCAACTTCAAACTAATACAGGACTTTTTGCGGCCATTTTGAAAACGGTGCCCCAAATCGAAAATTGTTTCATACAAAAGTTGTTTCGTATTTCAAGGACTATTGAATGAGGTATGATTCAATACATGTTCCCATTTGAAAATTTGAAGTTGGCCCCTGGGCCCCCTTGAAGGAGGGCCCTGTGGGTCACCACGACAACACCATGTGATGCGCCCTATGACATTTTCCTATCTCAGTTTTTGTTTCATCTTTTTATTTTCAGCCATTTCAAATTTATAAGCACTGGACGTTTTATCTGAAACACCCTGTATATATATATATATATATATATATATATATATATATATATATAATTGTAATTGAAACGAAGATTCTTTAGGCTGTGTAACCTTACTTTTTCATCAATCCTCGTATCTTCTTTAACGTTATCTTGATTTTTATTCTGTACCGAAATTAATAATTTCAAGGAAGTACAAGCAACCTCTCCTGTTATAATTTTCAATACTCGTAAAATATTGTTTTATGCTTTCCATGTATTTTGCACACTTTTACTCAATTTGGGAAGCACAAGAATTTTTTTAGACGTAACCACACAAGTATGTCTGTTGATTAATAGAAATCAGCCAGTCACTACTTTAATGGTGGTAAATGTTCCTCTTCTTTTTAAAAATAATTTAACATGTCTTATGAAGTTAACTTTTGCTGAATTGACATCGAAGATAGAAGAAGCAATTCCCAACAACAATATGAGACTATATTTGCAATATGAATTCAGACAATGGAAATATAAATGTAATATTTTCTGTGGCCATCTGCGTGAGCATTTCATTTGAACAATTCTTCCGTTCACACCATTAGCCACATATGTCACGAAATATTGTAATATGATCTCGAAAGAACATTTTTTTAAAACAAAATGTTCAGGGACATTCATCCACATCACACTTTCGCTTACGTAGCATTTTTTTAAAAGTAGGTTTATAAACGACAGATCGATCAATTAACCAATGAATTGCTTAGCGTTTTCCTGAAAGTGTGAAAATTTAATGTGAATGATAATAGCCATAAAACAGGGACACGTCCTACTAAGCAATTTTTGACTTAACGTGGCGTCACGTAGAGAGCAATTTTATGCATAGGTGTGATTAAATATGTGTACGTACAGGATGCGGTCTATATGTATAATTTCTCGTGTAAAATGCTTAGTGCACAAGAGAAGAGTTAAGCATATTATTGAACAATTAGCTGGAAAAATGAAATTCTTAAAAAAGAAAAAAAAAGAGGGCTTCTGAGTTGAAAAATGTGTGGTCAGTATATCAAATCCTATCACCGTTATTCGTACCATGAGGCTAATAGCTTCGTTGCTGACTCTCCATTAAGCCCACAATCTAGCAATTCGCTATTACTTCTAGATTCCTGCAAAGAAACTGCACTTATTTGTTCATATAGTTCTCAAATAACCTCATTCCTCGAGTTGGTGACGACCCCACTCACCAATTCATTCAAACAGCCTCAAAAAATACCCGAAAACACTAATTGATTGTTTTGTATTTACGTCCGCTGTCAGCAACAAGGTTATACAGTATGCGACGAAACAAACAGTACTGAAATTCGCCTTCGGGTGGCGCTCACATGCTATGTGGTATGAGCTGTAAGTGCCACATGTGTGCTCAGTTGTGTGAGGACTAAGCGTAGTGTGCAGTTGGTGCGAAAATGATGTTACTCACAACAGAGGAGGAGGTACTTATTGTCGAACAATATTTCCCTTCATACGGTGTGGGGCAGCGTCTCACTGCAGGAGATTAGCGTGGACGTCTACTGTATTGCTCTGAAGTGTTAGCTATAGCCAAGGGCGCCCATCAGGGGGGGGGGGCAAGGGGGGGGGCGATCGCGCCCCTAAAGGAAATCGTACTTCGTAATATCGAAAACCCAATAGAATTTTTACATTAGTTACAGCAAAATTAGAAATTTTATTTGAAATGTCACTTATACTTGTCCCCTTGGAAACAACAAAATGGACGCCCTTGGCTATAGCATATGAAAATGAAGATTTCATCAGTAACATATGGTTCAGTGATGAAAAGCCATGTGTACTTTGATCGCCACATCAATCGATAGTTGATTATTGACCCTGTCTTGCATGATTTATGCGGCTTTTACCGCACGAAAAATCTGTCGTTACAATAACAATGGATGCAACAAGTCGGAGCTATTGCCCACACTGCAAGTGAGTCACTTACCCTTCTGCTCACAAGAGTTTGGACATCGCTTGATTTCCTGTGGAACGGATTTTCCATATCCTTTCCACTCCTTTCACCTCATGACTCCAGATGCCTACATACGGGGTATGCTGAAGGAAGCAATTTTCCGAACAGATAACTTCCTGCCACTATACCAGAGTTAGGAAGAAAGATTCGGTCATTTGCTTTGTCATTCCAACAAACCGTGTTCATTGATCTACAGGACCGCTATGAAGAATATGTGCGACATAATGTTCAACATTTTGAACTCATGATGTACAGGAATGGTTCCTTGTAAATTTACAATATGTGTTGCATAACATTTAGTTCACATCCATTTGACTTTTTTAATGTTTTGTTATGTTGTACAACAAATAAATAGATGTCAACGATGTGATTTCAGTACTGTTTGTTTTGCCGCATAATGTATATTTCAAATCCTATAAGTTTAATGTAGTATCCGAAGCCGTGTATCGTGTTCTATGTTCTCTCAACGGGAATCGAAGGTGAGAACTTGTGTAACAAAGACATGCGTGCTAGTAACTAGATGAACAAAGAGAGCTATGTAAACAGTATATAGAATCCGTGATCATGCGGGTCTTATTTGTTGAGTGAGGAGGTAGGGCAATAGAAGGATTTGGAATATCACCACAGTTATATTGGAATTCTAAGTGTCACCATTGGCCTACAACTAATTTCCAACAACCTAAGGAAAATTAACAAATTTCTAACTAGTATTTGATTTGTTGATTGATTGGCTTTTAACGTTATTATTTTTATTATTTAGCACTGAGGCTACATAATACTGAAACCCGTGTTTAAAAGGTGAATTCAAACCACTTGTTAAGTTTTTTTTATTCAAACCTAAATATCTACATCAGGTTTCCTTTGGCAGAGGAGACCCAAGTTCTACTCCCGGGAACAACTCATGTGGTTCGGATCCAACATTAAATTGTAGGTCCACCTGTCATATAGCTATCGGATACTAAAACCTCGAAATCTACCAACCGGGGATCGAACCCGGTACAACATGCACATAAGAGCAAGGATATACACCTTGTAGGTTAAAGAAGTCGAATGTTTAATAAAAAAACTGAATAATTATGAAAGGAATTTATGTGTGAATGAGAAAGTAGGAAAAAGCGATGTAACTACAGGAAATTAGACATACGGTTCGATCCCACTTGGCCCATGCTGGAATCGAGTGATCGAACCAGAGACCGCATGCACTCGAGGTTAGTGCTGTACCACTGTGCCTCGGTGACCCCTACGAAACTTAACATTCGTTATTTGTTCCATATAAGAATTCATGACAATTGATACCAGAGTGTCTTCAATAATCAGCGCAGAGATGCTATAAGGATCTATGTCAAAGCGAACCAAGGTGTCTTGCATGACCGATGAATAAAAGGGTGCTGATGTTCTCTTCACCAAATTTTCACATGTCGTACGAAGGAAGTATATCAAAACATAAATCCCAAAATCATAAACCATTTTCTGTTATTAGCAAAGGTCCCTGAACTCATGACGATGGCGCATACGAGTTAGTTATGAGCATGAGGTTAAATGGATGCGAATAGCAAATCGTGATATAAGCGTGAGGTCGAGTGACCATGATGTGGAAATTATGATGTGAACGTCAGAGCGAGTGAATGGTACGTCGTAATGAAATTGTGAACGTGAGATTGTCTGAGCGTGATGTCTATATAGTACGGGGGTGAGATCGACTGAGCGTAATGTCGAAATAATATGTTGAGTGTGGGGACGAGTAACCGGGATATTGAAAAGATGTAATGTGAGTTTAGAACTATGTTCTAAGCAGGCCCGTATCCACGGGGGGCAAGGGGGGCCGGGTCCCTCCTAAACCTTGGCTGGCCCCCATAAAATTTCACGGTAGGCTTGCAAATGAACTATAATATGGTGATGAAGTATAATATGATTGGGTCGGGCCCCCCTAACTTCTACCGCCCCCCCCCATAATTTTTGGGCTGGCTATGGGCCTGGTTCTAAGCGTGGAGTGTAGTAAGCTTTTTGTCAGATTGATAGTGGCAATGTGATGCTCAATGAGGTTAGTACAAAGTGCACACCTTTCGTCATTAACAGTTACACAGTACCAGCTTAAGTCCTGGAACTTTATTTTCAAGCCTAGCATTTCATTTAACATTTAAAAAAAGCCTATGCGTATTCCAAATCATAGGTAATACTAGCATTATTATAAATAGAATGGAGAACATTAATTTTCACAAGACAATCCTTGTACATTTTCTCATTACAGTAATTGCAGCATCTGTCAATGAATTCTTTTAATTAGAATCACGTAGTGACACTTATAATACGCGAACGAATGACAAGTTTTCATAATTAGAACGATTATCTCGGCGACTTCATTAATGGAGTTAATCCGTTAATGTATTAACGACTAATCTGTTAACGGATTAACGAATAACGGCGTCTGTAACGGTATAGTACCGGTACCCTATATCTCATATTGTAAGTGAATTTCTGAATTCTGTGCTTTTGTAACGGACAGCTAGAGCCATTATCTCGACCAACTTCGTTAATGGACACAATCCGTTAAAATGTTAACGGATAAACACGACTTTAATAATGGATATCAATAGTTCATATCCCGTACAAGTAAGTGAATTTTTTTTAATTCAATGTTTTCGTAGTTGATAGCTAGAGTTATTTTCTCAACCGTTAATGGAGTTAATCCGTTAACGTATTAACGAATAACGGTGACTACCATATCCCGTACTAAGAATATATAAAATCTAATATTTAATTCAAGAATATCAAAGGATTAATTCTTTTTTACATATATATTCTACCCTTTATTATAGTTAAAAAAATTAATGAAAATAACGGATTAAAATAAAAAATAATAAGTCTATGAAATAATCATTCATTAAATTGAAGATTAATTTAAGAAACAATAACGGTTTAAATTAAAATTAAGTTCAAAATGAAGTAATTTAAAATTAAAAATGACAACTCTCACTACAATGCAATCAGAATTGACTTGAATGGTCAAAGTTAAAGTAAAATTCAGTGAACAAAAGTAAGGTCATCGGAAAATTAATTCATTGTTAAGAAAAGTTACTGTTTTCAAACAAAACTCCTTCCCATCTTCATCCAAGCTGGATGAAATTTTTTATCTAAAATAAATATAAACATTTTTTGAATGTTAACAATTACTACTTGAAAGACGGATACAGTATAAAATTATATTTTTGTTCATTAGTGTGTGATTGCGATTATGGCAACATGTAAGTATAGAGGACTGAAACACTTATTAATCATTATGTGTTACCCTTCGTTTTTACAATTGTCGGTGCATATACTAGCACAATTATCTTTAATTTTTACTGTTTGCTGTTTTAAAGATATTAATTTCGATGCCAGAGCAAGTTGTACATCATTTTGTAACATAGATCTAGAGTAGGAATATATTTTCTCTAAAAGAAAAAAATACAACAATTAAATTTTATTAGATAGTCATTTAAATGAAAAACACTTCAGAAAAGCAAGATTGTTGGTATATGAAATAAAGTCCATTATTATTAGATTTTGTTGTGAAATATTGTTTTCAACAATAGAAACAGAAGTGTATAATTTGTCATAATTGTGCGGCATAAATATAGCGGGGAAAAAAATAAAATAAATTGTCCAGCGATTGTTGGCAAATAGCTTTTAGGCATTTCGTTTGTACAATATTTGTTGCATTGTTTAGTTTCACGTCCCTAGCTTTTGCATGTGACAGTTTTCCTTAAATTTTCAACTTCCTTCCTTAGGACTTCTTAAGGTTGGTTTAAAGGGACAAGTTTTGCCGATAGATGGCACTACAGTTTTTGTATCTCTCCCATGTATTTTTTAACCTTTCAGGAAAATTCACTATTTCTCTTACAAATATCAACTTACAGACTTCAAATTTTTAGAAAAGGAACTTCATAATATATTGAAGGCAATAATCCGTGCCGATTTTTTATTTAGAATATTCTTCATTGTTGAAATTGCTTGATTGTTGAAAAAGATATCCAGACTTTTAACAATGGAACTGTTTCAACAATAAAGAAAATTCTAGATCTGTATATTTCCGTACATAAAAAAATAATAATTACAAAATAAATAAATAAATATATATTATAATTACATTTTGTGAAACAGTCGCATATATCATGTTTAAACATCTGATAAACGTAAAAAAAAAAAATCTATTTCATCACACACTTCTACACTTAGCACTCCATTTTCGACAACGACAAACACATTCAATGTTACCAGAACACAGAACAGGAACTGGAGACCACAGTTTAGCACTATAAATTTTTAAAAAAGAAAGAAGTCCGTCTAAGTTCAATATCTTAGGCAAATCTTTTCGGAATTAGTGATAAAAAATTGAAATAAGAATATAATGCCAGCGAAGAAATATAAAGGGAAATAGAACGGATTTACTAAATAAACTTAGAAAAACAAATCGCAGTCCATCACCATGTTTATACTACTTATTTTAAGTAAAAAATTTCATCCAGCTCTTGTACTGATGGGAAGGATTTTAAAATGCTGACTGCATTTCCTCTCTGTATTGCTAGGCTTATTCGTTGTATTAAATAGTGTTTGCTTCTTGGGTCGCCTGACTTCTTAATTAAAGTTGATCCTAACTCATTCAAAAATTCACTGGCTTCTTTGCTGAAAACCCCCATCGTTTCTGTAGCAAAGGCAACAAAAAGATGATCTTCTTTCAGGCTTGAGCACTTTGCATGTTTACGTTTAACGGCTGCTTCTGCTGCATTTCCTGCTTCCTCACAAGTTAGTGTTATGTATGAAGGAGCGAAAGGATCAACACATGTTACAGCCCATACAAGACTCTGGCCCATTTTCCAAGGGATTAAAGTTACTCCATCCGGTCTTTTACCATCATTTCGATACAATCCTTGTGGCTCAATGATGCTAGGAACATCGATGCTGGCGAGTGCTCGTTTGATTATTTGGTTTAATTCCGTGTGACGTGTGATTCTACCCCCACTTCTAATGCAGCTCAAAGCATGTAAACCTTTCTCGTCCACTCGATCTTGACACGCACATGTGAATGGGTGGCAAACATTTAGTCCCAAGCGTAATGCTACACATATTTTGAAAATATTATCGTATAAAAAAGTTCTGATGTTTTTTGAAGGTGTAGCTTGTAACCAGGCGCCAGATTCTTTTTTTCTGAAGTGCTTTTAGGCGAGCAACGTCAAAACTATTTTGTGAAATTACTTCCTCCCCAGCTATCTCGTTTAGTAGGATTTCATCTCATTTTCTTTGTGATTCCTTGGCCCCCGGAATGGTATTATTATAAATGCCTTTCCATAATTCCAATGCTTCTGACAGATGAGGGATCTGCACTTCGTCAACTGAAATTTTCAAAATGTTGGAGACTAGTGACAACACCCCACAGCAAGAAGACAGAAACGCAGGAAGGCTCAATCGGATGCTCTTCGAATTTTTAAACCACCGAATCGTATTGGTAATCTTGCCTGAGCCCATTGACTTACATTTAAAACTTGATTTATTATTGTTTGCAAAGATGTTTTCAGGGAGTTATCCAACTGAAGAATTTTTGATGGGAGAAGCCATGTGGGAGTGGTTCGCAAAAAGTAAGTTAATTTGGGTACACCTAGACAATTTTTTAGGAGAAAGAAGGCTATATGTGATGGCAGTCCTTTTAATCTATGTGTTGTCATTTTTAAACTGTTCAAATGGTCTTCAAAATAACTTTCATAGCTATCTTCAAGTAGTGGTGTTCCTAATAACGATAGCTCGTGAGCTTGTGTTGTCCGAATTCCAGGCAACAAATTCTGAAACTGGGCTTCTATAATTGGATCTGATTTACCAGACGTGAAGAACAGTTCGCATTTAGAAGGATTAACTTGCAGACCTATCTTCTTAGATTCTGTCAATAAGAACTTTAGATCTTGTATAACCGTATCTGGTGAGCCCCCTAATGTGCCATCGTCTCAATAAAATAGATTTATTTCAGAAGAAAGCAAGCGCACTATTGGGTGGATTGCTAAGCTAAAAATTGCTAAGCTAAGAAAAAAAAATAGAAATTCTAAATAAAAAATCGACACGGATTGTTCCCTTTAATAGGTTATGAAGTTCCTTCTCTCTAAAAAAAATGAAGTCTTTAGGTTGAAATTTGTAAGAGAAAATTTTAAATTTTCGTGAATGGTAAAAAATACATGGGAGAGATACGAAGACTGTAGTGACATATATCGGCAAAACTTGTCCCTTTTACACTAACCTTAAAGCAATTTTCTGTAGTTGAAGTATAAGTTTATACAGGCTTTATACCAATTGTTCTATGACCTTTTTGAAATAAAAACTGTTAAAACCTATTGTAGACTAGCAAAGTAAAGTATACTATCATAGCAAAAAAAAAAAAAAAAAAACATAATTACTCGTAAAAACTAAAATATCATAAATTGGAAAAACTCAATAAAAGTTTTAACTCTTTGCGTGTCAGTTACTTCTATAAGGGGCATTATACATACTTATGCATATGCCAGTTGATCATTTACTGTTGTGAAAGTGCTTTTGAAGCTTTTGATGCAAGTCGCAAAATATTCTTGCAGAATATCCATTTCATATGTTTTGAGAGAAAATCAGCAATTAACTTTTTAATCATTACGAATTTTTTAACGGTTAAAGTTAACTCTTGAAAATTTTAATTTACCACATTAAGAGTTAACAAAAGTTTTAATTTATTAGTTTATTTGTTAATTTGTTATTATAAGAGATACAACAAAATATAAGAGGGGAAACCGTCTCCAAATATGATGTTTTCAATTTAAAATGAAGGAATATTTATAATCGAACGAGCCGTTTGGGCTGTACACTCTTTATGCTCCCAATGTTAAATGAAAATGCAACGTTGCCATTTATCTCGATCCACAACATAAAGTAAACGGGGGCATGTTTGAAATGAGGGATGGCCATCGACACGTTAGTGTAAAAGACAGTCACTTCATTCACTTATGTTGTGGGCCCAGGTAAATGGCAACGTTGCATTGTCATTTAACGTTGGGTGTATAAATAGTGTACTGCCTAAGCATCTCGTTCAATTTTAAAAATTCCTTCACTTTAGATTGAAAATGTCATATTTGGAGATGGTTTCTCCTCTTACATTTCTTGTAAGTCTGATAATAACAGAGTTACCTTATGTCAGGGGACTTTTGAGACATCCTACATATATATACAAATTTACCACCTCTCGGTTATATTCTAGATAAACGAGAATCAACAACATATGGTGTATATGTGTGAGAGAGATTAAACGACAATCTCTAACCCATACTGTAATATTTGATGGTATTAGAAAGAAAATTATATTGTGGACGTCGCCGTCTGAAACGATGTTTCTTGTCTGGCTGGCATATTGAAGCTTCGTGCATCGTTCCACGATGGATGTTACAATTTCCATGAAATTTGAATTCTAAATGAGCAACTTAATTCATGTTTCGGCTACAACGCTTAAATGTACGTAGATCGGTTGTTAGTCGTTCGGATAGACCGCTTTTTTTTTCTTTTTCCGCTTTGCCAATCTGCACATAAATGAGACGTCAACGCTTCAATATGTTTTATACGTACCAAACATTTCTTTTTCTTTTGCAAACTAACATGGATGATCAAATCTTCTCTACCAATGAGACGAATAAATCTATATCAGAAAAGTAGATTAAAGAATAAGTGACAAACGGTGATATTTTTGTCTGAGTGTTGAAGCATTTGATGCTTCTGTTTATCCGAAATGATTTATCGTTCACATCTTTGGTGTCTGTAGTTCCTGGGTTCGATTCCCTGTCTAAACAAGTTTTTCGGTGGTGACCAAACACCAAAAACACTAGAGAAGCTACCTAAATTAAAAGGTAGCAAAAGAAACACTATTATATTACCATATTTCTTCAGGTAAACATGTCATATTAAATTGGCATAGTAATTGAAGCAGGATACACAATCTAACAAATAACTATAAACTTTTTCAAAATAATATCTACTTCACATAAACTAACTTTTTAAAAATGTTAGAAATAAAATGCAATTTAATGCACAACGAAAGTGTTCCAAAACGTGCAACACAACCCTGGTGGTTAGGCAATCATAATCACGCTACAGAGTGTACGGTTGCATATAAGCATATTACTTTGCCGTAATTAACCCAACATCTGTTGAGGTATTTCATAATCCAGCTTCAAATATTATCATCAGATTCTAATAAAATTTATCTGGGACTACCGGGAAGATATGTATATTCTTTGAAACATACGAAAAACATCAAAATTGTTGCACACAGAATATATGTAAACGGAGTTGTTGTTAAAACCTCCCTGGTTTTAAGTCGGTTAAAAACAGTATACAGCATGTTTGGTGAAAATACTATTAGAGTATCCAAACGTCACATGCTGTTTTTCTTCAAAAATAATAAAGTAGAGTCCCTTACCATAATTCACTTACCTAATTCTATTCTGGTCCTTTACAGGTAAAGCATCATTTCTTAAAGCTCAAGAGCTTAATTACTTGAAGCTTGAGGAATTTTACTGATATAATTTTATAGTCTTCAATAAAAGCCGTGTCAAATAATAATAATTTTACAAAAGTAGAGAGAAGTGATTATCCCCTAGCAGGACATGTAGTAGAGCCAACAATAGGAAACGGTAAGCTAGCCAACCACCAACGTTGGCTCTACGTTATAATTGGTTGCTTTTCCGAGCATTTGCGAACTAACTCAATCAGCTCTTCTCAGTAGCGTATTTAGGATTTTGTTTCGGGAGGGGCTTTGCTAACTTTCGGGGGGGGGGGCTTTGCCTGGAAATGTGAAAATTCTGCAAGATATTTCATTTACTTTACTATACTAAGTAAGATTTCGGGGGGGGGGGGGCTTAAGCCCGGAAGCCACCCCCCCTAAATACGCCACTGGCTCTTCTTGTTGTCGAATCAATAATAGGTTGATCTAAAAATGATGTCAATGGACCGCAAGAAATGTATTCTATAAGTCAAAATAAAACGAAAAGAAATAAATAGAACAAATAGAAATAAACATAAAATAGCTCTCTTGCTAACATAGGAAAATCAAATACATAACCTAAATTGTTAAGAATGTGACTTTTAATGGAGCATGATATCACTTGAATCGCCTCAATAGATGGAGTTGTATACCAACATGTAGCAGAGTATATGGATGTTATACGAGTAATGACACAATTGGAATTTGCTGGGTATTGGTCTTTGTATATCTATATGTGAGGGTATAAATCGATTCCATTCTCCTCTCAAAGTTTTAAAAAAGCTTTCTCCTTTTTTCTCGTGTTAATCCATAGAGAAAAATGGTTGAAAAGTATGTCAGTTTGCAGAAATATTTCTGTATGGAATTATGTTTAAAATTAACACCTATAAAGGTATTATTTATTTATTTATTTGCATTGATATATACAGTAGCTTGATCAATTCAGAATAAGTACACATATTTAATTTGTTCCCTGCAAAATTATCTACACTAATGGCGACTTTCTACTTTCATTAGGTACACTTCTTGTCAAAGATGATTTTTTTTTTTTTAATCCTGAGTAGAGTGTTAGAACCTAAGGGGGGTTAAGAGAGAAGAAAATTAAATGAAATGAAATCTTTGAGTTTAACGTCCCATGCTTATGCCGGTGAGGCTAAAGGAGACGGTGAAAATGAGAAATGAATCTAATGTAGCCTTTGGGAAGGTGCACATATATTTATTAATCGTTGCACTGCTTCTTTTATGGAAAATTACATAGTGATATCCTTGCAGATTGACTATAGATCGTTAAATTCGAAAAGAAGTTTCGTGCTCTTTCCTTACTTTACATGATTTCCTAAGACATTCAACACTCTTTATTTTCCTGCAGGCAAATAGCAACAGTACGTATACGCAAAACATTCATGCGAGAAATACATAACAATCTGTGCTAGTCAACCACTAAAGCATGAATTTATCTTTTAACGTCAGATCAGGGTAAAACTAATGGACACGCACAAAGCCGTATTGTTAGGGAGCAGGCACGAGACTTCGCTGACTCTGCACTAAACTATTCTTTTCGTGTGAAAACATGCAATAACTTGTGCTAGGTAGCACCACATGGTAGATAAGTACCTTTTACGAGTCAGAGCAGGACGAAGCTGGTGGTCCCAAGCAAGGTGCGAAGCAATGGCGAGTAAAACGAGAAAGATGATTTGTGCGAAAAACACGCCGCAATCTGAGCTAGGTACTACTACAAGCAAGAATTGTAAGCTTATCTAGTTCGTATCAAGGCAGGATGGATGAAATTGATGACACCGCAACAACGGAGAGCGAGAAATGGTTTTCTACAAGGGATTAAGCGTTCCAATAATATATTCGATCTCTACCCTAACCCTACTATTACAACCGGAAGTGTCACAAAATGAACCATTTCTGTTTAAACGTTGATTGCTATAGAGAAAAAAATACACGAGATAGAGAAAAGCAGTTTTTTGTAATCAATTAATCGTCCCAAGAATATATTCCAACTCTATACCACTACCACTTCTGGTATAATATTAATTGTGAAAATACCACATCATACAAACCAAACTCCTTTACGTGGTATGCACGTGACATTGCTACTTATTTTTCCTTCAGTATTACTTAAACGGTTATGTTTCATTTTTGCAGCGAGAATTTTGAAATCGAATATTTTATATTTCAATTCCAACAACGATCATTGTAATGTATTTTTATTCACAGTCAAATACCTAAAAAAGTATGCATAAAATCATGGTTCTTGCATTTTCAATGGAAACGAATTTTCTTTTTCACTTCGAGAATGCATTACTAAGTGCACATTTGACTTCGAAAATGTAACATTATACATTTGTACCAATATGTTTGTTTCCCATGTATTATTGATAATCATGTTAAAATCTAGCTTCACTTTCTTTTTCCACTACATTATTAAGTAAGTTAGGAAATGTCTACGAAGCAAACGCCATCTTTTCTGTCAGATTTTAACTATTTTTTTTAATTACTAAAATATTTTGAGAGCGATTTATGCTGAATGTAGAGATACTGGAATAGTATTTCACTTTCTTGTATCCTTTAACCAGTGTCGAAGTCATACCAGGGATGGATCCAGGACGGAATCGGTGGGTGAGGGGCAATGGAAGATTCTCAGTTTTCTCTCGTACTTTTAATACATCCTCTCTATATACCTGTTTTATGTAATACAAACGAGAAGACAATCTTACTACACAAAAGACACTTTGTTATATTCGCAAACACGAAGGGCAAAGAATAAAGGATACCATCAAAGTCTGCTGCCATGAAAGACAGAACCCAGACTCAAGCTTCACTGTTTTCTCATAAGAAACTCATAAGAACAGTCGCAGAGAAGATTGATATATTTTTACTTCATTTAACGTAATATACTGTATATGAAAATTAGATTTAAAGTGAAATGAGAGGAATAGAACGTTTCAGGAGAAATGTTAAAATCTTCGGAGAAAATTTCACCATCTGATTCATTACTGCACTCAATATTTAACTCAGCTTTCGTCTTTACAATTCAATTACACCAAAAATAGTGGGAACAAAATGAAATGGAATGTTATTTTAACATTCTATAGTTATATCTTGTAGGCAAATGGAGAAGGAAGATTGATGAAAAATGGAATGAAAATGTTGGAGGAAATGGGGAAGCATCTATGAAATCCATGAATATAGTGTCCACCACCAACTCCCATGTCCTGGGTTCGAACCAGGAGATCCTTAGACCATGGGAAAGCTCTATTATGGAGTCATCGTGCTCAGTCCTCTCCGATTTTAGTGGCGGAGTCTGCATGTTATTGCTGTATTTCAGCAATGAGATAAACGCAGATCCAAGGGCCCCGATTTCTCCGTAAATTTGGGGCGTCCATTCAGATGCAGGAGGTATATATATATATATATATATATATATATATATATATATATATATATATATATATATATATATATATATATATATATATATATATATATATATATATATATATAAATGAGGATTTGAAGATAAATTGCATTCAAATTATGCCAAATATTTTGTATTCATAAATACAATAGGGGGCCCGGGCCCCCGGCCCCTCAGGATCGGTACCCTTGCGCAGATCCCACTCCATTAATCAGAAAGCAGGGAACACGGCAGTAATATAAATTCCTTTCTGTATCTAAATCCATAAGCAATACACAATTCCTCTTTATATATCAGTATTGGTAGTTTTCTTGTTTGTGTTCTTTTGAGAGACCTCTTCGCGAGAAAATCACGATTATCTGTTTAAGATAAGCCGTAAGCCTACGAATACGGTAAGATATAAATATATGATAACCTTGGCAATAACATAGATACAGCTTTGTACTTATCAGTTAATGTCCCACAATCGTATGATCAGCCTTTTTTAAATAACCTAATTTCAGCCAAATCTACAGATTCGGTCTTTTTCTTTGGGCGGCAGAGTTATTCCCAATAATAAATTTCATGGTAAAGGTGCAGCAAGTATTTGATCATTGAAATATACAATTTCTAATGCTCAGAAATGGCCTATCAGACAGAAGTATACAAGTTTTAAAAACAAAAGAGAGGGAGGGAGAAAGGTGGTAATGTGTTACAGTTAAGCCTAATGAATGTGAAATATGACGAAAGTTTCGTATCCCACATCACATAGCGCCAGCTAATTTCTCTTACGACATTTGAGCATAAAGGTTAGGGTACACTTGTTTACATAAATAACGCTCATTTTTGTTGAAGTTAAGCATACTTGGAAAAGAGAGAACTAATAATCACAGCTATAGCCGTAGACATAAAGAGAAGCCGATTTCAATGGTGGATGAGAACCTTCGAACAGCGCTCTGAACGCATATCAGCATTCAGCTACTGAGATAAGCCAGAGCAATTGTTGTAAAAGACCCACTTTTCAACAATCTGATGCAAAATCCGTCCGCTATTACTTCTGTACGTGAGAGAGAGGTACGCTGCAAATGTAAGAGGTGTCTTTTTCATGGGCTTAGGTGATGAGGTGTCATTTTGTTTGCTTTTTGCTTTTTGCCTGTTGCTGCTGGCGGCGAGCAATAGTACTGGTTCCACAACGGATTTTATAATGATCCTTTGCACTTTAGTATGTATTAACCAGCGACGTATACATCAATTTTTATATGCAGAGGCTTCAAGGAATCTCCTAATTTGATTGACTGATTGTATTATATTATTATTATTATTATTATTATTATTATTATTATTATTATTATTATTATTATTATTATTATTATTTGTATTTTTGTCCTTTGTGAGAAATGTAATACGAGATCTACAGTTTAAAGTGAAGATCTGATGCTCTCCGAGTGGGAATCGAATATGGGATATCGAGCTCCAAAGCTCCAAAGCACACACGCTAGTCACTAGATTAGTGATTAGGACAACTAGTCAATGGTATTAGCAACGCCATAACAATACAAAATGGCATCCCTGGCCAAGGGCGCTGATTTCTTTGTAAATCTGGGGAGGGGCATTCAGATGCAGAAGGCATATAGGAGGATTTTAAGTCAAATTGCATTCAAATTATGCCAAATATTGTATATTCATAAATACAATGCGGGGAGCATATGAGCTTTGAGGGGGCCAGCCCCCGGCCCCCAGGATCGGCGCCCTTGCCCCTGGCAAAGAAAAGTCTGTGCCCTGGTATATAATCTACTTATATGACAGTTTAAAAACACTCTTGTATGACTTCATTATCGAGATACAACAATATAATAATGGAGGTTACTTTCCTTTTCAGTTTAATATCAGAGCTAAGGGAGAGAGTGACAGGCCCGTATCCACGGCGGGGGGCGGCTAGGCCGGGCCCCCTAAATTTTTGTTGGTTCTCCTAAAAATTTTCATGGTTGACTTGCTGGTGATGAACTATAATATAGTTGAATCGGGCCCCCTCTATCTTCTACAGGCCCCCCTACATTTTGGGGCTGGCTACAGGCCTGGACAGTGGATACTGAACGAAATGATGGACTAAAGAAAGCAAGAGAAACATGAGGAATCCTGAGAACCCCCCCTCCCACACACACACACGGTGTTAGTCCACCACAAAGCCGACTTGGAGCGAGTTGGAGTAGGGCCAGGAACCTCTGCATCAAAGATGAGTCTTCTATCATTAGCTACCGCGACCTAATGATAATTCTATACATACTGTACATATATATAAGCGGATAATCCCATTTATTTAGACCTGGAGGTGAGCATCCAAGTGTCATTTGCTCATTGTAACATGCGACCATAAATGACATTTTCTTTTCGTACGTAAATTTAACATCAAGGAAGACTAAAGACCTAATCTCTATATACATATGAGAAATGATAGGTGACTTAAATAAAGTTAAGTAAATTCAAGTGTCATGTTTTTTTTTTTTCACATGTCTTTCACTCCCATCCGGGGATGGGCGGGCCGCAGAAGGTTATGCCTTCTCTATGGCCAGAGATATATAACGACTGTTGATGATGAGAAATTTAGAAAGTTGCAGGCTGTTATGAAATGGTGTGAAATAGAAAGGGTCATCTAAATGTGTGTTGAAGTTGAAAGTCAGCTATTGATCAATAAAGAGTGAGATATTAAGCGATGTAGTGTTGCCATGCTAAAATATAATTAACTGCTACTTTCATTTAATGACAAGAAGGTTATTGCCAATCCGTAATATCCCTTGGATTCACTTAATACACGAGTATATTAGAGACGATCACGTAAACACCTTTATTTTCTTCTATCTTACTTTGTTGAATCTGTAAGTTTATTTTGATAGGTTGAATACCTTTGTCGAATTTGGCATGACATACTGAACGGACTCTTACGGACAATTACAGAACTTCTCAGACAAGCAAATATTGCTAGCAAATTAAGGGACCTCTAAATGAACCCTCCGGTGATTGTGGCATAATAAATATGTATATTCAAACCCAAGTACTTTCCTTGTGAGCTAAATAAAATTACATGGGCAAATGTAAATTTTCATGCGTGTTTTTTGAGAAAATGGAGAAAAGCTAGTCTTTTTTGTAAGCATATTAATGTTCATGATAACCACGCCACTTATTGTCGAAGTTAGTAAAGTAAATTAATTTGCTAACTGACAATGTTGCTTAAATAGTAAATATAGAAGAAGAAAAAAGTAAGTTATTAAGGTATCACAAGAATATGCATAATCAGTGATAAACAAGTTCTTGCTAATCAAAAGGACAGTGAAGTGAAAGAGTGTCAGTTGGGGTTGCAAGAGGACAATTGGTCCCAAACCCGAAATTTTTAATCAATAGAATAATAATGCGTATAACCCACACGGAAACATTTGAAATAACACTGATAATAAACTGTTATATATAATTAAAGTAAACTAAGCCCATATAAATCTTCCCTAAACCAAATTGAACAAGCATATTAAATGACATTCAATTTTACAACCTCATTTTCATTAATAACCTAACTCTAACCAAATGCCCACAAAAGTAATAATTAAATAAAAAAAATTACCATAATCTGTCAATAGCTGGCATAGGTGGATAATCAATTATCTAAGATCTACCTCAGGCTTTTCTAGAATATGGATAGTGATGTCAGAAAGACCATTGGTTCGTGAAAGATTGTAAGACTCACGCATGCATGTACAAGTAATGGCACAGAACCCATTCTCATCTCCCGATCTTAAACGCAATTAAAACAATTGGAGAACCATAAGTGATGCGTCCTGGAGTTGCACTGATGGCCATTTTTACTTTTCTTCTTTCCTTTACATAGTACCCAAATGTGGGATCAATCGAATCCTTCCTTCTTGGTAATACATTTTTTAAAAAATATTCAGTAGTGTGTTTTCAAGAATCGGTTGGTAACTTATAATGGAATATACGTAGTTTTGCCAATTTTTATGTAAATAAGATAATTACATTTTATACAATTTCTGAAGACAATGCATTCATATTTAGGGTTTTAAGCGTCAGATACCCTAACTTAAGATAATTCTGTTCCGATTCTATTGAAAATTGGATGTATGTTTAGTAAAATACACTGTTGCCAAAGCATTAAATATATTAAAAATAGAATATTTGTGGAAACGTTACGGTAATGTAATCACTTTCATCGAACACGTTACCTTCGCACATTTCTTCAATCTCCTTGTACTATTTCTCTTCCAGTAACACTATTGCTCTTCTTTTATCTGTTTATTGGATCACATTCTTTCTTTTTCTTTGCCCCTTCAATTTTTTTTTCCTTTTCAGTTATCTTTCCTCTTCTACCAATGTTCTGTTTCGCTATTACGTAGTGGTGGACAACACAGTTCTTGAAAATGTAAACTGCTCTTTCGGTTTGCCAGTTAAACCGATTTGGAACACTTAAACGAAACCGAATCGAATCTTTCTCAAACCGTATCGTACAGAAACCGAGCCGAACTGAACTGTCGTTAAACCGAACCAAAGGGTTTGAAAGATGATTCCGTTTACTATCGGCTAACCTAATAACGCAGACTGCATTTCAATCGATTTTGAATGTTGAACTGAAACCGAACAAAACAATCCTCAAACAGGGCACAACAGTTCTTAAACCGAACCTAGCCATTCTACAAACCAAACCGAACCAAACCGGTTTGAAGATCAAACCGATTGATTTAGTTTAAACTACAAACAGAACCGAAACCGATTAACCGGTTTTTGGAGCACCCCTACTATTGCTATAGATAACGTGTCTGACGAAGGCGATCATTCATTATCGAAACTGTTATACAAGTGGAATATGTCCAAAACTGAAATGAACACTATTAACTCGTACTTTTTACTTGATCATTCTACTTTTTATTATAATATTAATTATATTTTTTTGAAATATCCTGTATAATGTAGTTACTAGTATGCTCTTCACATGACTAGTATAAGCAGCAATTTGAAGATTGACTTCCGACAAGGAAACTGAGAAGTTGAACAGAAAAAAAGAATCCTTTTTAAGAGTCCTTATCTACCAGTGGAGGCTCATATGTTCTTGTTTTTAGCTATTCCACTGTGGATTCTTAGAGCAAAAACGGTGAAGGCATCCCGATGCGTCTGGGATTTTGCCAAAGATAGAGAGGAGAGTTTTAGACGGAAGTTACGGACGGCTTTTTAGACCAACAACTCTTAGCGTTTTAACAAAACTCAAAAACAAGTAAGCATTTAAACACACATATACTCGAAAGATATAAGAATTTGCTGATAAGCTCGAAGACTGCATATCACAACAAACAATAAAAGTTTAGAGAAGTCTAAATCGCTGCACTCAACCTGAAGGTACGCCATGACTTCCTAAGGAATACTTAAAATTATATAAATAATATATTATAGCTACTACAATGAAATGTTTATTTTCTGCTATCTGTTAGCAGTGATGGCTCGCATCGAAAAAAAAATTTAAACATTCGTTGCTTCAGACTAAAGGAGGAAACCCTAAGTAATGTAGTAATTCTTGTACACAAGAATGAAATCGTTAGATGCCATAATTTTTTTCTTCTTAATTTGAAACAAAGAAATGTTAAGTTTTAATAATGTGTCTTTCCACAAGACCCTGTAGCAGTGGCGTATTTACGATTTTGTTTCGGGAGGGGCTTTGCTAACTTTTGGGGGGGCTTTGCCTGGAAATGTGAAAATTCTGCAAAATATTTAATTTACTTTACTATACTAAGTAAGATTTCGGGGGGGGGGCTTAAGCCGGGAAGCCATCCCCTAAATACGCCACTGCCCTCTAGTGATTATATCATACTTTTATTAACTTTATGGCATGATTCTTCTATTTGTAGTCAAAATTAAGGATAGTTTAAATACCGGTATTGAGATACACGCTTAAATGAAAAAGTAACGGTAGGGATACACGGATAAAGAAAAATTAACATTTTCGCTCCTGGACGTATATGTTTATGCTCTGAGTTGCCTCGCGTATTGTTGTCGATAACGCTCTCGTCTTTTGGTGCGAGCGGTCCCGGGTTCGATTCTCGGTGGCGACACTCGGTCGAAAAAATGTAAAAGCTTTTTCGGCTAGCCATTCTGAGCGAGATTTTCCTGGGTTTTCCTCATTCATATTAGACAAATGACGGGATGATACCTAACATGCCGGTCCCAGGCCGCTTCCTTCCTTCCCTTTTCCTCGGATGATGCGATCACCAAGAAATGACATCCCTCATACGTGACATCAAACATAGCCGTATATGCTGAAAGTCCAGGAATCTAATTCCTAATCATAATAGCTATGCTAATGTTAGCTTCCTGTCAATTCAGTGCCTTAAAATATGTATTTGAAGTAGTATAAAAATAAATAAATAGTACATGCAAAATACATAGGAATACATCTTTAAACAATGTATTTGATAATGAATACATTTATTGGTAGGCTATTACTGGGTGGAATTACTACAATATTACTTGAAACAAATGCTCTCCCACTTATATAATTTTTAAAGAACAGAAAAATGGGGGCACGGTGGCTCAGTGGTAAAGCGCATACCACTCGATCCCCGGATAAGTAAGTTTGTGGTGAACAACATCGTACTCGTGGGTTTTCTCGGGGTACTCCCTTTCTCATTCCACGAATTCTTCCTTCATCATTCATTTGCTTTAATCATCATCCCCGTTAGCATAACAGTCATAATGGTGGCAAATTAAACTGAGAGATTGCATTTCATTTTCATTTCAAACAAACATAAACTGCAAAAAAGTGAAATACTTGTTTCTTATTATTATCATCATGGGGGTGAAACTGTAACAATCAAAGGTAAAAGTAACGGGGAACTTGAGAACATGCCATTCCCCTACTTACACAAAATATCTAGGGCGTTCCTCCACTTCCTAAAACATTGCAATGGGTAAAGATGCACGGGGAAGGCATGACGTCATGCGTCCCCCTACTTTTTTAGATATACTTTTACCCCTGGTTACAATTAGTGATTCATTTAGAAATTACCTCTTCACTGCTTTGTCCATGTCCAGTATTTACAAAAGAAAATTAGTTCTCTATTTAAAAAAAAAAAATAATATTCAAAATATGAACAGATAAATGCTCCATGACTTACTCCTAACCACCATTACTAATATCATTGCAATTATTATTATTATTATTATTATTATTATTATTATTATTATTATTATTATTATTATTATTATTATTATTATTATAGTCATATAGTAATACAAGAGCTTTTTTGTATGCAAGATCTTCACAATTTCATTACTAGATGTCAAGCAAACAATACTTTCTTTAGCTGTGACCCTGAGTAATTTTTCAAAACACAACACAGAACTGACCATCATCTGTAGAATGGAACTAAAGATTCAGTGCGTAATCAAGTTTCGAATCAACGGACGGGAGAATGAGAAGGGATTTCTCCCCTCACATCAAGTAATTTCCCCAGCTAGTCAAAGAATTTCATCTTTATTAATAAAATATTTCTCCCAATTTCGTAATGCACAACTGTGAAGAAATAAACACATTAAATGCATCTTGCAAAGTCCCTCTTCATTATGAAAGCTTGATTCGGACCTCCTACCTAATACTCAAGCTAGACTTCAGCTTCGTCCGTTTGTATTAACAAGGAATCCGATTCCTGCTCAGACTTAGGGCTGAAAGTGTTATATAACGTTACTATTCGCCTCAATTATGGACTGTGATATAGCGTGGCAGTTGGAAAGTTAAAAGCTCGAGCCAATCCTGATCATCGTTTTTCATGGTGATAGCCTTTAGCTTTCGGGAATTTCTTTCAAATCAAATAGTTAAACATTCTCCCATTGGCACAGAGAGAGTGCAGTATTTCCATATCATTATAGTATGAAGGATGTTATATTAGAGGTTATAAATCTATGATATCGCTACTTTGGAAATACCCTGTTACCATCAGCCGTCCAGATTAAGAAAATTTCTTGAACTTTGTATACAATCATTTCTCATGAATTTCTGTTACTAATGAAAATTAACTACAGACAAGCTCCGCATTCTTGACACACGTAAATGTATCGGGCCTTATGCAGAGTCGTTTTGAAGCGTGATTAGTGCCATATTAAAGAATTCGATTAACATGTTTCCTACAGTAGTCAGGCCTTTAGTATGACGCTAATCATACGTCAAAACGACTCTGCATAAGACGGATCGGTTTTTCCTCATGACAAAGTAACCAGCTTCCTTATAGTCAGCGTTTCGTCGAACTTCCAACTGAATGAAAACCGAAAAATATAATAATTCTAGAAGGGTATTGACTCTTGTATGATGTGAGTGCATTTAAGAAGGAAGAGTCCATTACTGGGAGTGGTCTGAGACCAATAAAACCGACTGCAAAGATGATTGTAGGAGAAGAGAGTCCAAGCTGTAGGTATGGAGAAGAACCGAGTAACTCAGAGTCATCCTGCTCCATTCCGTCGTCCCTAGTAGAGGTGAGCTCTCGCAGAATGAAAAGTCGTCGAGCCTTATATTCGATCTGACTGGAAATTCAACCAACACGAACCCGACATCGAGATGCATAAAGAAATGCTGAAGTCGTCGACTACGAAAAGGTGCTATGCTTGAGAAAATTTCCTTAAGCTGATCTCCTCTGTCTCGTAAACAAAAATTCCATCACAAATACATGTTTTATATTATTACAAAGTCCTGGTTTCATATTGCAATCCAGCCAACAGTTCCCAGTCATAGTTGTAAGTTCTAGAAAGGGTATGTCAACTTAAATCCTCAAATATCCTCTTTGTTTAGATATTGAGATTACCTTACAGGATAACCTCTATTTGCCATATAGTTTCTTTCAAACCGATATATATGTAAAAGAAATTTCGTATCTTACAACGAGATACTTTGTATAAATTGATAATTACTTGTATTTTTGGGCAGAAAGTGCTTCTACATAAGCACTATACCAGATATAATGTTAATTTAATAATAACAAAAGAAGAATGTTTTTAATATATGTAAGAAACATACATTATAGTATAGTTAGTTGCTATGTAGTTGTTGATAGATACCTAACAAACATGTACGATTGCAATTCAGTCTGTGTGCATATTCGTTCAAAGAGAATCAACGAATAAAATTGTTTAATACGTATCATCGTTTTGTGATTTCAATATAAAAGGTGAGAATACTAGTAAATGTAATCACGGAAGATATTTTAATGTATAAACAATTACTACCACTCGAAATCTACTTATATTATTAGCCGAACCAGGTTGATGACTACCTTTGGTGAGTCGTTGTAAAAATTTTTGGTTTACCTCACCCGGGAATCTTATAAATTCATATCCCGAAGTAAAGTAAGGGTGAATTTACTTCTGTAATAAGGTTAATGACTACGAACTTGACAAGACTTAGAAGTGGTAAAATAATCACAAGAAAAATGAACGGTGAGACAATGGAGAAAGGAACCAGTGATAGTGATAACGGTGAACGAAGTGCAGCACCAGGAATGACATTAGAAGACCGAATTTTACTAGTCTTACAGCGGCAAGAACAAAGCCGAAAAGACGATATGGAAGCCATGAAGCAGGAATTAAAGCAGACGATAGACAGGCAATATGAAGAATTAAAGCAGACGATGGAGCAGAAGTCCGAGCAATCCAACAGACAATATGAAGAATTAAAGCAGACGATGGAACAGAAGTCCGAGGAATCCAACAGACGATTGGAGCAGAAGTCAGATGAGACGAAACAATTTATTATCCAGGCAATGAATGACATCACTTCGCAGTTTGATGAAAAGTTAAAAAGAATATCTGAGGATTGCCAGGACAATCAAAACCATCTAATCCAAGAAGTCAGTGGTGTAAAAAGGGATTTGGAAGTAATAGAATCTTCTGTACAGCAACAAAAGATTCAGGTCACGGATAACTCCAACCAGATACGTGTGAATACACAGTTGATAGCTACCTTACAAGAGAAAATCAGGACATTACAGATCAGGGACAACACATACCACAACAACATGGATAATGATCGTGTAGAACTCCCTTGTTCACAAGAGATGACTTCGCCTTCACCCGTATCTGATGAGGACATTATTTTGGAAGAAATTCATCCGAGAAGTACAGATGGGCGGAAAAGAGATGGTGCAACTACACATCACGCCATAGGTAGGAATTGTCACACAACAAGAACACGGAATGATAAAAGGAAGGTAAAGTTAAGCGTAAAGATGAGTGAAATACGTGCTATGAGTAAGTTCAGTGGTAAATGTAATGAGAATGCTACTTCTTTCCTAGAAAAATTTCAGGACGAGTGCAATATAATGTGTATAGATAGATCACAATATATGAAACTAATCCCTCATTTATTACTCCCACCGTGTTCTTTATGGTTTAAAGCAGTACGAGATCACGTTAGTACGTATGAGGAATTCAAAGCAGCGCTAATCGCAAATTACGAAAATGACTTTTTGCTTGCAAATAGAGATGCCACGATTAGAAACCAACATTTCAATCCTCGTTTGCACAAATCTGTTGTCGAGTTTGTTATAAATACATACAACGAATTAAAAGTTGTAAATTATTACAATCGGAATCTAGAATCATAGCCTCAATTCGAAATTTGCTACCGTTTAAACTACAACAGATCCTGTTTTCTACCCAGTGTATGAGTTTTAACCATTTATTAATGCTTGTTCAATGTTATGAAACTCAATACCATGCTCTGAATCAACAAGCAGGAATAGGCAAAAGTAAAAATAATTCAGATCATTTTGTACCTGTTCGGAATCTAAATATCCGTAGTGTGAACGATACGGAACACAACCTAAACCGAGTAAATTCAAGCAATCAGAACGAGCAAAATAGGCAGAGCTATGTAGGGAATCCGCCTAACCTAATTAGTCGTGACAATAATTATGTCAGATCACTCAACCGAAGTAGACATAAAAACAATCGAAATACATGGCGAAATTCTAGAAATGCTACAAATTCTATGTATAGACATAATCGTTGTTCAAGAGATGGCATGTCGTATCAAAATCAGAATCACGACGCAATACATGTACAAAATATTGCGGAACCTAATCATGATAGTGCAGTACAATGTACTTTATTAGAATCATATGCTAATACAAATTTAAACTGACTCTAGTTAATGAAGTAAGGGTTAAACTCATACCAGCTATAGATTCTTGTGAATATTTATTTTTAAGTCTATGTGTTAATATCAATAATGAAAACAATTCTTATGACTTCGATATACAAGCATTATACTTGATAGGATTAACTAATGAACTCATAAATATTTTTTCACATTTGTTCCAACAAATGATAATTTTCAAATGATTTTAATTCTTTCTTGTTAATATGAAGAATTATAGTTCGATTCATTAAAAGCAAAGGTTATTTATAGTATATTTGATTTATGTTGAAACTTAATTGTCAAAGATTATGTTAAGTATATGATTCATTCTATTAAGCTAATTATTCAACGACTGTCTTCATGCACAATCTTATATGTTACTTGAATAGGATTCTTCTATATTCTGACGCCTAATTGATACAATGCATACTGCAGAATATCAGCTAAAATAACTAATATATAATGCGCCCTTGATCATGGTGACTCATGTTTTAAAATGTAATTGCTTCTTACTATTTTGAATTCGTACCCTTCGTTAATTATATAAATAACCGACGACGTTTTAATAATAAAATATATATTAATATAATAAAAGATAAATGATAATGAAATGAAAGATTTATTATAAATATATTTATATGAATGAAAATAAATAATGTTATATATATGCGAGGGTCGATCAAAATGTATGGGACATAATTAATGGAATATTGTTCTTATAAACGGATCAGTGGTTCTTAAATATAAAAACCAAGCTCCCTTGTAACTTTTATATTCAGTCCCATCGTCGGGCGACATTTTTATACAACGAGATACTTTGTATAAATTGATAATTACTTGTATTTTTGGGCAGAAAGTGCTTCTACATAAGCACTATACCAGATATAATGTTAATTTAATAATAACAAAAGAAGAATGTTTTTAATATATGTAAGAAACATACATTATAGTATAGTTAGTTGCTATGTAGTTGTTGATAGATACCTAACAAACATGTACGATTGCAATTCAGTCTGTGTGCATATTCGTTCAAAGAAAATCAACGAATAAAATTGTTTAATACGTATCATCGTTTTGTGATTTCAATATAAAAGGTGAGAATACTAGTAAATGTAATCACGGAAGATATTTTAATGTATAAACAATTACTACCACTCGAAATCTACTTATATTATTAGCCGAACCAGGTTGATGACTACCTTTGGTGAGTCGTTGTAATCTCGGTGCATTTTGTTTTGGGGAAGTCGAATTTGCCGTTATCTTGAATGTATTCAACATAGATGACGAAGGGAGCTGAGGGGCACAAAAGCGGAAGATCAGTGTTCCACTCCGATACTAGTTTATATGATTAACTTTCAGATCCATGTCTCATATAGTGTTAGTGAAGAAAATGGATGGCGAAGATCAATGCTTCAATCAACTATGAGGAACTTGCTAGTAGGAGCTATGATGCTTTGAAAATAAGATCGTTAACTATATTTTTACTCCAATGAAACACTCGTAGATAGTAACGTAAATAAAAGTATTTTGGAACTACTCCTAAATACTCAGTATTTCGCACAATATTATTACTCCTTTAGGCTTCGATGCTCATTGTTCCTCCCTACAGCTTCAAGAAAAATGCATCATTATATCCAGGGGTAAAAGTGGATCTGAGAAGATAAGGGGACGATAGGTGGCGATATGGCATCATGCCGTCCCCCTTGCCTATCTTTGCCCATTGTAATTTTTTATGAACTGGGGGATGCCGTACTTATTTTTCCGACGTGGGGGACGGCGTCTACCCGCATTCCCCCTCACTTTACCCCTGGTTATATCTGTCTAGTTATAGAGCTTTCCAACTTGGGTGGAAGCATCAAAGGTGTCGCGAGATTCTATGTTATAAATCTAAAACATAAAGCACATGAAGAACTTGTGATAAAATAATACTTAATTCCATTCTGTTTACTCACAGTATTAACTGCATGATCAAGATATTCTTTTCTATTATTGGACCGTTCAAAGCAGAGGAAATCAAGTCAATTTAGCAAAGTCACGAGAAAAAAAGAGATGAAGTTTGGTAAAAGAGACGGTGCCGAACGCAAAAGAGGAGCGCGACAGTTGCGTCCTCTCTCACAAGAAATACGCACGCAAAACAAACGACAGTCAACAACACAAATGGAAGGCAAGGGCCCAAGCCCGGTACTTAAATCAACCACAAAAACCGCCAAGAAATCTCTGCTCTCTGCTCTGCTCTGCTAAAGTATTAAGAAATTTATTAATATTGTTCGTCGGTTTCGTATTTTTAACAGTTATTTACAAAGTCTGATCATTAATCTTTTACGCTCGAAAAAAGGAATTTCAGATAGGGATCTTAAAAATGAAATAGAAAGTATGTACAAAATAACAAAAGGTAGACTTCATTTGCCTGTGCAGTGCATGTGCCGATTTTGTGGGAGTAATATTCAACCAATGTACTAGGTATCTCTGTTCGTAATGTTATATATTTAGCTTCTTTCCTTCAATTTATCCATATGTTTATCAATGTTATGCTCAACCAAGTGATCTATTTTTCAACGGACACACTATTTCTTCTCAGAGAGGTATACAGCAAGGGGATCCCGTGGGCCCAGCACTTTTCGCTATAACCATTCACTCTTTAGTTAAATCACTGGATACCGAATTAAACATTTGGTACTTAGACGATGGAACAATTGGTGGTGAACCCGAAATAGTTCTTTCATCTTTAATAGAAATAAATAAGAAGGCATCACTTCTTGGCTTGCGTCTTAACTTTTCTAAATGCGAGGTGGGTTGTCTTGGAACAGATGAAACGACATTCGATGAAATCTTTAGATTTAATAAGGCTGCACCAGGCATACGTCCTCTAACAATTCAGAATGCTTGTCTTCTAGGCGCTGCTCTCACGTCGGAAGCATTCACTAACGTGCTATTGAATAAAATATCTACTTTAAAATTGTTCTTGTCTCGACTTCCCTCAATTTCAGCCCATTCCTTTTACGAGCATCTTTATCAATCCCTCGCTTAACCTATTTTTTTACGATGCTTTCCATCTTGGATTGAGAGTTCTTTGCTGAAAAAATATAATACTGTCCTGAAAACTGGCCTTGAATCAATTCTGAACTGCTCCTTAAATGACGATTCTTGGACACAAGCATGTTTACCTTTTGGTTTGGGCGGTCTTGGTATTCGACGAGCTGTGGATATGGCGATTCCTGCATTCTTAGCGTCATACCACGGATCTCGTTCGTAACGAACAGCGTTCATTACTGACAGAGGGAGACTTGAATGAGCGTATGTATCAGCGCATGTGAAGTCCCACAATAAACATTTACCTCTCATCCATCGAACCAGTGTCATCCCATCCGGTCGCTTTCCATCCGAACGACAGCAACCAGAAGGTTCCCGTATTGAAGGAAATCCAACTGTGTTGAGGGCTCGTAGTATTATATCATTTACAGAGGAATGTCGGGCGAATCTACCAGCGCTCTTCATGCATAAAAGGCCATGCAGGCCACGTTGGTTAACCTCACCCCCACAAGCTGGACAGCGATGAGGCTCACAAACTGCTAAGCCTAAACGTAAGGCTGCAGCAATTCGAAAGCTTTCATTTGAAAAATGAAGGCCTAAAGTGGAGAACGTATCGCCATCAAACATACACCCGCTTCGGGAGACGAGGCAGCAAGAAGCCTGGCTTTATCTCCCGGAACAACAACAGATTGTAACAAATGATTATGTAATTGACATGCAATTAAATTGGTGCATATCAAGATGACTGATAACACTTTTTGTTAATCTCCGGAAGGCTTGTATCTGCTAAGTTTGCCCACAAAAGTTCTAAATATACTAGTGTACATTAAGACTTAATTTTTTCGATGGCGTTTTGCAGTTGAATGTCCATACTTTTCATTAACTTCCTTCTCAAAAACGTTGGTTTCGGTGACAGCTTCATCATCACGTCCTTCATCTACATCGTCAATTACAGTAGTGATATTACCACATCAGTGTCCACTACTCTGCCTACAAAATGATGTCTCTTCTTTTGCACCCACAATTGTTTCTGGAGTTAGCCTGGCAGTTACATGCTGTAAACTTGAACAAATCTTCTGGAGCAGGTTGTTCAAGTGTTGTTACAGAAAGAAGGCAATCATCACAAATTCTTCAGCCCCATTCAGTTAGAGTCATCTCTTGATTTTTCCCACTGCTGAAATTGATAGAACACACGGAGACTATACTGATTTGCAGCAGCTGTTGTTGGAGGTAGTACTGCTAACTTGAAAATGCCACAAATGCGTTGCTTGGATACAATCCTTTTGTACATGTAGAGTCTTGCAAAATCCATATCTCCTTTTTCTGCACATCTATGTAACGCTAAGTATATATATATATATATATATATATATATATATATATATATATATATATATATATTCCAGCAGCTGTCAAATCATCAGAAGATGATGGAGTATTGAAAACATCCATTTCTGGTCACAGTTCTACAATTTTTCAGTATTTTATACGTAACTTTCTCTCCTTTACTGTGTGGAGCAGAAGTTGTGTCACAACCAGTGAAAGCATGCAGAAATAAAATGCAGTTCACCACATCTTCCAATGCTCTCTGAAGTTTGGTACTGCTGTATATCTTATGTAGTGGCTTCGAGCCAGGAATAAACATGTAAATCTCAGCTGTTGCAAGTGCTACCATCAGAAGCAAAATATCTGAATCTTCCCCCACTATTGCTGACGAGACAGATTTTGCAAGATTTGTCGCGATTGACACAACTGATAGAAAAGAAATATGTTTGCTTCTCCAGGTAATTGATGTACGGTGCAATCAGATTTCTCGAGATATTTAATCAGAAGTGAGGTCAATTCGGATTTGGTCTTTGTTAGAAAGAAATTCCTGTTGAGATAAACGAACATGAATGTTATCCTCAATGATTACGCGTATTCATAGTTTCATTGTTCATGTCCAGTGTTCTATACCTTCTACGGTATGTCCACCATTATAACCATCAAATACGACACATTATTTACCATAGCATTTTATGATATAGTTCACATGTTACTCATATAATTGGCTGTAAAATGGCGGAAATCCAACAAGAATGTTGGAACTGTTTTAGTATAATATCAATACATAACATATTCTAAGAGATTTAATCTTTTAAAAAAATCTTTAAGTTTGATCGATTTTTGTCCTAATTGCACTGGACTAGGGTTATTTATTAAAAAAGACGGAAAGCCAGCAACTGGATTTTTTGCGGGATAATAATATCGTAAAATATATTTCAATAGATTTCATCTTCTTTTTAAAACGTTTATCTAAAACACTAATCTCAATGGACACATAGGCCTATAGTGTGAAAGTCTACTTTCAGGGTTCTTGCGCACCCCCTGGCGACACCACTGTTTATGAATCATTTATTGAACTAGCCGGACTTCCAAACATGTCGATATTTACCGGAAATTGCAATGAAAAGCCGTCTCAAATCACGAAATATATTTTTCTTCATGTTAAGTGATTCATTCATATGTTTCTACAGAAATTGTGCGCAGTCTGATAATGCTTGAAGCTTCATTGCGCATCTCTGACATTGTATATAGTGACAATATAAACATCGTTTTAAAGCTTATGAAAGTTTCAACAATTTTTATTCGAGCACTCTTTTCATATTTCTACTCTGTTAAGTTATATGAGCCAATGAAAAGAATATGTCCCTTAATACAGATCACAATTTTTCACTTTGTCCTAAAGTTATGCAAAAATGGTTACTCGGAGAAAAGTGATAACAACTTGTTACATTGCCTAAAATATTAGAAGTATAATAAAGAAAGAATGATCATTCTATGTTAATTAGTTTAGAAGTTATGTGTCATAAACTAAGAGCATGTGAAAAATCCAAGATGGCAGACTATTTATTCAAAATGGCGGAAAACCCGTAACTGGATTTTTTGGAATTTTTTACAAGGTAATAAGACCGGTACGTAGAACATATTCCAACAGGTTTCATCTTTTCATTTTAAATGTCTAGGTTTCGTCAATTTTTGCCGTAATTGCACTGGGCTATAGTATTCAGTATAAAAACAATTCAAGATTTAATAACGATTTTATTTTATTTTTATTTTCATTTTCATTTTCTCTTTATTTTCTGTGGATGATGAAAAGCAGTCAAACTTGTAATAATAAGAAAGTTAGCAAACTTTCAAAATTCTCCTCAGCAGACGATTTCTCATTCTTCATTCTTTGTAATTCCATGTAACTTATGTAGCCTGATGTAACCAAATTGTTCTGTAACTGTTGACAAATAAGTAAATAAATCGAGAATTCAATTTACCTTGCATTTTCCTCAATCCTTACACGTGCGTACTTTGGATGATTTCCGTATTTTCGACGGCCATCTATAACGACTCACCAAGGGTAGTCGTCAACCTGGTTCGATCGTCGATATATGAATCTCGAGTGGTAGTAATAGTTTGCATGTAAAAATATCTCTACTAATTATACATATTATTATTCTCACCTTTTCTATTAAAATTATAAAGTCGGTGAACGGTATCAAATGGTTTATTAGTTGATACACTTTTATGTATTTTCATTCAAATTGTCATGCACACATACAAGATGACTAGGTATCCATAAACAACTACATAGCAACTAAAAACATAACACTATCCCATAATGTATTTCTTTTACATATATTAAAAACATTCTTCTTTTGTTATTATTAAATTAACATTCTATTAAGTATATTGCTTATGTATGAGCACTTTCTGCCCAAGGTGCAGGTAATTATTAATCTATCCAAGTAATTATTAATCTATCCAAAGTATTTCGTTATATAAAATGTCGCCCGACAATTGGACTGAATATAAAAGTCATAAGCGAGCTTGGCTTTTATCTTCAAGAACCACTGGTCCGTTTACAATTATGGTCTTACATTACATATGTTTATCACATTTTGATCGCCTCTCGTATGTATCTTCATTACATATCATATATATAGATATATTTATAACAAATCTTTCACTTCATTAATACTTATCTTTTATTACATTAATTATATTTATTTCATTATCATGCGTTACATTATTATTATATTTTATTATTAAAACGTCGTCGCCTATTTATTTAATGTTTGAAGGGTGCGAAGTCAAAATTGTAAGAAACAAACGTGAGCTACCATTATCCAGGGCGCATTATATAATAATTATATTCGGTGATATTTTAAAATAAACATTGGATCAATAAGGCATAAAATATAGAAGAATTTTATTCAAGATAGTCGTTGAATAATTAACTTAATAGAATGAATCTTATACTCAACATAATCTTTGGCAGTTAAGTTTTCAACACAAGTCAATCTAATATAAATAATCTTTGCTTTTAATCAATTATGAATCGAATTATAATTCCTCATATTGCCTGTATAGCGAAGTTATAAGAAGTGTTTTCATTATTGATATTAACACATAAACTTAAAAATAAAAGTTCACAAGAATCTATAACTGATATGGGTTTAACCTAACTTCATTAACGGTAATCAGCTTACATTCGTACTTGCATATGATTCTAATAAAGTACATTGTACTGCACAATCATGATTAGGTTCCACAATATGTTGTACATGTATTTCATCGTGATTCTGATTTTGATACGAAGTGCCATCTCTTGACCTCCAATTACGTCTATCCATGTAGCTTGTTGTATTCCTGTAATTTCGCCCTATATTCTGATTGTTTTTATATCTACTTCTGTTGGGTGATCTGACATCAGGATTACCACGATTAATTAGGTTAGGCGGATTCCCTACATAACTTTGCCTATTTCGCTCGTTTTGATTGCTAGAATTTACTCGGCTTAGGTTGTGTTCCGTGTCGTTCACACTTCTGATATTTAGATTCCGAACAGGTACAAAATGATCTGAATTATTCTTATTTTGAGTTTCATAGCATTGGACAAGCATTAATAAATGGTTGAAACTCATACATTGTGTAGAAAACAAGATCTGTTGTAACTTAAATGGGAGCAAATTTCGAATCGATGCTATTATTCTAGATTCCGATTGCAATGGATTAACGACTTTTAATTCGTTGTATGTATTTACAACAAACTCAACAACAGATTTGTGCAAACGAGGATTGAAATGTTGATTTCTAATGGTGGCATCTCGATTTGCAAGCAAAAAGTCATTTTCATAATTCGCAATCAGTGCTGCTTTGAATTCCTCATAAGTATTGATGTGATCACGTACGGCTTTAAACCATAAAGAACATGGTGGGAGTAATACATGAGGGATTAATTTCATATATTGTGATCTATCTATACACATTATATTGCATTCGTCCTGAAATTTTTCCAGGAAAGAAGTAGCGTTCTCATTACATTTACCACTGAATTTACTCATAGCCCGTATTTCACTCATCTTAACACTTAATTTTACCTTCCTTTTATCATTCCGTGTACTTCTTGGGTGACAATTCCTATCCATGACGTAATGTGTCGTTGCACCATCCCTTTTCCGCCCATCTGTCCTCTTCGGATGAATTTCTTCCAAAATAATATCCTCATCAGACACAGGTGAAAGCGAAGTCATCTCTGGTGAGTGGGGAAACTCCAAGCGATCACTACCCCTATTATTGTGGTATGTATTGTCCTTAACCTGTAGCGTTCTAATTTCTTCCTGTAGAGTAGCTATCAATTGCGTATTTGCACGTATGTTGTTAGAATTATTGATGACCTGAATCTTTTGCTGTTGAACAGAAGATTCTATTACTTCTAAATCCTTTTTTACACCACTGATTTCTTGGATTTGGTGGTTGTGCTTATCCTGACAATCCTCGGATATTCTTTTTAACTTTTCCTCGAACTGCGAGGTGATGTCATTCATCGCCTGGACAATTGACTGTTTCGTTTCATCTGACTTCTGTTCCATTCGTCTACTTAATTCCTCATATTGCTTGTTAGATTCTTCGGACTTATGCTCTATCGTCTGCTTTAACTCCTCGTATTGCTTGTTAGATTCTTCTGACTTATGCTCTATCGTCTGCTTTAACTCCTCGTATTGCTTGTTAGATTCTTCTGACTTCTGTTCTATCTTCTGTTCTATCGTCTGCTTCAATTCGACCAAATTTTGTTTCATGGCTTCAAAATCGTCCTTTCGACATTGTTCTTGCCGCTGTAAGGTTAGCAAGATTCGTTCTTCGAATGTCATTCCTGGTGCTACACTATGTTCACCGTTATCACCATCATTTGATTCATTTTCTATTGCCTCACCGTTCATTTTTCTTATAATTATTCTACCACTTCTCAGTCTGGTGAAATTTGTATTCATTAACTTTATTGCAAAAGTAAATTCACCCTTACTTTGCTTTCGGGATATGAATTTATGAAAAGTCCCGGGTGAGGTAAACCAAAATTTTTAGCTAATCCCGGGTTCCGGCACCAAAATTTTTATAACGACTCACCAAGGGTAGTCGTCAACCTGGTTCGATCGTCGATATATGAATCTCGAGTGGTAGTAATAGTTTGCATGTAAAAATATCTCTACTAATTATACATATTATTATTCTCACCTTTTCTATTAAAATTATAAAGTCGGTGAACGGTATCAAATGGTTTATTAGTTGATACACTTTTATGTATTTTCATTCAAATTGTCATGCACACATACAAGATGACTAGGTATCCATAAACAACTACATAGCAACTAAAAACATAACACTATCCCATAATGTATTTCTTTTACATATATTAAAAACATTCTTCTTTTGTTATTATTAAATTAACATTCTATTAAGTATATTGCTTATGTATGAGCACTTTCTGCCCAAGGTGCAGGTAATTATTAATCTATCCAAGTAATTATTAATCTATCCAAAGTATTTCGTTATACATCTTCCTTTTTTGGATGGTATAAAAACGTCCCAGGACCCGGAAGATGAGAGAAGTGCACGAGAAGCGTGAGGTTACAACGAGATACTTTGTATAAATTGATAATTACTTGTATTTTTGGGCAGAAAGTGCTTCTACATAAGCACTATACCAAATATAATGTTAATTTAAAAATAACAAAAGAATAATGTTTTCAAAATATATAAGATATATACATTATTGTATAATTAGTTGCTATGTAGTTGTTGATAGATACCTAACAAACATGTACGATTGCAATACAGTCTATGTGCATATTCGTTCAAAGAAAATCAACGAATAAAATTGTTTAATACGTATCATCGTTTTGTGATTTCAATATAAAAGGTGAGAATACTAGTAAATGTAATCACAGAAGATATTTTAATGTGTAAACAATTACTACCACTCGAAATCTACTTATATTATTAGCCGAACCAGATTGATGACTATCTTTGGTGAGTCGTAATTAAAAATTTTGGTTTACCTCACCCGGGATTCTTGTAAATTCATATCCCGAAGTAAAGTAAGGGTGAATTTACTTCTGTAATAAGGTTAATGACTACGAACTTGACAAGACTTAGAAGTGGTAGAATAATCACAAGAGAAATGAACGGTGAGGCAATGGAGAAAGGAACCAGTGATAGTAATAACGGTGAACAAAGTGCAGCACCAGGAATGACATTAGAAGACCGAATTTTACTAGTCTTACAGCGGCAAGAACAAAGCCGAAAAGACGATATGGAAGCCATGAAGCAGGAATTAAAGCGGACGATAGAGCAGAAGTCCGAGGAATCCAACAGACAATATGAAGAATTAAAGCAGACGATGGAGCAGAAGTCCGAGGAATCCAACAGACAATATGAAGAATTAAAGCAGACGATGGAACAGAAGTCCGAGGAATCCAACAGACGATTGGAGCAGAAGTCAGATGAGACGAAACAATTTATTATCCAGGCAATGAATGACATCACTTCGCAGTTTGATGAAAAATTAAAAAGAATATCTGAGGATTGCCAGGATAATCAAAACCATCTAATCCAAGAAGTCAGTGGTGTAAAAAGGGATTTGGAAGTAATAGAATCTTCTGTACAGCAACAAAAGATTCAGGTCACGGATAACTCCAACCACATACGTGTGAATACACAGTTGATAGCTACCTTACAAGAGAAAATCAAAACACTACAGATCAAGGACAACACATACCACAACAACATGGATAATGATCGTGTAGAATTCCCTTGTTCACAAGAGATGACTTCGCCTTCACCCGTATCTGATGAGGACATTATTTTGGAAGAAATTCATCCGAGGAGTACAGATGGGCGGAAAAGAAATGGTGCAACTACACATCACGCCATAGGTAGGAATTGTCACACAACAAGAACACGGAATGATAAAAGGAAGGTAAAGTTAAGCGTAAAGATGAGTGAAATACGTGCTATGAGTAAGTTCAGTGGTAAATGTAATGAGAATGCTACTTCTTTCCTAGAAAAATTTCAGGACGAGTGCAATATAATGTGTATAGATAGATCACAATATATGAAACTAATCCCTCATTTATTACTCCCACCATGTTCTTTATGGTTTAAAGCAGTACGAGATCACGTTAGTACGTATGAGGAATTCAAAGCAGCGCTAATCGCAAATTACGAAAATGACTTTTTGCTTGCAAATAGAAATGCCACGATTAGAAACCAACATTTCAATCCTCGTTTGCACAAATCTGTTGTCGAGTTTGTTGTAAATACATACAACGAATTAAAAGTTGTAAATCCATTGCAATCGGAATCTAGAATCATAGCCTCAATTCGAAATTTGCTACCGTTTAAACTACAACAGATCCTGTTTTCTACCCAGTGTATGAGTTTTAACCATTTATTAATGCTTGTTCAATGTTATGAAACTCAATACCATGCTTTGAATCAACAAGCAGGAATAGGTAAAAGTAAAAATAATTCAGATCATTTTGTACCTGTTCGGAATCTAAATATCCGTAGTATGAACGATACGGAACATAACCTAAACCGAGTAAATTCAAGCAATCAGAACGAGCAAAATAGGCAAAGCTATGTTGGGAATCAACCTAATCTAACCAATCGTGACAATAATTATGTCAGATCACTCAACCGAAGTAGACATAAAAACAATCGAAATACATGGCGAAATTCTAGAAATGCTACAAATTCTATGTATAGACATAATCGTTGTTCAAGAGATGGCACTTCGTATCAAAATCAGAATCACGACGCCATACATGTACAAAATATTGCGGAACCTAATCATGATAGTGCAGTACAATGTGCTTTATTAGAATCATATGCTAATACAAATTTAAACTGACTCTAGTTAATGAAGTAAGGGTTAAACCCATACCAGCTATAGATTCTTGTGAATATTTATTTTTAAGTCTATGTGTTAATATCAATAATGAAAACAATTCTTATGACTTCGATATACAAGCATTATACTTGATAGGATTAGTTAATGAACTCATAAATATTTTTTTCACATTTGTTCCAACAAATGATAATTTTCAAATGATTTTAATTCTTTCTTGTTAATATGAAGAATTATAGTTCGATTCATTAAAAGCAAAGGTTATTTATAGTATATTTGATTTATGTTGAAACTTAATTGTCAAAAAGATTATGTTAAGTATATGATTCATTCTATTAAGCTAATTATTCAACGACTGTCTTCATGCACAATCTTATATGTTACTTGAATAAGATTCTTCTATATTCTGACGCCTAATTGATACAATGCATACTGTAGAATATCATCTAAAGTAACTACTATATAATGCGCCCTTGATCATGGTGACTCATATTTTAAAATGTAATTGCTTCTTGCTATTTTGAATTCGTACACTTCGTTAATTATATAAATAAGCGACGACGTTTTAATAATAAAATATATATTAATGTAATAAAAGATAAATGATAATGAAATGAAAGATTTATTATAAATATATTTATATGAATGAAAATAAATAATGTTATATATATGCGAGGGTCGATCAAAATGTAAAGGACGTAATTATGGAATATTGTTCTTATAAACGGACCAGTGGTTCTTAAATATAAAAACCAAGCTCCCTTGTAACTTTTATATTCAGTCCCATCGTCGGGCGACATTTTTATACAACGAGATACTTTGTATAAATTGATAATTACTTGTATTTTTGGGCAGAAAGTGCTTCTACATAAGCACTATACCAAATATAATGTTAATTTAAAAATAACAAAAGAATAATGTTTTCAAAATATATAAGATATATACATTATTGTATAATTAGTTGCTATGTAGTTGTTGATAGATACCTAACAAACATGTACGATTGCAATACAGTCTATGTGCATATTCGTTCAAAGAAAATCAACGAATAAAATTGTTTAATACGTATCATCGTTTTGTGATTTCAATATAAAAGGTGAGAATACTAGTAAATGTAATCACAGAAGATATTTTAATGTGTAAACAATTACTACCACTCGAAATCTACTTATATTATTAGCCGAACCAGATTGATGACTACCTTTGGTGAGTCGTTGTAAGGTAGCATACGAGAAGCGTGAGGGAAGTGTGCGAGAAAATGGAAGAAGTACACGAGAAGGGGAGGTGTCCACGAGAAGCGCGAGAGAAACGCCGGAGAAGCGAGTGTGAGCAACAGCAGGTAAAATTTATTCCAACTTTCACGCCAATTTGGAACAGAAGCCAAATCATGGAGACGACGAGTCGACGTCCAGGAGCTGAGGTACGGAACACAAATCCAAAGTCCTAAGCTCCCTAACAATCTTCCTTTTCTTTCTTCCCAAACCAAAATACTCGACTTTCTTTATTTAATATTTGTTCAATTTTATTTCAACTCACATGCCCTACAAACTAAAAGGCTCGTCGTCTTCTCAGATACCTCTCAATTGTACCAATCAGCTATATTTCCCAAGTTAACGATTATCGTTTCTTTTCTTTCTTCAAAACGACGACGAAAGCATTCCAACCGAATGCAAAAGCGTAAGATTAGGCACTTTATACATTTCTACGATGCGTGATGGCCTGGACTTAGTGCCAGAAAAAGCCACAATGACCCCTTTCCAGAATCTGTTCAGTTTCGGCGGCATCATTCTACACTCGACCGCCTGCTCTACTACGTGACTAACGAGATATCGTGTTTCCCTCGTTGCAACACGGAGATGGTTGCTCATGCACATTACAGTCACACATTGAATTCAGCTCAATATAACTAAATTGATCTCTGTATGTCATTGGTAGTACACATTCTTTCTCGAACAATAGAATATCTTCTATATTTGGCGCCATGCTAGTGCTGTAATGAAGCAATTAATAAAGGATATATTTCTACTACAGCGTCAATTTTTAAGGAGTTTGGTTTACCTATATTTACCCTGTCCGTCCGTCCATCCATCCGGAAGACATAAAATCTCAAGAAATACTTGACCAATCGTTGCCGAAATTTGTTTGAAATGTAGAGGGTCAAAAATTAGGAAACAAGTTCTTTCTTGGAGCCGAAACTCAAACCGAAAATGGTAGAAATAACGATTTCCTGTTTTAACGTTGATCGCTATAGGGCAAAAACTGAAGTATATAGGAAGAGTGGTTTCTTGCAAATAGTTAAGCGTCCCAACAATATATTACGTTTCCATCCTTAATTTTCTGCTGAAGTTGGAATTCGTAGAAATCCACTAAAACTTTAATACGTTGGCCGCCATGTGCATAATTCTGATGCACAAATAGTGTGGTCCAAAATACCCCCAAAATTTGGCTTGGCGGTTAACGTGTTAAATTGCAATGTTCATATACGTAGAGCAAAAACTATAACACATAGCAGAAAGCGTTTTTTAATCGATTTAGTGCTTTAAGAATAGGTGTTACCTTCTCTCTTAACCTTCTATTCAAGCCAGAAGTGACAGAAATGAAAAACTTCAAATTTTAACATTGGTCGCCTTAGAATAAAAACTGTAATAGAGAGCAGGCCGGTAGCCAGCCCAAAAGTGTAATCAATTCTCAGTAATCAATTAAGCATCTCGAGAATATATTCCGTCTCCGCTCTAATCTCTCTCTTCCGAAACCAGAAGTGGTAGAAATCTACCACCACTTCCGAGAAAATATCTCACCATACAAACTAAACTCCTTCACGAGGGGTACACGTTACACTATTACTTGTTAAGTTTACAAATAAATTCATTTTTATCCATTTTCTCGAAAGCTACACATGAACTTTTATAGCCACACTGTAAAAAATTTCGCCTTAAATTTACTGACCGATTACCGTCAACTCTCGCTGCCATCCGATTACTCTAAATTTTACGGAACACCGTTTTTTCATAAAAACGGCAGATCGTATATTTAGAAGCAAAATAATATTGACCGTGTTTAGAAACAAATTTGGTACCGTATATTTTACGGTAATTTACCGTAATATTTAGGGGCCTTTTTTTTTTAAAAAAAAAAAAGAGCACAGGTGTGTTATTACCGTACAAGATTTACGGTAATAACACACCTGTGCCCTATTGCTAGATCCAGTAAGAATTCTTGCTGGGCAATATATTGACCCAATTTTCATCGAATTGCTGGAAACTGTATCAGTACACACACTGGCTAGCAATATTTTTTCCTGGATGGATGCAACTAGAGTGCACACTGATCCACTAGTGTTAAAGACTACTTAACTAAAGAAAACACAAAAGTGAACGAAAGAAGCATTGCACCTACGACGTGCATAATATCCATAAGAATAAAAGTTGAAATTAATTCCTAGTTTGTAATATCGACTCCTTGTTCTGATATAATCTTGAACATACATTGTCTTTTCTTTTCAAAATTACCAATTTTGTCATGTATTGAACAAAACACCAGAAGAGGATTCGATATTACATACAAATAAAAAAAAACTACTTCTTGAATTTTATAGCTGAGTTTTCGCACGCTTTGAAGATGTATTTGGAACAAACATCCATGTCCTTTTAAGATAATCATAAATCGATATTCTGTTGCAGCGTTAAGACTAGCTTTATTGCATATATTTTCGCTATGAGCACCAGTAGACTAATAGACCTCAAATATTCTAATCAGCGATTCATTTGATTAGTCGCATTATTACGGTTTCAGATAACCAAGCAGGCACCCGACAACATAGCTTAAAATTACCAGAAGTAAGACTAAACAAGTGTAAAACCATATGACTTCTTACAACACTGCCTACAGTATCCAGTATCCGCTATCCCAAATTAATAAATACGTGTTTGCATAATTAGGTAACAGTGGCATCAATGCTCAAAAAAAAAATAAATAAATAAATAAAATAAATAAATAAAAATATAAAAAAATAAAAAAATCACCAAACTTCCAGAGTATCGAACTTTCACATATTTATTAAACGCTCACATGTATTAACAAGACACCAGAACAGATTATACGTACTCAGAACAAAATTAAAGATAAAAACATTTACAGAAATATTTTTCAAATCTAATTCATTTATCCAGAAAAAAATAATGACAGCATGGGCGCCAGATGAAAATTTTCTAGGGGACTCATCTCCCTGGTTACTATATACCCTATTACATTTGATATTTTTTATTTGTATTAAGAAATTTAATACGTTTTCATTAGCTAGGGTAGCGACCCCTGCCCCTCCTTCAGGCACACATGAGTGACAGTATACTTTTATTTCTATAACAAAAAAAAATCCAGTTGATGCAATTTATGTAATGCTGTACTAAGTACGGTAAACTACGAAGCACTTTTCCTAAAAGTTTTTTTTTCTTTTCTTTCTTTCTTTCTTTTTTCTTTCTTTTTTTAAAGTATTTCAACATTGTGATTCTAATTCAAGTTTCACCACCACTCGTAGTTGGCTACATTATCATACGACTTTAGTTTATACATCCAGCAGCTTCTTGGTTTCGAATCGTTGCACTTTGGAGCGATCTGCTTGCCACGATAGCCAACTAAAGTTTTGTTTGTCACCGAACAAAGTTCAAATATTAACATGGTGCTTTCCCATACATTACCTTGCTTAATGTTGAATTTCCAGGGTATCTTCAACAGTAGCATGCCTACTGTATATATCACACCAGGAAACCACACACTAAACAAACAAACAAACAAACAAAAGAAAGAAACAAAACAAAACAAAGCACAACACATCCAAACCTACGCGCCATCAATCCTCGCTTCGAACATGTGCATTTTCTCTCTCCAATGCGCATGCCCGACACAAGCATCTGACAGGAAAACGGTCTCCTACCATTATTTTAGAAAAACGGTAAACCGTATATTTTTCATGGTAGGAGGCACTTATTTTCACGGTTATTGATTACAGTGCACGCATATAGTAAATTCATTTTTCTCCATTTCTTCGAATGCTACGAATGAGCTTTTATAGACATGGATATAGTAAATTCATTTTCCTCATTTTTTTTAAAGCTACGAATATAGTAAATTCATTTTCCTCCATTATCTCGAAACCTACACATGAGCTTTTATAGACATATATGTAGTAAATTCATTTTCCTCCATTTTCTTGAATGCTACGAATGAGCTTTTATAGGCAAGCATATAGTAAATTCATTTTCCTCCATTTTCTCGAACGCTACGCATGAGCTTTTATATCCAGTTCTGCTCAGCACTGTAAGTTCTATCTAGTAGTATGTATGCCATCTTTCGACATTTTGTTCTTCCATTGAAAGCTAATAATAATGTTGAATATAGCGTGGGTCGGATCTAGTTTTGGTTTTCCAACCTATGGTAAACTGTTTGAAAAAATTACAGGCAAAGTCCATTGATTGTGAATGAGAGTAATGCTAAAGCATGGAGAAATGTCATTGTTCACTTGGAAATTGAACAGCAAATATAAGAAATTTTAGAAGTAAATGTGAAATTACCATTATTTAAGGAAGATCCAAAAATTTTACTCCGACTAATTACATGCATGAAAGTCGGAACATGAACATATTTGAGACACAAAGAAGCATGAATATTAGTAACTTCCAATCAGTGGTAAAAGGAGAAATGTGTAAAAACCGTTAATTGAAGTATAGAATAGCGTTAACGTACAACAAATACCGAAACTGAAATTTAAAAAAATAATCAACTAATAGAACCATCGCCTGAGTGAGCAAAGTAGGCAATATTCATCTTATTATTATTATTAAGTATTCCGCCTTTCACCACGTCCTGGGACTAATGGGGATTTTTTTTTTCAATTTTAGATTTGAGTCTGGAAATGTTTCTTCCACTTTTGTCGATCTTCAGCTTTTTCTTTTAACTCCCAATATTTTCTCCTATCTTTCAAATCATCGATCACCTGTGTTCTTCTTCTTTTTATTCCTCGCTTCCCTTTCATCTTTCCTTCTATGGCGGTGTGAAGAAGGATGGTGGCTAAAAGTGTCCTCTTCTCTCCTATCCGGTTTAAAACATCTTCGTTTGTTGCTCTCTCTGTCCATCTTATGAATTGTTATTTGTAAATTGTTTTATAATGACGAAAAATACTAATCTTGGAAGATTTACGTGTTTGGTCAGCACAACAGTGCCAATTTCTCAATAACTTTGAGGAAGGGGGTTCAGACAGTATATATATATTTGACATTGAAACAAATATATACATATTTGTTTCAATGTCAAATATGTATATTATATTGATGCCAAGCAAATTTTGGCCCTTGGACTCCTAGGATCGACGCCAGTGGACAAGTATCAACAGAAATTGAAACAAAAGGCAGGCCTTCCTAACGTAGAAAAATATGTCTGTGAAACGAGCACCAATAGGGAGAATGATTTTAGAAGCATAATACCTAGGTAAAACAATCCAATCCAAACCAAAGGTAACCTAACCTAACATCAGCAAAACTAACAGGGTAATCAAAGTTTTATCATATAAAGTAAGCGAAATACGCAGTGGATTTATTATGGAGGCACACACTGGCAATATTTTAATAACACTTACAGAAACAAGTAAAACAGAATAATAGCAGAGATAAATATTTGTGGTTGCTCCCTACTGGATTTATTAGTATTGAGTTTAGTCTTAGCGCTCCTTTCATTATTATTTGAGTATATAATACTTTAATTAGACTTTTTTTCTTTTCTAGTTCAAGAGCAGTCACTTTGAGATAATAGCATAGAAAAGGATTAATGCCTAATGGTTGGCTAAAGATATTTACTTAGAAATATTAGACTGCAAGAAGAAAATAATTAATATTCGTTGAATATCATTTTCCATATTATAGCCTATTTCTTTAACCCATAAATATAGCTTTTAATTTTCGCGCAGAACAGAATGGAATTCTACACGTTAAAAGCTTCAAGGCAACCCTCTCCCTTTTAAACTTGAAACCCATTACGTGAAAGCTTTGTTTTGTTTGTACTCTTCTGCTATACACACTTTAGTTAAAAAAAAAAAAAAATGTTTAGTTAGATTCGTCACGATTTCGTCATTTGTCTCCTATTGAGTTCACTCAGATGTAAATAGCATATTTATCACATTAAAGCACAAAAATAATCATCAAAGTGATACAGTTAACTAGCTGAGAACCGCAATTGATTGTTTATATCGAAATGAGTTTACATTACCTTTTGCTGATTTCTACTTTTTGTTTACGTCATTGAATTTTCTATGTATCAATTGCTTGATGAGAAGAATTAGTGCTTGATGTTGTCGAGCACCTACGCCTATTTTTTCTTTTTTTCTTTTTCTTTTTTTTTTTTTTTTTTTTTAGAAAAAAGAAAGAAATCTTAGTCAAGTGATTTACATGGGAAATTAGTTTTCAACTTTCTTTGAAATGAACTAGAAATGTGATTGTACTTATTTCTTCTTCATGCCTAGTTAAATGACCCTTCCTTTTTTCAGAATGAATTTGCACTTGGACTATATATAAATTTAATAGTACCGAAATCAAATTGAATTATTAAATATTAAAAGCTTTTCCTTCGCACCCTTTCCTTATACATACATTTTCCATTTTAGTTTAATGTTCCACGATTAAGCACCGGCGAAAAAAAAGGAGACGGTGGCGATGATAATGAATGAAATGGTGGATGAGGAAAGTGGGAGGAAACGGAAGAACTGTAAGGAAACCCACGCATATGGCGTTTGTACACCACAAAGCTCACTGGGTGCGAGCTGGGATCGAACCATTGACCCAACGTGAACCAGTTGTGAACCCCTTACCACTGAGCTCCTTCACCTCCACATACATTTGTGGAAACACGAGCAGTGTCTTGTGTACACCACATGAAGAGTTTTGGTTTGTACACGTAATACGAGGGGAATTCAAAAAGTAAAGGCACATTTGAGAAAAGCTGTACTTATTCTAATAATAGAAAACTGAAACATACCTTATTTTTCTACGTAACCTCCCTGGACTACAATGCACTTTTCCCAACGTTTCACAAGTTTTTAGATTTCGTCAGAAAAAAAAAAGTTTTTTGGTTGCATCTGTAACCAATTTTGCACCGCATCAATGACTAGCTGATGGTTGACGTTTAAATTTCTTAACTTCCGGTGATGATGGCTGTTTCCAAACCATGCTTGCAGCATTATTTTCCGGTTCTGGATGAAGTACCCAAGTTCCTCAGTCGTTGAGGTCGATAGGCTGTCGGATCTTTGAATTTCACATAAGAAGTTCTTCCTTGTTTGAAACGCTCTATCCATACGTAGATATTTCTTCGCGATAAACAGCTGACACCATACTGTGCTTGCCTTCGACAAATAATATATTTCACACCTTCCGCATATAAAAAGCGAATCACTGCTCTCATTTCCTTCTTGGTACAGATCTCCAATGTAGCTGCCATGTTTAACGCTCTGCTACACTCCAACGACAAATGCAGGAATACGAGCTACACGTTGTCTCAAAGTGTTGACAACTACACTTACTCAGCGCTGGATACTAGCAGTGTTGCCAATCCATGGAAAGAGAAATTGCAAATGTGCCTTTACTTTTTGAATTCTTCTCGTATTTTATCAATTAATATTGAAACTGAAAATGATACTGGTTTTGTACCACTTCCGGTTTTACTTCAGAGATCAGAGAATACCTTCTTGGGACGCTTAATTGACTCCACAAAACCACTTCTCGCTATTTATTACTGTTTATAGTCTAATAGCGATCAACGTTAAACTAGGAACTGATTATTTCTGCCATTTCCGATTTGAATACAGGGCTAAGGGGAAGAGACAAAACTTATTCTTAGAACGCTAAATCGATTAAAAAAACGCTTTTCACTACCTCTTATCGTTTTTACTCTATGCACATCAATATTGAAACTGGAAATTATAGTGGAGTTCTATCCCTTAGTATTAGTAAAGAATTAAGGCTGGAGATGGAATGTTTTGTATTATTGGACTATATTTAATTGAATGCATGAAACATCTTCACGTTGTCTATTACCATTTTGGCTGTACACTAATCAACGTAAAACTCGGAAAGGGTTTATTTCTGCCACATACGATTTGGATATCACCTTTTCAATGAACTACATTCCTAACATTTGACCCTCCACATCCTGGCGAAAGTTTATGGAGAACCATCCATTATACAGACTAGAATATACAGACCGCAAACTCAAGCGACAGTAGCGCCTCTAACACGCGACCACCGAACTAACCAATCGATCTAACGTCACTTACGTGAAAATTTCGAAAGTAACCACAAACTAGATTTTCGTTCCTTTAGTTGCATTTGGGGAACATCTTTTTTTTCTGTTGACGTGCTTCGCGGAATTTGGATATTTTCAAACCGAGCTCTTTAAAAGAGAGAAAAATCTACTAATATAAAAGAAAGCTAGAATGGAACATCTAGTCCAGAGACAGTACAAGAAAAAGTGAACATTAGATTGTCTGATCTTTCTGCACTACATCTAACACTAACGAAAGCAAACGGAAGCAATCCGCCGATTACTATGACAACCCATGACTTCACATTCCAAAACCGATGGCAGCGCCATCCACACACGAAGACACTGATCCCGCCCACCGAGAGCGTTGATTGGTTCTTTCGCTGTGTAGACGATCGAAACTGATTTCACTAGCGCATATAGAAAGTTGCTCGTCTGTATGTATTGTAGTCTGTGATCCATTAGTTCTTGAGATTCTATGTCTTTCACAGATGGACAGATGGAGCGACATGCGAGGAGAGCAAACAATGCAACTTCGGCAAATGATAGTACCAATTCAACATATTGAGGTCAGGTGTTCAGGTAGTTTTATTTCTAGGAACCATGCAATTTACAGGATCAGAGTGTGAACCTTTTGCTATAATGTAATGAGGAAGCAGAATTCTTACATACGCAAGTACGACGTTGTGAGTAAGTATGAAAAGGCGTCGAGAAAAAGCGTCGCTATGATATTAAGTATTCTGCGTTGCTTTCTTAGGAAGTATATTATCTAATACAAGTTAAGGTTTTCTTGGCAACGTATTACTTGACTCGATATTACAGAAAGTTAAGAACATGTGGTTGATATTTAACTCGTTTCAGAAATGCAATCATTGAAACAGAACTATCTCAGTCATGTTGAGCATTGCTTATAAAAGGCAGGCAACATTGCAGACTGGCATCACACAATCTACACATATCACATTTAAGTGTTACTTCAATCACAACCTTTCTAAAGCCAAGGTTTAAATTCAACACACCAAATCCAATTTTGACGACTCCTGAAGTCGTAGTAGTATCAGGGGTATCCCCCACTTATAAAAATATCTATGGCGTCCCCCACTTCCTAAAAAAATTACAATGGGGAAAGATAGGCATGGGGGATAGCGTGACATCAAGCGTCCCCTTGCCTTTGTAGATCCACTTTTCTTCCGTTTTTCTTTTTTTGACAATTTGCGCTTCTCCGTTATTGAAGAAGTGAAAGAGCCTCTTTGTTACGTAAATGGTGTCTGTTACCAATATTCCTTGGCAGTTTGAGAATGACCGCCGGTTTATCTGCTTCTAGTTGTTTTACGAGTCGACACACATTACGGATAGTGTGCGGTAGTGGGTGGTGTTGAGGGAGTTGTGAAAATGGATTGTGTGTCTGTAGGTGTTTCTGCGGGTTGTTCTTGCCCTGAAACATCATTTGGGATAAAGGCAACATCGAGAATGGCATTTCTTTTGAAACGTTAGGTGGCTGTAGCGGTGGGTCACATATACCCTCCATTCCAAAAGAAACCGAACTTTTGAAAACAAATAGTACCACTAGTGCCATCTGTTGTGATATTTTACCGGTAGATGGCGTAGTCCCTCATTGACAACTGGTATAAATGTCATGACATTTGGATGCACGGTAACAAAGTTATTGCGTTTCAACTGTCAGTGTGTTGTGTACATCGGTCGGAAAATGAGTTTCAAACAACGAGCTGCAATTGAGTTTTGTGTTAAACTGGGTAAAACTTTTAGTGAAACGCACCAAATGCTACAAAATGCATATGGTGATGAGTGTCTATCCCGTACGCAAGTTTACGAGTGGTTCAGGCGATTCAAATCGGGTAGAGAGACGCTGGATGATGACGAAAGATCAGGCCGTCCCAGAACCGGATTATAGGAAGAAAACATCGAAAAAGTGCGTGAATTCATCAAACATAACAAAAAATCGTCGGTAAAAGTTATTGAAATGGAATTAGGCATTCCTCAAACAACCGCATACCGCATTTTGACCGAAGTTTTGGGCCTTAAGAAGGTTAATTCGCGGTTTGTACCACACAAACTCACCGAAGACCGAAAAGTTGATCGAATTGCGCATTGCAAAGACATCGTTAAAAGTGCTCAGCAGGATCGAAACTTCTTGAAATCGATTGTAACTGGTGACGAGACGTGGTGTTTTGAATATGAGCCCGAAACAAAGCGGCAAAGTGCTGAATGGAGAGCGCCGGATGAAGGAACACCCAAAAAAAGTCGCTTGGTGAAGTCAAAAGTTAAGGTGATGCTGATTTGTTTTTACGATTCAAAAGGAATTATCCACAAAGAATTTGTTCAGCCCGACCAGACAGTCACTGGAGAAATTTTACTTGGGCGTCATGAAGCGTTTGCTGGCAAGAATTCGTCGTATTCAGCCCGAATATCGCGAATTCGGCAGTTGGACTCTTTTGGACGATAATGCACCATCACATCGTTCGCGACTTGTAACTGAATTTTTGGTCAAAAATCACATTATTCGGTTGCATCATCCGCCCTATTCACCAGATCTCGCTCCGTGCGATTTCTATATGTTCCCGAAACTGCATTTGGCGATGAAAGGAAAGTGGCACGCATCGATTGATGCCATTGAGAAGGCGACGACCGCCGTCCTAAAGACCATTCCAATAAAGGACATGGAGAAGTCGTTTGACAACTTGTTGGAGCGTGCAAATATGTGTATCGATGCAGAAGGGGAATACATTGATTAATAAAAATGATTTGTTCCAAAATGTACATTGCTTTTTTGTTTTTTTAAAACGTTCGGTTTCTTTTGGAATGGAGGGTATACTTCATACAAACGTACCTAACTGCAGAATTAGCACCCGTTTGAATGCACTTCAACGTCAACGATGTTCTTTAGCATACAGCACTATCACTATTCGTATGAATTAAATTTCAAGGTCATTCACATCGTCTGGGACACACTACATTACGGGACTTTCACTAAGAAAAGAAGGGAAGGGACCAAGATTCGCTGCAACAATGTACAGATTGAGCACGAAACATTACATGAATGAAAAATATGGAGTGTTATTCCTTAACTTATATATTTTTTATTTTGTAATATTGGACATATCTAATTTTTAAAAAAATAATCCTGTAATATACACTTAAAATGCTTTGAAAATTTGTCATTTCCTAAAAGCAGGAGTCTACATTCTAAAGTTAACATTGTTTTCCGTGCTTGTTTGCTACGAGAAGTAAGAAAGGCATCATGCAAAAGTAACTTGTCATTTTATTTGCTTCTGCTTTTACTTTTGCTATTTACTGTATATGAAAATAGCGTGACAAAATGAGTTAGCACTTAAGTGAAAACTAAAATCAATAATTCATTAAGATTACGTGAGTTGGATAAATACAGATCCTCTTACAAATACACACATTTTTTAAAAATTATTTTCCTTTCTCTTTACCTTTAAATTAGCACTTTTCCGAAAAGAATCTGAAAGAGCACGAAACATACCAGCGACTGCCACCTACCCACCTCTCTCATGAATACCTAAAATGAGAGGCGCTAATTGCATTGAATTAAGTAAATTGCTTCACCACCCTGCAGAGCTGTACCAAAATGGAAGCAAATACTAACCAGTCTGCTTCTATGCTATTACTTGACTTTACAATTCAGTAGGATACGTTGATGATGAAGAAGGCTTGGTGGCAAATTCGTTTGAACAAAAATCTTTCTCCTACCACTTTCTCTTTCTTTTTTTTCTTGGTTTTTCTTTCTTTTCTTTTTAAGCACTTCACTTTTAGTTGAAGAGTTTTCAACTCTAAGAAGCGAAGTACTAGGTTCTTTAACGCTTCTGTTATTTTTTTCCCTCTGACGCTGTTTTTTCTTTCTTTGAGATTATTAATGAGAGACATGCTTTGCTTAAAGCTAATCTCAACTTTCACTTTTGTTTACAGTTAAGATTTAAAGGAAATAAACAAGAGAAATTAGTTTACTTTACAAATAAAGAGAGGTGCACATAGACGGAATTTATGGGCATAAATTTAAGATGAAAATTTCGATATTAAAATTACATATACAAGGTAACCAAAAATCTAAATTTACAGGTATAATAACAAATCATGTCAGTCTGCCCGTAACGCATAACGTAAAGCTTACAAGCTCAAACTAATAGGTGTCACTAGCTGCGCTATCATTACTGCCTGATGCCAATAGATGCCGCCTATATATATTAATTCCGCTCGACCCTAGCCATAGGAGCTAAATACACGATTCTGATTGGTTGAAGTTATCCGTTTCTCGCCACGTAGCATACATGTAGTATAAATCGAACACCAGTTGCTGTCGGTACTCGTGGCTGAGCGTGCTAGCGAATGGACGAGTCATGAGAGTCGCTTTTGGCGTGGGTTCAAACTCAGCCCAAGAATTTTTTTTTTTTTTTAAATTTTCATAGCCCTTTATCCAGTGCCTCATTTCCCATTAGGCCAACTAGGCCCGTGTCTGGAGCGCAAAATTTAAAGATTATATATATTATAGATTTTTTCGTGTAAAAAAGTTTTATAAAACTAAGAGCAAATATACTATTTCATGAACAATCCTTTTTTTACTATTCTACATAGCACACGAAATTTAAAAATAATTCAGAACATATTTTCATTTGTTATTTTTTGTTACGTAATTTTAGCTGTAGCATATAATGAGTGCTATTTACTTGTAATAAATTGTAAAGTTACTAATTAAGCATACTTTAGTTCCAAAAATTATATTTTTAAGTTAGGGATGAAGTGGTGGTGAAACATGTAGACTAATTATTGGGGGTGCCGACAGCAAAAGTGTATAGAGACGCCAAGCTCCTAGATACGGCACTACTTCTATCAGTAAAATAAGTTGAAAATAATACTGATTTGCCCTTGTTCGTAATATATAATGCGTGGTGCTTTTTCCACCATTTACCTAGAGATTTATGATAGCCCTTGTAAACAATGACATTATAAACTAACAGGGGAGTAAGAAGTGGGGCCCTCGCGAAGCGAGGGATTGTAGAAGGTAGTGGAGAATGTCACGTTATAATAAGTCTACTTCGCACACACAAATTTATTGATAAGAAGGTTATTTACTTATGCTACTAGACGTAGCTGAGCGAACGTCAGCGAGCGAAGGGGGTTAGAAGCGCTGGAGGACTCGTTTTATTCCACCTTTACCCCATGATAATACCACGTGACATTATGTCACGCTCGGATTGTGCAACTTCGATGTAACTCTAGCCTCACCACTTAATTCTTCTTCTACTGGATTATATTGGAGGGGGCGAGGACCCCACCAATAAATATTGGGGGACAAAAGCGTCCTACCCCCCCAAAGTCGGCGCCTATTGGGTATAGAAATAGTATAGTAGGCAAATAAAATACCAACTATATGAGTCCAATTAGGTAAAGAGAGTAACAAAGTTCATAGTTAATCAACATCAATGGTGTAGACACGGGTTTGACTCATTTTGAGTCCTCCTCCTTTAGTACAGTGATACCGAAATGGATTCTGTTTTCATGTAGTATGTTACATTTGTGAATACCTTATATAGACAATTTGTAACGAAAAACAAGCTTTATACGATATGTTTAAAGATAAAAACTCACTTTCCGTAAGCTCTATTCTTAACACTAAACAAGATTTCAGTGTTGTGCGCTGTATTCTTGTAGTCACACACTGTGTTCTTAATCTTTGAAAATTATTCTCCGTTACCATAGACATCAAAATTTACCATTTATGGGCACGAATAAAGTGTCAAAACAGAAGGAGGATGTTTGAATTTTATTGTTATTTTTATTATATAGCTACGGTTAAAATGCATTGTTAGCGTGTGCAATCTCACTGTGCATGGTCCTTGGTTCTATTCGAGATGGGAGCACTAAAATTTTCTGGTACTGACCCAACATCACAAAGCAATTGGAGAGCTGCCTGAATTAAGAAATAACAAATTCCGACCCAGAAAGCCAGAAATAATGACACCTGGGAAACGACGCGATGTCACTCATCAGCAGTTGATCGTGAACCATCTATCTGGTCATATTCTTTCATGGCTGTAGCGTCAGCAAATTTAATTTATCATTTCTTGGCAAATTTTATCAGTATATCAATCCTTTGTAACTAAAGAAAACTGGATAGAATTTTTTTTCATATCTATCTTACCTGCAATTCGCTTCACCTGTATATACTGAAATAAAATACTAAACTTCGAAGTCGAAAAGTATATAAATAATGGCTTAAATTATTTTGGTTCCTCAAAAAGTTAGGGATCCTAGGTCCCCCGGCTCCAGCATAGATCCGCTACTGATTGTGATGATTTATTTACAATTTAAACTGTATCATTTCAAAATTAATAGTGATAATACGGAACATAAATATGGTTTGCTGTTTATTAGGCCTATTAAGACAAGAGAAGTTACTTCAGTTAGATTTGAGTACAATTTTTTTATGTAACTGCAAGCTCGTAAATACAAAACCTTCTTTTTTTAAGGTGGATCACTAGGTGTTATCGGTGGTATGCTAAACGCTGCTTGAATAGAGCGGCGTTGCCAGGTAGTGTCGAGTATTTACTGATGCCAGATAATAAAGGAAGTAATCAGGGAATTCTGCTTGAATACTTACTTGAGAAATTACCTTTCGATCTTTACCGCAATTCCGCTTCTCGAACTGCAACGCTAGAATCCAGAAATTTTCTTATTGTGAATACCACAGTAAACGTATAAATTTGACGGAAATGCATTGTCGATCTGCGCAAGTTTCTTCTCAAAATCCATTTTCTTACATGTAAATTAATATTTAAATAAAATGTGAAACATAACACCAAAAACGGGCAAATAATTCGTAGTAAAGTCGTTACTTTAAAATACTTTACACATACAAATAAACATTTCATAAAACTAAGCATTTCTAAGATCTAACAGCAAGTGCCATCATGTGTGCTCATTGTAAAACGACTCAAATATTTTCTTTTATTTATTTATTTTTTTCTTTTATCTTTTCCCTTATCAGAAGACACAACCAAATGAATCAGTGTCTTATGTTGTAGCTGAAACATAACTCGATCTTAAAGTACAATATTTATAATATGTAATGTTTCATTGCATAGTAGTTAAGGGAAAGAGGTAAAATACGTACTGACTTCCGGATGGTGATCCACCTTAAAAAAAACTTAAATGGAAAGCAATATAGCTTTCTATTCAATACGATTTTAACCTAGAATTATAGTATACGGCGGGTCGAAGGCTTGGGAGTAATTGTTATAGCTATCAAAACAAGTTCACTTTCATACATTATTCTCGATTGTATTTTGTTTTCTTAAATATAGAAATCACGTCTATCTCCTAGGGCAAGTAATTCATTTCATATCCTCAGCATGTGGTATTTTATTTATTTATTTTTTATTTTTTTAGATAAGCGAACAGAATCATTAGATGATTACTTCAGCAATATTGCTATAAGCGAAATTATACCCACATGTCGTATTACTGAATGGACCATTATGTGAATCCATAGAGAGAGAGGGAGAGAGGGAGAGAAAGAAGAGAAAGTCAGGCAGAAAGTGTATCAAAATCGATTCCAAATAATGACAATATAGGGGACAATAATGATTCCAAATGTCCCCTATATTTGCCAGTATGTGTGTGTGTGGATATATGGAACGGAACTTCTGTTCTCTTAAGCATCCCTATAAATCTTATTGCATGGGTAGTGTATGCAGCTAGCTTTCTCTCTCTCTCTCTCTTCCTTTCTCGTGACTTTACTCTTGAACGTTTAGCTAACTTTTTAAAACTTTTTTCCAAGGGAAAGAACAAAACGCACAAAAAGAGTATAAATGGAAACAGAAGATGAAACAGGAAGAAGCAGATAAAAGATAGAACAAAAAAAGACTCCTAGCAACATCACGGTGAAATACATCGACTATACCTGTATCAAGGGAGTATTTAACCCTTGACTAACTAACTAACTCTATGGCCTATGGAACCCGGAGGTTCAGTGCCGCGTTCACAAAAGCTCTCCACTGACTTCTATCCTTAGCTAATTGGATCCAGTTTCTACTTTGTATTCCTATCTCTGCGAGATCCATCTTAATATTATCCTCCCATCTGCGCCTAGGTCTTCCTAATGGTCGTTTTCCTATGGGTCTACCAGTCAAGACTTTGAAAGCGTTTCTACTTTCTTCCATTCTAGCTACATGACCTGCCCACCTAAGCCTCCTAGACTTGACGACCCTAACAATGTTGGGTAAACCGTATAAACTATGTAGTTCCTCGTTATGAAGCTTCCGCCATTCCCCATTCTCGTTCCTCTTGGGTCCGAATATTCTTCTCAGGATCCTGTTCTCAAATACTTTCAGTCTATGTTCTTCCCTCAGAGTAAGCGACCATGTTTCGCAACCATACAGAACAACAGGCATGATTATCGTTTTATATATTTTAAGCTTCAAATTCCTCGACAGAATTCGCGACGACAAGAGATTTTGAACCGAATAGTAACACGAATTCCCTGCTTTTAGTCGACATTTAATTTCTTCGTGAATATGATTTTCGTCTGTTAATATTGATCCTAAATATTTGAAAGTATTCACTTTATCAAAAATATTATTTAATATTTTAACGCCTCCACAATTTGCCGTATTACGGTCCCGACGCACTTCCATGTATTTAGTTTTCTCTGCATTTACTTCTAAACCCATGTCCCTGCAAGCGTTTAATAATATCTCTGCATTTATTTCTACTGTTCTCCTATCATCCCCTATTAAATTTACATCATCAGCATATGCCATAACCTGGTGAATGCCGTTCAACTCTAGGCCCTGGTTGCTATCTTTGATTTTCCTTATGGCGTATTCCAGCACAAAGTTAAATAATAATGGCGACAACGCATCTCCTTGTTTCAGGCCATTTTCGACGTGGAAGCTCGTGGACAAAAATTTTCCTACCCGCACTTTACTTTGGGATTCACTTAAACATATCTTAATTAATCTAATTAGCTTTCTCGGTATTCCAAGCTCTGTAAGAACGTTGTATAATGTTTCTCTCCTAACCGAGTCGTAAGCCTTTCTAAAATCAATAAATAGTTGATGTACCGGGGTATTGTATTCCCACTTCTTTTCGAGTATTTGGCGAATGGTAAATATTTGGTCGATAGTTGATCGATTTCGTCTAAATCCGCACTGATAATCTCCAATAATTTCATCTGCGTATGGGGTCAATCTTGCTAACAGAATATTTGAAAGGATTTTATAGGATGTTGACAGAAGAGAAATGCCTCGATAATTATTACAGTCAGTTTTGTCGCCTTTCTTGTGAATTGGAACAATGATTGACTCTTTCCACTCTTGTGGCAATTCTTCCTTGTTCCAGATAAGGATAATGAGTTTGTGTATCTTGTTCCACAATTTTTCGCCTCCAGCTAAAATTAACTCAGCCGGAATTTCATCTACACCCGGAGATTTGTGTTTCTTTAATTTCTTTATAGCGGCTTCCACTTCTATTCGATTGGGTTCTGGAATATACGGTTCTGCGGTGTGTATCTCCTTTTCTCCACGCACATTAGTTTTTGGCTGCGTGTTCAGCAGATCGTCAAAGAAATCTTTCCATCTATTTAAGAGGCTATCCGTATCAGTGAGAACTGTTCCGTCAGATTTCTTTAATATATAAGCACGAGGTTGATAGCCTTTCTTAATTTCGTTGATCCCCTTATACATGTCCCGAATATTTTTATTTTTACTATTATCTTCAAGTTCCTTAATTTTAGCTTTCAAAAAATCCCGTTTCTTTGTTCTAAAAGTTTTGGAAGTTTCCCGCCTGATATCTGCGAAATTTTGTGTAGTTATTTCATTCGGATTTAGTAGCCACCGTAATTTTGCCTGTTTTCTCTTCTCTACTAGTTTAATGCATTCTTGGTCGAACCATGGTTTGTTCCTACGTATTTCCGCGTGTCCCAATTTTTCTATTGCTGAACTTTTAATGCTATCTCTAATTTCAATCCAAGTATCCTCAACACTAGTGCACTCCGAGTCTTCTAAAACCGAGAATTTATTCGAAACTTCAATCTGGTATTCCTCTCTTACCTGGCTATCTTCTAATTTCTTTAAATTAAATCTCTCCGTTTTCGGACATTGAGTATTACATTTATTCAACGATAATCTCTCCCGTATTATCGCTGCTACCAGGTAGTGATCAGTGTCACCATCAGCCCCTCTAAACGACTGGACGTCAATTATGCTAGATTGTCTTCTTCTATCTACTAAAACGTGATCAATTTGATTATGTGTTTTTCCGTCTGGTGATGTCCAAGTGTATTTATGAACGTCGCGATGTGGGAATTTTGTACTCTTCACGATTAGGTTTTTGGATGTTGCAAAGTTCACGAGTCTAACACCGTTGTCATTACTTTCCTTATGTAAACTTTCGTTCCCTATAATCGGTTTGAAAATATCCTCTCGTCCTACCTTCGCATTGAAATCCCCTAATAGAATCTTCATATGGTATCGCGGGAGTTGGTCAAATATCCGTTCCACTTCTTCGTAAAAATTGTCTTTTATATCGTCATCCTTATCTTCAGTTGGAGCATGTACATTTAAAACAATAATATCACACCACCGTCCCTTAAGAGTAATAAAAGAAAGTCTGTCAGTAACAAATTCAACCCGTTTAATTGCTGGTAATATTCGTTTGTGAACGAAAAACCCTGTTCCTAACTGGTGATTTTTATTTCCTTCCCCGTAAAAGAACGTAAAATTTCCGGAATTCTCAGATCCATTTCCTTCCCACCTAACTTCCTGAACTCCTACTAAGTCCATCTTGTATTTCTCTAACTCACTCGTTACAGATTTTAACGCGCCTGCCCTATAAAGACTTCTAATATTCCATGTTCCAAATCTCATGTCCATTTTCTTTTGCTGATGTCGTGCCAAGTTATCAGTCCTTGTCCGAGGCTTTTGTGAATGTTTCTGAACAAGTACCTTTTTTTACAGGATGAGGGTGTTAGCCTTACCCAAACCCCCACGCTGGAGGACCACTCCTAGTCGTCTGTCCGCGACTGCTTATTCAGTATATTCGCAGCTAACCTCTATATCTAGAGGCCTTCTCCTCGATCCGCAACCTGAGGACGCGCCATGCCGTGGTGACAGGAACCCACGTTACACGGATTTAACCCTTGTGAACTCTTATATGCACATTGGAAAAAATACATGGACAGCGGTATATTATGCTTAATATTATAAACTAGGTCAATTACTCGCTTTGTTGGGTTAAAATAAAATAAAGGTCAGTAACATTTTCGGTTAGTCGATCATTTTTTATTAATACTGAAGCGCTCCCTGATGTCGGTAATTTTCGATCCTATATATATATATATATATATATATATATATATATATATATATATATACCATTTACCTCCCTTAAAATGCACCCTCAAAGTGAAATAATAAATATAAAACATCCCTGGCCCGAACCTGATCCATGTTGAAAATTTAATCGAGATCGGTCAGGTGGTTCAAGAGTTATTAGGTCACAAACATAGCCATCATTTTTATTTATATAAATTGTATTATGTCTTTATGTTCCAGCAGAACTCGGATACGTCTGGAACAGTTTCAACCGAGCTTGGTACACATGACTTGCAATCTGGAGAAAGAATACTGTGGGGGTAAAATACCGGGTGTGGGAAGAGAGTTACATATTACAATAGCGTCTAACAGATTAGGCAATGATAGTTACCTACATAACAAGGGATATATTTTCGTTGAAATACGTATCCTATGTTGGCAGGGTGTTCAAACCTTTTGCAAAACCTATTCTTTCTGTGCGAATTACCAGCAGTTAAGACAGGGACCTTCGATGTTGCTGGTTGTTATTCATTCTACCCAATTCTTTATTTGCAAATATTTCGCTTAAATGTTACTCTTCCCGTGCGAAGAAATTGAATTTCAGTTAGTTCTAATATATAGGGCATATGTATGTTTACTATGTAAATCCACGTATGAAGTAAGTTTATTTTATGTTACATAACGGTTCCCTTTATCCCTGTTAGAAGTTTCATAATATCCGTTCAGCATATTGGACATCTAACAGTTTGACGTCACCAGTATGTTTTCTGATATATAATGCCAATTAAACCATAGCTGGCGACATCTACGCAAATGATAAAACCATAGTATTGACCATTAGCATTTGCCAATTTAACTTCTCCTTTGGTTGTTTAGGATGATGTAGATTTATCTCAGACACCGTCATTTTCATATACTTTTCGAACTGTCTAAGCTGACTGATAGGCAATCAAGCTAACTTTCTTAGTATCGACCTCGTTGTCATTGCAAAAGGAGAAAATGCCTGACTGGCCTGGTTCGGACAGTGGAATTTATAAAAGAGTAAATCCAGCGAGTCACTTACTGATACACTCATGAATATTTTTCCGAAATTATTAGGCATAGAACATTAACATATTGTATAAAATTCTCCGTGCAGAATGATAGTGAGGCTTGAATAATTTTCGTCCTATCAAGTTGATCCTCTAATTTTTCAGTCATAGATCTTTGAAACATTCTATAATTATTCTCTTTGGTTCATTTTGCTGCAAATAAGTAAAGGTTTTTGGAAACGCAACCCTTAAGTTCGAACAAGGACCTCGAATGCAAGGATGTTATAAAATACAGGATCTGCCTATACAACAAAATTTTGAAGCTATACGTCACACTTTCATCACCCCTATTCTGCCCATTCCGTCCAATAATATCACAATGTTTTGAGCTAATATTTATGGCGTAAACGAAAGTAGCCAATTAGACGATTGTGGAAACGAGTGTAACCAATCAGACGTGCCGATAGTCGGTTGTTTTTTTGGCTTCATTGAGTTAACAATGAAGATACATGTGGGCAGATTCTCTATTTTATAACATTCTTACTTGAATGACTTTTATCCAGCTACCAGATCTCTGACAGGCGGGCACAGAACCTTGAAATTTTGAAAACAAAAAAATTGTCTTTGCATTGTAGGCTCTAGATTAGACGGGATTTTGCGAAATGTAAGCCCTGAAAAATGAAATTATGGTTTTCATTATTTTTTTTTCATTGTGTTTCTCAAACAATTAAGCACATAACTATGAAATTACGTGTATATATGTGGGTGTTATTCGCTTCCATATATTTAATACAGTATTAAAGACGGAGAAAAATGAAACGCAGGAAGAGGAAAAGATAAAAACAATATATCTTATTGTCCGTGGTAACAGGGAGCCATATGTTAATTTGTAATACAGTGGATTCTCAAGTTTGTTCCGTAACTTAAATCCGTTCAGTAACTCTGTTCGCGAATCAAAATGTTCGTAAACGAAAATTAGTTTTCTCATTGAAATAAATGTAAATACTATTTAATACGGTCCACCAACAGAAACATGGTACTCATTTTTTTACAGTGCTTCTGTGATGAAGAATATAGAATGACAATAAAATCATCCATAATTAATCACAATCAATAGCGTATTTAGAGGAGGCTATCGGGCTCAAGCCCCCAAAAATAAATTTGTTATATGCACAACATCATTAACGTTTGTCGGTACCCAAAAGAAAAAATATAAGTGCTTATTAATGTGTTGTGCATAGCCTTCCCGAAACAAAATCCTAAATACGCCACTGACCACAATGAAACAGTGATCCTATATTTACTACAATATCGTTTAAAACCTAAATTTTCTCCGACCCATTGCAGGAGTATCATTTCAGATTTTGCCAGGGGAAGGGTGAGATTGCCCATCGTCCCAATAGTTTCAGATTTATCTTGAATGTGTGTTACTCAAAATAAGTGGGAGAGCTCCTTCGTGGGTAAGCGGTTAGCATACACGCCTCTGCTGTGGGAGACCCGGGTTCGATTCCCGGCGGGAGCTCAGGTGGTTCGGATTCCACGTTAATCAGTAGGTCCACGTCTTATATAGCCTCGCTGCTAAAAGGGACGGCAAACTATAATCAACTCAACTCAACTCAAAATAAGTGGGGACAATTATCCTCATATCCTTCCCAAATGACGCTTTAACCTTCAACAATCTTCCTTGATCTTCTTCAGGGAACATTTGTTGTTATTTTTAGCCATCAGGGATCACCATTACTAATCACAATTCTATGTACTTTCTATCTTAAACACAAAAGTGAAGTATCTTAGTGGACATAGCGTTACTTTCGTCTCCAAAACCTATACATTGCTATTTTTAATGGAAAGCAATAATGTTTGTAGTAAGTTATTTGCATTTAGTGAATGATATTAACAACTAAAGAAAAATATCTCTTGTAAGTACAGTTTGTTTCTTTGAATTAAAATGCAATACTTGGTTATTGTGGTAGAGGTTTAAGTGGGACAAATATTGTTTGTTTGTAATAATTTGAGATTTCGCCCTTAATCATGGTGCGCGAACTTGGCCCACCGACTACAAGCACAAAAGATAAAAATATTGCCATTCGTTAGTGCATCGTTTGTGCTCTTTTGTGCACGAAACCCCACTGTTTGTGCTTTATAAGTTATAGAGATATAAGCAAAAAACTGGTAGGGGGCCAAGTCCACGCTGGCCCTCCGACTTCAAGCACAAACGATGAAATTAGTGCCGTTCATTAGTGCATCGTTTGTGCTCGTTTGTGTACATAACCCCATCGTTTGTATTTCAATAGTTTCTGAGTTATAAGCCAAAAACTCAAAACAGAGTTGGAAACTGGATACAAATTTTTGCTAGTTATTTTGAAATAAAATGTTTGTATTTGTCCTACATTTGAAGCATAAACGACGGGATTAGTCTCATTGGTTAGTGCATCGATTGTGGCCATTTGTGCACGAAACTCCACCGTTTGTGCTTTATTAGTTTCGGAGATATGCGCGAAAAACTGGTAGAGACTAGAGTGAACTTGGCCTCCCAACTTCAAGTATAAACGATGAAAATAATGTCATTCGTTAGTGCATCGTTTGTAATCCTTTGTGCACGCAACCCCATCGTTTGTGCTTCAATAGTTCCTGAGTTGCAAGCCAAAAACTGAAAACAGAGTTGAAAACTCTTTTGAAATATAGTACTTACATTTCCTCCAAATGTGAAGCACAAAAGATGGAATCAGTGTCATTAGTTAGTGCATCGTTTGTGCTCCTTTATGCACCAAACCCCATCGTTTGCTCTTCAATAGTTCCTGACTTATAGGCCAAATCCGAAAATAGAGTAGGAAACTGAATACACATATTTGGTATTTCTTTTTTTAAAAAATGCTTACATTTCTCCACATCTGAAGCACAAACGATGGGATTGTTGCCATTGGTTAGTGCATCGTTTGTGCTCATTTGTGCACGAAACCTAATCATTTGTGCTGTATTAATTTCGGAGATATGAGCAAAAATCTAGTAGGAGCCAGCTTGAACTTATTCCCCCGACTTAAGTATAAGCAATAAAAATAGTGTAATTCGTTTGTGCACGTTTCTACACGAAACCCCATCATTTGTGCATTATTAATTCCGGAGATATAAGCGTAAACTGGTATAAGTCAAATCCACGCTGACCCCCGACTTCAAGCACAAACAATGAAAGTAGTGCCACTCGTTAGTGTATATTTGTGCTCGTTTGTGCTTCCATAGTTCCTGAGATATAAGGAAACAGAGTTGGAAAGTGGATAAAAATTATTATTTTTTTATATTCATCTTAAATATGTAGAAAAGAAGGCAATGATAACATTTTTGCTACAAGAATTTTTTTGTGAAAAAGCTTACTGTATGATACATGCAATAATATGCCCCCACTTATGGGTTTATCAACTCTGATTGGCTAAGAGACGTAACATGACCTGATCACGTTTTATGACGTCGTAGAGGTCGATGCCCTCTAGATTTTGGCAGTGATACCATTGCCTATCTCCTAAATTTTGATAGGGGCACATAAGACCACCCTTAAATTCTTGAAATTGCCTTGTTTAAAAATTTGGTTTAGTAGTACAGGGCGGTGGTATGTATTGACGTAAGTTTAAGGGGTCCATTCCATTCTCTTTTATTTGCTAAAAATTAAGATTTCGTAGAATTTTGACTTACTTTATCCCCTTTGGTGAGTCTTTGTTACCTTATATGAAAGTGTAGGGATCCATTCCCTTTCGTAAGACATGGGTATGTTGATGGTCCTCTCTTAAATTTTGGAGAGGTACATAGGACCACCACTTGAATTTAGTAGTTACTAAAAAGTAAAATTTTGCAAATGTTGACCCAAACCCAAATATATATTACTGCAAATTTGGGTCATCCATCTTGTTCCCTTTTGTAGGTATAACATTGGCAAGAATTCAAACTTTGGAGAATTTTGACCTATTATATCATCTTTGATGCTTATATAGATGGATACATTGTAGGGATAGCCAGAACCGGTTCCTGAAATATCCAGATTTCGTATATTAATGGATCCGGATACGTGATTCATGGTTCCAGATCCGGGTATCCGATTCTTGGTTCTAAATCCGAGTACCTGGTTCTCAGTTCCAGGTCCGGTTACCTACTCAACCACTCGTTCCGTATTCGGCTATCCGATACTTTGTTCCGTATCTGAGTACTAAATACTAAGTTCTAGAACCGGGTACAAGAATCTAGAACCTAGAATGGGGTACTCGATTCTAGGTTCTAGAACCGTGTACCCCATTCTAGATTCTAGATTCTTGTACCCATTTTTCGGATTCGGATATGTACTGCATTGTCATATCAACTGTGATGATGGTATCAAGTATGATTATGGCATATCAAGTATGATTATGGTATTAAACAACGAAAGTCGGTATACAGAGTGTACAAAATTGCTTGTTAATATTCAGATTCAGTTTCATGCTTAACTGAATATCGGATACATTTCTTTTCTGTTGAGTAGCTTGATCTACAAATTCCAAAAAGAAAAACATGTGTTTGGCGAAACACAGAGCATGATTGAGAGATTTATATTCTACATTCCTGTGCCAACTGCCACTATTTATAGATATATTTTTAAATTACACCACAAATCAAAATGATTATTGTTGATAGAAAGCTAGTAAATTTGTAGTCCTCTGACAAAATGTGGCAATGTGCTGTAGTATCCCATCCACATAAGAAAGAAAAAACAAAAAGGATGTTTTGATATTCAAATGAAGGTCATTCATCTGGAAAGCGGAGTATTACCTAAAGAAGAAACAGGAAGATCACGATAAACAATTTCCTTCAAAAATGTTTTGTTGTTCCGACTTGTTGCAATTGGTTGTAAATAAATACAAGTACCTGGTTTGGCTTCTTAGCAAACAAAATCAAAAAGCAGCAAACAATAAAATTCACTGGACTCTGTTGACAGCAACTTGAAAACTTGATCTGGAGACCCAATTTTCAGCTCTGCAACCGGGTACCCGATTCTCGGTTGTGCATTCGGGTACCCAATTCTCAGTGCTGGATTCAGGTATCCGATTCTGGATTCCGGATCCGGGTACCTGATTCTCGGTTTCAGATCAGAGTACTCGGTTCTCGGTTCCTGATACGGGTACCCGATTCTCACTGGGTCCAGAACCTGGTAACCTGAATCCGAAATTTTCTGGCCATTCTCGTATAGGGGTCAATTGTCTTTTATAAGGCAATGATGCTCCCTTTCAAATTTTAGAAGGGCTATATTAGCGCACTCCTTAAATTTAAGACTTGTCAAAAAATGAAATTTGACAACTGTTTTCTAGGATTCGGATATATAACTGTAAATTTGGATGGTCCTGCTTACTCCCTTCTGTGGGTAAAAAATGTATTAGTGTATTAGTGTTGACACGTGGTCGGTTATTGGAATAATTTATCTTTTTTGGTGAGGCTTTATAACGTATGGTTATTTAGTTGAGTACATATTTCAATTCTCTTTCGGAACATTTGTACATGGATGCAATCTTCTTAAATTTTGGGAGTGGTATATTGAATCACCTCCTAAGTTTAGGAATTGTCAAAAACAAAATTTGGTAAATATTCTCTAGGACTCAAACATGTATTTTTAACCCCCATTACCCCTTCCCTAGGATGCGCCCTTGAATATAAGTAATATTACAACCCAGGTCAGGGTAAGTACTAACTACTGTATGTTCAAAAAGTCATTTCGAGTTTTTTAGCCGTTTCCTCGTGATGCGATCCTGTTATCCTCAAAGTATAGAAAATGCTTCCCTTTCCCACTTAAAATGGAAATTCTCAAAAACGCTGGACACGGGTCCCTTTATTTTTAATATGAAATTTATATAAAAAGTTTCACCTTCCGAACTTGACAGGATCGTGAGATACTGTTTATCGCATAGATTTTGACCCTCCACTTCCTATTTCCCTCATAGAATATGCATTTTAATCAAAGTGACATGCTTAAAAACCCAGTTCGACGTATGTGATAACTACATCCAAAATTCATTCAAAACAGTTAAGCCATTTTCCCGTAATGCTAGCACAAACAAGATTCTTTTCATATTTACGTATATATTAAATTACAGTTGAAAACTATTTCAATGAATTTGATCGAGTGCATACACAATTCGTTACGCATGATTCTCAAACCTTCTTCGTTGTCAATAGTATTGTATTCTGTTGACAAATACGTTGCAATCCAAGTTTTGAAATATATTTCTGCAGGTACACTTTTTCGGGTTTTCGAAAAAAGAAAAACACTGGGGAATTTTGAGCTGGGGAAAATACCACCATGATAAGAGGAAACAATATGAGACATTCAAATTTACAGTAGTATAGATTTGGGTCTTAGAGATCATTTAAAAAATTTCAGTTTTGGTGAATTCATAAATTTAAGTGGTGGTCCTATGTATTCCTCCAAAATTTAAAAGCGTGCGTCAATGTACCCATGTCTTATGAAACGGAATGGAACCTATATTCACATATACATTTTATCATATAAAGTAATTAAGACTCATCAAAGGTGATAAAATAGCTCAAAATTCTCCGAAATATGAACTTCGGCATTTTACCTATAAAATGGAACGATATGTCTCCCCAAACTTACTGAAGTACATAGGCCGCTCCTTAAATACTAAGCCAAACTTTTAAACAGAGAAATTTCAAGTACTTCAGGGTGGTCCTATGTATCCATCCAAAACTTAGAGATGGGCCACGGTATTTCTGCCAAAATTTCGGGGGTATCGACTCGAATGACGTCTTACAATATGGTCAGGTCATTTTAAGTCTCTGACACAATCAGAGGCATAAAGTCATAACGGGAGGAGTACTAACTATGGGCGTGTTTGATACGCAAGCATTTTTCAGAATTTTTTTTTTGTAGAGAAAAGTTAACATTACTGAATTCTCTAGATAATTCCGTTGATCAATAAAGCATTTTATTCAAAAGGAAATAATAATTTGTATTTAGTTTCCAACTCTGTTTTCAGTTGTAGGTTTATAACTCAGAAGCACAAACGATGGAGTTGCGTGCACAAATGATGCACTAACGAAAGGCACTACTTCCATCGTTTTGCTTAAAGTCGAGGGGCCAGCCTGAACTTGGCACTCGAACAACTTTTTCGCTTATATCTCCGGAATTAATAAAGCACAAACGATTGGGTTTCGTGCATAAACGAGCACAAACGATGCACTAAAAATTGACACTAATCTCATCGTTTATGCTTCACATGTAAAAGAAATGTAAGCATTTTATTTCAAAAGAAATACCAAATTTCAACTCTGTTTTCAGTTTTTGGCTTATAACTCAGGAGCTATTAAAGCACAAATGATTAAGTTTCGTGCACAAAAGAGTACAAACGATACACTAACGAATGACACTACTTCCACCATTTGTGCTTGAAGTCGCTGGGCCAGCGTGAACTTGGCCCCTCTACCAATTTTTCGCTTATATCTCCTGAAATAATAAAGTACAAACGATGGGGTTTCGTGCACAAAGGGGCACAAACGATGCACTAACGAATGACACTATTTTCATAGTTTATACTTGAAGTTGGGGGCCAAGTTCACGCTGTCCTCTATTAGTTTTTCACTCATATCTCCTAAACTAATAAAGCACAAACGATGCACAAACCAATGGCACTAATCCCATCCTTTGTGCTTCACAAGTAGGAGAAATCCAAGCATTTTATTTTAAAAGAAAAAGCAAAAATTTCTATCCAGTTTCCAACTCTGATTTCAGTTTTCTGGTTTATATCTCATTAACTATCGAAGCACAAACGATAATGTTTCGTGCACAAACGTGCAAAAACGATGCACTAGTTTCATCATTTGAGCTTAAAGTCTGGGGGCCAATGTGAACTTGGACCCCTACCAATTTTTCGCTTATATCTCCGGAACTAATAAAGCACAAACAATGGAGTATCGTTCACAAACGAGCAGAAACAATGCACTAAACAACGAGACTAATCCCATCGTTTCTGCTCCAAGTCGTTGGGCCACGTTCACATACCTCTTTAATAATCTTTGCGCACTCTTACTTTATCCAGAGAGATTGAATTAATACAATTCCCACTTCCACCGGTAGCAATTGCCACTGATCTATTTAACAAGCACGTTTGGCCCAAAGTTACACCAGAATTCTGACTACAACGTTAACAAGGAAGTGATATATTTACTTATTTTCACTGAGTTTTCATTTAATAAAGTATTTTAAAAATCTATATAAATGTATTTTGTCAAATATAAAGCTACTTCTTTATTGATGTTTTCAATAAATTTTAAACTGGATTTAATGGTGGTAAGGGTAACAGGAATATTTTTTCCGGAGAAATCCCAAGCAAAAGCGTGATGAGGAGAAAGCTTGTTTTGATTTATTGTTAGATTGGGTAGTGAAATAGGAGGAGTGATCAGAAAGTAAGGTTACAAAGCCTATAGGAAACGTGTATATATTATTTAATACAACCAACAGCCAACAGATAGTACATACATTAGGTTATTTTTCGACAGTCTCCATATTGGTTAAGGCACTTGTCGCATCGTGGGATGAGTTTGAAGATTCCCTCCTGGTAAAAACCCTGTCCTTGCGTGTTCAGCAGAAAATCGTGCACAATTCCTAACGCTTGCGAACGACATTCCCAATTCTGCCATCAGATGCCGTAACGTGAGCCTCATGTTATCCTCAATCCTGTTCAAGTCTGTTGACGCCGTGCTGGGTCGGACACTGCGCTCTTCGTCGGTGTCGTTTTCTCTACCAGCTGCAACCTTTCGACATCATTTTGGGACATGCTGACAAGACATTACACTCTCCGTAAACCTCTACCAGCTGCCAGTGACTTTCAACTGTGGTTACATGTTTTCGCCCACAGAAATCGAATAACTGAATGGGCTTCTTCGCGAGACGTGTTTTCCAAACGAGTTGCTGTATTTACCAAGGATGTTATAAAATAGAGGATCTGCCCATACGTATCTTCATCATATGAAGTCAATGAAGCCGAAAAACAATCGAGCATCGTCTGAGCCGGCACATCTGATTGGCTACTCTCGTTTCCGCCATGATTGTTGGCTCGAAACATTACGATCTTAGTGGCGCGGAGTGGGCAGAGTAGGTGTGGCGAAGTTGTGACGTATGGCTTCATGATTTTGTTGTATGGGCAGATCCTCTATTTTATAACATCCTTGGTATTTACCTACAACTAGCGCCGTAGGTGGCGGATGGCTGAAACTATGCATAGTTGCCAACTCCATATTAAAAATACCATATTCCTCCATAACAAGCAAACTCCAGAAATATCATCTCCTAATCTTAATTTCTGGTCCTCCCTCGTAAAAGTAACTGAATTGCAAAGAGAATGGCATTTTGAGGGTGTAAGATGAGACGTTAATAGCCAACATTACCTAGGAAAGATTTGTAACAAACAATATTACATTTTAAAGAAAAGTGATATCTAATTCATATAAGCCAATTTTGTTTCTAATTGTGAGATTACGGTAGATTTTCATACCAGTGAATTCAATGCTAATTACGGAAGTAACAGATCTATAACTTCCGGTAGCAATAGAGGGATAAGGTCAGAGATAAAATGTGTTCTTGCGGTACTGAATCGATTTGAAAAAACTGCTTCTCCATATCTATTACCATCGTTTTTTAATATGGCGATCAGTGGCGTATTTACGATATTGTTTCAGAGGGGGCTTTGCTAACTTTCGGGGGGGGGGCTTTGCCTGAAAATGTGAAAAATCAGTAAGATATTTCATATACTTTACTATAGTAAGTAAGATTTCGGGGGGGGCTTAAGCCCGGAAGCCCCCCCTAAATACGCCACTGATGGCGATCAATGTTAAAACCGGAAATAGTATATTTCCACTAGTCCCGGTAAAAGCAGATGAATAAAATGTCGAGATGAAAATTGTTCTTGAGACTCTGAATCCATATGAAAAGATATTTTTCGCTTTTTTTTTTTTTTTTTTTTTTTTTTTTTTTTTTTTTTTTTACCCCTCTTGCTCTATAGAAGTAAGTATTCAAAAAGGGAGTTGCAGTAGCTGTCTACCATTTTCAGTTTTAGTAGAAGATAAGGCTGGATGCGGAATCTATTCCTGGAACGTTAGAGGTTGAATGTTGAGACGTTCCTACTATTGTTTCCGCTGTATGATTATCAACGCTGAAACACGGTAATGATTGGTTTCCATCAGTTTAAGACTTGAACGGAAGGTTAAGAAAAGAAATGGAATCTATTCTGGAATGTTGTAGTTGAACCAATAAAGTTCTGAATTCTGTAAAGAATTTAATGCTATCACGAGTACAAAGCCATATATCCAACAGTTCAAATGTATTTCCAACTCTAACTTTATTGTTGAAGGATGATTCCCAATAAAGGTTTACTCTGTACTAAAATAAACGGAGCTCAAAATGGTCAATTGCAACAAAATTGTTAAAAAATAATAATAAACTTTTCTCAAATTTATCAATTCGCAACAAAGTTGTTGACAGCCAATTCCTAACGATGTTATTTTTTAAATAAGTTATAGTTATTGGTTAATTGGTAACAAAATTATTGAACAATACAAACTGTACGTAAATTTATCAATTCGTTATGAATCACACCCAAATTTGTCACTTCGTAACTACGGTATTCATAAAATAAATTATATTTGTATTGGTCAATTTATAATTACGTTATTGATAAAAGTAACTATACCCAAGTTGTTAAACTCACAATGATGTTATTAAGAAAATAAACTATGCTTGTATTGATTAATTTATAACAAAGTCATTGATAAAATAAACTGTATTTAAATGTGGTAATTCATAACCAAGTTATTGATAAAATGAACTACTCAAATATGTCAGTTCTCAATGAAGTTATTGATAAACTAAATTCATGATCAATTCGTAAAGAATTTATTGAGAAATCAAATCGTACTCAAAATTTGTCTACTCGTATTGAAGACATCGAAACAAGAATTTTTGGAATGATCTAAAAAATTGATCAAAATAATGCGGTTTGGGCCAAGAATTTTAGGAATGCCCAAACAAATTCATCAAAAGATTGCCATCTTGGCCAGTAAATAGTTCTTGGATCAGGGGACACAAAATTTTTGAACGGCTCCTAAATCGTTTTCGTTTTTTTTTATTATTATTATTTACGGAATAAGCACATCACACTGAATAAGTGATAGTTTCAATTTGTTATACTATATTTAGTTTTCCAGATACAAGGCACACAAGAAAATTTTTGATTATAAAATATTGGAATTTTTGAATCAGGGGTCACAAAATTGAATTTGAATTTTTGAAAATTTTTGGCCCCTAAATTGACTTTTCGTATTTTTTTACGGAATAATCACATCATACTGAGTTAAATGATAATTTGAGTTTGGCTAGACTATATGTTGTTCTCCAGATATAAGGCATACAAGAAAATTTTTGCCTGAAATATATTGGATCTCTTGATCCAAAAATAACCTTTACTCAAATTGATCAATTCGTAATGAAGCCATTGATATAATAAAATGCACTTGTCTTGTTCAATTTGTAAAGACGTTATTGAAAAAAGAACCTGCAGTGAAATTGGTCATTCCGCAACGAAGTGATTTATAGAACAGCACATAATGGAGACCTATGTAGTACTTATCTGATAAATGCATTATTATAACAAATGCATTGTTTAACACTTAATACATTATTGTACGATAATTTGCGTTAGAACTGTTGATAAGTTCTCAATGCATTGGCTAATATAAACGTTCATGTTGAGAGAAATGGTCGCATGCACGTACTCAGAAAGGAAACTATAATGGATAATTCCATTCATAAACGAGTCAATATGTCTTGTCCTTGTTTCCTCGTACTCTTCACCTCTCTCATTGGCTATCAGGTTACATAATTTAATTTTATTGACTTCCTGTGTCACGGCAGTTACCGTTCCATGAAAGGAAGATGATAATGATGATCTCAGCTAATTTAGCAACTCTTTTAGAATACACAAACACACACGTGTGTACCAACGTTCGTCAAATGTTATCGGTGTACCTGCCATCAATACGATCCATCCTCTTCTATTTTTATCTTCATTCTTACATGCTTCCGTAATCGTTATACCCAGCTATCCATTTCATGACAAATTTTCACTTGAGCGCAAGTAATTGAATTGAGTTTTAAAGGGAAACTAAAGAATAATGCAAATAATGTTGCCAAGAGATGGTTGCTCGAATTTTATTTTCATTCCATAGAATTTTGCGAAGAAATAATGGTCCAGATATATTATTTCTGTACACCAGAAAAGAATATTTACCTAAAGCGTTTACACGTCAAGGTATTAATATTTTAAATGTATTAGCTATGCATATGCCTATAATTTATTCTGCAATTCTTGTTAGATTTTAAAATCAACACTTCTTTGTTACATTCAGTAGTGTATTACGTTCTAAAAGCTACTCGGTGTTCTGTGTTCCGTTTGTTTTTACATAATTTCTTTTATTTTTCATATTCTTTCAACCGTGATAAAATGAACTATCAGGAAACCTGACTATTAGAAATCTAATCAGAATGTATTATCATCCTTGGCATCTAATTACCATATGTATCTCCTAATATCTATAGATACGTTCCATGCAATAAGCTAAATATAACCTAACGTTCTAATGTATACTTATTTTCAGAGTAAGTGGATTGAGGTCCTTTAAAAAAAATGTTATGATCTTCAATCTTCAGAAAGATTTTGTCATCCCTATTCACTAAGATCCTACAAAATTCGCAAACACTTATGCATCATTGACTATAGAAAAGATCTGATCTAAAAATCGCTGATTTTTAATTTATAAAAAAAAATGAGCGGAATTTTCAAACATTTGAAAACATCTTTAACTTCTACGTCAGTGATGGAACGGGTCACTTAAATTACTTCTTGTCTGATTCATTAGGATCTGGATCTCGCTTTCCAGAGTCGGTCTGACCCGGGCTAGGATAGACTCAGTGATCTCGGAATAGGCGATATAGTGTCAAGTCGGTAGTATTATTGCATAACGTTATTGAACTTAAACTACCTGCATACTGTTCTGTGATCCGATCCCCAACCATTCCTCCATATATACCCTAACTCAATTTATCCGGAAGTAGCACTTAACATTGTCTTTCCCGATCCATTCAAATATTAGGCCTATATATGTACTTATGTAATTTTGTTATTGAAAATTATATAATAGATATCGACGTTAAACACTTTGTTCATTTCCGTAACCGGTACTGCAAAAAGTTTAGTTGTATAAATAAATATGCCATTAAGAAATTTGTCGAGTAAATCTTTGTGAAATCTAAAAGTGTTTATCATATTATAACCCCATCCAGTGGTCGAAATGAGACGGTATGCGGTGGTATGCCATACTGCCTCTGGTTTTTCAGAAATGAGGACATACCATCTTTGGTTTTTCAATGATCAAGACAATATTTAATTAGCCCGTATGTTGAGTCAAAATCATAATAAAACATACTGCCTATGCTTTTCTTCCACTTCGAACACTGCTCCAATCTTAATAAAGGTACAGCGTCTTCAATATTCCAAACAATTTTCTGATTATTCACCTATTCATCTTGTGAGTTTGAACATACATTGTACAAAAAAAGGATTTAACAAAACACTGTATTGGGCTGAGCGGTGTCTCTCATATTCTTTACGGCAAGTTTTACAACGTAGCATCATTAAATTTTGACGATCCTTCATAAGGAAAAGTAGCATTTATTTTCTGTGATTCACACGCGTTTATATTCTGATAGTTTTTGTAATTATTTTTCAGTGCAGTGCTTTGGCACACAGACACACATACACAAATAATAGACACAAAATATAGATTTAGTGCGAAAAGAGATAGAAAACCATGTTTATTTATACATTATCGTAGGCGCTGACTTGAAGAAAATATGGGGGGGGGGGGGGCAAACGAATAAATATATAATCATATTAAGCTGTTTTCTATCAACTGCTTGATGAAGGCCCCCTTCTTTTCCCCATATCTCGGTCCACTATTCCGTTGCGAAATTCATGACCTAAGTCAAATTCGCTTAAAGGCATTAAAACAAATTCAAGTTCAAAATTTGAGAACTTCACTGCAACTTTGTGCAACACATTGATCTTGACTTTTCATATCAGTGCTGCCAGAGTGTTTGTTGAAGCTTCAGCGCTCTATTAAAAACATCGTTTTGAAAACGGCATTTTCTATCGAATAAGAAGGCTCTTCCTAATATTGAATTAAAGGCATGACGAAGTTTACGATAGAAATTATTGCTTCTCTTTGATAATTCTTCCTCGACTGGATAATATGGGGGGGGGGGGTTCGAGGATCCCACATTCAAATATTGGGGAAGCCAAAAGTGTCCTGCCCCCCACCAAAAGAAGTCGGCGCCTATGTACATTATTCATACAAAACCCAATTTGTTGGGCTTGTTCTGTGAATTAAGCATCATTGCTGGTATAAAGAAATTAAAACATATGGGCCAAGGTCCTATTTGATAACCATTGGAAATGGCTTTTCTAATAGGTCTATTGGTTCTTCCGGAACAGTTAACGACTATTCTGTTTGCTTGTTTTTTCAGCGAACATATCCTTTAAGAAAAGCTGTTATCTTTGATGATCCGTGTGTTTGTGTGTAATATTTACACCACTTTGTGACTATCTTTCAAAAGCCCGACACATTGCTGCGCTCGATTTTTCGCAGAGAATGGTTTCCTTCTCTCAAAAAAATTACTCAAACACTCGCTTCTATTCTTAGTTAACAGTTTAGTCAGTGATGAAGCGAAGTTGGTCGTCCGCTTTTTATAGTATTTGCATAATTCTTCACAATATTCAACTAGCTCAGTGAATGAAAACAGTAAGATTACATACCACAGATTTGTATCGAATTTTGCCCATATTACGATACGATTGAATAACTCATACACAACTATTGGTTGAAGTAAAGAAACAATTACTGACAAATGTTCATACAATTCAGTCCTTCTCGAGTAACTAACACACGACATGACGTATTTGGCGCATGCGCAACAGTTACAGCGAACATGGCAGCAAGCAGTGTGTCTGTGTGTGTGGAGCAGGGGTGTGTAATCGAATTTCTTGTGAAGGAGAAAGTTAAACCAGCTGAGATTGTGCAACCATGTTTCATCACACGTGATAATGGATTACAACAATTCGGCAACCTTCGGCTCTAAACCGATTCAGAAGCTGTTCACAGATCGTCATGTGTGTCCACTTCTAATCAAATGTCAGCTGGAGAGGAACCCACTTTGCACAGATTTTGCGGAAGCGTAAGTTTTCGTGAATGATTGCCTCAACACTCCCGAAACTGATATTCACCTCTGTAGCAATATTTCGCACTGTCACTTGCCGGTTTTCAAGAATCATTTGCTCAACACGTGCGATATTCACTGGTGTGACTGCAGTCGGGCAAATGTGTCCATGCGCTTCATTTGTCACTAGCTACCGTCCTTCGCGAAACTGTTCACACCATTCGTACACTCTTGTCCGTGACATCGTTTGTTCACCATGCTGTGCTTGCAATCTTTTGAAAATCTCAGCTGGTTTAACTTTCTCCTTCACAAGAAATTTGATTACATACCGCTGCTCCACAGCCATAGACACACTGCTTGCCGAAATGTTCGCTGTAACTGCTGCGCATGCGCCAAATACGGGGTTCTAGTTATTCCAGAAGGAATATATTACATCACCCGCAAGTTTCATCATGATCCGGCTACTCATCGATTATTTAGGTACAAAAATTCCGGTCAATCTTGAACAACCCTTGTATATATTTGTCTATCTAGAAGCTATAAAAGTTTGTTCCATTTACGCTCTTATTTATATATTAAAACAAGAAGCGATAGATTAAATCACTTCCGCGGTTTACATATTGCATTTCCATGGTTTAGAATTTAGTCTCAAAATTTGAAACAAAATCCACCTTTTCAATCATTACAAACTACAATCTAGCCACAAGTATATTTTAGTAAAAATTAGTAGATTTAGTAATTACAATTATCGCGACTTTATAATTTAGGAATTATACAGAGAACTGTAATTTTTAAGTCAATGGGAGAACTCAGGAGCGCTGAAACATGCACCATATGTTTGACACAATTATCGGCATTCTTTCAATGCTCCATTGAGCCTCTCTGCATTCTTAAGAACATGTGAGAACCCAGAGGGGAATGAGTTGAGTTGATTTTGAGTTTAATGTCCCTTTCAGCAGCGAGTCTATATGAGGCGTGGACCTACTGATTAACATGGAATCCGAACCACATGAGCTCACGCCGGGAATCGAACCCGGGTCTCCCACGACAAAGGCGTGTACGCCCAGAGGAAAATCGTTGGAATAGTGTTATAATCCTCAACTTTTCATAGCATACACCTCACATTCAAAACTTCCTCATATGGATTGTAATGACTATCATGCGTATCGTCAAACCTTGTCCAAATTCAATATCAGGGAAACAGTCTCAATTGACGTCAGTCTTAATTCTAATATCAATACAAAACAAGTGAGTATAGTTTCAAATACAGGAATCCAATATTGAAACCAGACGTAGTAAACATACTTCCAGTTTTGAGAGGAGAATAAGAGCAGAAATGAATCTATTACTGGGACGCTGAGTTTATTAGAAAATAACAATTTCTCACTATGCCTTACTGTTTATGATCTATGAGAATTCACCATAGAAACCGGAAGTAGATAAATCTATACTTTCCGGTTTCAATATATATATAGTAGAGAGAGCTGGCGCTAAATTCATATAAGAAAAGAATTTCTTGTTATTTCTCCGTGAACTAATATAATAAACTCCGTTTTACCATGTGAAATTGTGATACAATAAACTTGGAAAATATGAGGATCTAATATTGGATTAAATTCAACTAGAAGTGGTTCATGTTCAACTTCCTGTTTCAATATAGGGGTAAGGGTGGAGATGGAAATCTATTTTCTGAAACGCTGAATCCACATCAAGAAACGTTTCTCGTTACGTCTTAACGTTTTTGGTGTATGGGGAATTCAGCATTTAAATTGGAACTGGTTAAGAATACAAGAATCTTCCATTCTGGTTTCAAGTTTCCTGTTTCAAGCTCTGATGCTCTGATAGGTGGTCATGGCCATTGTATAAAACTTTCCATATATTCGCTTTGCATATTTCAGAAATCTAAAAAATACGAGGGTTGGGGATTCACTCATCGCTACCCAAGTAATATTTCGATGATCGAAGACTGTATCAAAATGCGTTAATTATAACTCAAAAAGTATGCATAATGGATATTTTATTGGTAGCAATCATGAAAGAAAACCCAATAAATTGTGTGACATACACATGTTTTAATGACATGTCACAGAAACTATTCTCATTATGATAAACCCTCAAAATACCTACGTCATAGTAACCGAGTATTTTTTTAACGATATGCAAATGTGAGCGGAAAATGCAGACAGCGAAAGGAAGCTTGACATCAATACTTTATCTCTGGTCAATGGATTGCTCTGTGTGTTGTACTGGATGAGCACGGGGAAAACAGTTGTGAGTCAGGTGTCGTGGTATAAAGTGGGAGTGACCAGCATGTACAACATTGTACTGACAGAGCGATTGTACAACAAAGTGGCCGTTCTCAGGGGAAGAAATGACAATGAGTGTCATCAAGAAATGGTAGAGATGTTAGGGAATAATGCTTTGCCATATAGAAGATTTGGCGGGGTCGCCAAACAACCAACGACATGGAACGGGCAGGCCGGCCTGATAGAGTGTTTGCATCGATATCTCACGTGCCGTATTGGAACATATATTGGAGAACGAGAAACGAAGGACACTGCTTGAATTAGAGATAGGGACTGGAATTGAAAGGGACACTATTCATAAAATTTATCACTTTGTTCCTTATGTCACCACAGCCACAACAGTGTATTACGAACAGTTCCTGCAGTGATATCCTACAACGTGCCATTAGGAAGAAGCGTCCAGGTCTGCTGCATAATACAATCATACTGCATGAGAATACAAAGCCACATAAGGCAGTCTGTGTACGGGACCCACTGCGCCGACGCGGATGGGAAGAGTTGGAGCACCAAGCGTATTCACCGAATTTGTCACACTGTGATTTTGACCTCATCCCCAAAGTAAAGAAACCATTGCATGGTAGACGATATGAAACCCTCCTGGACATTGAAAATGCTATATTCCAACAGGCAAACCTCTTCAGGCATGGTACAGAGTATGATGTTATAGATGGCATTCGAAGTCTTCCACATCGATGGCAGCGTGACAATGCGGGAGATTATTTTGAGGATTTATCATAATCAGGCAAGGTTTTGTAATATCAATATCAGTGTGTTGTGGACAGTACGGGAGATTATTTTGAGGGTTTGTCTTAATGAGACGTGATTTTGTAACACGTGTATTAATACATATGTATGTATGTCACAAGGTTGCTTGATTTTTCTGTCATGATTTCTACCAACAAAATATCAATTAGCCACACTGTTTCAGTTGTATATGACACATTTTTAATACACCCTTCGATTATCGAAACACTACTGGATTGCCATGTCTTACTCCCTACCCGTGGTAATTAATACAGATGACGTCAGCATGGCAAAAATAATCCTTAATGAATGAAGTTACTTCATTCTGTCCTAATGTTCTTGAATATTCTTTTATTAGAGTTTAACACCCTACGTTTATTCACCGATGGTAAGGCGGCGATAAGGATCAGATGAATAATATTGAAATGAAGAAAATGGGAGAACCCAAGAAAACACACACACAGAAGGTATTTTTCAATTAGCGTGGCGTGGACTGGGATTGAACCAGGAACCCTACAAATAGAAGTGAACGCTGTACAACTGAATTACTGCAACCACTGTATTTATTATCCTTCTTTTGTAAAAGCTTTTGATTGAATTTAATTCTAAAACATTAGTAGAATATGACGGGTAAAATGTCCAAAGATGAGAAATATTAAGCTACAGACCTCATCGAGCCGAACAAAAATTGCTTTCAGGTAAAGCCCCATGAATAGTATTCAAAGAAACTAGCTTGTTTAAAACCTAGAAATCGGTTCTGTACAAAAAATACACAACGAATTAAGGTTAAACATATTATATTGAAATATACCACTGGTTAGACACATACTACTTGATAATGTGTTAACGTATCTTAATTAGTTTGTGTAATGGGAGATGAAATAGATGTTAGATCCTGTGTTCCACTCACACCACTCTCTCCTCGCCATCTAACTTTCAAGGTTGAAAACGGCAAACCTTGTTTTCGTCGCCCATCAACGTCGGTGACGTATAAGCTACTACAAATAGATATATTCTTGTTTCTAAATTTCAAGAAGAAATAAACCGTACTTTTGGAAATCAACATTACAAAACTTACACGCTGTTTAAAAAAAAAAAAAAAAAAAAACTTTAGGTTAGAAATGAAATGGTGCAGTAAACATGTCTTTGTTTTTATTTCAAGATTATTTACGTGACTTCTCAAAATATTACTGGTTCAATAAAATAGGTTTGTTGTAAACTTTTTTTTTGTCTGGTTTGTCTGCGATAAGTGGTTGACATTGTTGTAAAACTAAAGTTTTATGTTCAAGTGTTGCGTGAAATGTGTTTATATTTTGGAAAAGAAAAATGAAATCAATTGAGCACTTTACAAGTTTGCAGTTCGTATGAAAGAATGAATTACGAGCGAAGCCAGGGGATCGGATATTAAAGTTTTTCTAGTTATTCTTTAGTTCAGAGAAGGGTGCAAAACTGAGAATTTCTAACAGCATATTCAGTAATTTTATGATTCAAATTCGTCATTTCAAAAAATATATATAGGCTACAGCAGTGGTTCTCAAACTTCCCGATAACGCGAACCCCCTGTTCGTTCAGAAAGTTATCTACGGACTCCCTTGCAATGCTATCTGAAATTCCACATGGTTTTAGAAAAAATATACACTAATTAGAATTACCACTGACAAGAAAAAGGTAAAAAAAAAAAGAAGTAATGCAAGAAGTAATTTATTCTAAAGATACGTGATTGTTTCCTAGCAAACGAAATTTCAATTGAAAATACAGTAAATTTTAAGATTGAAAATCATTTTTTTTTTTAAAGAAATCCACTTGATAAATAATGTTGTCAAATGTAGGATCACTAATGTAAGGAATGAAATTCTTTGTTTTTCCGTAATTGCTTTGAAACTGGAACAACTTTTGTCACCATCAATCTTAGGCCCGACTCCACATTAAGACGATTTCGCTTTAAGGTTTTAATACTGCAAAGAAAAAAAAAAAATTCTGCTCACATAAGTAAGTGGTAGAGAAAGGCATAAAATGCTGCAACGCCTTTTCAGACAACTCTTTATATTTACAGCGCACACGCAACCCAAACTACGAAGTTAATTTTCTTTGAAAACTTTTTTTCATGAAGTCACAGTATAGATCCAATAGCTGTTCTTGATCTGTGTTACCTTGTATGTCATGAATTTCTACATTAGTGAAAGAATTTTCAATCCAACCATTACCAACTTGTGGGATAGGGAAATATCGCACACCCGGTGGAAGACTGTTACAAGTCAAAAAAAAAAAAAAAAGGAAAAAAGAAAAAGAAAAGAAAAGAAAAAGAAAAACACATTTGTGTGAACATGATTTTTAAAGTTTGTTATTCAAAATCGCTCCTTGGAACACTGGTATTTCTGCCTTCTAGAGGTTCATTGTTTCAGTTACGTTTTTCCTAAAGTACCATCAACTAAACCTTGCTTTTCTCTCTCTATCCTTTTTTAAGCGATAGTAACTCAAAATTGCAATTTTTTGAGTTGTAACACTTCCACTTGATGTGCGATATTCTCGAAAACTTGCAGCTAATGCTCTCAAGTGTCTCGCAAGTGTTTTGTGCATTTGAGCAGAGAGTTTTTCACCTGAAGAATCAATAAAATCCTTGAACACTAGAAATTATTAATTGTGATTGTTTTGTAATCGTAAAATTTCTAATTGCTTTCTAATTTCTATCTCTAATTTTCCTTTCAGTTTTTTTCTAATTGTTTTATTTTAGCAATTAAAAAAATACTTGTTGCGTATCAGCTGTGAGTTCCATTTTTTTACAACACATTTCAATTTTTAGGGATTCGCGGACCCCACTTTGAGAACTACTGGGCTACAGTGTTATTTAAAAAGAATGAACTGATTGAATGTAGCTTTGCATTTGGAATTCATATTTAATATGGAAACAACGACCTTTCGACCGACACACGACAATCTCATACTTAATTAGCAAGACTGGTTTTAATCCTTATTTGAAGTCAGTTGAGGAGATTCTCTATGCGTATCTCTAGGCTTACTGATATCTGATTTTTTAAAAAAAGATCTCATTTTTATTCTTCTGATCTTTATTTTATTTATTTTACTTTATTTTCTAAATTTGTCTGAATATATTATATGTTTACTTGCAATATGTGTGTATGCGATATGTATATATGTGATCATGAGTGTAATTTTTGTTTGTTGTATTATTTACTAAAGTGCCTAAAATTAATATTTTATACATAATGGATTGTGTACCATAGTTTTTGTATCTATATCTGTAGATTTGTGTCATTTGAAAAAAAATGAAATGAAATCTTTTAGTTTTACGCCCCCACGATTATGCCGGTTAGGCTAACGGAGAAGATGATGATGAGATATGAGTGAAATGAAGAAAGTGGGAGGAAACGGGAGAACCCCGAGAAAACCCACGAGCATGGTGTTTGTCCACCAAAGTCCACACGGCTCGAGCTGGGATCGAACCAGGGACACCAAGCACCGGAGGTGAACGCTCTATCACTGAGCCACCGCGCCCCCTGTGTCATTTGAAGTATTATTCCATCAATAGTTCTTATTGCAAAATTAATCGTCATCATTGTATGGTCAAGTGGAAGACAAGGCATGGTCTTAATTTCGACATGTAAAATAAGACTAAATAAATAATTAAATTTTAATTAGAAAGCTTACTTGAAACTTCCAACCAAGCCCCCAGTATTGTACTCATATTCAAGTTTTGTTTTCTTTACTACAATGTTAATTGTAGCTACTATATGCACCATGGGTATCAAGGTGGTGATACTAGAATCCCTCCGAAATGCATAGAAGCATATAATGTCACACTGACTTGATCGCTGTTGTTATGCATCTACTGTCTTTAAAGTGTTGAATGATGGGAGAGAGAGCCAAGTATTGTTGAATTGCCTTTGGGAAGCATGCTGCAAAATTAACAACTAACCCGATGTTTGAAAACTCGAGAACCACACCATCTTTTGTTGAAGTGTCGCTATTTCGAAATGGTTAAGTGACTTATTCCGTGCAAATGCTTCAGGGCTACGAAATAAGGCCTAAGAAGACTATACACTAAGGTAAGTAAAAAGAAAAGTTATTTGTATTTTCCAATAACCATTTGCCTAAAAAGATAAAAGTCGTTGGCAAGACTGGTTTCAATCTCTATTCTAAGTTGTGTAGCAGTGACTTTGGCGTGGGACTTAACAGATCAGTCGTGAACTTGTCGCGTCAGTTATAAGTGCCATCTAAATTGCAGGTACATGCAATGACTTTTTCTGCATATACAAGCATGTAGCCAAAGCTGCCTTATAGCTATGTGATTAGCATCAGGTGCGTGAGACCCGGGTTCGATTCCCAGCGGAAGCTCATGTGCTTCGGATCACACGTTAAGCTGTAGCATACATTTAATATAACTCAAATCCAAATCCTACGGGAGCTGTGGTGCAACCTCAGTAACGGCCATTACCAATCGAAACAAGTGTAAAAGGTGCTGTAGTAAATTCGCGCCCAATAATTGCAAAAGAGTGTGAGTAGTTCAAGAGTGAGTATCTAAGAGAACCACCGGTTATTAAGGTCATAACTAGTGAGAACGAGAAACGTGTTCAAAGAATAGTTAATGAAAATAGGAGAACCACAGGGGACGTAATCATGGCAGGTTGGTAACTTAGCATGGAAATATACACCACATCATCGCATATACAATGCAACACAAGAATGATTATCGGATTTCGGACGGGAGTTTTCGAACAATATATCGAGAAACTCGAGCCAGACTATGATAAATATTTAAAGAAAATTGATGATTATGTGAAAAATTTGTTCTTGTATTGTGATTTTCTTTGAATGTCATAAATACATTTTTTTTTTCGCGAGTGCAAATAAATTTTTGACTGGACCCCGCGGTGAAACAGTTTAAAAGACCGGTCCGTACAGGTTGGTTTCAGTGATGCTAACCTGAAACACTTGAAAATATCATCTCGAGGGGCAAATTGTCCCATTTTATCTTAGAATTTCCCATGTTATACTCACAAATATTATATGTAAGATGAAAAATGAAACTTTTGTGGATTAGAAACGTTTTATGAGACCTTTATGAATTATCTTCTATCGATCTCCTATATTTATAAACTAGTCTATGAATAAATGCTTCCTTAATTGAAAACAAATCTATTTGGTTGGCAGAAGTGCAATGCTTTATAACACGACTTCGTGCCATCAGCTTCTACTGGCCGTAGTGATACTGGAAAAAACTTCGTTCTCCACATATTTTGTTAGGAACGTCTTAGAAGTTGGAAAATTGTTTGTTTCTCACTGGCATTCTGCTTTCTTCTTTCATTCATTTGTTTATTTTTTAATTTTTTCTTTCATTTCTTAAGTACCTGAGCACAAATTGTGTTTCTTGTACCCGAGCTTAGTCTTTAACCATTTGATTCCTTTCACTTCAGAAACAGCGTCCGCACCAGCATCCACTATCCCAACAGCAAAGGAATGATTTCATGTGTATTGATGATTCATTAGGTCTTCTTTCCGCACATGGAGAATTTCGTTAACGTGGATTTTATATACAAATGTCCACATATAAAAAAAAAATCTCATATATAGGGTGTTTCAAAGCAACACCGACAAGGTTTGGTAGGTGATTCCAGACACTAAGATAAAACAAAAAGTATAAACCGACTTGGGTGCACAAATGCTTCCTTTCGGAGTTATAGGCTGCCGAAAACATGAAAAAAAAATCAACTTTAAAGGCCCATAACGTTAACACTATGTGACCTAAGTGAAGTTGGGTCTAGACTTCATTTAGTAACTAGCATGAGCACTATCCAAATGCGCATGTTTCAAAATCCTGCGGTATTTCCGCAACAATTTTTATAGAGGTAATTGGTGAGTACTTCAAATTATATGCTTGTAGCCAAACTTCCTCTATAAAAATTGTTGCATGAGTACCGCAGGATTCTGAAACATGGATTTTTGGATGGAGCACATATTAGTTCCTAAATGAAGTCTTGACCCGACTATGGTAAGTTGCATAGTTTTGGAGCTATGGACCTTTAAAGTTCTTTTTTTTTTCATGTTTTCGGTAACCTATAACTCCGAAAGGAAGCATTTGTACACCTAGGTTGGTCTATACTTTTTGACTTATCCTGGTATCACCTCCCAAATGTTGTCACTGTTGTTTTGAAATACCCTGTATGTTGCCCTTTATCTATTTTCGAAATATTAACGTCAATAAATCCCATGGAATGGGATTTTCACACATGTTGGTGTCACTGTCTTAGTGGTTGACGAGGGAAGCAAAATTACCAGCTACTTTCTGTTTAGTATTGGGAATAGATTACGGCAGTGGTACTCAACCTAATTCCTACCACAATCCCCATTTTATCACATCCTCTTGCCAGTGACCCCCTTAAAATGTTTGGTTTGTAATAAGCTTGTATAGGATTTTTAATATACCTATTGCGGAGATCTCACGATATCAATCTATTTCTATAATAGTAGAATCCATTTCTTGTATATAGTGGATACAGTAACTTCCCTAAAAGCGAATGGACTAAAACCAAATTTGGTCAGTTCATTCATATTACAAATATCCGATCCGTCATACTGTTTCAAAGTGGAGGCCGTTTGAAAATTTTAAAACTTCGTAACTCCTGTCATATGACCCAAACCTCCTTTTGGGTCATATGATAAAAAAGTAAAAATGATTTCTATTTAAAAAAAGAAAAAACTTGGACAGTCGTTAGAAAGGTTATTGAGTATTTTAAATGACTTGATAATGTTCGTTACGAAGATTGGACCGGACATTGTAGCTAGTGAAATCACTATACTCAGATATTTCATTAGGTTTCAATTTTAATTGTATTTCAATATGCAAGTTTTGTTGCATTTGTATATTCTGGTATTTCAATATGTACTTCTCATTAGTTTCATATCGTGTTTCATTTAAATTGATTTTTAAACAACTCTGCACCTGTTGAAAATGTTTAGTAGATCTACTTTTTTATTGTTCTTAACAGTATGTATAAAAATAAATATATGCCTATCAGAACAAAATTCAAAATAATATTTAAAAATATTTTCCTGTATTAGATTCTAATTATATTTACCTCTTCCGCTTATCTTCGCGACCTCCAGCTCAGAAATTCTGGATTACAGTTTTCTAATTGATGTTTCACAACGACTCCCATAGAGGTAGAGTGTATCAAAGTGGCTTCTGAGAAGAAATTGTGTCAAAAAAAATGATGGATTCAAAATGGTGACATTCCTTACGATTTGAAGATACTTAATTAAAATGCAATGTTCTAATTTCGCCAGCCTGGGCAGATGGCGTGGTCTTGTGATTCAGCTCCCTTGCTGACGAGATAGTGTTATAACAAAATACTTTGGTTTGTGTAATATTTACCTGTACCTTGGGCAGAAAGTACTCATACATGTGCACTATACTTAGTAGAATGTTCATTTCATATTATCAAAAGAAGAATGTTTTTAATATATGTAAGTGATTATTATGGGATAGTTGTTGCTATGGACATGTTTTATGGTTACCTAGTCAGTGAGTTTGTGTACTTAACAGTTTTAAGAAAAGGATATTATAAGTTATATCAAATAATAAACCAGTTTAGCACCGTTTATAGACGTTGTCATTTTTATTTAAAAGGTGAGATTAATGGTATTTAAATATCGAAGCTAATATTTTCATGCCAAAGAAATACTACCACTTCGGATTTTTATCTCAGCAAACGAACCAGGTTTACGACTATCTTTTTGATAAGTCGTTGTAGTGTGGTGAGGAACGACCTATATGATGTAGGAGTTGATGCTGAATGATGGACTGGGCATCCTTATATTACATGTGATCCAAGTCGTAGTCATATTTTGAAGCTCACATTAAGAGTAGGTCTCGTCTTTCATAGCCTTGGTGTTGTATAAGTATCAAGAACAAAAAAAAACACATAAGAGATCACTGCGAAATTAAAATACCGCTAATTTTACAGTAATTATGCGATATCTTCAAATAGATAAAAGGTAAACGAAATGTGGAACAAGAGCTCGCTAAACAATATTTTATCTTGCAGAGGTACTGTTATCACGAGTCACCTAGTAGCTTTTCGTTTGTAGCCATTTAGGAACGCGAAAATAAATGCCGGTTTTCTAAATGGCTGGAAATCGAAAGCAGATAAGTGAATCGTGATAACGATATTTCATGTAAAATAATATTGTCTAGGGAGCTCATGTTCCACTTTTTGCTTATCTTTTATCTATTTGAAGATATCACATAATTACTGTAAAATTAGTGGTATTTTAATTTCGTTGTGATGCGACCTCTTAAAGTATCAAATTTGTTCATTTTCAATTACACTGACAAAGGAACTGCGAAAACACCAACGAAAAGACTCAGGAAACATAAATATTGAATATGATTAATTAGAATAAAAATGGTACATTATAGAAACATTATTTAGCTGTCCAATCTGACTATTTTATTGATAAGGCACATTTTTTTTTCAGTTACTTCTGGTACCTGATACGTACTACATAAATTAAGTTCAATCAGTGCTCAATGGTACACAGTCATGGTGGGTCCACCCAGTGGCGTATTTACGATTTTGTTTCGGGGGGCTTTGATAACTTTCGGGGGGCCTTTGCCTGAAAATGTGAAAATTCTGCAAGATATTTCATATAATTTACTATAGTAAGTAAGATTTCGGGGGGGGGCTTAAGCCCGGAAGCCCCTCCTAAATACGCCACTGGGTCCACCATTTTCGGACTCCCCATAAACTTTGTAACTCGACAAACATTGTGTACACTTTCTTAATAAAACTGTACTTGTTTAGCAGAGAAATAGGGCCTACTTAATATAGACTAAAGATTTGACCTTAGTAACCATCTGTACTGCTTCCTTACTAATAAAAACAATCTTTGTTTCATAATTTTTCGTGAGGATATTGAGTATTAATTAGAGATGGCCACTAACTTCCGGTTTTTGGAGATCCGGTTTTCGGAACCAGATCCAGAACTTGTTCCACAATCGGATCCGGTTTCCGATAGGAACCGGTTTCAAACCTGGATCCGAAAACCCGCTTCCAGAACCGGAACTTAGGAAGCGGTTCCAGACCTGGATCCGAAAGCCCCCCAAGACCCATAAAGGAGGCACAAAGTTCACCTTCAAAACACTGCAAAGAGGAACACACGCTTGTGCTCTAACTATGCAGACCCGCTTATTTCCCCCCCCCCAAAAAAAAAAATTGGTCCACCAGTGGGTGTTTGGGCAAATCAGTTTGCCAGTTTGCCTGTTTAGTCAATGAGTTTGCCAGTTACCCAGTTTGTTGAGCCAAATGAGACAAGCGGCCGCCGCCTGGGCCCCTGCCTGTCGCTTCCATCATTTCATCTAACACACTGTTCACACCCTGCCAGCAGCTCGGGTTTAGCGTAGAGATAGCCACGAAGTTCCGGTTCCGATGGAACCGGTTCCAGATCTTAGATCCGAAAAACCGATTCCAGACCTGGATCCGAAAAGCGGTTCCGGAACCGGATCTTCTAGAACCGGATCTGTTCAGAGTTGAAAACCGGTTCCAGCAGGAACCGGTTCTGGTCATCCCTAGTATTAATACTGAAAAATTACTTATTGATTTTTTCGGCTGTAGAATATCACCCGTTCGATATCACGTAAACATAGTGTCTTGTACTGTTGGACATCCCAAACCTAGGACCCTTCCCAACAAAAATTTCTGGGTGTGCTCCTGACTCAGAGATAATAACAGGAAAATGTATATAATTTTTTTTAAAGGTAAGATATCAATATTTTCCCCAGTAAACTGTTTAAAAAAAGCTTTAAAAAGAGACAAATTTAAAAGTGGATGTACAGACAGACTGCTGCCCTCTGGCAACACATCTATGTACCCTCTTCCTGTGAAATACCGACTGACTGCGATAGTAGTCTTTTTGATTTTATATGAAAGCAATCAAAAAAGTTTTATTACACCCAAAATGTCACTTTAGAAATCTTTTTTATTTTTTCTTTCTGTCTTTCTTTTGTAGGAAACTATAAAAATTTATATCCAAGTAGATAACATTTCATTATTCACTTCAGTTGTTCAATTCCAAATTATGCAGTTATCAAAATGATCAAAAAGAAACCTCACTTCCTGAATTTTTATTTCAAATATGAGGGGAAAAGTTTCACGTCAAACTAAAGAAGTTGGAAGGGAAGATTGCGTACTGTGCAGTACCTTATGTTAGTTATCTGATTAAGCATTTAATCAGAGATGGGATGAAAAGAAAATAGCTTATTGAGTTGTCATTTCCAAATCCTCCATTTTCATTAGTAAAAAAAAAAAAAAAAAAAAAAAAAAGAAAATTTTCTTCATTTACTTACTATTTCCCTGGTTCATATCATTCCAAAATTATTACTGCTGGTTTCAGTATTTTTATCTTAAACAATTTTCCGTTTTTTAACAGTCTTTTTTTTACAATGCACAAGAGCTGTCAGGCACTCTGTGAAGTGCTCATAAATTTATAATGATACCATCTTGGGTAAACTTTCAGACAATACTTAAATTTTCTTCTCCATTGAAAAGAAAAAGGAATCAGATAGATATTCATAAGAAGAGAGGAGACAAAACATTTTATTTCCATCATTTTAAGTGATAAAGAATTCTATTCAATTTTTAAAAGTCTTCTGAACGTTTTGACGTACGTATATCTATATCTTACTTTGTTGGCAAGGACGTCTGACTGAAAGTGATTGCTTAGCTCAGTAACGCGCTACACCCGTCTTTTGTCAGCTCAATTTATTAACTTTGTTTTCAATATTGCCAGATAGAATACAAAAATTATATGGGCGAGCTTTGCTGACAATTTCTTTGTTTTTCATGTTCTATTTCTTCCTTCTGGAGATAATTTTTTTTCTTGTTTCCTTTTTAGTATGTATGTATGTATGTATGTATGTATGTATGTATGTATGTATGTGTGTGTGTGTGTGTGTGTGTGTGTGTGTGTGTGTGTGTGTGTGTGTGTGTGTGTGTGTGTGTGTGTGTGTGTGTGTGTGTGTGTATGTGTGCAGATGCTTTTTGTCAGATCGAGTGTAGAAAATCTGTATTCATGCTCGTGATCCGTTTTTACGAGTGAAAGTACACACAAATTCTATATGTACAGTAGGCTATTTATTTCACGTAAATTACTTATGCTGATTTTGAAATTTTCTTAATTAGAATAACTAACTAACTCTAACCTATGGAATCCGGAGGCTCAATGCCGCGTTCACAAAAGCTCTCCATTGGCTTCTGTTCTTAGCCAACCGGACCCAGTTTATACTTTGTATTCCTATTTCTGCGAGATCCATCGTAATATTGTCCTCCCATCTGCGTCTAGGTTTTCCTAATGGTCGTTTTTCAATTGGGTTTAAAGTTAAAACTTCGAAACCGTTCCTACTTTCTTCCATTCTTGGGTACATAGCCTGCCCACTTGAGCATCCTAGATTTGATGACCCCAATAATGTTTGGTAAAGGGTATAAATTATGCAGTTCTTCGTTATGAAGTTTCTGCCATTCCCATTCCCGTTTCTCTTTTGTGTAAATATTCGTTTCAGGATTTTATTCTCAAATACTTTCAGTCTGCGTTCTTCCCTCAGAGAACATTAATAACTCACCATATTTGTTATTATTATTATTTGCAGCATACTACCTCATTGAATTGAAGCATGTCTCGACAGTGCTAAGTTGGAGTGACAAGTTGCAGGAAAGATAGGCTAACTACTAACAAACTATTCATATACTGAAACGATATAGCCTATATCATAATCTCTACACGTCTCATGTAGCCTCGTTGCAGAACGGGACATTAAACTCAAAATCAACTCAACTTATAATATTCTCTAACAAACATTCTTAATTTTTTGCAAGTATTAAACATGTTTTTAAAAAGTTAACAAACGAAATTCATTTGGGAGAGTGGCAGGATTGTTTCGAGGGACGTGCAAACAATCATTCCTTCTTTCCCAGTAATAGTATTTTTAGCATATTGTTTTTATGTTGACTTGAGTATTAGTTAGCCTTGTTTAAATTTTTTTTTTAAAAAAAAATGCAGACATTAATTTCTGAAGACATTTAAAATTGTGTTCAAAGATGGTATTTAGTAAATAGATGTAAAATTTTTGGAATTAAATAGGACATGTATTACAAACCAAGCCATTCAAGTGCTCAGCATGTGATATCAAAAATACACAATTTCAAATGGGGGTATTTTGTCATTAGGTTTCGAATAGAAATGTAAATCGCATACAAACCTTTGATAACCACAGTTGAATTATTCTTCTACTTATACAAATTGGCTCTGAAGCGATATCTTATTCGTGATGATTGACATCCCTAGCTTCGTCTTCTGTAGTATCTTTTTAGAGATCTGTCCGTCAGTCTTAGATCGAGCCAGAGGAGCTGCTCCTCCTGGGCAATTACCAAAACGGGTTGCCTATCTACATTTGTTACATTACTCATCAGCACCTCATTTTAGGGTGTCACGGCTTTCCACATATCTATCGGTCTCTGCTATGGCAGATCAAACTGCTTCTGGAGCAAAGGTGGATGGACGGCACGGTGGTCTTCCTCCAGTATTTGTCCCTTCGTCCCCTTCGAGCACGAAAGTGGTCAAGCGGAAGGATACTGGCAAGTGGCAGTGATCCATATCCTGCAGTTCTACCGCTTCAACAGTTTCAAATGTCTCCACCCGGTCTAGATCTCCACGAAATAAACAACTGAATGCTGATACTATCAAGCAGCCTAGACATCTGTCGAAGAAGCAACACAGAGACAGCATTTCAGAAACTTTTGATATGGATGCACCCAACAATAGCAATACAACCATTCTAAATTCTCAAACATCTCTCTCAATAATCAGCCTCATAATCGTCACATTCTGCATTCATTCTTTCTTCAAAATTATGACACAAAGTACAGCAATGAGCAGTTCATCACATTACAACTCAGGAAATATCTTCTAAGCATTCCAGTAGCAGAAGTAATTAAGACACGTAAAGGTTACATATTAAAGTCCATAGACCCGCAGTTTGCTACCACCGTCAGAAACAAGGTCTTGTTTGAGATCTTCGAGAAGAACGCTACTCTTACCTCTCTCTCCTGTACTCGTCAGAAACAAGCACAGCCGTCTAAAAGTCCATAATATCTGTCTTTGTCATACGGGGGGTTGACCCGACATATTTCGACACCGAAATTCATGAAGAGCTTCAACATGAGGGAAATAACATTCATAAAGTCATCCGCGTACGGAACAATCAAGGAGCAACTTATATGGTACGCGTTCTCACCTCTTCACAAGATACGACCGATACATTACTCACTACTGGCGCATACATCTATAAATGTCGCCACAGGGTTGAACCTTGACGCCCTCCAGCTCCTCTATCTGTGAGATGCGAGAACTGTCAAATCTATAATGATCACAACACGGTTAATTGCAAAAATCAGCCAGTCTGTGGACATTGCACAGGACCACATTCTACGCGCCTCTGCACCAATCTTCAACAGCCACCTGAATGCCCGACTTGCCACGAAGAACATGCGGCCTATAGATATAAAAGCAAGAATAAACCTCAACCTGATCAACAACATCCTGATTTAGTCGTACTGCTCCGAATGTCAGACTCTTCACATAAAACAGATCTCCAAACTAGAGACCCAGTTACCATACAGCAGCTTCTTCAATTTCTCACGCTCACCCTACAAAACATTCATTCTTTTCGATGCAACCATATTCTACAACAACTTACCGAAGCTGTTAAATCAGTCTTCAATGTCGATTTCTACGCCACCGATATCAACAATTATGTTCATTTTCATGCATCACGTCAAGAAACAGCTGTTTAACCTACCCGCCATCATGAAGTTAGTCTTTCTTTTCATGGATATTCGCTCCTTACCTACCAATATAACCCTTTTCGAAGCACTCTTACTCGAAGAACACGTATCTGTATTTTTGCTAAATGAAACCTTTCTCTCAAAGTCTATCATATGCAATATTCGTCGCTACGCACTCATTCGTCATGACAATACGGCTCCAGCCTTACAAGCTAATGGCGGAGTAGCAATTGGCTTTTGCAATCACATACCACATAGCCATCACATTTGTCCTGTTGCACACCTCCCTGAGCATATCATCATTACCTTATATTTTAAGTCCATCATGATCAATTTCGCTACTATTTATGTTCGTCCAGGCCATCCCATCCCACTTGATTTTTCAGTCATATTTCTTACACCTATAAACATTACATCATTCTCGCCGATATCAATGTTAATAATCGCACTCCCAACGAACGCACACGCTTTACAGACCATATCACTACTGACACTACAGGCATAATACATACTCCCCCATCTGCTACTAAGCCCTTGTCCAATACCATTCCCGACATCGCCATCACCTCCAATACATTCGCTGTTAACAGTAGTATCACAGTCCTTGATCTTCTTGGTAGTGGCCATGCCCCGGTTAAACTTTCGTATCATTTTGGCACCATTCGTAAACATACTGCACCTCCACTACTTCGAACGCCTCGCTTTGATAAAGCCAATTGGAATCAATATCGCACATATCTTACCAATACCAATTGGTAATCTTATCTTACCAATTGGAATCAATATCTGCACATAGCTGTCGCAGATCTCCACCCTTCCACATCATCTGACGAGCTATATACTCACGTTTCTACCATCACTTCTGAGATCACCCGTGCATCTGAATTGTACATCCCAACTTCTAGTTCCACTCCATACCAACCTAAATTGCCTCCACACTACCTAGCTCAGATCAATGCTCTCGTCAAGCGTATCGTGACTACGTCCGGACACAAAATCGCAAAGCTCTTCGCCTTCACAATCAGCTCCAACCTTCTATAAAAATCTATGTTGAAGCACAAAAAGCGCCAATGGATTAAAACTTATAACACTCTTGCCGACACGGCACATCCATCACGTTTCTTGAAACGTTTCAATGCGCTTTGTAGTAAATTCAGTAAAACCTCCTATCCACTCATCAACAACAAAAGCCAAGTTGCTTCTGATCAGGACAAAGCCAATGCTTTCTCCGACTACCTCCAAGATATTTTTACCCCCCAACCCTGCGATCATATTTTTTCTCACTCAGTAGATAAAGTCAACACAGCAACTCTTCTCTTCCAACCCAGTGCAAATCATACATTGCCGCCAAATGAACTTACTTCTATCACTGTTGTCAATATCACTTCTGTTGTTCAGACTAAACGAAACCCTGCTCCAGGTTTCGATTCAATCACATGTTGCCATATCAAGAAAATTCCGCCATCACTCCTCCTTCTATTAGCCTCGATATTCACTTTCATCCATCGTACAGGTTTTTTTCCTGTCTAAAACGCTCATATTTCCAAAACCGAATGAACCACCCAGCGCCGTATCTTTCTATCGCCCTATCCAACTGACTTCAACTTTTAGCAAAATACTTGAATGCATTCTTGTCAATAGACTTCATCCTTATCTCCGTGCACACAATCTAATCCCATCTTACCAAGCCGGTTACCGCCTGTCATACTCCATCAATGATCAGCACCAACGGCTAAGCACCCTTATTACAAATCATTATAACTCTGTGCCTCCGTCCTGTCTTGTGCTTTTTGACCTAGAAAAAGCATTTGACAAAGTCTGGCATCTCGCTCTCATCTTTAAACTCATCGAACATAAAATATCCACACCATACATCCGTTTTATCTATCATTTTTGCCCTGTCACATCCCTATTTTCATATTAACAATCATTTGTCTCATCCAGTATTTCTACATTCTGATGTCCCGCAAGCATGAGCTTTGTTTCCCTTACTCTACTTGTTGTTTGTTTCCGACTTCGCGACTCTGCCCACCGACGTACATACCTTCCAATATGCTGATGATACCACCTTCCTCGCTGTCGGTCGTACCATCGGACACATCAATCTAAAATTTCAAGAATCAATCGAACATTTCTCTCAGTGGAGCCGAAAATGGAAACTAACTATTAATGCTTCAAAAACCCAGGCCATCGTGTTTCTTCCACTAGGCAAACGCTCCAGACTCCACAGAAACTCATCACTACTCTCTCTCTCTGCCCGTTCAGAATTCACAAATTCGTCCCAGTAAAACACTTACATCGGCATTATATTCGATAAACATCTTACTTGGACCCCTCATCTGAACTACATTAAAACTAAAGTCTATGACTGTCTCAATCTCCTGAAACGTCTGACTAGCACAACATGGGGACTCACATCGCACATTGTTCTAAATACGTATAAGGTTTTTCTTCGTCCCGTTCTGATCTATGGGTTCACTTCCTGGATATCAACTCCACCATCCTACTACTTCAAACCGGCAACCTTCGAGCGCCACGCCTTTCGTATCGCTCATCGTATTTCTCGTCCTGGTCCGACTCGCTACTTGTATTCTCTCATAACCAGGGGACTCTCGGGATAGCTTTTCTGCTCTCATTTTTCCCAGGATACTTTGCGGTCGGTGACGTCACGTGGAGGTATCGCGGTATTTTTCAAAATAAGTTAGAATTCTGCATAAACAATAACACTACTGTTTCAAGATGGGGAAAAGTTGTCTTACTTGTGCAGTAGCTCATTCTAATAACATAGGAAGCAATACAAATGAAATAATGTTCCATCGATTCCCTAAAAATGATGAACTTCGAAGAAGATTGATTTCCCGCTGTAAGCGAAAGAATACTTTTAATGTGGATAACGCACGAATATGTTCTGCTCACTTTTCACCAGAGGATTATCAAAGAGTTTGAAAAAACAAGCTTCTAAGTTTCCTGCAAAAGTAGTGTTTAAGATCTGACGCTGTTCCTTCATTATTGATACCAGACTGGCATGGGGAAAAATAAACTAGACACTAGTCAAGTTGAAAAACAGGTGTGTAACAACAATAATTAATTTTACTTTTATGACATTTGTTTCTGAGGGTCTGAAGCTTAAGGAGTTTATGTACGTAAAGTGAAGTGGAAGGAGGCACCAACGGGAATATAAATGTATACTCTCATATTCTTTAGTTTAATGACATTCGTAAGTTTTGTTAAGTATCTGAAACATTATTCTAGCAAAGTGCATTTTGAGCAGAACATTCATAGGAACCTATTACGAACCGAACCTAACCTAACTTTACCTAATCTAATCTTGTTTAACCGAACCGTACCTACCTGTTACATACAAATCACATTGATTTTATTCCTTCTCGAATGCCACATCGTGTGACAAAATCATTTGTTCTGATCAAAGTGCACTCTTACCATATTCTTATAATTGAAGGGCTGGCCGAGAGAGGGGACTAAGCCACAAAAACTAAATTCCGATAAATCGAAGAGCAAAGTGTAGGACAAATAACTGCAAATTTTCCCCTGTAAAGGTGGTTCTTTTATGTATGTATACCACTCTATAGATATCTGTGCAACTTATAACCTGTAATACATAATGTAAAATGTGTTATATCGAGTAATATATATTAGTAATGTAAAGGAAATATTTTGCAGTCACAATTTCTGACAATTTGGTTAATACACTAAATACAACGGGTTAGGTTAGATTTCTAACCTGATCTAACTTAACCTAACCTAATCAAATTAGGTTAAGTTAGATTCGGTTATATGAGGTTAGGGTAGATTAGATTTCTAACCTAACCTAACCTATCCTAACACAACCTAACCTAATTTATTATTACATACCCGGAATCTCTGAAATTTTTAATTGTTTGCTTTATGTATTTTACTATCTGAAATGTTCTTATTGAGAGGATTGGTTTATGAAAAGTATTTGAACTCCTTCCACCCTTAGAATTCACGTTTCAATGAAAGTGTAGCGACAAAAATCCATAATGCCACCCCTTCCCCACGGCCAAAGATGATGCATTTGGTTTTAAACGGTATCGGGTTGTCACTAATCATTTCAGTGACCCTGAACATTATGGACTGGACACCATTTTCGGCTGTTTTTTTTTTATTATTATTATTTGTCACCTCCTTCCTATCTCCTCTCATCCCGAGCGAAAAAATAAGATCCTAAGTTAGGCCTGGCTGCATTAAAGTACAAAAAATCGTTAAAGTTGGTCGAGGAGAAGTTAGCAATCAAACATTGTTACAATGAATAGAAAATGCCCCCTCTTCCCCTTAAAACGGAAATTTTCAAAAACAATGGGACATGTTTTTATTTAAGCTTAATGAGGAGTTTATATACTGAATTTCATCTTTCTAACTTGATAGGTTCGTGAGATACTGTATTTGAGGTACAAATTTTGAACCCCTTCTACCCCTTAGGATTCCCCCTTTAATCAAAGTAATAAGGGCCAGGTCAACTCATGTACGGTACTAAAAATTTTAAAAATCGATCCAAAGCTCTAGAATGAATTAGCGAGTAAACATTATATTCATTTTTATTTGTATAGATAATTAATCATTATTGACGGTATTTATATATTTATTACATTATATTGTCTCATCTGTGAGTAGAAATAACTCATTATTTGTATTTGGAAAGACAAGGAATATCATAATAATATTTTGAATCCAGTTTTACGAATAAAGCGCGAAGTGTAACAAGCAGGCAAGCGAAAAAAATCTTCACCAATACCTCCACATGACGTCACGAACAGGGAGCCAATCAGAACGCTAATCGCGAACTGGGGCTACCTGTTATTTTATATACCTTGTCTCATAACATTTCCTACATTGCTTTATCACATTGAATCTCTCCGCCGAAACTTTATCACCATTCGCTTCTAGCAAGAACAACCATTGCTTTTCGAAACTACGCATTACCTCGCCCTCTCATCTGTTCGGCCACGATACTACCATCTCCCTCTCAATTTACTCTTTACACTCTATTGCTATACTTTACCGCATAATCATCCGGCTTGACACTTCTGCAAGATCACCGCCTTTATGTCCATCTCCCGCATATCTACCCGTCATATCAAGCACAGTAACTCAATCTGTCATCTAACAGCGTCTCCTCTGTCTACATTGGCCTAGCATTGCTCCTAGAAGATAACTCGCATTTTTCTTTATTAACCCTAGTTCTGTGTAGTGGCGTGCATCGCACCTCATTTCATACATCATACTCATTTATATAGACTTGAATTCTTTCCACAAGATTGTTTGGTATCATTGTATTCATAATTATTGTAGTTGTAACTATATATCATTTTGTTAATTATCTCACCTATGAAATGATTATAGCCGCAAAGACTATAATTACCCAGAATATAAAGTAATAAATAAAGAAATATCTCATAGTCCTACGATTATAACCTTAAATTACTTTATTTCCGTTCCAACCCTTTCCTAAAAGAGGGTGTAGCCCTCTACAGGGTAGCTATCCAAAGGGCTAGCAAAATAAATATAATTAGTATAATCCAGTGATTTATGGGCCAAGTTCTGGTATATATTCATAAGCGCCGACTTTTAAGTTTCTCAATGGATGCTCAGGTTTCGAAAGTCAAGTCCAATATTCTAATTTTATTTTTCTTTTCTATCAAAAGTTGTTGAAATATAATGAACCGTGAATTATTTTTAAAGGCTAAAAAAAAGTTTAATTTATTTTAGCACGATTTCCTAAACTCAACATTGAACAAAATTCCTAAACATTAAAATTTTGTTAATTTCAAACGTGTTTACCAATATTGACTGAAGTAAGAAGACAGAAAATGATTAAAATAATAATGATTACAATCAAACCTTTAGTACATTTAAGGATAATTTGAGTGAAAATAGAAAATGATTCAACTATCTTGTAATTTATGTAAACATAATTTACAATTTTAAAAACATAAAATAGCAACATCAAACACCAAGTTCTTTAAAGAAACAACAAAATGACACTCACTTGTGAATATGGACTATTATTATTAATATTATTATTATCGTTGTAATGTTATATCACTCGATTTATATGCCGTAAACCTAAAGATTCTGAAATCATCTTAAATCATTTAAATATTGGCAAATGATTATCCAATACATATGTATCCCCATTTAAAATTTAACCTCGAGTCACAAACACTATAGCTTTAATTATTATTCATCACATGGAAGTGTAATTTCGAAGTGAATCCAAACGCAAAAATTCAATGGGTGCTTGAGCTCTGGAGCACTCATGTATTCGGCGCCCATGCACATATTAGTTCCCAACCTTGTCTACTCGGCGCCCCCATTCATAAAGCCTGCAAGTGCATATTCCCCTTCAGGTTCATTGGTGATAAGTTCTTTCTTCTGCAATTACAAATACAGCACTGAATTTTCATATCTTCAATAATAATAATAATAATAATAATAATAATAATAATAATAATAATAATAATACAAAATAAACAAATAGTTCATGCCGTTCCTGATTGTCAGAAACAAACAGACATTCCGTGCATGGTACTTAGTCCTATGTCTGGATGTAATCTCATTCAGCATTCTTTCTCAACGTTTCTTTCAGCTTCAACTGCGTAATACTCTGACGATAAAACTTGGGGATCTTGGACGAAAATAAGTTTGTCAGTACATAGTGTAAGTCTGCCTTATTGTCGGATTTCCCAAAGATGTGGCTGTCCAGGAAATGGAACAGGTAGTAATCTGATTGCGGTATGTCCGACGAATATGGCGGATGTACAGTGTTTCCTAGACAAGTTTCTGAGTGGTATTCCTGATAGTCCCGGCCACGTGTGGTCTCGCATTGTCGTGGAGGTAAAACATACTCTTGCGGTTAACAAATCCTGGCTTCTCCTGCTGCAGTACACGCTGCAGTTGTTAGAATTGTTGCAAGTACTTCGGTTAGAGGTTACTTGAGCTAAAAATTACTTGAGAAGAATACATTATGGAGATCCCACCACATTACGGAAAATATTAAAGAAATAGTAGTATACATCAGAAAACGTAATATAAGTTTCTTACATTAATATATAATTTTCTGCAATGTAATAGACATGAAGAGAAATATGTATGAATTAAGCTTAATTTCATACAAAAGTTACACGTATAATTTCTGACTAGTCCCAACCATTGCATTTTGCGTCTTTAAACAAAGCACACTGATTCTACAACTCTCCATCTTTTCTCAAATCATTAGAGATAAAGACAGTCGGAATTCGAATAATACATTTTTGAAAATACAGCCGAAGATTATGTTGAACTTTTAAACTTTATTTTTTTTTAAGCTATAACATTGCCCACCCCATCAGGACCCTGCCGCCTACAGTAGGACAATGTGTCCATGCCGACCAGATACCTCGGTCGGATTACCGGCGCCGGACACCGACGCCTTTCCGCGCGATTTTTGACCACGACGAATAGTTGCCTTTCCGAGCAGTCGGCAAACAGCCGGAAATGAGCATTAAATGCGTCGGCGCCGCCTTCGAAAAGAGGCCGGCATAAGAAGTCGGCAGAGGGTCGGAAAGAGGCCTTTCCTACTGTTTTGCCGACTCTGACTCTCGGCAAAGGGTCGTCAAAGCGCATTTTATTTTACGATTTTCGACCACTTGCCGCCTCGGTGAAAGGTCGGCAACTTTGAACAAACAGATCGTTGTGCCGCCGCGGAAGGGTGCCGGCTGCCTCCGGCGGAACGCCACCGTCAACGGCGGAATCCCTCTTTCGAATTCATGGGGCAAAGACATATGTCAAGCGATAGATTACATCAAGGTGAACTAAATATCATACTTGAGGGTAAATCTCAAGCTCAGTTTGCGAGGAAATTGAGGAAAATGACTTTTTATGGCCTTTAACCGTATGTTGCTCGTTGCAATCTGATGCATTTGAAAACTTTTATTGTCTGCTGAAATCGATTATATGGGAATAATAGTCTCCGGTGGTGGGGTATTTCCAGTGATTTCACACAATCAATCAATTCCACCTGGCGGAAGAAAGTTATATATACCAGAATTAGTTAGTTACTTCTGGTCAACTATTTCCTGTTGGGTGGGTGTCTACAACAATGCGCACATGCAACATATAGGGTAGAAGTGGGGAATTGGGAGGTAGCCTATGTTTTTTAAAACATTTTTTCTTACATGTTGTAGGTATTTTTCTACTTTTTTAAGAACTGATTGTATGTTGCAGGTTCTTCTGCACCTATTGTGGTAGTGGTAAGCTTTACTTTTGATGCTGCAACATTTTTATTATTGTTGGTCTGATTTTCACCCAATAACTCCTAAAGGGGTAATTGGGTGCAAAATGATTAAAGCCATTACCGGTGCATATAAAGCCGTGGGGATGATTGGGTGTAAATGAAGGAAATCTTTCATTTGTTGTATATAATTTGTATTCCACTTAAAAACTAATAGTTTTATGTGGCCTAGAAAAAAATTATACCATTGTTTACATGAAATAAGGAGTAACTTCTTTCTAAATCTCACAGAAATTTGAATGCCTTTTCAAGCTTTCCAGTTATTGTTTATAGCATAGTATGTCCTGTGAACTTAGAAGACTAACGCTAAATAACTACAAACTGATACAATAGAACATGTGTTGGAATTGTGGATTGATAAACAGATCCTATTTACAGCATCAACACTATTGGCATACGCAACGATCATTGGAGGCCTAAGTTAAACAAAATATCTCAATAAGCATAATGTACTATGAAACAAAAGTGTACACCTCAAAAGACAAAGATGGCACAAAATTTAAATGAATTCTAAGCAAAAAACGTTCACTTAAGGATTCCACCCATTTACACCCGCATCATGCGTCTCACAATTTTTAACGAAATTTACACAAATTTTAACGAAATTTACACAAATTTTAACAAAATTTTAACTGCCACACAGTGAGGATTCACGATTGCTGCTCTTCATGGCAACATCCTTATGATATTTTAAAGCAGCAATAAAAAAATCTGGCTAAAAACATTAACAGATGCGCGATTTATTGTGACTCAAACCAAAACACACAAAAACCTGAAACTCGGTTTCAAATATGTCATTTCTCAATCAAATCAGTTTTTTTTTTTTTACATTATTACACCCTCTCAAAATTAATCTGAGCTTTTTCTCTAATCAACATCTAAACACCCAAAATTTGGGTGTAATTAAATTCCATAAAAACTTACTGAAATGTAAAATATAAATTTTTAAAAAGTTTTCCGCCCAATTACCCTCTCCAACCAATTACCCCATCTACCCTATATATCAATAAACTCATCTTGAGTAAAGAAAGCGATCGTATCAGGTTTGGTTACTTCCGATCAACCATCTCCAGTACACGGTACCAAATACATTTTCCGGGATGAAGGTGTTTCCAGCGATGGTACACATATAACATATACATCAATTAGGTGTCTGCATCTGAAGGAGGTGACCGGAAGTGACTAATTCCGGTACCGATCGCTTTCTTTCGCCAAGAAGAGTCTTTTATCAAGTCGAGTTGGTTGATATATGTTACATGTGTGGAATCACCGGAAACACCTCACTAACGGAAATAATATTAGCTACCGTGCACCGGATGAGGTTAACCGGAAGTTCCCAATCCCGGTGCCAATCACTTTCCTTCATCGAGTCAAGTTGTTTGATACATATATATTGCATGTGTGCGATCGTTAGAAATCCCCTATCCCCGTAAACTGTATTATTTCCGATTATATATATTTCTTTATGTACTATATTATGAAAAATATATTCTGTTAAGTATTGGATTTGAACGTATTATTGTTAAATTTCTCCTAATGGTAGAACATATACTTCTAAGAGTACTATACATAATTTCAACAGTAACATACATAATCCTGACAGTGATACGTCACACATAACAATGGAACACAAAATCCCAACAGGGACGCAATACTAGTAAATTCTCGAACGTTCACCAGCATGCTTACTCAGCTTATGACAGCAGAGAATGAGTTTGAAAGCCTAGCAATTGGAAAGCAAATAACGAAAATGAACATTTATATATAGTATACACATATCGTAGTTATCTATATCCAGCACGCTTTAGATATTATTATTGTTTAAATATATATGGCGAACTTTCTCTTCACGAATAGGAAGCACAATCTGTCTTGATTGATTTTCAATATTCGCAAGGGGGGAAGGGATATGGGAGGGTGAACTTAGTAAGCAAAGACACGTAGGAAACGTCATGGCTACGGAGCTGACGAAGGCAATTCAGCCTTAGCAACTTGAATAGAAAGACATAAGGAAACATCTCGGGAACAGAAGCACAATTCTACTCTTTCACTGACGCGAATTACTAAGGATTCAACAAGAAAAAGGAAGAAGAGATTGAAATAGGTACGATGAGCGAGCACCAATCTCCACACATGTCTTAAATTACAGACGATGTAAGGGAAACTTTATTGGTTTTAGCCCCACTTTTTTTTTTTTTTTTTAACCTTTCTTCACACGTTTCTACGCGATCTCTGAATATGAATATGAAAATTAGTGCAGCGCTTTCGAATGGATACGATTTCCTTCGTTTGTGGTACAGTATTAACAATCAACTGAACATTGAAGTTATCTGCATTTTTACTCTAGGTCAGTGCTTCAATTCTCTATTATGTTTTCTTATTTAAAATCAGGTCTTTTTTAACATTCATACTTTTATTACATGTTAAGATCAAATTCCCATTTTCTGGGGATCGATAGATCAAAAATCTCTGGAAATCAACTCGGATTTCCATCGGTTTTATATAACGCTCACTTGAAGTGCGTCGTCACAAGTCTGTGACAACTGGATACGGATTAGGATTAGGATTTAGATTTCTGTGCTGTCGGCATCTATGACCATCTTAGCCCATCACATATGATGGATGACGTCCCTCGGCGACAGAGATGGTCATGCTCCCTCATTTTGCCCTCATGAGGGCCGCCCTCACCCTCATTTTAGTAGTTGAGGGTGAGGGCGATAAAGTAATTGAGGGTGAGTGTGAGGGAGTGTGAGTGTGAGGGCGTCAATGGAGGGTAAGTGGGAGGGAGGGTGAGTGTGAGGGCGTCAATGGAGGGTGAGGGTGAGGGAGGGTTAGGAAAAATGACCATCTCTGTTCGGCGATCACACTATCCGAGGAAAGAGAAGGAAAAAAGGAAGCGGCCTGGGACCTGTATGTTAGGTACCATCCCGCCATTTGCCTGGTGTGAATGTGGGATACCCAGGGAAAACCTCACTCAGAATGGCTGGTCTGAAAAAGGTTTTTCACTTTTTCGACCGAGTGCCTCCACCGTGAATCGAACCCCGGACCACTCGCACCAAAGTCGAGCAGCTGGATACCGTACTCTATATACGAGGCATCTTCCACAGTACTTGGAGTTCATCTAACTCAAAAACAGGGTGTATTTCCGGAGAAATAAGTATACAACCTGAAAGAAAGACTCATTCGATGACTGAAGTATGTGCTACTCGATTAACCCTATGATAACTTATAGATAAATCTCTATTCTGTACCATAGATGTCCAAACTCGCGAGCCCGACGCTCGTGAGCTCGGCACTCACGCTCAACCGGGCTCGGGCTCAATAATTGAGCGCGAGCCCGAGTGAACCCGAGCCCCAATGAAATAAGTGAGCGCGAGCCCGAGCCCACTTGAGATTAGTGAGCGCGAGCCCGAGTGAGCGCGAGCTCAGTTAACAGAAGTGATCGCGAGCCCGAGTGAGCGGGAGCCCAGTTGGGTGAGCGCGAGCGCTAGTGAGTGCGAGCTCAGTTGGGAGAAGTGATCGCGAGCCCGAGTGAGTGCGAGCCCAGTCGAGAGACATGAGCGCGAGCCCGAGTGAGTGCGAGCCCAGTCCAGAGAGATGAGCGCGAGCCCGAGTGAGTGCGAGCTCAGTTGAGTGCGAGCCCGCGCTCACTTCACACTCACGTGGACTAATTTGCTTTAGAGTCAAAAAAAAAAAAAAAAAAAATAGGAAATTCATTCCATGTGCAGAATTGCAAAGGAAGAATTAAACAACTTTACAAAATGAAAAATCACATTCTTGAGGTCTGAGCTGTCATTTTATTGTCCAGAGGACTTCAAACACCTTTCGATAGAGAACCGACTTTTTCATGGCTATTATGAGAGGATGGTATTTGAGACAGGTATTTGTTTTTGTTGTTTCAGTAACAACTTCCATGACCCAAGCTTTTTGTGTTTGTGTGTGTGTGTGTGTGTGTGTGTGTGTGCGAGATCATAGAATAAGGAAACTACTTGACCTTCCCAAGTAGGAAATTTATTTACTAACAACTAATGAAGCTGTGCGTTCATAGAAAAGTCGAGCGAAATAATTATGTATGATTTAATTATAGCTTCTTTAAATCCCAATAAACAAGAGTAGCTCTTAGGAATGTTGATAACTTGCATCATAATGGTTATTCAGCCCATTAATTTATATGAGGAATCAAAGAATTTTAGAAAGTTAATTTTACTGACTACTTCTTCTTGAGATCTTTAAATGTATTCTATGCGAAATTTAACCACTGTATTATGTAATTTTAATATATATAAATAAAAACTAAAACAATATTACATTGAATATTTTTTAAAGCAAGGAACCCTTAAATAGACCTGAAGAAGAAATTAGTAAAATTGAATGAGTAAAATCTCGTCTATTTAAAAGAAAAATACTTCCTCATATAAGTCAATGGGCTATTAAAAGAAAGAAAGATAACAATTCAACCTAAAAAAAAAGATAACACACACACACACACACCTCCTTTCATTAAAGTCTTTTTTCGAAAGCTACCCTGAAACAATGGCGTGTCATTTGTTGCAACCAGAGTTAAAAGTGAAGGAAAACATGGGGGACGTCATCTCCCACTTCCAAAAATATCTATGGCGTCCCTCCACTTCCTAAAAAATATAGTGGACAAAGATAGGCACAAGGGATGACATGACGTCATGCGTTCCCCAACCTTTTCAGATCAATTTTTACCCCTGGTTACAACTCGATTTTGATGTTGTTTGACAATATTTTCATTCCGGATTTATCAAATCTTATTACCGTGAAGATTAGCACGTACCTGACGAAATATCTAAGGGTTGCCAGGCACTTATTCATATTGATTCACTGTGAATAAGTGGTAAGTATTCTCATCTTCCAGACGAGCGAGATCTCATATAACCTCACTGATGAAAAAGAATATTAAGCTCCAAACAAACAGATAAAACATTCTAAATTTCACGATAGCTTCCTAAATTGACATAATTACATTTCCTCTTTTAACGCAGTTCTTATTATTACCTTATTTTATATAAGTTCTATTTTTCCGTTATGTTACGCCATTAAAGAACCGGCTTTTAATACACATAAGGAAATGTACAGATGAATTGAAAACTAGAACCACAATATGCTTACCATTTTCGAAAGTATTACACATAACTTCTTGACTCAAACTGATGTTATTACGTAAATTTCAATCATAAACATCTTTATTGAGCTTTCATTAACTTCTAATTTTCTTTGGTGTTGTTTTAACAAAATACAGGCTATAATCAACGCATACTTTCAAATTTTCAGTTTTAATACTCTTAAACTTGGCCTAAATTAAGAAATATTCATATTTAATGTATTTTAGCAGGACAATATGCTTTCAAATACATAATTAAAAGTAGTGGTTGCTCCTGAGGGAAGTCATAAAGTTAAAAAATTAAAGTTTTCTTGCTTCACAGTAAGGGGTAAAAGTAATCTAATGGACTTAGAAGATTCAGGCCCGAATGGGAACACTATTGTGGGACTCCCGGTTCCAGAAAAACAAGTAAAGAAAACGCATTAAGACTATATCATCCTGATATTCATTGAGGTGTCATATCACTTAATAGGCCTATTTTTTCATCGGAAGTTGGAAACGTAAAGAAATAAAGAAACTACTGCAGAATTAACTTTAGAAAATATTGCTTGTTTGTTAATACAAACTATTCACTCCCTCACATTCTAGATAGAGGCCAACAGGCTATACGCTCCCTTGTTTATCTTCATGGATGTACATGTATTACAATATGTTATTGTGAGTATTTCACAAGCCAAGAGTAAGAGCCATTCAATAGTCTGATGATCACTTGGCCGAGGGACCCGCGAGCAGAATGTATTAATTGCATGTATTACTTGCAGAATTTAGTCATAGGAGCCACACTGGTTTCCACAGGGAAACATTATGCTGCTAAGACGGCACTGAATAGTAGATTACACTTTAGCGCGGGACCCGACTGGGAACAATCGGTTCAATCCGCTGAAGTCCGGCCCTGACTGTTGTATACGACAATTAATGTAGTAGGGAAGTTTTCTTCTTTTAGTTTGAAGCAACAAAAAGTCTTTTAATTGTTATCCGTGTTACTTCTCTTGCAAGCCCCCTCCGATTAAAAGTACATTTTAAAAAATTTAGAAAATATTTTTCTACTTTTCCTTCTCTCTATATATAAAAGTTATTGCTCTGGAGGTATACACTACCAATATTTCTCAAAAATCTCTAATTTTTAGTGCTTTGATTAGTACATCCCTGTAGGATAGGCCGTAACTCCTGCAAGTATTACTGGAGCCTATGAGACCATTGACATTGCAATACCCTCTGAAGTACTATTATTTCGTTGTGTTACATTCAAACCGATATAAAGGGACTAGAGAAAGTTCCCTTTTACCTTTTGGTTTGCTTTTAGCTTCCGCAGCGGTAGCTGTTTTATTATAAAATGGTTTTAACAAACACTTAGAGTCACTGATATCAGATCCTGTTACTTCGTTTACCAAACGTTTAGCAGATTTTCGGGAAACGTTTAGCTCTTGTTATTATAAGTTCTGTAATTTCACGAATGTTGAATACCTGTAATGTCTTCCTAAATTTCTACTTCTAATCTTACTTCTAAAGCTGTCTTCTCACAAAAATATAAATAAATAAAAAATTAAAACCTAAGAATCTGTGTGTTAGTAAAAAACAAGAGATATCTATGCGTAATGTGGGTGTTGGACATAAGCTCACCGGCAAAAAGCTCACAGACAGTCTCATATTACAGGGATGGACAAAAGCTCACCGATAGCAAACATAAGCTTCCTTGAAGGACTTGCAATAAAATTCACCAAATATTGAAATTCAGGTGTTAGTTACTTCCTAAGCAGAAAATGGAGCTACTATCTTATATGACTTATCTATCAGGTATAAAAAAACAATAATAAGGACGTTGCGGAGTTGCGTTGTATTAAACGTGGGCAGACCTTGAGGAACTTGTAATAAAATGCCCTGGATATTAAAATCTAGCTTTTAACTACAATTAGGCCAAATAACTCGGTAGAAAGTAAAGCTACTAATGTCGTATAGCAGTTATCAGATATCAGAATAAAATAGGGATGTTGCAAGTTTAATGTGTGAAACATGGGCGACAGTAGGCCTAATTTTGGCCCTGGAAATTTTCGAACCAAATTTTTCTAATAAGCCTGACAATTTATCAACTGCATTAAAATAATTTCATGATAAGGCATGAGTACTTGCATAATAGAATTTGTTTGCTAACAGGACTGGTGGTTTTTTTTTTTTTTTTTTTTTTTTTTTACGAAATCATCATACTCAGATATATTTAGGCTTTGCTTCTTAGTGCTGCCGTCGTGCTTGCAGACAAACACTCAAACAAGTTTCTTTCTTATTTACTAACACTAAGCTTTTTTTTTTTTTTGTTCATAAGATGTTTTGATCTTAGTAAATAAGAAAGAGATTCATTTGATGAGTATTGGTCTGCAAGTGTGATGACAGCCTTAAGACTTGAACTCTTAATATTTTATTCTGATGTCTGATAACTCCTATATGACGTTAGTCATATAGCCTATTTTCTATTGAGAAACTAGGCCTACTAGTAGTCAAAACCCAGATTTAAATATCAGGAGCATTTTATTTCAAGTTCCTCAAAGTCCGCCCACGTTTAATACATTAAACCCTGCAACATTTTTATTATTTTATTTTTATATCTTACAACTGATATATAGCATTAATAGCTCTATTTTGTACTGAATTAGGCCTACTGCTAGCCAAAGTCTAGATTTTAATACCTCTTTATACCCATCATATACCCGCGAGCCCAATTAAGGCAAGTGAGCGTGAGCCTAGGTGAGCGCAAGCCTATTGGAGAGAAGTGAGCGCGAGCCCGAGTGAGTGCGAGCCCAGTTGGGAGAAGTGATCGCGAGCGCTAGTGATCGCAAGTCCAGTTGAGACAAGTGAGCGCGAGCCCGGATGAGTGCAAGCCCAGTTGGGAGAAGTGATCGCGAGCGCTAGTGAGCGCGAGCCCAGCTGAGACAGGTGAGCGCGAGCCCGAGCGAGCCCAGTGGAAAATTGCCACCTTTGTATCAATCTGTACTGCATCAAATCATTAGACGATAAAAAATCGTTAGCGTGATTTCGCTAGTAACGTGATTTCGCTTTGATATACAGATGCATACTACATAACTTACTGATTTGAAATCAATATCACGTGTCACTATATTATAATTTATCATCAGTACATTTATGTCTGGGTTCCAACCATCCTACGCAAAATCGTAGTTCTCATTAAGATGACTACATGTTATCATTATTTTCGCTTCCTTTCGTTTCATTAGCATAAATTAATTATTATTAATCATATCTATTCAGGCAAGTAGCCAGGATTTCGTAAAGGAAGGGTCCGTGACATGTACTGTGGTCATCACACCAGGGACTCGATCATTCTACACTATTTTACTAGCAACTTATGTTGGTTCGTTTAGCCAGGATTTCGTAATGGGGGAGGCAGGCCGGTAGCCAGCCCGAAAATGTGGGGGGCGGCTCCAATTAGGGGGGCCCGATCCAACCATACTATAATTCATCACCATATTATAGTTCATTTCCAAGCCTATCGTGAAAATTTTAGGGTGGCCAGCAAAAATTTAGGGGGACCCGGCCCCCCTAGAACCCCTTGGATACGGGCCTGGGGGAGGGTGTGTGACATGAAATACTGTGGTTATCACACCAGGAACTCAATCAATATACACTACTTTTCTGGCAACATAAATTGGTTTCTTAGGACAATAACATAAGGATATGTTAGTATTTTAATAAACTATGATGAAATCTCGAGTAAAAGAATAAGAAAGTATTGAAGAAGATTTTACTACATTTACGTTCATTCCTTTGTTCATTCAAATATAACAATTTTTCTTTCATTATGACCTCATGACCTGAACTATTATAAAAAGTACATTTCCACTATTATAAAAAGTACATATTGAATAATGTAAAATATTTTACAATATTTGCCTTCCTTTCTCTGTTGAGTCAAATGTTAACAGAACTTTCTTTCTACGTAACTTTTTTGTTTTCATTATTCCGTCAACTATATTGTCTGTTCCAAATGACAAGTTAAAGAAACAGTAGAAAACCGTTTCTGAAATAACATGTTTGATACTGCAGAGAAGTAATTACGAAAAATTATGATAAAATAGGTCCAAACTGTTACAGAACAGCGCTATGCTTTCGAAAGTTTGAAATTTCCCTGACTAGTAGCAGAAATACTGAAAATTCCGTAACTTTTCTAGAAATTTCAAATTCCCTGAATTTTCCAGGATATTCCAGTCATTCGCCACCATGTATTGAAAGTAATACAAATCTCCTTATAAGAAAGAGTAACCTAAAACTTGCTATAGCTTTCTGTTTTTAACGCTGATTCTTATCTTTATCGTTTATTTTTGTTTTATCCTTCCTTAATTTTTTTCCTTTCTGGTTTTGAAGGGGAGGTCCGGACCCATCCCTTGGCTACGTGCCTTCTATTATTTCAGGAATAGAGAGACTGCGTATCAATTAGATGTAATTGTCACTCACCAAACATCTGCATTAATAGTTTAAAGATATTCAGCGGTATAACCATGGGTTGGGGTTAAGGCAAGTGGGAGCCCGGTCCCTCTAAACGACATCATTTCTCCTTCAAATGGAGTTCGACTATTTATTATTTAATTAAACATATTTAATATAGCAAAGGGGGAATGTTTATAATACAGGTAGAACATATACCGTATATATAGGAACCACCATGTAAAATGTAACATATATAGGAACCACCATCTAAAATGTAACGTATATAACTTATTATTCTTATATTTTACACGTTACATTTAGCCCACAGTTCGTATAACTTTTAATTATATCAACACGATCAAATTACATGAAATCAAACACGTCACCTTGTAACAACATTACCTTTTTATTATTCCTTTCACAACTCCATTAATAATACTAATTTTTCCTTATGGTTGTCATAGCAACCTTTAGATAAACAACTATCTGCTGTTATGGTAACTAGGAGTACAGTTTATACATATAAAACCAACATAGATTTTCAGCTACTACGATTAACTCTTATTTCTTTATATTTAGAATCAACAATATATTATCTCTTTTCTTCTTGTTCTACTACTCAATAGATTGTGTACTTTTACGCACAGCTGCCCAAAATCAAGATACGAAAATGGAAGTAATTTATTGCATAGATATACACTATCGTTGTAAACAAATAGAAGTGTCTCAGAAAGTAAAATAAGGCTTAATGAATATATAACCGGAAATTTGAATAATGGAAAAAATGACCCTATTGTCCCTTTTAGAAGCGGAATTTTTAGTTAAGATTTTAAGTACCGTATCGAATTTCACACCTCTTGAGTAAATCCTCACATTTCTCAGTTTCACAACAGAATCGAAATTTGTATGACAAAAATTGTCCCTTTTCCCCAATCTAATAGCAGAATTTTCGAAAAGTGCTGAAACGGTGTTCAGTTCTTTTTAATGGGAAGTTCTTGTGCTGTGAGATAGTTCATTGTTGAAAAAAAAAAAGATTTGTACTCCTTTCAACCTCCTTTAGGACACTATTTCAAAAAATCTTTTTGTCCTTTGTTTTGATTGCAAAAAGTATTTCCTGTCCAAATTTTGTTTCTGGCTTTAGTACACTGTAAAAAATGAGGTGTTGAAACAACACAAAATTACTACTACTTTAGCGTGTTACTTGTGTGTTAATTCAGCAGCAAGCACATCGCCTTCCGAGCATATCAGAAATATCTATTTACTACCTGGGAGAATTTTCATTGGTATTTATAGTTTAATATAAGCAAGTCTTTGCGAAGTATATGCCTTGTTATGCAAAGTAACGAATAATGCCCTATATTTTCTGTAATCGATCACAATAATATTTTTGTAAACCTGTGAATTGTCTGACAAAAGTTACATAGGCAGCAGCTCTGTTATCTTCTGTTCATACGTGCTAAGACACAAGAATAACAGATAAAGAAAACAGATGAAAGCACTGCTCTCTGTGTAACTGTTGTCAGATGATTCAAAGGTTTACAACAATATTATTGTGACTGTTTACAGAAAATACAGAATGTGTTTGATTACTTGCCACAAATGAGAAATATGTTTCGCAAAGCTTTGCCCGTACCAGCCAAAATACTCACAGCCAGTAATGAGGTATTTTTTGATATGCTCTAAGGTGACGTGCTTGGTGTTGAATTAACACAAAAGTAACACACTAAAGTGGTAGTCATTTTGTGTTGTTTCAACACCTCATTTTTTGATGTGTAGTATCGCTTTTATATTGACGAGTAATCAATTTTACTAATTTATGTAATGGTATAGATACAAAAGGGAAAATTGTAAATTATTAACTTCCCAAATAGAATAAGTAGTGAAATACCGTACTGATCAGTGGCGTAGCCAGAAACATATAACCGAAGAGTATTACCCTAAGGAAGAAGTACACTTACACACATAAACATAGACTAAGCGTTATGTGGCCTTGCTGGATGAAATGTGGGCCATACAGTGGGCCAGAGTACTGTATGGGCTCTTGCGACACGAAGTATAGTATTTTCTTTCAGTACACACAGGTGAGGCGAATTCCAGGAGAGATAGATAAGAAAGAAATCACATTCTCCTCGGTTTTCTTTAGTTATACAGTATTAAAATGCTGATGGCGTTTGCTAAGAAGTACTAAATCAAACTACCTTGTGCTACAGCCGTGAAGAATTTAAGCCAGCCAGATGGTTCACGTTCAACTTGGTGGTGAGTGGTTAGTACATCGGTTCCCAGGTGTCATTATTTCTGGCTTTCTGGATCGGAGTTAAATATCTCTTAATTCAGGTACTTTCCTAATTATCTCATGATGCTGGGTCAATACCAGAAACTTTTAATGCCCCCCAACGAGAACAGAATCTCGGACCATGCAGACGATTCTGAGGTCACGCACGCTAGCAATGCGTCTAAACAGGAGCTCAATAATAATAATAATAATAATAATAATAATAATAATAATAATAATAATAATAATAATAATAATAATAATAATAATAATAATAATATAACAACAATAATAGTTTAAACATCCACTTTCTTTTTTTAATAACCACACTCGATTACAGTATTATTAGATAATCCATATTTTTTTTATTTGTGTAAACTTTTTGTTTTTAACTTTCACTAAATTTAATTTACTAAAATCTTGAAGGTATACAGGCGACGACAAGGAACAACAAATTAAAACTGATTGATACAAATAGATTTGGGGATCATTCCAACTATTTGAAAATTAACAATTCTATAAGGATTTTTTTTTACATTTTTTTCCCACTATAATCACTTTATTCTGCACACATTGTTTACAGAAATCTAAAGTCATTAAATACACAATAATATTTTTTTTTCGAGAGTTTGGTGAGAGGAGAGTGATTACAAAAGGAAAATTTCGTCCAAAGCTTTTCCCGGAGGGAGAGTTCCTAGTATCGCTGCTACGTTCCCTCTTTGCACAGCCATACTTATTCTTTGTATAAGGTAGGATGAAGCTCGGGTGTCTCCTGTATTAATAGCTATACGGTGTCCAACTTCATTAATGAAGTTTAGACCTTCCTGACCCCAGGACCCACAAGTTTCAATGGCTATGGTGACGAAGTGGTATTTGTCCAACAGGTTGCTATACTTTCGTCTCTTTTCATATTCTCTGCGAGTTGCAACCGTCCCAGCTTTTGTCGAAGATGAAGGAAGATTAGAGGGGGCTAGGGTATCGGTACAAGTGAAATCCCATATTAAAGCCTTCCCTCGTTTCCAAGGCACCAAAGACATTCCATCAGGTCTCTTGCCATCAGAGCGACTACACCCCATTGGCTCTCTCACGGAAGGCGTTCCAGAGGATATGAGGGCTCTCATAATGAGATCGTTAACAGTGGAGTGTCGAGAGTATCTGCCAGCACTGTGAACACATGATAGGCCATGTATACCTTTCTTACCCACTAAACTTCCGCAAGCAGGGCACTGGTGTTGTTCACAGACATCTGCTCCCAAACGTAACGCACAAGCGATTCGGAAACTTTCGTCGGGAAGATGCAGCCCTAGGGAAGAAGATGGGATAGCTTGTAACCAGGCACCTGCTTCAGGGGAAGAAGTGGCAAGAAGACGTGCCTTATCTTCAGGATTGGTGGAGGACTGAAGAATAGAAGATAATCTGGAGTCTATAAGAGGAGCGTCCCATGAAGTTTGAAAACTTCTCTTATCAAAATCAGGTAGATCGAGTCCGCCGCACGATATCCACTGGGAGATACAATCATTTATCTCAGCTTCTGAATCCTGATGAATATCCTTGCGAAGAAGAGAAGTGATCAAAGGCATAGAGCTATACATGGATGAAAGGAAAGATGGAGTAGCCAAGTCAAGGGCTCGACGAATTCCTAGACCTCCGTGATCCACAGGGAGAGATGCTTGTAGCCATGAGTTATCTGTGAGAGAGCAGTTGAGAAGAGATTCTAGGCCAAGTCGGATGGATTCATCATATTGTTCCAAAAGATCTGTCTCATGCCAGGATGGAGAACTACGAAGGAAATATAGCAGTCTTGGAATGGCTAATGAGGCCCGTAGGAGATAAAAAGCTGAGTGGGTAGATAACTTTGATAGGCGAGTGAAGAAGAGATCTAATTTAGATATCTTGTCCAATAACAAAATGCGTCGAGTATCAGTGTGTAGCGCTGCACCTAAAAGGGAGGCTCTGTCGGATAATATAAGTTGAATTCCAGGTGCAACTTCGTTGAAAAGGGAGTAAAGGATGTTGGCCTGTTCGTTTGAGACTCCCAGGAAACCGACTTCACATTTGCAGAAATTGAGTTGTAATCCAATGTCACGAGATTGAGTACGAATCTTGGACAAAGCTTCGAGGACATCTTCCTTGTCTCCAGCTATAGTCCCATCGTCGAGGTACCAAATGTTTAACTCGGTATTGATATTTCTGACAATAGATTGAAGTGTTAGCGCAAATAAAGCAGGTCCTAGGGGGTCGCCTTGTTGAACACCTCGCTGGGAGAGTATGATATCTTCACCAAAAAATAGATGACTCGGCTGTGAGTAACACTGATGTATGAAAGTGTATATATAAGGGAAGTGCGTTTTTACGGCTGTAAGCATAGAGTCTCTGTTGATCTCGTTGAACGCATTCCGGAAATCTAGTTTCAAGAAAATTTTTAATGTTTTCTATTTACACCGCAGATAGTAAATTTTGATGAATATGATATCGAAGAAAACTGAAAAGGATGAAGAATACAGCATAACCAATTTGCTGAAATCTTGTGTACGGGTAAAGATAGAGCTAATGAAAAGTGAATTTTTTCTTTAAACATATCTATGTAGTGTTTGTTTTTCGTGACAAATTATATGTATAGAAGAGTCGTAATATCGGGCTCACAATGGAATGTACTGCATGAAAGAGAATCAATTTTGGTATCACTGTACTAAAGGGGAAAGTGTCTTGAGTTGGGATATCGCCCTAGCTGCGTCATTGATACTAATTAATCACCAGTTTAGTTACTCTTATTTACCTGACTGGATGCACACAGTTGTTAGCCTACTATACTATTGCATAACAGTGTGTGTGATTTGCCTTTCTTTTCTATCTGTACACATATAAAAGCGAAGTAAAGTAAATGGACTTTGTAAAATAAATTTTCTTTTTTAGTGAATAGTTCATTGGCACATTTCCCACAATCTGCGATTCTAATTAGGCACAGCGGCAAAACGAATATATATATATATATATATATATATATATATATATATACGGTCACGTACTTTAAGGGAACAACGTAAACTGAAAGTTTTTGAGAATAAAATCCTAAGACAAATATTCGGACCTAAGAGGAACTGGAATGGGGAATGGCCGAAACTTCATAAAACCCAGTTCATAGTTACTGATTTTTGTTTCCTTCCCCATAAAAAACGTAAAATTTCTAGTCTGTACTGCTCCATTTCCTTCCCATCTAATTTTCTGAGCTCCCACCAAGTCCATCCTATATTTCTCTGACTCACTTGTTAAAGATTTTAATGAGCCGCCCTATAGAGATATTTTATGTTCCAAATCTCATGTCCATTTTACTTTACCGAGGTCCTGACAAGTTATCAGTCCTGGCTCGAGGCTTCTGTGAATGTTTGTGAATGATTGGTTTTATTATTTATCTATTCACAAGCTGAGGTTGTTAATCTCACACCATATCCCCAAGGTTGAGAATCATTCCTTGCCGTCTATCACGAATGTTTACTCAATATATTCGTAACTAACCACTGTATCTACACCTTCTTCTCGATTCGCAAACTGAGGACCGCGACGCCGTGACGACAGCAACCCACGTTAAAGTTAAACGGTTAGGCTTAATTAACTACGGTGATTACATCAAAATACAATACTTTCCATCCAAGCTTGTAACGGAACTCATACCATTGCATTTATGGCTCTGTCACAGTACCGCAATACACCACTATTAGATTGATTTGATCGTTTCCTACAACGAGATAAGGCTTACTATATATATGGACTTCAAATTATAGCTGGACTTGAAAACTGGTTGACAACGTTTATGTGAATAACCGTAAAATGAATAAATAGGTAAATAATACAATATCTTCATAAATTACATTAAAAAGAAGAAAATATATATATATTGTTTTTTTTTTGGTTAGCCAAAATTAAGAAATAGGACTCAGACTAAAAGAAGTGGACGCACTTTAATATTAACATAATTTGTTTCGTGAACATGATATAAGCACAAGACATTAAACCTGGTACGTACTGATTATAATGAATTGTAGCAAACCACTCCCTAACATCCATAAAAACTTTAGCTCTCAATCTTAGGAAAGCGATCAATGCTTTTTGCCTTAGTCCCACTTCCTCATTTTATCACAGAGAATTTTTTTTTGTTTTTGTTTTTAGTGCATTTTATAAAAAGCAGCGTTAAGAAAAGTTTTTAAATGGTTATTGTTATTCTGTACTCTTTATTCAATATTCTGTCAATTCTTTACTCTCAGCTTCTTTAACTTGAAAATTCGTCGCTATTTCAATGTGCGGGATTAATTTGAAGCGTCATACCCCTACGTCATATGCAGTCCAACAAAGACTTGTTGTACGGCGGGTTAGTATATGTTTCGGGCGATCGGTTTATTACTTTTTTAAAAATTTATTTTCTAAAAATAAGTAACATAGGCTATTTAGAGTGAAACGATAGTTGAGTTGAATTGATTTTAGTTTAGCGTCCCTTTCAGGAGAGAGGCTATATGAGACGGTACCTACTGATTAATGCGGAATCCGAACCACATGAGCTTCCGCCGGGAAACGAACCCGGGTCTCCCACGCCAAAGGCGCGTACGCTAACCGCTTAGCCACGAGGGAGCTCCGAGTAAAACGATAAGCCAGAGCGAAAATTCTGTGGAAGTAATGTTTTGTTGTTGTCGTTGTTGTTGCAGTGTGATGTACATCATTCTCTGAGGTTAAACGAGAAGATGATTATTAATGATTTAAAGAAAGAAACATCAATTGAAGGACAAAAAGAAAGTTTTGCAATGGAAATTCAGGACAAGAAGAAAGCGGGTGAACGGAAAAGAAGGAAGAAAAGTAAGCGAGTGGAATGGAAATGAAAAAATTAAAAAGGCGTGAAGTGAAAATGAACAAGGAAAAGAAATCGCGTGAAATGGAAGCATGGAGTTTCAACTAACACAACAGATCGAAGCTCACGCACTACTTTCAATTCCAATATAATTGGCATTTTGATGGTCAATTTTGTCGCATGGTGATAGATTCAAACACCAAAGCCAGATGTCAGGAACCACGCGTAGTCTCAGATATGTTAAAAGTTAGTGACATCCGCTCAGCGGTTTTTGTGTATTGCTTTCACGAATCAATGATTTCTTCAGTTTTATTTATATATCACTGGATAACACGAAATATGTCCTTTATGTGAACTTTTTATGTAGCACGTCCGATTTTCTTAAAATATAAGTTTTTAATTTACATAAGCTCAGTATGTGAAGTAAGTAGTGTTTAAAGATAAAGATGAAATGTGTTTAGAAAGAAAATTATTGCACATAGCTTGGAATGTGCGATCAAGTAGAAATGGAGCTGTTTCTCGTAGACAATAGATTTTATTGCCCCCTTAATTGCTTTATTACCTAACGACTTTCGATGTCAATATGGCCGTGTCGGCCTTGGAGAGGTTTAGGGGGAGGCGGTTTTATTACCCTGTTTGTTAGGTGGTTAGACGGGTTCCTGGAAAAGGTTGAGTGTTAGGAGGGATGGAGTAGTTTCTAGAAAAGAGGTTGAAGGACATGTATCACGTGATTTTGATAGGGTTGTTTCTAACAGCTATGCTATGATCAAATTAATTATTCTTTTATTTGTATTTCTTAATAAATTAATTGGAACAATTGTACTGGTTCGCTTGCTAAGCAAGCTCCTTATTTATTGGATTGTATGCTAAAGCATACTCTGTTTATTTATTGGATCGTTTGCTGTGCAAACTCCTTATTTATTGGATCGTATGCTAAAGCATACTCCATAGAACAATCTCTGATTGTGATTATATTAATTAATTCTTTTAATAAATTAATTGGAACAATTTCTATTGGATTGCTTGCCCTACAAGCTCCTTATTATTTTTCCCAAATCGTATGCTAAAGCATACTCCATAGAACAATCTCTGATTGTGATTATATTAATTAATTCGATCATTTGCATAGCAACTTGTATTTTGATGAATCGTATGCTAAAGCATACTCGTTGTTAAATTTGATTGTGATCATATTAAAATGGTGGAGGGAATAAACTTTATTCATGCGGGACTTTTTAATTTGACGGATCGTATGCATAGCATACTCGGTGACCGTGGTAAAAGCTCGTGTATAGAATATGTATACTTTGGTACATATACAGAGCGTGGTTTTCGTACGTCTTTCGCTGGTGAACTTAAGACATGAACTGAACTTTTCGCGCGCTTTTGGAAACTGGTTGGGCAAGAGGGAAAGATGGCGTTGTTGGGTAACAGGTGCGTGTTAAAACATGAAGACAAATACAAAGGAAAACCGACGACACGTTTAGTACACATCACAGAGTGCCGACAGAGTAATAAAAACAAGTTTGGGACCAGGGTAGGTGAACACAAGACAATGTCGGCGAAGAATACAAAGAAGATTGAGGTTGTGGCATGTAAATATGTTGAATCATGCCCCTTTGCTAATTGGTAATAGAAAACAAGTTTGGCGTCAGGGTAGTTGAACACAAGACATTGTCGGCGAAGAATACAAAGAAGATTGAGGTTGTGGCAGGTAAACATGTTGAATCATGCCCCTATGCTAATTGGTAATAAAAACAAGTTTGGCGTCATGGTAGTTGAACACAAGATATTGTTGACGGCGAATACAAAGAAGATTGAGGTCGTGGCAGGTAAACATCACAGAGTGCCGACAGAGTAATAGAAAAGAAGTTTGGTAGTGCGTTAGGTGAACACAAAACAATGTCGATGGTGAATACAAAGGAGAATAAGGTTGCGGTAGATAAACATCACAGAATACCGACAGAGTAATAAAAACAAGTTTATTGGCATGTGAAATGACAATAAAAAACATTGTCGGCGAAGAATACAAAGAGGATTGAGGTCGTGACAGGTAAACATCACAGAGTGCCAACAGAGTAATAAAAAGAAGTTTGGTAATGCGTTAGGTGAACACAAAACAATGTTGATGGTGAATACAAAGAAGATTAAGGTTACGGTAGATAATAACACAGTAATAAAACATTGTTGACGAAGAATACAAAAGAAGTTTGGCACCACGAATTGTGGTACATGACGCGACACCGAACGGAAATACAAAAGAAGTGTTGATCCTGTTGAAACATGAAGGGGTACTGAATGCAATAGAAGATTGTTACATTGATATGATACCGAATGAAAACACAAAAGAAGTTTTGCAGTATGAATTGTGTTGACACTTTTCTTTGTACGTAGATAACATTTTAAGTGATTAGTACAGGATATGAATAACATTATTGAGGGAATACAGTTGTAAGATGTGAATGATCGTGGCACAATGTAAATAATATTGATGATGTTGTTTCAAAAGAATGTTTGATCAATAAATGATACATGAGCACATAAACGCAATGTAAGCATATGTTTTTCCGTCCATTATACCTATTGAAAGTTGTATAGAGAATTGGGAAAGTACATTTGAAAATATTTTAAATGATGTAAGGGGGGGGGCGTGTTTTAAAGTACCACGTGATGTGACGTCGACATAAGTTTTCCTTATATACTGGGTATGATGAGAAGACTGACATAGTATCATCATGGATTCGTCTACCAGTATAGTACAACGAGAAATTCAACTTTGCAACGAAGTAGATTGGGATTCTACATTTGACTATGTTGAATCTCCCAACAAAAAGTTTAAATTGCATAGAGAATCTCCGGACTTGTTTATTGATGAAGAAACTTGCTATTTTTCACCGGCTTCTCCAGATGTCATTATAGAGGAAGAAACTTGCTCACCGGCTTCTCCAGATGTCATTATAGAGGAAGAAACTTGCTCACCGGCTTCTCCAGATGTCATTATAGAGGAAGAAATCATTGATTTAAGAGAAGAGCCAATATTAATTCCAACTTCGCCAGTTGGATCAAGAACAACTTCACCAGTATCAGTAGCAGGAACACCGGAGCAAAAGTTTCAAGTTCCAACGATAAAGTGGACACTTCCAGAAGAAGGAAGATCAACATCTCCTGATTTATTTAATGAGGAAGAGGAGGAAGAAATTTGTAAGTTATTCAACGAGATAGAAGAGTGCAAACCCAGCACGCCATCACCAAGTGTTTCACCGTTGGACTATTCATCTTCACCCCAAAAGGTTCCATTGGATTTGCGTGTGCAGTACCAGTGCGAGTGTAATAGTGACTTTGTAAGTGAAACCTGTGTTAAAGATAGTATTTTAAAGTGGAAACCAGATACAGTTTTACTATGCCCTGGTTGCAACCTACATTATTTCAACCAGTTCGGGCACAGGTGCCTTCTTGTGAATATATTAACTCTCGAAGCAGAAGCATGGAAAATTATGGCAAGCAAAAATGTGAGAGACAATGTGTATTCAAATTATGTGAAATCACATTCTGCTAACAAAAGAAGTGAACATTTATTTCATGAAAACTATGACAACTTATTAAAGAACCCAAATTATATTGAAGGACTAGTGAACATTTTATTAGAAAAAGATAGAAACGCTACAAACTGATTTCTTTTTGTATGTAATATAATCTGTATATATTATTTTTATATATATATGTGTGTGTGTGTGTGTATGTGTTTGTACATATATATAATATTTTCTATACTTGTTTGCTTGTATATATCTTTATCTCCAAATAAATATATACGAATTTCATTTCTTGATTTTTTTATTTAATAAAAGAAACTTTCCTAAATAAAAGGTATCATTGGCATTTTACAAACTGAAACTCATTTACGGTTTTTATCGTTTAAAATTGGTATTTGATGTGTGTTTTATATTTTTTCTTCATTTTACTAATACTTTGAAGTATTTAAAAGTTTGATGAGTATTTTACAAGTTTGCGATTTTGAAACATAGATCCTCAAAGTTTGTGTAACAAACAAACATACCTTGAATAAGAAGAGTTTATGTAACGAAAGATCCACATAAATAAATAAATAAGAACGAATTTGTGCAACAAATATTTGATGAATTACACTCTATGAGTATTGTGTTAAGAAAAGTAAGCAGACTTTCTGCAAGAATTTTTATCATATTCACAATCATAGATTGTTTAGAGTTCCACAGAAAACTTTTTAATATATTTACAATAAAAAAAAATTAACACCGACTTTGCAATGAGAAAGCATTTTAAGTTCACACTTAAGTGTCCTTAGTATTTTACATAGTATTTATTTAACACTACATAACTATGTTGATGTAAGAGTATTACGGTAAGTAAAACGAAATAAGAAGATTGTCCATCGTATTCTTAATACGTTCACACAAAGTGTTCGATTAAATAATTATGAGATATTAAATAATACGACAACAAAAAAATTAACACCGACTTTGCAATGGCAAAGGAGAATGTATATAAAAAAAACAGAAACTGATCTAATAATGAATTTAAATATGTATACTATGAAGTAATATTATAGTATGATTTATATACTTACCTTACAAATACAATAAGTTTCACATACATGTAATATAAAATGCAGAAAGTGTTTTTTACAAACGCGAATCATAATATGCAGAAGTTGTTTTACATACAAGCATCATAACATGCAGAAACTAATTTTACAAACGCGAATCATAACACGTAGAAAGTGTTTTACATACAAACATCATAACATGTAGAAAGTGTTTTTACAAACGCGAATTATAACATGCAGAAAATGTTTTTACAACGCGAATCATAACATGCAGAAACTGTTTTACAAACGCGAATAATAACATGCAGAAAGTGTTTTACATACAAGCATCATAACATGCAGAAACTGTTTTTTTTACAAACGCGAATCATAACATGCAAAAAGTGTTTTACAAACGCAAATCATAACATGCAAAAAGTTTTTCACATACATGTGGTATAAATGTCGAAAAGTGTTTTTCAAAAACAAATAATTAACACCAATTTTAAAACGTTCACAAATAAATTTGTTCAGAGTATGTTTAACATACGATCCGTAAAAATATGAAGTGATTGAACAAAATTAAAACTAAAAATACAACTTACGAAAATGAAAATGTAACTTGCAAAAAAATGAAAATGCAAGTTGTCAAAACTAAAATGCAACTTGTCAAAATAAAATGCAACTTGTGAAAAATGAAAATGTAATTTCAAAATTAAAAATGCAACTTGTCAAAATGAAAATGCAAGTTGTCAAAACTAAAATGCAACTTGTCAAAATGAAAATGCAAGTTGTCAAAATGAAAATGTAATTTTCAAAATTAAAAAATGCAAGTTGTCAAAACTAAAATGCAACTTGTCAAAATGAAAATGTAATTTTCAAAATTAAAAAATGCAAGTTGTCAAAATAAAAATGCAACTTGTCAAAATAAAAATGCAACTTGTCAAAATGAAAATGCAACTTGTCAAAATAAAAATGCAACTTGTCAAAATGAAAATGCAACTTGTCAAAATGAAAATGCAAGTTGTCAAAACTAAAATGCAACTTGTCAAAATAAAAATGCAAGTTGTCAAAATGAAAATACAACTTGTGAAAAAATGAAAATGTGAAGTTTCACAGGCATGCAATATAAAAGTGTACAAACAAATTTTAGACACGCGGATCATAACATACGGATTTTTGTTATATGCATATGTTAAAGTTTCATATGCACATGTTAAAGTTTTTAGTTGCATGAAATAATTTTAAGTACGATAATGTAAAACGCATTTACACAAAAGAAAGTTTTAAAATCATACATCTAAGGAAATAATATAAATGAAAACAAGTAATATACAGTGATAAAATTTTATTTACAAATTACAATAAGATATAGATATACATAGTTTACATACAGATACATTTGTGATTTTAACATTCCTTGATATATTGTTTAATACAATCTATATTTATATTAGTATATGTACAATTACATATTGGCCAATTTTTTGCTGAAAGTCTTTTATCACTTCTTTTTGTTAATTTATACACATTGTTATTATTATTATTTTGTAATTGATTAGCAGAAAAGTTTTTATTTTCTATTATTACTTTTTGTGCATATTATAATTTAATCTTTTTGTAAGAATAACTCTGTAATTAACTGAATGTTATCTTTGTTTAACAAAATGTTATATAATGTATATGTAAATGTCCAATCATCAATTTCAGTATCACAATGTACTGTTGCAAAATCTTTATATAAGTCATCAAAACTTTGTGTGCTTACCATTCTACGCCATGCATTATAGCATAACATATCATAGTCTAAAGTAATACACTCATGTTCATTTAAATTTGCGCGATTTTGAAAACACCCGTAACACAAAAGTTCTCGCTGTGGTTTCCAACGGTCAATACATAATAACAAACACTGTTCATCTATAGAAAAAGAAGAACACCGATATTCGCAATAATTGTATGTATTTAGGAAACGACATTGGTATTCACAGTATGGATTGTTGATACACATTTTTATCGTGTTCAAGATATGTTTCTCTTAAATCAGAAATGTGATAATCATTGAATGTAATCTCCTGATATGTATAGTTAAATTTGTTTATAAGATGCGGAATAATGTTTACGTCTATATATTTCACATGAATTTTTAGATATTGTTTTAATATTTCTTCGCGTGTTGATTTCTTAATTAGGAAATTCCACACAGTAGTATTTAATTCTTCATCACTTTCACTTACACATTTATGCTCAGTTTCTTTCTCACTACGAATTGCACAACTTTCACAAAGTAATGGTTCAGAAAGTTTATATTTTTCTAGTAACTGTTTTACACAAACTTCATTTACTTCATTAGGAGTACAACCACACTTCACATCATTGAATATCAGAATGTCATTAGAAATTGTATTTTGATCTACCACTACTACTTCCTCTTCAAACGGTATTTCATTTGGGTATCTGAAATTTCGTCTATACACAGTATCGTCTATGCTAATTTCTTGTGTTGGATAAATAATCCTATATTTTTCAGCGTCTTCTTCAGGAATGTCAGGATCATTTGGATGTACAACAATAATTTTCTTTTGTTTTTCAAGTTCAAAACGTTTTTCACGTGGTGAAATGTACTTTACATGTTTACTTTGCGATAAGGAAAGATTGGTTTCAATTTCACCTTTCCTTTTCTTATTATGAAAAGAAGAATATGTTCTTAATTGTTTAACATTATGCAGGTCTTTATTTATTTTTCGCTTTGCAACTGCTGAAACATCTACCTTTTGACTATACATCTTAACAACGTATCATCCACTTTATTTGTGTTAGTACAAGTACACGCATGCGCAGGATTTATAGTGCAAAGGTAGGGGATGCGCGAAACAAATGCGCAGAAAATAAGTATGAATATTTTAAAAGTTTTTCCCCATTACAATATTTGTTTACGTATTGAATTAGATTCTGTGTATTTTAAATATCAAAAAATATTTAATTTGATACGTCAGACTAACTCCACTTTTATTTTGATTGAATATTAACTTAAGAATAACATTAATTATATACATGATCTTATGAAAATATAGTGTGAGAAAGTATGATTTTATTCATACAGATTTAATGGATGACAATTCAGTATTTGAATGTTACAGTACTATATCCACTTGTAATGTTTCATGATACAGAACATATACACAAAGTAAAGAAATATGCATGTAACAGTGGACATATACGTGTAACGGTTAACTTATGTTTGGCTTATGTTGCACATGTAAGGAAGAAGGTATCATTGAATGCACACATTGTGACACTCAACATGTCTTAACAGATACATATTGTACCCCAGTACTTCATAAAGCGTTAAAGACTGGATATAAAATTCTGCAAATGATTGAAGTATGGGAATTTGAACTGTTGGTTCTGAGCTTAGTCATTTAAATATATCAGGAAGCTTTAAGATTTTTACCTCATGTCAAATCAAAGGAGACAAAGAAAAATACATGAAAGAGTATCATGTATATGAAGGAATAGAATTAATGGAAGATAACATTAGGATGAACCCATGCATGAAACAATCTACACTTCATTGCACGGAAAATGGACATAACGATCACACTTATTGCAAAACAAAAGATTTTGTTTTACTTGGTGTTAACGCAACGCTATGCTACGGGTCTGAGGGTAAACATATGTAAACTTACTGCAGGCAGCATTCCTGCATTTTGGCTGTGTACCGACTATTGTGTTGAAAAGTTGCAAGTCCGCAAAAGATATTATTGATCTGTACTGTGTAGGCTTCTTTCGTCAAGATAATATGTTGAAACCTACGTGTGAAAAAAAAATAGTGAATTTGTGTCTGTAGGGAAGACTACTGGCTTAACTACCGATGATTCCGACTAGTTAATGGGTGTTTTTCGGGAGGTTAGCACGAGTTTTGCACCAGAACATAGTATATGTTCTACATTGTATGGTACAGGCAGTCGGGAATACTTTCGCATTGTTAATAGTAAAACTATGCAATATCCTTATTTTGGTCTGCGTGGAAAGGAAGTTACCATTGAATGTATGCACACTAGTGGTATCGAAGAACCGCAAACATATGTTCGTTCATTATTCGAATTTGTACAAGAACATACACTAAATGACGTCAATGATGATGATATTTTTATCGGTATTACTATTGAAAGTTCGCGTCAAAATTAAACAAACGATGTACATGACATGACATCCTAAAAAGGAATTGAATCCCGATATATCGTTCCATATAGTTGAAAATGTTTTAAATACTAATGAACATTTTTGGAAAGAAGGGAGATCCATGCAAGGGAAAAGGTTGAACCCGTGGTTCGGTCAAATAAGAAGATTATGCAGCGCTTCGGAAAAAGTGTTCCATCCCATTGGAGAAACAATGTATATTGTCATCCTTGGAATGGGTAAGACTGATCAACGTTGTAACTACATGTACAAACTAAAGAATCATCCTGAGCTAGTATTAAAACACGCTATGGATTTGTGCATTGATCCCAATGTTAGTATTGACCATTAACATGGTTGTACTAATGCAGATGCGAAGAAGTTCGAAAACAAACTAGCCTCTGAACACCAGATAATTATTATTTATGAGAAGAACAAATGAGTTAAGAGTATAATATACCCGTGAATTAAAGATGGCAAACAAAATTTACACCTTGTATGAGAACCAATTGATAACTAACATACATAAACGTTTGTAACCCAATGTTTTTGTGGTTATTGTTTGTAGATCTTACATGTATTATAGTGAATATCTTACTATTACTTATTTCCCAAATAATTCTAGCAGAAGCGTATCTTTCATTATTTTAAATTGACTTGTACATAGTTTTCATTTGTATTGGTGTTAATCAGTTCTTTGCAGCATTTACCACATTCTTTTCATCATTATCAAAACATATCTTTAAAATTATCGCACTATACCGAACTATGCAGTAACTATTGTCAAGTTTCTTAGAGAATTACAGCAGTTAGATTTATTTGTTATCAGTTTTACGCTCACAGAAGAAATCAAGTCATACCAAATCCTTTTTACACTTTGTATGTGTAATATGCCTACAGAGGAGTAACATTTTATCCATACGTCTATTATTTCTTCATATTTTTCAATCACAAACACTATCACTATCACTATGGTTTTTATTCCAAATTAAGAATTTCTTAAAATCTTTCTGCAAGAATATTTCTATCAGTTGATTAAGAAATGTATCATTATGAATGGCATCATCATATATATGAAAAAACTGTTCTAATTTATTAAAAGTATTGCCGTGCATCTTTTGAAACTCATGCCAAATTTCATCCTGTGTATCAATATCCATAACAATACTTAGTACTTTTGTTTTCAATATATTTTTATCTAACAGAATACAGTCATGGTTTATTGCGTCTTTTAATCCGCGTGCACATCCACTGCAAAGAAGCATACCTCTTCTTTTAGATTCCCACACTTGAAACGCATTTATTAAGCACTGCGTGGTTATGCGAATGTTATCGCAGAAACAAAACCATACGTTTTCAGCATTAGACATTTTCAGTTTAAATTTTCAACAGTTTGAAAATATTGTTTTTATGTATTTTTCTAAAACACTAGGCACAAATATTTTCACTGCCCACCATACGGAGAAGAAATCTTTTTCGACTACAACGGCACAAGATTATTATATGTACCTTTGTTAACCCTGGTATTTATACGTTTCGCAGTAGGATGTATTGTATTATCTGGATTAACCAATGAAAACAGGTTTGAACAAGTTTAAAGTAGACCTGAAACTCATACTTTCCATCCCCATTAGTTTTAGTTGCTATTCTTTTATGATTATGAAGTGATTCTTATATTCAAATTAACTTGAATATTTCATCTTTGCAACAGTTTTTAAAACAGATAAAGTCACCCATGCCATTTACCCGCGCTTGCTTGAATATCACATCTTTGCAACAGTTTTCTTATAACTGACAAAGTCACCCATCCCGTTTACCCGCGCTTGCTTGAATTTCTATATACTGACATTTAGATTAATAACTAGAAATCACGATACCTGGACACCAATAGATCCTTTGCCTGTGTTTGTTTTAATTAGACTATTGGATTCCAACGCAATGTGACAGTTTGATTTGATCCATAAATAATCCCTTTAAAAGTTAAAGGGAAGATTTTAACAATGTTTACTAGATTTTCCGATTCTTAAGTAGTCCTTTGCTCTTGTTATTTTCCAATATTAATTATCTTAAGCTGTATCTAATTTTCTTAAGCTGTATCTAATTATCATTTTCTTACTTTTGACCAGTCTCTCTCTCTCATGCTGAGTTTCCTACTTTGTCCACAGTCGTCCTATCCTATTACCCATTGAAGCCTTAGCGGTTTACTCCCCATTTCTATTTGCTTTTGGTATTGCTTTTGACTTGGTTCCAGCGTAAAATTCATCAGAGTTGTCAACCGGATGTGGGTAGTTGCTCTACTAATGCAGAAAAGTATGTGGACAGATAAGTACAACAAAAGATTACCTAAAATAATACTGGTCATAGGAAAGATCAAATGGGAGTAATAAATTGTTTAAGGATCTGAGAAGTGAACTTTGTGCCGGACAATATTGTGTTCGTAACTTTTCTTGGGAATTTTCCCCGTTTTCCCTCATAGTTTTATTCATTTCCTTTAGCCTAACCGACATAAATGTGGTACGTAATACTCAAAGATTTCATTGTTTAAGGAGAACGAGAATGTTTGTCAGCATTGTTTAGTGTAGGTTGCGAATATATGTTGCAGATGTACTCGCTGTCCAAATCAGCTATTTTGCTACAAACTTATACAAATTCTCATATTCAGTTGATAAATCTCCGAGTGACGATATTGATTACAGTGCAGTACACTTTTTATAGATAAATAGATACTGAGACCTTCATAGCTAACATGTCCTTAAATACTGATAAGCTCAAACAAAGAAAGAAAAAAATCTAATTCCTAATAATATTTATAGTAAACTGAGCAAATTATAAAAGTTTCCAACATCAGCCTCTGCCCCCTTTCCTTCTTACGTTTCATGAATTTGGAATTTATTTTACGGATAAAGTGTGGTATATCGCCTATTTATTTATCTGTTGTACAATCAAATAGCTTTATATGTAATAGGGTACACATCTCTGATGTGGTAGTTTGTGATTCGATTCCCAACACCCATGTTTTCCTTCATTTATTCACCCACATGTCTTAAGAGGTGTTCTTCATACCCACTAGAAATAAAGATTTCAGTTCAAGTATACTTTCTGACTTGAGCCCATTCAACTTGTTGGTATTTAATAGCTTCAGCTATATATCAGGTCTAATTTTGAAGTGCTTACTTATCATTATTTAGTGTTCAAACATTTTTTAACAAGGAGTCTGCTACGCATATGTTCTCTAAAATAATACGAAAAATTACAGTGAGAACTATGAAATTGTTGACAAATCCATCATTAGGTTAGTTCTAGCTTCGTATTGCTTATGAGGAATTCAGTTGACTCTGAAGATCGTAATGTTGGGAAGAAAGATAGGAACATATTCCGCAAAACCATGAAGATTATTGAATACAAAGTTCTTGTAGTGTACATCCTATTTCTCTCCCTATCTCCATCTCTGTACCTCTCTCTATCTTTCTCTTCATCTCTCTCTCCCTCTGTACTTCTCTCTCTGAACTTCTCTCTCTCCCTCTCTTCCTCTGTGGACCTATCTCTGAACTTCTCTCTCTTTCCCTCCATATATATACCTTTCTCTATTCATCTCTCTCTCCCTTCATCTCTCTCCCTACATCTCTGGACCTCTCTCTGAACTTCTCTCTCTCTATCCTTCTCTTCCTCTCTCTCCCTCCTTCCCTCTCTGTACATCTCTCTCCCTCCATCTCTGGACCTCTCTCTGAACTTCTCTCTCTCTATCCTTCTCTTCCTCTCTCTCCCTCCTTCCCTCTCTGTACATCTCTCTCCCTCCATCTCTGGACCTCTCTCTCTCTTCCTCTAAATGTACATTTTGTTTTGTTTTGATTGTCAGCATTATTCATTTCTCTTAGCTTACAGAGCATAAGGAAAGGAGATTACACTAAATGATCAATGTATCGATTTCATGTCTCATATAACCTCACTACTAAAAGTAATAAGAATAGTTTTTCTCTTTGTTCTATCTTGCCTATGAGATGAAACGAGAAGAAACAAAAGTTTGTATGGTTAAGCGGATAGCGTACATGTCTTTGACATCTAAATTTTATTCGTACTTATAGTTTTCTAATATCATTTTCCATTTATTTCACAAGTAGCTCTTAATATGCTCATAGACTTTAGTGTTATTATAAATAACACGAAAGAATTCAAAAGCTGAGTTTTAATAAAAACGAAATAACACAAAAGCAGAGCTTGAACAAGCGATTCGTTAAAAAAAAAAATGTAATTGGTAAGTCAAAATACATACCGCAAAGCCGATAATCCAATAAAAGAAATACTCAAAAGAATAAGTAATAAGAGGATTGATTCCCAAGTAGAATGTTTAAAAGAACTTCAAAGTCTATCAGTTTACTGTCTAAGGACTACAAAGAAAATAGCTTTGATGATGGTGAACTCCAAACAAATTCATACGTATCATGACTATCTTACGTAAAGTTTTCCTTAATCGTGCCACGCAAATGTGATGTCAAATAAAATAAGATTGTTTTCACATTACGCTCACAAATTCAAAACCAAGGGAGGTTTACACCAATTAAATGTTAAAATGAGACTTGACATACACTTGCTTACTGTTCTATCCTCACGAATACATATTTTCAAACTAATTGTGGAACCAAACTTCACCTTAGATGGTTGAGATTCCGGGTTGACCAACTAAAATTATGACTGAACATATTGTGTCTGTAACTTTTTTCTTGAGCATTTTCCAAGCGTTCCTCTCAGAGTTTCTTCATTTTACCAATTGCTTTATCCTAGACAAAATAATTGTGAGGTGTCACATTTCATTTTAATACACAGTCAAGGGGAAATCATTTCAATACATAGCGAAGAGAGACCACTAATTATTTATTTAACTAGTAAAGAATCTGATTTCAAATTTCAATATAAGACAGCACTGGGTCAGTGGTAGTACCAACAGTTAGACTTGTAGTGAACTCTCTTGGAGTTTTTCAAGACGAAACAACATTAAATCATTCATTCATTTCTCATAATTACTGTCTCCTTTAGCCTATCCAAGTTTAAACTTTGATTAGTTTACCACAAGACAAAGAGAAATATTACTGGTGAAAAATCAAATAAGCAATTTTCTTTCTCTCTTTTCAATTGTTTTGAAATCTTCAAGGTTTGTACAGTATAGTTCCGTGTACAGTTTGTTTTCTACTGTACCAACTAAAATTGTTTCATGGCTAAGTGGTTAGTATGATCGTCTTGGCTAACTGAATAGTACATCAGTGTTGGACATTTAATATTTTTATTTGTACGAAAACATTTTCTAATATCACTCGTCAAGGATTCGATTCCCGAAGATAGGTCATGTGACAACAGATTAATTCTTACAAGGAATGTTCTAAGAATTTAGAAAAAAATAGAGACTTCTTGCTGAAAAATAAACTCAAAATTCAACCATTCATCAAAATAGAACCTGCATTAATTTCAAGTATATATAAAGGAAGAAGAAACCTTATATGTTTGCACATTAGTTATTGAGACTATTATCAAAATACCTCAGTACTGTTAAAAAGTTAGAAAGGATTTAAAAATTCATAGGAAAGAAAACACAAATTTCCCAGCACCCATTTAACAAAAACACACAATTTATTTACAAATATATATACAACTTATTTATTTCAAAAATTTTTCTTTCAATTTTCTTGCCTTCTCTAATCGATCCCACTTTTCCCCTGCCTTCACTATAACCCAATCTTCCCCATCGTTCAAATATATATCAGCTTCATTCGCTGCCCCGCTATTACCCCGCTCCCCCACTATTTCCACTGCTACTTCTTCCACTGGTCGAAGTTCTTTTCTTTCTTGAGTTAGTGGCACTGTTACTTCTTCCACTGGTGTAGTTTCTTTTCTTTTTTGAACCACTTCTACCACTGGTGAGTAGCGCGTCTTTTTCGTCCTTTGTGATGTCCCCTCATCTCTTCTCCTTTTCTTTCCCTCTGCTACATCTAATAAATTATGTATTTTTTCAAACCACTCGATATGGTTAAGGGAGGAGGAAGAAGCGGATGATGATGTTGATGGTTGGTGTTGGGACTCCATTTCTTCTGGAAAATAATAAAAAATAAAAATGTTATTAGTACAACATAATTTCATCAAAATAGTGCAAATTATACTTAATAGAAATAAAAATTCTGTTATTCTATCCACGTACGAAAATCAGTTTCTTTTAGCCTATAAAAACTATCTTTAGTTTGCAAGAGCTATGTAGGATTCTGGCAAAGTACTTTATACATTTTCGAATTCTCAATAAATCTGTACAAGCAAACTATCTGTGCTGTGTAAAACCCAAAGCTGAACGTACCAATAACTTAAGATCAAATCTAGTGTTCCCTCACAATATAATCGGTAACGTTCTTGCATTCAGTGCGAGCACCACCGGGTTCAATTCCCGGTAGGGGAACTATTGTTCCCCTCACAATATAATTGCTAACGCTCTTGCATTCAGTGCAAGCACCACCGGGTTCAATTCCCGGTAGGGGAACTATTGTTCCCCTCACAATATAATTGCTAACGCTCTTGCATTCAGTGCAAGCACCACCGGGTTCAATTCCCGGTAGGGGAACTAGTGTTCCCTCACAACGTAGTCGCTAACGCGTTTTGGCTTTAATGCGAATGGTTCCGCGTAGCGTACTTGCTTTCGCTTTTGCGTTCAATGTGAGCGGCCCCGGGCCCGATTCCCGGTATAAAGGTGTCGCGACGCGGACGTACCCGAAAACGCATTCAAAGCAAACGGTTCTGGTCCAATTACCGACGTGGCATTCAGTCAAAAATAATAATAATGATTTTCTCATTTACACCAAACAAATGTCTTGCGTGATACCTAATTTCCCTCTTTTCACGAATAGTATGCTTGCTGAAAATTGTCTGATCTCACAGGATAAAATGTTTAAAGATCGGAAATATAAAATCAAATCAATCTTTCATCATAGTATAAAAGATAAATCTAATTCACCCGCAAAAACTCTTGCACTTGTAAAATCCTATATCTCAATCCCGATAAAAAAAAACTTATATGACTCCACTCCAACAACATGTTATAAAACGGAATTCATACAAAATTATTTATTTATTTAAAAGTGGTAAGGTGTTCACTTTATATGTTTAGGGGGTCTGTAGTTCAATCCTAGGTCATACCAACTGAACAAACACTATTTCTGCGGATTCCTTATACTTTTTATACTAATACTACCAATATGTTTTCCAAGAAAAAAAAATCAGAACCAGTACATTAGCAATAGTGATTTAATACTATTTTAATAGAACTACTAGTGACACCTATCGGCAAAAGTCATAATTAAAAATTAGTTGTGCGTTGAAAGTTCCGCAGTGCTGACGCGTGTGTGACATAGTTCCGTATATTTCTCAGGTGAGTATAGTATATATGTTTTCAATGTGTAATAAACCATAGCACATGCTTGTATATTCTGTTGGTCTTAATATTCTATCAAAGTATTGAAGATCAAGCAAGTATAAGTAAAACTATTGGGTTAAATAAGGAATATAAACCCAAGTCTTTCAGTGACAGAGCAAATATTTACTTAAGTGGTGCGGTACCACATCATTTCTGGGATATGAACCCCAGTCTTTCAGGGGGATAACCCCCTCTACTAGTACTGCTGCATACATTTACATTGAAATCCTAGTGCCAAAAAAAAAGACGGGATAAAACCGAGATCTCTCACTCCAAATCCATATATAAAACAAGTAACGTTCAGTAATGGAAGGCATTACTCTTAAGGACGGGTATACCCCCTTTTCTCTACGCAAAAAAGAATGCATTCAGTAATTAAAAGTTGTGAGGGGGAATTCAGTCCGGGCATAGTGTCCCCTCTTCTCCACGCAACAGAGCGCATTCAGTAATTGGAAAAGTTATGAGGGGGAATTCAGTCCGGGTATAGCCCCCCTTTTCCTCCACGCAAAAGAGCGCGTTCACACTGCATTGGATTCTCTTTCTGCATCCCTAACAAAATATTTCGTATTTCATTTCATTTTTACAAAGCCAATATTTATTTTTTCTCACTCATTACCTTGCTTAATATAGAGTTAGTATGTACAAAAACCATGTGACTACCATATGATTAAGATTCTGAATACTGCATCACATGTTTAAATACGCAAGTTCATTTTTCAAATATATTCCCAACACTTCTCACTCAATTATATTCGTTTATTCCTCATGTCTTGGAAAAAGATCCATTTGAGTATTCACTACGTTTCGTGATAGCCAAGCTATTCTAACACGAATTCAAAGGGAAAAGGCCGTTGCTATGATCCAAAATTGAATCAATGAACGTAGTTCTTTTCTTTCGAGTCTAACTGTGGGAAAGAAAAGTCTACACATTTACGTAAAAATTGCAATATTCACATGTATCTTGGAAATTGCATCCACTACAACTAAGAACTCTTTATATATAAAAAAAACACTTAATACTGACTGATTTTCTAAATATTGGGGATACAAGCAAGACAAATGTCTATCTTTTCTGTTGAACTTAATTATTTTACACTAAACAATATATTTTGAACATTATCTGTAGTAAATATTGAATATGTATGTGTTCTAAAAGTGTTCTTTATGTGTAAATTGCTTATTTTCCGAATAGACATCCCAATATGAATACAGATTCATGACAAATCATTCAGACACAATGTATTTATATAAAATCTACCATCAACATACTGGACAGTACGCAATTCTGTTTAATCACAATTTCAGTTATAAAGAATCAAAGAAATTGCACACTTGATTTTTGCCGTAAAGTCCATCAGTGGCGGTTCTTAAGGGATGTCCCCATACATTTCTAAAACTATAAGTCCGTCCGTCCGTCAATGGCGATTCTTAAGGGATGTCACCACGCATTTCTAAAACTATAAAGTATCTCATTGACGGTTCTTAACGGATGTCACCACACGTTTCTAAAACTATAAGTCCAACCGTCATTGGCGGTTCTTAAGGGATGTCACCACGCATTTCTAAAACTATAAAGTATCTCATTGGCGTTTTCTTAAGGGATGTCACCACGCATTTTTTCTCTAAAAAGATTAACACTGCCAAGATATTTTTCGTGTCCCCCACATATTCTTAACTATAATATAATAATGCTAATTCCATTCTTCACTCTTTCCTGTGGTTAACTTGTCCAAAAAAAAACGCAACCGAAACGGAATCAAAACTCAAACATAGTCTTCAAACAATTTAAAAAAAAATAAAAAATAAAAATATTTCGTTCCTTCGTGCTGACCGTTCAGGAAGCTAGCTTTTCCGGTGTTGGTAAACCCACTGTTTGGTAAACACGAAAAGCAATATAAGTCAAACGCGGTTCCCTCAGGTTTGGGGGGCTATGCACCCATGTATGCTTCCCCTCGGTTTTCGATAAACACATAAGGCGTTATAAGTCACACGCGGATCCCTAAGGTTTGGGGGGTTATGCACCCATGTATGCTTCCCCTCGGTTTTCGGTAAACACATAAAGCGTTATAAGTCACACGCGGATCCCTAAGGTTTGGGGGGCTATGCACCCATGTATGCTTCCCCTCGGTTTTCGGTAAACACATAAGGCGTTATAAGTCACACGCGGATCCCTAAGGTTTGGGGGGCTATGCACCCATGTATGCTTCCCCTCGGTTTTCGGTAAACACAGAAGCTGTTATAAGTCACACGCGGTTCCCTCAGGTTTGGGGGGGCTATGCCCCCATGTATGGTTTCCCCTGTTTGGCAAACACAGAAGCTGTTATAAGTCAAACGCGGTTCCCTCAGGTTTGGGGGGCTATGCTCCCCACAAGTTGAAACATATTGGCAAACTCATAGCTCGTTTCTACACCGTGTTAATTATTTTCATAAGAAAAAACAATATGGTTAATTTTCTAGGAGGAGTCCCACCATTCGATACTTATGCAAATATATCTAATCAATTATAATGATATAAAACTTACTTGAATATATTATCTTCTTCTTTGAACAAAACACAGAAAAATCCAGAAAAACACTTTAAAGAAGCAATGCAGAAGCAAGGCAGAAGCCTTCACGAGCAAAATTGTTAATACAGGAAATGTGTACTCCATTTATATAATATATTTTTTATTTATTCATTAACATAAGGGGAATGGAATAGGGGGAGAAAAAATAAAGTAAATGAATTTGCCTTGTAATACAGCATTGCCTCGCTCTGCAAAGAATCAAAAAGAATTCCTTTGTCGGTCTCTTGCCGAATCGAAGCAAATATTTCTTTTCTATAGAGGTAATACCAAGGAATTTTCACACAATGCCTAAAGTTTGAAAAACATCGCCATCATGTCTGAATTCATACCTTAAAGACGCCAAATTGTCGTATTTTTCACAGCAAATAGTTGTTTACCAAGCAATAAAATTCGTTAGTTGGGTTCAGGCAACAATGTTCCTAAATTTTAAAATTCCGGCTTTATTCAGTAAGCTATATAGCTATCATTTCAACATCTGTTTCAATAACTTGTATCTTGCCGAAAAGAACAGGACAATTATTGTATGTTGTAATTCTACAGGTTCTTTTTTGTGTGTGTGTTGTTTTGCAGTAGTCAAAATGAAGGACAACCATTTATTCATCAGGTTATTGGCAATGAGCACAAGGACATCCTGGTTGTTTGTCCATCAGGTTAGTGGGCGGGGAAGAGGTTGTTGTCCGCAAACCATCCACCAGAACTGGTTTGAAAAACACCCTTTGTGAGGAAAAATGTGTCAGTTATCGCCGTTGGGGGGAGAGAAGGTATAAGCATGTTCACACAGGATGCAGCCAAAGAGTGGCAGTGAGGGGTGGGGAAAAAATGTGTGTCACTTGTCGCAGGGTAGAAACCTGATCACACAGAATGCGGTCAAGAGATGGGGGGAAGGGTGGGGAGCGGGTAGAAACTTGTTCACACAAGACATTGATGATGGAAAGAGAAGCGGGGGAAGGGTTGGTTCTCCCGTTCACTCAAACTAGAGGGAGTGATTGGCCCCCATGGTTAAACATTGCAGGCGGAGCAAACTGGTTTTTTCCTGGCCAATCATATCACAAGGTTGTTTGCATAGGGTGTGAGAAACTGAACTTCAATCTTCACCCTCAGTATTACAATGACGCTTGGAGAGAACACAGAACCTTGCGTATCTGCGAATTTCGTACTGAGCAACGCTGAAAAATAGCAGAGTTAAGTCTGTCATTTAAGAGCCAAGCAAGCTAAACGAAAGAAGTGCAGTTCGCAACAAGAAAAATAAATGAAAATAAATAAATATTTCTTCCTTTCCTTCCTTTTTCCCTCCCATCTTAATACTTTACTCCGTAAAACAAAGCACCATTAAAAATCGTTGCTAAACATTGGAGCTTAAAGGGTGTAATCATATTCATTATTCATAATTTTCTAGTTCAAATAAGAGTGTTCAATTAGTTACGAGCTTTACAAGTCAGATCATAATTAAATTAATGGGAAAAAACCTTGTGGAAACTAGGGACCGCGTTTTAAGCCATATACTGAAGTTCTAATTATCTAAATCATAGTTTTAATTCTAATTTAATTATAATTTCGATTCAATAAACGTATTAAATCATGTTTAAAGCTAGGAACACCGTTCAAACTCGTATCCTCAATCAAATATCGTGTTGTTTCATGTTTGAAGCTAGGGATTGCGTTCAATGACGTATACCATTGCTCTAATTATCTAAATCATGGTTTTAATTCTAATTTGATTATAATTTCGATTCAATAAACGTATTAAATCATATTTAAAGCTAAGAACAGCATTCAAAGCCGTATCCTTAATCAAATATCGTGTTGTTTCATGTTTGAAGCTAGGGATTGCGTTCAATGACGTATACCAATGCTCTAATTATCTAAATCATGGTTTTAATTCTAATTTGATTAAAATTTCGATTCAAGAATCGTATAGGAGCATGTTTCAACAAGAAAGGAGGTCATTCCACTTTTCCAAACAACCTCTATTGCACAAGTAATAAAACCACTTCCCCCAGAAACCTCCCCCAAGCCCGGGGCCGGTCTCTCCAAGGCCGACACGGCCATATTGACATCGAAAGTCGTTAGGTAATAAAGCAATTAAGGGGGCAATAAAATCTATTGTCTACGAGAAACAGCTCCATTTCTACTCGATCATATAAGCACTCCCAATCACAACTTTTCTTCTTTATAATGAAGAATATCGCTATTAATAGAAAAAGACTTCTCCCCTTATCCTCCGAGTTATTAGCTTACTGCATAAGAGACTTTTTCTGCGTAAATACGAAACACTAGTTTCTCATATTGCACCTCATTGCTTATCTACATTGAAGCTGTGAGGACTTGTATAACTCGTTATATAAGTATGTCGTGAATTTGGATTTTGTATTATTCGATTTGATTTTAGCGTCCCTTTCAGCAACGAGGTTATATGAGACAGCTTAACATAGGATCTAAACCACATGAGCTCCCGCCGGAATCGAACCCGCGCCCCTATGTAAAAGACGCTTACACTAACCTTTTATCCCCGAGGGAGCTCGTGAACTTAGATTTAAGAATAGGAAACATAGTCTTATGCCTTTAGTTGAAAATTCTTATTCATTGTACTTTCCTGTAAACTTGCTAAAAAGAATAAGTTCTGGACACCACGCATATGCTGCATTACATGTTCCACAAATTTGAGAAACTAGCTACAATAAGAAACGTAGTGCTTTGAAATTGGCTGTTCCTGTCTATATGATTTGCCGCGAACAATTGAAGCGCTTCGAGGATAAAGGTGTTATGTTACATTTTTCCAAATGTTGCATTCTGGATGTTGATGCAAGTGTTATATGCTACTCATGCTACCTAACACATTATTTGGTGAGTCCTCGTCCTAGTGCAGAGATTTAGAAACGATGAAGGTGATATGTTAACGGACAAAGTTGTGAAAGTCAATTTTACCATCATATTCAATTTGTTACATACCACCTTTATCCTTTAAGCGCTTCAATTATATCATGTGAAACTGTGTTAGTTTTGTTTGTCAGATGTAAGTCTTTGCTTCTAAATCTAACCTTCAGATGATTCAAGTATCTCAATTTAAAGTTCATTATTCGACTCGTTTCGCACAATGAAAATCTTTCAGTACACTTTCAAAGTTTTAACTGGAAACCCAATTGGGAAAATACCATTAGAACGACCTAGGCACAGATCAAAAGGCAATACAGCTTTGAACTTTCGGGTTCCATACGTCATAGAGTTAAGTTAAAATCACTCCTAAAATTAGAGTCAATTTACAGAAAAGTCGGGATTTGGGGAGAGCGCTATCTGGAACCTAAGTACGTTCCTGAGAACAGTAGTTTCCTCAACATAAGTCTAAAATTGCTTTCAAAACCCTGTGATTAGAGCTGATTCTAAAAGAGTAAAACCTTTCGCTCTTTGCAACCAGTCCTCTGTGAAACTAATATACATTACTTCCAAGAAAGGTATTTCCTACCTTTTTCCGTTAGTGTTAAAATGGTTTCTACATGTATAATAACTATTCTTGTTCCGAAGAGAAAATAATAAAGCTATTTCGATTTCTATTACTGTATTCCTCTACATTGCACGAATGACATATACATGTTGCTAAAAGTGGTTTATGCTTTGGAAAGAAAAGAAAAGTTATGATATTACATTGTAAAACCGTATGGGAAACTGTCGATAAATAATAAAAGAAGAATGGAAGCTTTTGAAGCAGAACACAAGAACCAATAAGGAGGGTATTGTTCGTTTTGAAGCTACTAAAAAGAGGCAAATAAAGAAACATTTTTGGAGAAAGAGAATAAAAAGAAAACAGTATCGCGGCTGGACAAGATAATGGCATCAAATGGACTACATATAGAGAGGGCTCTATTTATATATTTTTTGCATCCAGAATAGACACCGATCCTGTGGAAAGACTATATAAGGAGAAAGAGTCTCCTAAAGGCTATCACGTAAAGTGCCATCTGTATCGCTTCCTGCATCATTTACACTGCGTTCACGGATACGATACAGCAAAGCAGTGTGCATGTGATAGGGGCTGTCGTCGTCGAAACAGAATATATATTTTGAATACCAGAGTAGCATCAGTCTGCGGAAAACCAACAAGTTACCCGTCGAAAGTGTTTCTCAAGACGTAGTCAGAAGTGAAGTATCGTTTTAGGTTTTGCTTTGGAGAGACTGAGAGAAGATTCTCCAATATAAGTAGATTTTTACGTATATATAATTTATTACTTGTACATTATTCATTAAAATGTAGTCTATATTGTAAAAAAAAAAAATCCCTTTGAAGAGCTAGGTTGAGTAAATCAATGTCCGGAATCGACTCCTACTACTGTTTTTTTATTATTAAAAACCTCTAATAATACAACAGTATTTACAGAAATACTATAATGTAACTCTCTCTAATGCGAGGTAGAAAAAGGTAGCCTAAGACCTTGAGGCAGAATCTCTACAGACCTCTAGGCAAGCTAAGTAGAGTGGTATAAGAAACCCTAATGCTCCGAAGCAACCAGTGAGGGTTTAAGAGTCACAGAGCTACGAAGCAGAATAAGCAACTGAGGTTGAGATTCCTATAGAGCTCCAAGCAAGCTAAGCCAGGTGGAAGGGAAACCTAGAAACCCACAGCAGACTAGAGGCTTTAAGGTTTGTTTCTCCTAGAGCTCCAGGCAAGCTAGAGGAGGGGAGACAAATCACAGACTCTAGATTGCCCGTTAAATCCTCTTCATTATATAGGCGTTCCGGGTGGCGGTGGCGCTGCCACTCCCATATCGTCATGTGACTTGTGCTGCTGGTGGCAGTCGTCTGCTTCTTGTAGTAATCCAAAGTGAGGTGTAGTACTCCAACGTAAATACATGTGGTTATTGTTTACAAACAGGAGTACGTGATACATTACACTATAAATAAAACTCAAACTTAGTGGGAAGCAATTGTCCCTTTCTGAAGGTCTAAATGATACCACTGACAATAGTGGTAGTTGAAAATAAACCAAAGGTCTCGTTTTGCAATATTTTACTTATACCTTATTGTTATATATATGAGCAGCTCCAACGAACATAATGTTATGTCACATTTCTAACTTTCAAGTAATCTGGAAATGAAGATTGAACATTCCCATGCAATTCAATGCAATGATAAATAATTATCAAGAGGCTTCCCCTGCTATCTGGATGTACTTTTCCAAACTTTCACCGGAAGTAGCACTTATGTTTAAGCTCAATGAAATCAGGGCACCAATGAAAATAGTTTGTCCCCCTTGGAATAAACCATGTGACGTCCACGTATGACAATAAAACCGCAGTTTAGAAGCATATTTCACAAAATGTTAGTTAAGTCTCAGTACTAGACTTGTAAAACTAGATTTGAACAGTTCAAGTTGAAAAAACAAAAATATACAGTGATATTTAAAATAAAATTAAAACAATTAAAAGCACACTGTTAGCTTTACCAAGGACTTAGTACTGTTTTACGGTTTCTGCTTCGTAATCTTATTATGACATAATCTTAAGATTCATTCATAGAACTTTGAATAATTTTTGTAAGACAGGTCCCTGGTCTTGTTATAATTGATATTTTTGATAGCATAACCACTTGAAATTTTGTAGGATACAGTTGTTGTCTTTTGAAACCGTTTCACAAGTTCTGCCTTACAACCTCGGTTAATTACTGTAGATACTTCTGAAGATGTTTGCTAAACGATCGGTTGAGTTTCCGAGAGGTGGTTTATTTGATTCATTAATAGCACTAATTTCCAAATTGGATGCTTTGCTACATCTCAGTTTGCGGTTCCTAATCTCAGTAAACCACACAGAGAGAACAAGGAGCAGACATCCGACCTAGCGTTCAAAGCTGAAGTGTTGACGAGGAAACAAGAATATGATTCACGTAGTTGATGGTTTTGCAGATATTCTACTAGTGGATCCATGATTCCTTATATACTGGCAATACTTGTTCAAATTATTGATCCATCTACTTTTCCGAGTCCTTCCTTCGGCAGCAGAACCATGTGTTCCAACCAGTGTTTCAAGTGGGAAAAAACAGAAGCGATATGTTTCATTACGATTTTGACTCGACATACCGGCTATCTAAATACAGTTGAAATACAGTGAGGCTATGTTGCCTAAAATATTCCATTTCTGTTTACATCATGACTTAAAACCATGGGAGGACTTTTCATAATTATGGGGCCATGGAGAGTATTTGTCCCCGCCCCAACTTTCTGAGAATGAAAACATTCCGTTATGTTGTAGAAAATTATACACAAAAATGCTCTAAAACTGATTTTTAAATATTAACAATTTTTAAACTATTTCGCACGGGAAAACTCCTGGACTCCTCACTCGACTGAGGGGTATTCCAGGCCCTCGGAAGGTTGTTATCCAATTATTAGAAAGACGTAATAATACGTTTTAATGAAAGTATATAAGCTCCTTGACATACCGCATAATAACCGAACACTTAAGAGAAACAGATTTTTTCATTGCAAGAAATATATCTTTTTTTGTAAATACTAAACTGTTATACTAGATATATTTCTTTATCATTGTATACACAAAAGAAGTTCTGGCAAACTTATACCAATATTTTCCGATTTCAGTTTAAATGAGTCGCCTTAATTAAACTGCCTTTTGTTTGGATTGGGCCTGCCATGTGACCCTTATCTGCAAACAACACGAATTATTTCATAGGAGGAAAGTGTGAACTTCTTTGTAGACACCTCATTTTAAAAACAAAAAAATACAACAAAAAATGTTGGTGTTGCCAACTTAGAAATTATTTCTACATAAGAAATAAAATCTTTGACGTGCAAAGCTGTTCGTCAATTACTGTGTATAAAAATGGATTTATTAAATATACAGGCTGTCATCATCACTGAAAAACCAGAGGCGGTATGGCATACCACCGCATACCGTCTCACTTCGACCACTGGCACCAACGTCATATTTTGGCCAATTGGAAATGACGGGTTATACGTTCACGTATTTTACTATTTCTGTTCAAACAACTGTTTTATTGGTGACAATAGTTTTTAAGAAATATAAAGAGTGTCCCACAAAGATCGCAACTTTTGAAATACACTCTATTTTTGTTCTAGTAAGTTGGCAGGACTGAATGTTACAGGTTTTTCATGTTTCTTATGTGATTAGTACTCACGGAATATTACGTTGACCAAACATTTTACGGGGTTTGTGAACAGTTTCCGCACAACAATCACCACATATGTTGTAAGTTTCCACTATGACGACACGCAGTTCCGTCTTGAAGCGTTGCAGTCCTACCCGTACAGAAAACAGATGACGATCATGTGCTATTCCACACTGTAACTAGTAACCACAGAGACAACAGATGAAACTCGTGTAACGTGCAGTGCTGCCAACTTACTATAACAGAAATGGAGGACATTTCAAAAATTACGTTGTTTATGAAACACCCTTTATTTGTTTCACTTTCTTTTTAATCAGTATACTAGTATAGCTGAAGGCCCATTTTTCTCAAGAGGAGAAAGGTTTATAGAAAATATTAGATTGCTATAAGGCCCATTTTTCTCAAGAGGAGAAAGCTTTATAGAAAATATTAGATTGCTATAAGGCCCATTTTTCTCAAGAGGAGAAAGGTTTATAGAAAATATTAGATTGCTATATGGCCCATTTTTCTCAAGAGAAGAAAGGTTTATAGAAAATATTAGATTGCTAAAAGGCCCATTTTTCTCAAGAGGAGAAAGGTTTATAGAAAATATTAGATTGCTATAAGGCCCATTTTTCTCAAGAAGAGAAAGGTTTATAGAAAATATTAGATTGCTATAAGGCCCATTTTTCCCAAGAGGAGAAAGGTTTGTAGAAAATATTAGATTGCTATAAGGCCCATTTTTCTCAAGAGGAGAAAGGTTTATAGAAAATATTAGATTGCTATATGGCCCATTTTTCCCAAGAGGAGAAAGGTTTATAGAAAATATTAGATTGCTATAAGGCCCATTTTTCTCAAGAGGAGAAAGGTTTATAGAAAATATTAGATTGCTATAAGGCCCATTTTTCCCAAGAGAAGAAAGGTTTATAGAAAATATTAGATTGCTATAAGGCCCATTTTTCTCAAGAGGAGAAAGGTTTATAGAAAATATTAGATTGCTATAAGGCCCATTTTTCTCAAGAGGAGAAAGGTTTATAGAAAATATTAGATTGCTATATGGCCCATTTTTCTCAAGAGAAGAAAGGTTTATAGAAAATATTAGATTGCTAAAAGGCCCATTTTTGTCAAGAGGAGAAAGCTTTATAGAAAATATTAGATTGCTATAAGGCCCATTTTTCTCAAGAAGAGAAAGGTTTATAGAAAATATTAGATTGCTATAAGGCCCATTTTTCTCAAGAGGAGAAAGGTTTATAGAAAATATTAGATTGCTATAAGGCCCATTTTTCTCAAGAGGAGAAAGGTTTATAGAAAATATTAGATTGCTATAAGGCCCATTTTTCCCAAGAGGAGAAAGGTTTATAGAAAATATTAGATTGTTATATATAAAACCTCTTCCTTCCCTTTCTTTAGGATGTCTGGTGGCCTGGTGACTGATCAACTGGTGAAACTGATGGAAACCCACCTCGACCCAATTGCTGAATATGTTCACTTGTTCCTAGCTTTGCCAACTGACCGATATTTTACCTGTTAACTGGTATTTTTGTCAGGTTCAACTATATATACGTATTTCAAGGTTTAAGATACAATTGAATAAGTCATTTCGAAAAGGCAATATATCCACAAAAGTAAATTGTTGAGGAGAAAGAAAAAAAAACTTTGGATTGGAATCTCGACGCGTACAATGGCATCGATGATATTGAGGCAATAGTGTAGGATATGTAAAATAATGTAACCATACAATTGTTTTTTTTCACACGGGATGCGCGTTTCTTCATGTACGTCTCAAATTTGCACTAAAATAAAAATGTGTTGGGAATGGATTTATGGCCATTTCGTAATGACTGACTCAATTATTCTTCATCTGTTTTGAGAATTATTCATTGGTGCAGGTAATTTCATTTTTCAGAGTGGCAACTCTACTCGTTGCTTCCATGTAATTTTCTTTTCCTCTGCTGTTCTAAGTCTGTCATTAGTCATAGCACAAGCCTACGTTAGAAAAAATGGAAGAAAATAGTAGTATTTTATCCCATGTAACAATAAAATATTGATAATATCTAAATGTAATTATTAATGAATCCATTGCGTTATTGGCAGTATTTTGAACTCCCGCTACCGCCTTACATTTCATATTGTAACCAAAGTGACATGACGAAAACCCAGTTTGTAGTGTGTGTTATGTTGAAAAAAATCATGTGAGTCGGTTCAGTTACTCGACCTTAATGCGATCATAATTAAGATTACATTCATTTTCATTAAAACAGATTATTACTAAAAATCCTAAGCCATATATTTAAAGAGAAAAAAATGGAGAACCAAGAAAGGTCGGATGATAAAATGTAAACTAAATTGTTGGAAGAGAGAATGATAGTGATACTGGAGATAATTTCAAAAATAAGAAAATTTAGTAGTTGTATTTTGACCCTGAGGAATGCGTACGAAGAAACAAGTGACAAAAACCTTAAAGAAGATAAAACTTTACGTTAGAATGAATGTACAGCCACCAGCAAAAGTATCTCTTCCTCTAAGTGCTCTAATTCCAATACTTGGGGTCAAGATAATTTGCAGTTTGTAAAACGTCTTGGCAGATGCAACCCAACTTACATGTTAACTTTTCTCGGCACTGACAGTAGTTTGTAGCACGGAGTCAGATCTTTATGCAAGGGAAATTGTGATTAGATGACGCACGAAATATGTCTCCATTCTAAAATGAATCTCTATGGTTCAGAATGTGTTTTCCAATGAACACCATATATTAATCTCAATATTGCTGTGTATGTAACGTCTTATTTCATTAAACACTGTATTTCCAAAGAAATAAAAGCACTTACCACGCATAAATCAGAAAATGCTTGAAAGTAGGTGAAAATATCAAATCTAGAATAAAGAAATAAGTTTGTAAATCATTGTCTCCATTGACAGACTTTCTCCAATTCTCCTCATTCCATCTTTTTCTTTCGGGAGGGGAGAAGATCTTCCTTGCCACACTGACAAGGAACGGACATGAACTTTTCATCAGGACATCCAAATCAAATCTAGTATATTCGATAAACATAACAAAGATGTGTTAATGCACAAAAAATTAGGTGCCATGGACAACGGAGTAAGTCTCTGGGGCCCATTATCCCTGTTAGTATAAAGATAATCGTAGCCTCGCAGTAAAATAGCTACTGCATCAACACTGATCATTGGAAAGTCATGGTTTATAGTTCATTCTCTTTAGCATGAAACAAGCTCTCCAGATGTGCTATGTATTGGGGCCCATAACGTACTTAAAGAGAGAAAATTGGAAGAATGTCGGGAAAATCCCTCCAGAAATCCCTCCCATCAACTTTGGACCCCTATAGACTGGCCCCGGGTAAAAACACACAATCCAAATGTATCTCGAAAAATACAATAGGGGATATGAAATGACTTACCAAGTTTTGTATTGATAGACGGTGTAGATATGAGGGAAAAGTTTGTATACCAATATACACTTTCCCCTCATACCTATTGCATGATCATATCTTTGTTATGTTTATCGAATGGGCTAGATTTGATTTGGATGTCCGGATGACAGGTTCATGTCCGTTCCTTGTGAGTATATATTGAAATTGAAGTAGAAGTATTTGAAAAAGTTTGAACCTGGCCGGGAGTGGAACTCAGGTCGGCCGAATGCGCTATCAAATCTAATATAACGCTAATGCGCTAGCCGTCTAATGCGCTAACTACTTACCTACCGCGTCACTTCAGCTTCCACTCAAACTATTACCTGTTTAAAATTGCTGCGTTTAAGACTATACACAAGATACTAATGATCGTATAAGGAAACGTTCCTTGTGAGTGTCACAATGACTTACTCGAGATTTTCTGCTTTAACTCAAGAAAAGTTATAAAGATCCTCGTCAATGAGAAAAATATCACAAATCGATTATCAAGTTGAGGCAACCTCATCGTTTTTAACGATGGTCCCGATTTACATTACAATTCTTCCTCATTCTAACTTCTAATTTTCAAAGAAGAAAAGACGGCAGACGTTATTTTCGTATTCTTTGAATTGTATCAACACGTGTAGAATTAGAAAGCTCTATTTGTATGTTCCGTAACCACTAATGTATTATCATATCTTTGTATGAGCAAATTGTGACAGATTACTGACAATTTTAAGGTGAAGCCCATTGGAGATTCGAATCACTCGGAAAAGCAATGTCAGAATTTTAACTCTTATCGATATTTCTGTGATCGTGTAACTGTCGTGTTTGGAATAAGTGGAGAGGTGCTACTGGCGAACAATACCACGGTTTGGGCGAATTAAAAAATAAAAAGATTGACAAAACATGAAACTCGTATGGCAGACACCCGGTTCAAATCTACCGTGGCAATTATTTTTCTTTATTGCAAGTATTGTTTATTTATGTAATTCTAAATTTGTTATTTCTTATTATTATTGGAAAGTCGAGACTTGGCTAATTATTTTGTATTATATGATTTTTTTTATTATTCAATTTCAATTTTTTTTGTTCATATGGAAAATATCTGAAATGGTGAATTTCTTAAAACATTATTGTTTCTAGTAGTAGTAGTAGTAGAAGAAGTAGTAAAAGCTTAACCAATGACTTGAAAATAATAACATTTGTTTTTGATCAGTCGTATTTTTTTATCTATACTAACGATATGCCTTACGTATTCATCAATTATTCGCTAAACACATTACGTTCCCAGAGAGTACGAATCAAGTTGATACGGCTAACGCCATCTTGTAAACGTGTTTCGTAGGTCATTGTTCTATTGCGAGTGCACTGAAAAAGTCGTCTGAAGACTAAGACCAAGAGAAATTGAATATTCAACATGTTATCTTATATTGAAAGTATCAACATTACAAATGATAAAAATTTCCTTTAATTGTCAAACCAGGACCAACGGATTGTGAAACCAACGTTTGTCCGACTACTCTAAGACAGAGGGAAAGGAGAGGGAAAACTTGGCGTGAAGTTTCTTAAACAAACTTCACACTTTTACCATTCCAATGTTGTAAAAGTCTTGTTTCGGTGATAATAAAATAGAGTGGTATGTAGAAAAATAGTCAAGAGAATTTAAATCTAAATTTTCAAAGTAAATTGTTCAAAATGAGCGATAGAAGTAGTATTGGTAGACGTCGCAGTAATTACGATTAGAGGAAGTTTAATGCTCTGCTTGAGCATCCAGGCTAATCTTACGTGAAACTACAGTTTAAATATACAGATGGTGATCAGAAAAATGGAAACACCTGAACGAAATTGCAACTTACCAGATTAATATGGTGTCGCACCACCTTTCGCCTTCAGAACAGCCTTGATGCGACGTGGGATGGAGGCATAGAGGTCGTGAATGGTAGCAAGTGGAATTTTACACCATTCCTCGTGCAGGGCATCGGCCAGTTCTGTGAGAGAGGATGGAGGTGGAAATCGTCGCCGGAGTCGTGTTTCCAAGACAAACCACAGATGTTCAATTATGTTGAGATCTGGGGATTGGGCGGGCCAGGGGAGGTGTTGAGCTTCATTCCGATGTTCCTCAAACCACGCTGCAACAACGCCAGCTGTGTGAATGGGTGCATTATCATCTTGAAAGATGGCGTCATTGTCCGGGAACAACATCCGGACCATAAGATGCAAGTGGTCTCCTAAAATTGCGACATAATCGTTGGCAGTGATTCGTCCGCTAAGTGTGACCACAGGATCCAATGTAAACCATGATATGGCGGCCCACAGCATCACCGAGCCGCCGCCATGTTTCACAGTTGGGCGGAGACACTGCAGATCATAAGCTTCTTTGGGCGTTCTCCACACATAAACAGGGTCCGTGGTTGGGAATAGGGTGAAGGATGACTCATCCGACCATATCACGTTTCCAGTCCTCAACGATCCAAGTTGCATGGTCGCGGCACCATTTGCGGCGTGCGAAAGCGTTATAGTCCCTGATGAGCGGTTTGGCCCGTGCAACACGACCCTGTAAGTTCGGGTCATGTAATTCGCGGCGGACTGTGATTGTCGAAACAGGGTGGGGGAGATGCTGATTGAGTTCCTCCGTCACTTGCTCGACAGTGGCACGACGGTTCTGCGTGACAATGCGCTTTAATACCCGGCGTGACCTTTCCGCCCACTGTTCCGCTTCCCCGATGTGGTTTTCCCGTGTGTTGTGTAGGCCGTCGTCACCTTCGACACTGTCCCACGCGACACACCTAACACAGTATCCACTGCCGTCACACTCACTCCACATAACCGCGCACCAACAATTTGCCGCCGTTGAAAATCTGAGAGGTCTCCCATTTTACACTACCTCCGTCTGCTGCAACCACTGGACACTGCTGTTTCACTGCGCCTGACGTAGCATGAAGACAGACCTAACACACCACCACCAGCGGTCCGGCACTGCGGGCGCCACGATACCACTGCCAACCCATACATGTGACGTGTTGCCAACTACAGGTGTTTCCATTTTTCTGATCACCATCTGTATCTCATCGGGTATTTGTGTATAATGACATTCTTTCACGAGCCATTAATATACATTGTCGAGTTCAACATTTTATCCAGTTTACTCGACATTAGGAAAATAAAACTCTCTAACCGTTGGCCTGCGAAGACATGGTGTGAGGCCCGAACACTCAAAGGTATCTTTTTTTTTTTTTTTTTTTTACATATTTTCTGTTTCCCTTATTTTATATGCAAGTTTGTTTTTTAAGAGGTAGATAAAGAAAACTTATGATGTAAACATCCTAAAACTCAGGCTATCCTGTGCCGAAAGCGTCAGTGGACCAGTGATTCTCAACTAGCAACCTCTAGGCAAAAATTGGATACCGCACAGCGACAATCTGCTGTGGCCCCACTTCTGTTTTGAAAATTATACCACCAACGGCAGAGACGCGACAAAACGCCAATGTACCACAAAATTACTCTTACAAAATATGTTAAATCGCCTATATGCTTGATTTCTTTACATTAAAATTATTCTAAAAAACACTAAATAGAAAGTACCACAGGATGAGCGCGAACCAACAACCTTGCGATTCGTAAGCGTGTGTTCTTCTGACTTCGCAAAGGAGGCGATGAAGGAGACGTCACATGTAGAGGGATAAATAATCGTTGAAGTCTTTTTAATTTGACTAATCAGAGTGCTTATTTTAACCGTGTATATTCAACGATAACCGTTTGGGATCTGATAAAATGCGTTCGCCATTTAATTTTATAAGAATATCACGCGCATCTATTTACTTTATTTCATAGTTCTCCCATATTCACTTTCTAATGATTGGCGACAGTTGCCATCGAAATTCATACAATTATACGCACTCATTTCAATACTTTTCAGTTCATGATGTAGAGGCAGCGGTTACTCTTCACCCCCGAAGGCCACTTAAGAAACAATTTGTCTGGGAAAGTAATATATAATAACAACGGCATGCACATGACTGGCGATAATTCGTGTTGGTCCCTTCGGGATTCTTCGCGACGAATCGAAGGAGTGCGGCCAAAATGGAGTTCTCGGTGTCACGGACGCACTGGCCCGGGTGGGAAGGCAGGAATTCCAGCTTGGGCCCCTTCAGTAAATAATAATAATAATAATAATAATAATAATAATAATAATAATAATAATAATAATAATAATAATAATAATAATAATAATAATTTTTACATACTTCCACTGAAGTAAATCTTTTTACATGCAAACAGATATATATATGATAGGGCGCCCTTGGGTACGGCCACGGCCACATAGACCCCTATAATTTCTTTTATCGAATACCTGGCTAAGCTCTTCTAAAAGTACGTGCACCAATAACAACATGACTTCATTTTGACAGGCGAAGTTTAATGGCCTATTTTAAAAAGAATGAATCTCAAAGGGCAGAACTGCCATAACGTCATATTTTATTAGGTATATTGAATAGAGTTGTATGAAGTTACTCAACACCTGATTACGAGGCCCTGAGGAGTAACCGGGGCCCAAATTTACCAAGATAGAAGTACCCTGAGAGGATAATCGATTGATGGTATTATTTGCCTGTTTTGATCAGTGGCGGCTGTTCAGACTTTGGGTTCCCCAGCAAAAGATGAGCCCCCTTCACAGGAACGTTATTTCAGAAAATCGAAGGGGAAGCAATGAAAGGGGGTCTAGAGATGTCACATATCTGCGAGTTTCCAAGAAACAGAACCTGTGGTCGGGGATCTAATCCCCCATAAATTGTCGGATTTACTAGAGTATCCCACATTTGGCAAGAAGATCCTTTAAACCTCATTCTGCATACTAGGGACTCTATGCAGTCAAAATTCCAAAGTAGGGCCCCAGAATCCTTACTTTGTAAGATCCGTTCTTGGAGCCCTGTAAATTTGCACTTGAATTGGATTTCTCAGTTCTCATGTGTTGCATACTTGGAAGGAGCAAACATAATTAAAATTGAGCGCTTTTGGAAGGTTTTGTCAACTATTTCAATATCAATCAAACTATTTGAATACTAATGCAGTAATCAAACGATGTTATAAGTTAGCTGATTGTTTTAAATTCCTTTCTGTGTCGTTATTCATATCAAACCCGATACGTTAAACCGAATATGAAACTCTCAAGTCAAGAGAAATCAAAGAATTTAGAAATCAAAGAAATTCAATCCAGTGTCTGCTTCAAACCGAACCGAACCAATTATTGTCTGATTTTTTAAATAAACCGACAGATTCGGTTTGAAACTTGAACCGTACCCAAACTGGTTAAGCGCTTGACCAATATTATGGGACATTTCTATTGGACAGACTGTAGTTAGTCTTTCTATTGTTTATTGTTGTTTTGAACCCATCAGGTCACTTGAGCATTTGGGTATCATGTTGCGGTCAACAATTCAAAGAATGAAAGCAGTGTCCTTCCAAAAATCATTTTTAAAAATTTGTCAACATTTTTCTAAACGTTTAATACCAAAAATTGAGGATTTATAGCTGTCGCAACTTTAAAAGTTGTTAATATGAATTTAAAACTTTACTCCCTTAGGATGTATACGAAAAAGTGGCAAATTTAAAAATATCCTTGTTTTAACATTTTTTCAATAGTGGATATCATTAATACAAATGTTATTTATTTCAAAACTATTTTTAGCTTTCCTTGGGTTTTAAATGCCAATGGCTTGAGTTTCAGGTTGTTTAAAATAAAGAGCACTCAGATTGGCCAAATTAAAAATTCCTCAACGATTTATCCCTCTACATGCAACGTCTTCCTCATCACCTCCGCGGCGAAGACAGAAGAAGACGAGCCTACGGATCATAAGGTTGGTGGTTCGCGCCCACCGTAGGGTACTTTTCTAGACTTACAATAATACAAGTATAAACAAATCACGCTTATATTTGATTTAACATATTTAGGGGAGTAATTTTGTGGTACATTGGCGTTTCGTCGCGTCTCTGCCGCTGGTAGTATAATATTCAAAACGGAAGTGGGGCCACAGCAGGTCGTCACTGTAGAGTATCCAATTTTTGCCAAGAGGTCGCTAGTTGCCCATCACTAGTCCATCGACATTTTCGGCATGAGGTAGCTTGAGTTTCAGGTTGTTTACATTGTAAGTTTTCTTTATCTATCTTTTACAAAAAATAAAACTTCCATACAAAATAACGTAATCAACAGAAAAGATGTATAAAAGGTACGTTTGAGTGCGCGGGCCAACGGATAGAGAGTTTTATTTCCCCAATATCGAGTAGACTGGATAAAATTTTGAACTCGACAATCTGCAATGTTTCAAATCTGCAGCATGACCATGTGTACTTTGGATGTGTATTGCCTTGTCTGTCCAGTGTTCGTAGGTTTCCTTCAGAAAATTTCCCTCGACTGACAAAAAATTTTCCCTTTTCTTATCACAGTTTCACTGGTTTGTTGAGTACCTAATTATTATGACACAAATTTTATGATACTATTAATTTAGCTATATTAAAGAAAGTGTCAAACACATTTGCGTTTTGCTTCTATTTTTTTTCCTTTTTTCTTTAACTTTTTAATTAAAAAATACACAAAAACACCCATCTAACAAGGATGCAAATTATACTACTTTGAATAGACACAAAAAAGAAACACACACACAAAATTGCTATTGTATTGGTTTATTTTTGCAGAACAAAGAAAAATTTAAGCATTTATGTGGGTCAATCAGTCAACGTGAGAATTTCCCTGGAATTTACGTTTTATCGAAGAAATCCCTTTTTCCCTTTTTGTTAAATTTACCTAACCTTAAACTATGAACACTGCGTCCATCTCACTTGAGTTGTTATTGTTAGAGGTCTGCGCGGATATAAAATATCGCATCCGCAGCATCTCTATCCGCACCCACACCCACATCCGCAGATAGTGAGGTAGCAAATATATACAACTTACATCTTCTATAATAGTTATGATTTCGAAAATGTTTTTAAACGCATTTTAAATACCTATCACTTTGTAGTTTTTTGAATCAAATGAAACAATACATTACATCAGTTTCCTCGTGATAAAATACCAACTACACTAAATAAAATGCAATATAAACCGTGCATATGTGGGAAACCATATCTGCATATTTATCCGCTATCTGCACAGAAAAGAAATATATATCCACATCCCGCAGAAGAGGTCCAGCTCTTTTCTCTAAAAATGTTACAATTTTGGTAATTTCTGTTCACATTAGGTTAGTTTAGGTTAGTTGACATTAGGTTGGGTTAGTTAGGTTAGGTTCGGTTAGTTTATGTTAGGTTAGTTTATGTTATATTAGTGTATGGGTCCAGCATAATTTTCAAAAAAATAGAATTTCGCTTATTTCTACTAATATTAGGTTAGTTTAGGTTAGTTCAGGTTAGCTTAGGTTACTTTGGATTAGGTTAGGTTAAATTTGGTTACGTTCTGTTACGTGTAAGTACTTGCATCATTCATTTCTCTTGTAAATTTTGTGTTTTTACGTGCTTCTGGACCCCCTGTACTAAACATACTCCTGTGATACTGTAGAGTTCTCAATTTGCAACATTGAATACTGTGATATTGTAAAATTTTCATTTAATATTTAGATTTGAAATATGTAATAATCTGACAAAGTGTCATTAAAAAAAAACTTTACGTTAGGTTGGTACCACTGTTAATCTGTTGGTATTGTAGAGTATGAGAAACACAATGTCTCCCTGTCGCACAAAATTTCACAATTTAAAACATTTAAAAGTTTAGAAGGGCGTTTCTAGACAAATGATCCACCCTAGCATATACAATTGATTTAAGAAAGAGGGTACCCTATCAAACATTTACGTATGCTGGAAATGTAGCAAATTAATTTAAAGAAGGTCGAGCGAAGTTTGGAAGGAACATAATGTATTAATAATCATTAAATGTGACTTTGGTTTGTGAACCAGCGTTATTAGAATAGTTTTCTTCATAGATGACGCACTACTTCCGAGTTGTAATGTAGTAATTTTTAACAACATTGGGTCAATAGCGAATACCACATAATAAGTATTTTTTGTCTGCATAATATAGCACATAGCACATTAATTATCGTATATTTATATTCTACATCATTAACGGAAGTCTCGAGATTGATGCTTAAGCACTATATTATGCAATCAAACTTCGAATATTTTTAAAATGTGTTTTCCAGTTGTTCGATATTCTACATACCATGCTAAAATCTGCTAATTTAAGTATTTAACGTAGTAGGAAAGTTAAGGGTGAATTACGAAAGTAAAAATGAGTGAGCATTATCTGAATCTAGATCCGAAATTTCCACTCATAATTCTGCAAGGATTTCATATAAGGTGTCCGATATTAGCTTCGTTCCCGGCATCTAGCAATCGCAACAAGCTATTCACTAGCGGAATCAGATGCTACTCATGAGGCAATAATACGAGAACGAGTGTGTCCAAGCAACAAATAATCAACTAATCAGATTGCGCCCTACACTTTGAGAATGTTTATCTGTGACATATGTCAATGTTTTTATCCTAAGCGCCTAGGTATCTTTTCGGCGAGCTTAATGGGCTTTATGCAGAGTCGTTTTGGCGTGTGATTAGTGACGTGCTAAAGAGTTCGACTAACATATGTTTCCTGCAGTAGTCAGGCCTTTAGTATGACACTAATAATATGTCAAAACGACTCTGCATAAAGCGGAATATCTTTATCGCCTTACTATCACGAAACGATTCTGGTTAACGCTAAAAAAAGGCATATAGGTTATATTAGTTTTGATTACTGTCAGGGACTTACTTTCATAGTTAATTTTGTATCCTGAGTCGTCTGGGAAGTTTCTTGAGTTAGTAAGTGTACGCCACGTGAAGAAATTTGCTTTGTATGGCATGAAATTTTCTAAATTAAATTTGAATTATAATTAAATCTAAATTAATAATTTCTACCACAAGTGGTTTTAATAGAAATATTAGATTCTACATAGTATACCGGTACTTAATTTACTGCTGAAAATCGCTTCTTGCTATCTATCACTGTTTTTCTCCTAGCAATCAACGTTAAAACCGGAAAGGGTTAATTTTTGCCACTTCCGGTTTGATTTGGGAGTTAAGAGAGAAGGTGGCACCTATTCTTAGAACGCAACGTCGATTCCCAAAACGAAAAAAAAAAACACCTTTCGCTACCTGTTATAGGCTTTTCCCCTAGGTAGCTCAATATTGAAGCGGAAGCTGTAGTGAATCTCTATCACTTCCTGTTTTAGTAGAGAGAGATTAATAAGATGAAATGTATTGTTTGAGTGCTTAATCAATAGTAGAAAATGGCTTCTTCACTATTATTGATTTTGCTCTACAGTTAAAACCGGAAGTAGTTCGTTTCTATCACTTCTGGTTTGAATATTTTACCCCATCAACGAACTCGATTGTTGGCCTTTGATCCTCTACATCCTGGGCAAAACTGATGGTGATCCATGCAAGTAGTGCTCGAGATGTAAATTGTCTTTCAGACAGACGGACACGAACAGGGACAGACATGGTATATATAGGGTTGGAAAAATACAGTTAAAAAAAGCATGTGTTTAAAACATGAAAAAGGTGTTCAAAATGTTTTAAACATGTTTTAAAACACACACCAAAAAAATACATGTTTTAAACATTTTGAACAGTTTAGAAAATGATTTTAAACATATTTCAAAATCGTATAATAACGTATTTATTAAGACTTTGCAACCGATCTTTTCATTTATTTTATTCTCGTTAAGCCTCCACTGTGTTGGGTACAGAATATTTCAGTATAGATTAGTAATTCTCAACCTATTTCATATCACGACTCCCTTTTATTACACTCTCTTGCCAGTGAATCTCGTAAGTACTTTCTTGATAGTAATAAACTTTTTAGGTAGATTTAAAATCTACCTATTATAGAGATTTTCACACAATCTACCAATATACATGGTAAAACAAAAGTCCTCATTATCCTTGTGTATTGAGAACGGGTTGAGGGAGAATGATGAAACTTCGAAGCGGTCTGACACATCAGATGCTGCTATCAAGCATCACGGCGGACATCTTTGTTTGTTATTCGAAATTTCAAATGCAAAGGGACTTATGTTATTTGTTTTAAGGCTAGAATTTTACCAGGAATACGGTTGTGCGGTTATTTTAGCCCTAAAGCAAGTCATTTCGGAGTTACAGCTTCTGAAAGTAATTTAGTTATGCCTTTACGGGCTAAGTTCGCTTTTCGTGGAGGCGGGTGAGATTTTTGTTGCAAAATGTAATTACTATTTCAGAACACTGATGCTAATAAATTTTTTTCAAAATAATTAATTTTCGAAAGGTAAGGTTTGAAGCACACTTCATGTTGTGCTAACTTTAGAATATTTTCTGCAAGCCTATATAATTGGTTGTTTTTTGAGTCAATAATTTACTGAAGAAAGGTATTATTGGGGTGTTCAGAGCACAATGGATCCAAATCAATTTCCAATAAAGTTCAGTTTTGCTCAGCAAATGAATTCTATTTCAAAACGCCTTCGCAGGCAAGAGTCCAAAACAAATGCAACTAAAACCATGCGAAAGGGCGTGAGATAATTTCATATGACAGCCAGTAGACAGAAGCGTCAGTAGGACAGGAGAGCAACAGCCCTCATCCCCCACTCTGGATTTCAGAAAGAAAAATAAAAGCATGAAGTTTGTGCACAAATTTACAAAATGACTAGAAAAGTTTTTTTTTTTTTTTTTTTTTTTTTTTTTTTTTTTAAGAATCGAGATGAGACAAAGGTTCTACAAAATTTACGTAATTTGCGTCTCATAGGCAATTTAACAATCTGAGGAAGAACATTGGAGCACAATTTAGCAATCGGAGGAAAGCAGGGAGAAACACAATGAGAAATGGAAGAGAGAGGATGGCGTAGGAGGAGTGCAAATGTTGGCAGTATACGTCCAATTATGTCCAACGAGTATTACGCCTGCAAAACAATCGATTGTACTATTGATTTTCTTCTTTTCCTATCACCACTATCTTTTATCAACGTCAGTTTACACACCTCTCTCACTATCAAGACAGGGGCCGCGGTGGCTCAGTGGTAGAGCGTTCACCTCTAGTGCTTGGGGTCCCGGGTTCGATCCCAGACCCCGCCAAGTGAACTTTGTGGTGGACAAACACCATGTGCGTGGTTTTTCTCGGGGTTCTCCCGTTTCCTCCCACTTTATTCATTCCCACTCATCATCACCGTTTCCTTTAGCCTAACCGGCATAACCGTGGGACGTAAAACTCAAAGATTTCATTTCATTTCACTATCAAGACGAGCATCAAACTGTGACGTCTCAGAGCACTCAGTCGTAAATTTCTTCAATAGAACAAAAATAGTTCGAGATAGTATGAAACTTTTTTTTTTATATCGATTCAAGAATAGTTTCCACGTCCATTCTTATTGCTCTATTTCAACTGAAAGTCACAAATTTCTCACTTCCGGTTTTCACATGGACATCCCATAGAGTAAAAAATCGATCATGAATTTACAATATGAAATGTATTCTACTTGTTTTGTTTCTACGAACCACAGCGGTAACTGTTTAAAAACGTCTCGACACGCTTTATTTAATTGCATTTTCTTCTTGGGAATACCAAGAATGCCCCATACAGTAAAATGTTTTTAAAAACAGTATTTCTCAAGTGAATAGAGCATTCCGCGGTTCCTGTGGTGCAAGGTTAAGAATTCCATCCACTTCTGCACCAAGTAAAAAAGACTAAACGTTTAATGCTCACTTCACCGAAATAAAGGGACAGAGCATCGAGGCGGAAGGAGCACTCTCTTCTTCGTAAGCCATAGCGCAGGCGAAAGTTCTCTCCAGAGGATATTTGATACCCCATTTAATACAAGGCAGTGCAGCGAGAAGAAAGGTCCTTTTCTTTATTTTCTATTTATGTATAAATAAATAGAACAAGGAAGAGACCGGCGAGAGAAAAAGAGATGGAAACTTGGTGAGAAAGATTTTTAATCTCAGAACAGCAATTTCACAACAAATCCCATACCATAAATACTTTAAGTAATACTACTTCAGTGTTGCCTTCAAATTAGAATCTACAAGAAACTAAAAGCCTTTTTTAAAAAATGATAATAAAGTACGGGGATTATTCAATATTAACTAAAAACTTTCACGTACTTTTCTCTTAAAAATAAGCTGACATTTATGAGTGTATTCATATGGAGTTTAACGTCCCTTTCATCAGCGAGGATATATGAGACAGGACCTACTAATTAACGTGGAATCCGAACCAGATGAGCTCCACGGGAATCGAACCCGGATCTCCCACGCCAAAGGCGTGAACGATAACCGCTTAGCTCCTGATATTTTTGAGTTTAACTCCCTACGTTTACGTCATATAAGTTAAAAAAAGATTGACGATAGATGCAAGTCAATAAAGGTGGCAGAAGTAGATTTCTGGACTTTCGGTGTCTAATGGCCATGTTAGCCCGTCGCGTATGAGGGATGATGTTCCTCGGCGATCACACTATCCGAGGAAAAAGAAGGAAGATAGGAAGTGGCCTTGGACCTATATGTTAGGTGTCATCCCGGCATTTTCCTGGTGTGAATGAGGAAACCCAGGAAAACCACAATCAGGATGGGCAGCCTGAAAAAGCTTTTACACTTTTTCGATCGAGTATCCCCACCGGGAATCGAACCCGGGACTGCTCGCCCCCAAATGCGTGAGCGTTAACGACTACGCTACACGGAGCCACAAGTAACAAATTAGTGGAAGAAATACCGTAAGAAAAAATGGGGAAAAAGCCGTGAGAATTTCCAACGAACATAATGTTCACTACAAAATTCTAATTATGAAGCATGGTTGCTCAGTGGCAGAGTGATCATCTCTGATGCTAGGGGTTGCTGGTTCGATCGTACGTTATTTGGGTTTGTAGTGGACAACAGCGTGTCCATGGGTTTTTTTTACAAGCTTCTCAAATTTCCTTTAATGCTCTGATTCCACTAATTCTTTCACGATCATTCAAGTTCTTTTATCATTATTTTCCTTTAGCCTAAAAGGCAAAATTGTGAGACATTAAATTAAAAACGAGAAGTCTGATCTAGAATTGAACCAAGTACGAAAGTGGCCTCTCTACGAGTGGACCACTTTACCACTACATTCTTGCCGTTTATGCTCTTTAAGGTGATTATGCGAGTCTATCTGAATTGAATTATAAGTGATAGAAATTGGGGATTTGAACTTAGTCAAATTTTCTAGAAAAGGAAAAATTGTTTGTGACATCAAGAAATAATACAAGTATCCCTTAAGTGACCTTTCTTCAAAGTTAGAATCTAGCTAAGTCACTTTCTTCTTTCATAAACTGTGCCCTGCTCCCATTTCACAACTTTTCTTGCACTAAAAAAAATAACTCAGTATTTCGACATTCTTAAGAAATAACATTTGGTCCAAAAATGCCCTGAAATTTTCTACTAGAGAACAAATAAACAAACAAAAACATCTAGAATGCCTTTTGCAAATATGTAAATATCCATTTAGTAAAACTGTAGTAAAACTGTTTAAAAGTCGTTCTGTTCCCGTATCCTTATTGGACATATCTGAAGCTCAAATACATTTTGAACACTCTAAACCAATGTTAGGATTCGTACTATACATTTTTTGTTTACTAATAGAGCTTTGGGACATTTTTGAACATGTTGAACAGCGACTAAAAGACACTTCTAAAAAAATGAGAGAGCATGTTTAAACACTGACTTATTTTTTGAAGTGTAGGCAAAGCCATTATGTATTTTAAATTGCATTTCTGATAGTTGATACCTATTGTTATGAGAAGTCACTCTCTTATACCCATGTAGATTGATTATATACTAACCAGCCAAAACATTATGATTTCCCGTTGCTGTTTGAACAAAGTAGTTGGGATGAAGTAAGAGGCACGTGCGGATATCAGAACCGCTCGCCAATTGTGAGGGGGATCTTACTCAATAGTCAGTGTGCTGCTTACGCGTAAAATGGAGAAAGCCTGCGATATATCAGAGTATGATAGAGGCCAGATTGTGATAGCCAGGCGGCTGGGAACGAGCATCTCGGAAACAACGCGGCTTTCGAGCATTCGCGAGCTGCTGTGGTTAGTGTCTTCGAAAAGTGCTAAAAGGACAGTGAAATCGGCACCAAACTGCAAGATATATATGGCGGCCACGCTTCATTGAAGAAGTCCAATGTTGCAATAGACTATGGTGGTTAGTATAACTGGATGCGCGTGAGGGCATCATGATGGTTCCTAACTATCGATATATCATTGCTGTTCACGTACACCCAGTCATCTCGGCCATATTTCCAGCTGAGTATGATATATGATATTTTCGCCAGGACAACGTTCCTTGTTACAAGGCCTACTTTATGCTGCAATAGTTTGAGGACTACACAAGTGAATTTCAATTACTGCAATGGTCCCCAAACTCACTCGATCTTAACCCAATTTAACCTTTGGATACTCAAGGGGGTACAAATGTACCCCACGCATATGTCTTACTGTAGGCCTATATTTTAGGTCACAAACACCCGAGGTTGACTAGCGTTCTTTACATTCTCTACCGGACTGTAAGGAAACTTATTTCCTCAATAATAATTATATTTTGATCTGCTTACGTATGTGCCTAAAACTACACTGGGGTACATTTGTACCTTCCTTTGGGTATCTATGTTACAATAGGTGTTTGTTTCAAATATGTTATTCTTTGATTTTTGTTCAAAAAATATAGAATAAAGAATAGCTAATATTAGAGCCTATTGCAATATATAATTACAATATTGCATTCATATTCCAATATTGCAACTTTTCCTGCAAAACATTTTTACGAAATTAATACAGTTCTATACAGTATGAACAAATTTCCGTTTCGCTAACCTAACCTACAAAAAACTTAACAAAACTAACATTACCTAACAAAGCACAACTCAACATAAACTAACATACCAATATTATCGATGTCACAAATAAGAATGTTTCTAATTGCAAAAATTTGTGGTAGTGTACATTTGCACCTTTGTTGGGAATCCGGCATTAAAAAATATCGTGGGTATCCGAGGGTTAATACATTTGATGTGTCATTGAACATCAAATCCAAGTTTTGAGCTCCTTCGTGGCTAAGTGGTTAGCGTACGCGCCTTTGGCATGGGAGATCCGGGTTCGATTCCCGGCGGGAGCTTATGTGGTTCGAATTCCACGTTAATTAGTAGGTCCACGTCTCATATAGCCTCGCTGCTGAACGGGACGTTAAACTCAAAAATCAATCAATCAATCAAATTCAAGTTCATCAACCCCGTCCACAGAATTTACAGGAATTAAATAATTTGTGTGCGCAAATATGATTCGACATACATCCAGCTACCTACCGAGGTCTTATCGCTTCCATGCCAAACCGGATTGCTGCTGTCCGGGCGGACATAACATTAGGTAGCTGGTCATAATGCTCTGACAGGTCAGTGTATTTTAAGATTTAGTTACGACCTCGTTACACAATTCGCCCACAAAAATTTTGTCAAATTTGGGACGTAGCTAAATTACGTTGTTGTACCCTGAAATTATGGATTCAACAAATTTCAAGATTTTTGTTATCGGTATAGTTTTGAGAAATAATCCCAAGTCTACGTTAAAAGACGTTTTCCAAATTTCAGATATAGCTAAATCTCTTTCTTGTGTTCTGAAACTATACAGTTTGATTTGAAGTCTTTCGTTACACAGAATCGTTACTAATTTAAATAAGCCCAAGTCGTCATTTAAGGACTGCTCTCAAAGATGAGACCCAGGTATGTACTGGTATTAAGTTTCCTCTGTTTCCTGTAAACCATGAACAAGTGAAAATTTAATTTAAATAAATTAGTTATTATTCCAGTTTCACAACTCAATTCTTTACGTTATTAAGGCGTTACTTTGCAGCTAAACACGTTGACAAGAAGTCTACAATAACCTGCTGTTAATGAAGACGTTGGTTATAGTTTGATTGAAATTGACATAACGGTCTCTGAGTTAAATGCACAAACATATTACACATACTCATATACATATATATACTCAAGTTCATACAAATATCTGTTACAGTTTTAATGTGCACTGAAAACTGATTACTAAGGAGGGCAGGTTCTCAGTGGTAGAATGCTTACCTCTGGTACGTGAGGTCCTTGGTTCGATTCAGTGCCGTGCCGTGGAAAATCAGCATTCGGGGCTAGGGTATACGACGGCGCCTCCATATATATGTATATTCCAAGTAATTTTTATCTCTTTTTCCTTTTTTCTTTCCCAAATTTTGCGCCCCGTTACTTCGGCGTCCTGGGGCGTTGTCCCACTAGCCCCCACACGACAAGGTACTGGTTCGATTCCCAATCAAGTAAGTTTTGGTGGACATCGTGTTCATGTGTTTTATTCCACTGATTATTCAATCATTAACTTGCATTAATGATAGGCTCCCTTAGCCTAAAAAGTATAATCGTGGGACGTTAAATTGGAATATTTCAATTCATTTTCACTTTAAAATTGATTGTTATAAATAGTTAAAATATTTTTCAGAATAATGTTTTTGAATTTTGAATATTTCAGGTCATGCCCCGGTTAGAAGAGGTGACCTCCGAGAACATGAGCTGATGAAGCATTTAATGACAAACTACGACAAATCCGTCCGTCCTTCACTCAATGCTTCAGAACCTCTCAATGTCACGTTCGGCCTTGCGCTTACACAGATCATTGACGTGGTAAGTACAGACTTTTTTTAACACATTCATAATATTGTCGATTGATGCATAACAACGTACAATTTATATATTTCTTTTCTTGCAGGTATGTACCTCTACGACTATTTATTTGAAAAATTACATATCGTTTACTAATTTGAGTAAATTTTTCAGAAGACAAAAATCACTTACTGATTACATTATCAACATTGCATTATCAGTTTCATTTAACCATTTGACTACCATTTTTTAAAATTGTGAACATTCTTTTATATGTACGACTTCTTTAGTGTGAGATATTCCTGACACCTGTACACAGTTTTGGAAATTAAAAACAGTCTCCTGGTCACATCTGACCTGATGAGAGAACAACATGTATTTTTTTTTACTATTTTATAGAAACAAATTCCCAGCGATGTTTCAATTATTTGCATGGGACACATGTATCCCGTTGGTAGTCTAAGGGTTAAAGCTTTACGTTTGTGATACTTCGTTGGAATGAAAACGATAAAGTCATACCCTTTCTGATCGTATGATTCCAATTGGAACCACAAACTTTTTTGGCTTACATAACGCATATATCGTGCCGAATGTTTCCAAATTGTCTCGTTCGTCGTAGTTCTAGCATTTTCCAACGGATGGAAACTGTGTATGGTTTCGCAATGATCGCTAGTTCGGGCGCACTTAACATATAATCCATTGAAATAAAAAAAAAAAATCTTCATTTCCAAAACAAAATTCAGGTCAGAAAGGGTTAATACCAGACAAATTACTTCACAGAGAATTGTCGATGTAACTTAAATTATGTCTTCTGTTCCTTCGTTTCTTTGAACAGCCATTTTCAACTGACAATCTATAATTTCATGTTACTCTTGCATTTTAACTTGGTGCCATCTCAATTTTACAAAGTAGCATAGTGAAACTGATATTCAGCGTGATATTACATCGCGCCGACGTTGACACTAACACTGAAAGTTGTACGGTCAAAAAGGAAAAAACAAAAAACTAAAAATCCGCCAGCCAAACAGTGGTATGTGACTCAATAACAATAATACAGTAATCTGTATGCAACTGATCCGTTTTCAGCATTCTATTAGTTATTTTAAGGATTCCTTTTCTTCTTCTTGATGTCAGTCAACAAAATCGCACAGCACTACAAAAGTCATTATATTAATCACGAAGGACGATGAGTAGCAACTATAATCCCACGGAGCGATAGTTGCAACAACTGATTTGAGTAAATATTGCCAAATTTACCATATTTCAAAAAAAAAAAAAAAAAAAAGTCACCGAAGACAAATTTTTACTTCCCTTTTATCTCCCGGTGCCGGTATATCAGGTAAATTTTACTACCGTGACTTCCCATTTATTTGAAGTGTTTGAACGGAAATATCATACTATATCAAAAGCTACATCAAAGAAATATACCAGCGAGGGGTGTAATAATACCATAGGAAATTATTATCCCCTTGAATTTCCATTTATTTGAAATGATTGAACAGAAAGACCATACCATGTCAAAAGATACATCAAAGGGACACACCGACAAGGAGATAATAATAATATCTTTGGGAATTATTACCCCTCCTTTAATTTAAAGATTAAGATCCGTAGATTTACAGTTTAATGTGTGATGCTAACGACATGAGCAATCGCAGGTAATCGAACCTGGGTCTACCGTACGCTATCCACATAGCCACAAAGAATGCCATGAATTATTAGATAGTATATGTTTCGTAAGGAAGAATATAAATAAAACAAAACAAATTATTTTATGAGGTTCAAACTGACATTGGACAAGATGACAATGTTTGTGACTTAATAACTCTTGAATCACCCAACCGATCTCCAACAAATTTTGAAGATAAATGAGGTTCGAACCTGGAATGGTTTGTATTATATCACCTTGATGGTGGAGCTAAGGGGAGGGGGATGAGGGGGAGATATTTGAAAGTGATCGAAAATGACCTATATTAGTGTCGAATCCATAGTTCTCGGGGTAGCTGAGATGAACAGTGACATTTTTGATCTATTTAAATCCAAATTTAGCCCCGCAACCTGGGGAGGGGAAGAGGGGAGATAGATATAAAAATGATCGAAAATAACTGATATCAGAGAGCGCTTCAGTAATAGTAAAAAGTGACTGACTAACTGAACATATTACTAATTTTTCTTATTATAACCCAGCGAAGCGGGTAATTGACACTAGTAAATGTATATATGAACCCATTTCTTTTTACTTTACCAAGTATTTACTAGAATCACAACATGCGAATTACAGTGAATACCGTTAGGCTTATAAGAGCGCATGCAAGTGACCAATAACACAGATATTGGAGCAAGTTGTATGGAAATTCAAATAAATGAATTTTCGTTTCACATTGTGAAACCACGGTAGAATTCCGAACTATATGAATTCATAACTGAAACCGGAAGTAGATATATAACTTCCATTTGCAACAGAGGAATAAAATCAAATATGGAACCTGTTCTTCGTACACCGCACTCATACCCCCCTCCCATAGAAAATCTCACTCTTTCTTACACTTATTACTATACAGAAATCAACATTGAAAACAGAAGTTGTACTAGTTCCAATACTTCCGGTTTGAAAACCGAGATAAATGTCAAGACGTTGAATCCCTACCAAAAAGCTATTCCTCACTAACTCTATAGTCTAGGAAACCCGAAGATTCAATGCAGCGTTCACAATAGCTCTCCATTGACTTGTATTCTTAGCCAACTGAATCCAGTTTCTACTTTGTATTCCTATTTCTGCGAGATCCATCTTAATATTGTCCTCCCATCTGTGCCTAGGTCTTCCTAATTGTCGCTTTCCGATTGGTCTTCCAGTTAAGACTTTGAAAGCGTTCCTATCTTCTTCCATTCTGGCTACATGACCTGCCCATCTGAGCCACGTAAACTTGATGACCCTAACAGTGTTTTGTGAACGGTATAAATTATGCAATTCCTCGTTATGAAGTTTCCGCCATTACCAATTCCCGTTTTTCTTGGATACGAATGTTCGTCTCAGGATCTTGTCCTCAAATACTTTCAGTCTACATTCTTCCCGCAGAGTGAGCTACCATGTTTCGCAACCATACATAGCAACAGGCATGATTATCGTTTTATGTATTTTAAGCTTCAAATTCCTCGACAGATCATTATTGGAACATATTTTCTATCACTTCCAGTTGAATGACAAAAATACATTCAGATGGACCCTATTTTTGCGGTATGGAATTCATATACATGTAGGTTCTGGTATTGTTTTTTTCACCGTTTTATTCACTATGTCGACCAGTGTAGAAACTTGAAATCGTGGATTCCGACCACTTCTGATTTCAATACAGAGGTAGAAGTAGCAATTAAACTCACCGTTGGAATCAAAAAAGCAATTTCTTGTTAACGCTCGACAGTTTTTACTGTATGAAAATCAATATTAAAACCAGAATTGATCGTGAATATGTACCACTTCTGGATTTTATTAAGAGACTAGTTGAAAACTTGTGTTTCCCTCGAACAGAGAGAATAGGTTTCTGGGAAGTACTTGACCCTTTCCCTCTCCTATAATATGTGCATCTCAGTGAAAGTGCAATGATAAGTAATCCAATTGTCATGTTAGGGTGGTTGTATTTTTTATGGCCTTAATTTTCATGAAACACAAAGAACAAGACATGTGCGTTGCAGAGTAGTCTTTTCCGTGTGTAGAAAAAAAAATGTGGCAATGATGCAACTCACTTCTATTTTGTACCCAAGGTAAAAGAAAAAAGTGTTACAAAGTGGCGTATTTACCAACAAATGCAGGTAATTACGCCAAGTCTAGGATTCTACTAGAAACCCGTAATAAATCTTGCAACTGCTTACATCGTCTGTCTTATACGAATTCAAATATTAGTACCCAAGATTAGTGATAGAGTTAGGGTTAGTGGTAGAGCGTTCACCTCCGGTGCTTGGGGTCCCTGGTTCGATCCCAGTTCGCGCCGTGTGGACTTTGTGGTGGACAAACACCGTGCTCATGGGTTTCCTCGGGGTTGTCCCGTTTCCTCCCACTTTCTTCATTCCACCATTTCATTCATTTCTCATCATCACCGTCTTCTTTAGCCTCACCGGCATAACCGTGGGACGTAAAACTTCAAGATTTCATTTCATTTTTTCCCTTCTCCCAAGTTCTACCGTCAAAGTGAAATGATAAAAACACTTCCAGACCTGAACCTCTTCTATGTTGAAAATTTGATTGAGATTGGTTGGGTGGTTCAGGAGATTAAGAGTCACAAACATAGTTACTTTTAATTTTATGATATAGTTTAATTTATAGTCACGCTTTATAGATAATCTATTAATGTATTTTAAAAAGCTCACACTGTTTGTTACAAAACAGTAATTTCGTTTCATGCGATTTGGAGTGATTTTCTTCTGACTAGAGAATATTAAAGGAATTAATTAAACTCCATGACATTAAAGAAAGTCATTTTTGGGGTACAAAATTTTCAACAAGCATTCATTCAATCATAGGTACTAGTACTTATTGCGTAATTATTGTGTATTGAGCGAATGTCATATATAAGTTTTGTAAATAAATCTGCCATTTCTCATAAATAGATGCTCAAAGCAAAAGCACATGTTAAGTAAAAGCTTCTGCCCTGAAAGCTTGGCGCTATTTCCGAGTAATTGCTTTTTCGGAACATCTGTGTTGAGACAATGAGTTAAAGGGGGCAAAAGTTTTCGCCCAAGTTTAAATGGTCTGACAGAGATAGAATAGGAACCATTCTATGTTCCCTTTCCCCCTTTTATTTCAAGGGTTTCGCCTTCTGTTTTCGATTTCCTCAAAGTCTAAGAGAGAGAGAGAGAGAAAGTGACGAACGACAAGTTTCTACTTTCAGTTATTGAAAACGAAGGAAGTTTCAGTCTCCTGTGTAAAGGGCACAGTTGTCAACACTAACTTTGTCTCGGTTTAGGTTTTCGGTAAATATATATAAACATACGTATATTGCTTGGTTTGCTATAAGCTGTTTAGGAAATTGAAATCAACTTCCATTATCTGTGTATCATCTATCTTATTCAATCAAGTTTTATTTGTCCTGATTTCCATCATCTTTATTATTTACCGTAATTGTTTTCAACAGTGAAGAAGGAAATACCTGTAGTTACGTTAGAAGTATTTATATATCCGTTTCTATCAGGGTAAAAGTGAGGGGGAACGTGGTGAACGTGGGGAACGTGCCAAAGATAGGCATGAGGGACGACGCGGTCATGCGTCCCCCTACCTTTTCAGATCCACTTTTACCCCTGACTTTTATTTACGGTAAACTAATTCTGACAGATTATTTGAGTGCGTCATATAATAATACATTGCAGATTTATTTTTGAGAAAAATAGCACAGATATTTTTAAGAGGAAAATAATTCGAATTATCAATATACGAGGACTATCCATAAGATATGGCTATTTTTTGTGCGAAACACGAAGAATAAAACATGCATTAAAAATATTTATGGTATCAAAAGTACATATAATGCTCTACTTTTCAACAAATTCGCCATAAATATTTAATCACTTATACAGTTATACTAATAGGGATGTACTTGAACCCGAACCCACAAAGTGGGGGTGATGTATGTATTTCCTGAAAGCTTCGGTCAAGGTAAGATCAAAAGCGGTTACCAAAATTGGGAAGGTCTCATGCATTTCGCTGAGGGGTAGCACTTCACTCATTTTTATCAAAATCTAAGCGTGTATATAAGGTCCGTTGCAACCCCGAAAAATTTTTAAATAGTGAGACAGATATGAAAACAGTAAAACATGTCTGTCATCATTTCAAACGTTCAACGTTTCAAAATAAAATAAGTTGTCCCAGGGTCCCCCGCAGGGTCCCAGACGGAGTCTAACTCAACATTTTTAAATGGAAAGGGTGGGTCAACTTGCATATCGTGTGAAAGTTGATGTTAAATGAAAGAAAATAAATCAAATCTCGACTCTCTACGATAAGCCTGTGCAAAATAGCGATGAGTCAATTATAATCTGTGGCGCCATCCCACGCGTCCTCCATGCGGAATGCATGAGACCTCCCCAGTTTTGGTAACTGGTTTTGAACTTATCTTGACCTAAGCTTTCAGGAAATATATACATCACTCCCACTTTGTGGGTTCAGGTTCAAGTACATCACGTGTAAGTTTCTCAGCTTTCATTGTACTCTGTTGTCGCCAGCATATTCAATCATATACGGCAACGACCATGAAATTCATTAACAATGTGAAAGTGGTTCCCGGGATTTATTTATTTATTATTCCCGAGTGTTGCGAAAGTTGGAAGATCTTTGTCCAGAATGCAGTTTCGCACTGCTGCTTGGTTCCGATCACAAATCTAGCGGGACAAAATTAAGAACGACAACATAGATTGTCCAAAAAACATCACACATAAGTGACAACCATCATTCCCGTGAGATATAAACCCGGATGCTGTTGAAATATCAGAAACGTGCTCTACAGTGAACCAAAAATGCAAACCCGTTTACCTGTAGATAATATTGACAGATAATTGTACATCGACTACACAACTTGCATAGTGTACTGATGTTTGCAGTATGTAAACAATAGAGAAGAACCACCTCATAAATGCATAGAGTGTGGAAATCGGTTACAAACAAGTGAAAGTTTATGATCTGACTATGTCGAAAATAACAGAGAAACAAACAACCCAAAAAACCATATGAAATACATAAACAAAGATACAATTGAAAATAGACTAGTTGTTCACCGTCCATTATCATCATCAACATCAGAGTCAGCAAAAGAATTGTTGTTATCAATATGAAATCCTAAATCTTGAAGTAGTTGCAGTATCCCAGGAGATATACTGGTAAGTCTCTTCACACGTTTCATTCAAAGACTGTTGACAATCGAGTCCGCAGAAATTAAGAGTGTGTATATTACGTCCATCATTGTATCATGCCTAGAAAATTTACGCGTATGATGCTCCCTGAAATATTTATAGTCCTTATTCCGGGCTTCTTGCGCTTCCTCCGACATCATTCAAATAGGAAGTACGGCTTCTTTTATCAACTGTTCACCATTAATAAGTATCTTATGCACGCTTTTTGACATATGATACCACAGATACTTCTGGCCATATAGATCTGCTGTGTCGGAACAGTATTTTTCAAACGCATCAGTGTTAATCCCATATGTACAGGCGATTGCTTTCAGAATGGTTCCTAAGCACCAAATCAGCTCTTCACCTACGCAAGTAGTAGCAGACGCTAAAGCTTGATCCGCGAAGAACTTCCGCGCACTATTTCCATCATTGGTCGTACCAAAACCTGATTTTGGTACATCGACAAGAAGTACCATTTTGTCGCGGATACACTGTTGGATGTATCGCTTTCTGTCGTCAACTTTTGATTTGTTTTCCTTGCCAAGATTGAATATCCAAGCCATATCTAATATGGAGGATGCACTCGAAACAGTTAATCCACGCAATGACGACTGGATATCTCCAGTCAATGCTGTCGTATCTGGATATTTTGTCCGAATAAAGGGCAGAGTGTTCATCTGGGAAGGGGTTGCACCACACACATGACAATTTTGGGTTGCTTTATTTGAGAGCAAGCTACAAGTTTTTACGTCTATCATTGTGAGAACTTACAAGAATTGTACGCTCGTCTACATGTACCACCATGGAAGAGAGCGCAGTGATTTGTGGTTTGATGTTGTCAATTTCTCTTGTTATTAACTCCGGGCTCTCCTTCTGCAGAGTCACTTTCATGAACCGACAGAATTCTGTCGACGAAGGCAAAGGATTCCGCCATAATATTAGTTTCGTCTCTGAACTGTAACTACTCCCGCACTGAATTGCACTGTAGCCGCACTGAATTGCTTATACTGACTTTGTCCAGAATCACCATCACAGCCCCATTTTACTACCACAGTGATACTTGAAAGTATATGTAAACCTACACGTACTTGCTGAAATACCTCCTATTGCACTGGCACTAAACGATGTACAATATGATCAAGCAGTGACTTTAAGTGTAGCTCTGCAAAAGCAGTCCGTGATCGTAATATTCTTCGGATAGTAATACCTTTTTGCCGCAAGAAGCATATGATAATTGGGAAAGATATCAGCATTATGAGTGATACTTATTTGACGCATAGAGATATACTGGTATTTTGTAAATTTGTTTGGTGCTTTGTCTTGCGGAGACGAAAACGCCTTTTACATTTCCCCTCTGGGGAACAACTTGATACTTGCTTCACTATTTGTGCAGCATCACTTCTACCTGTTGAGCGTAGACTCGTATCCACGGCTAGAACAATCTCACAAACCGTGTATGTGTTTCCACCAAAGGTTTCACTTTCCGTTTCCTACATTTCTCTGTACTTTCCTTGAACAATTTTCGTGGCCGACTTCGTATGTTTTGGTGTCCTTCAATATTTTCTAGTTCCACAAATGTCATTTTAACATTCAGCCACTTACCGTTTTGTCGCAGAAATTCTTTCTGTTCATAATGACACTTTACACACTTTCCTTTCAGTTTCTTACAAAACTCAGCACTTTTCTTCTGCACTTGCACTCGATTATGGTCCTCACACGTTTGCATACCACGCTCAGTATATACTCACACACAGGGGCTAATCTCTTTGATGGGTCCTCTTCATTCCGCCATACATCGAACAACTCTCGTCTTGGAATTCCCTCCGCCATTACTAACTTATTACTAAAAATCAAAATTGGTTACAAAACTCTTTTACTTCTGTAACCAAAGGGTTCATGTTCATATTAAATATAATTTCCCTGTGACCTTTTACGGCCTTTGCTTTTGCCGGTCTGTAACTTTACTGCGATCGTCACCAATTTTCACATACCAATTCTCTTGCGATAAATGAACATATACACTAAAAAAAAACAATGTACACGTTCACAAAACGTTCGCAGTACAACGACGATGTCTGTAGTTTCATTTGGCAAAGAGCCAATTCGAGTCGTGAGTGTTTTACGTGTTCACGGATCATGTTTAACGAGCACCTACTCAGCGATTATCACACGCTCCGTCTGACTGTTATCAACACATGACCTCTCAGACGCACCCATGTGTATGTGTCGGGAACTATATTGTGGTTTGGTTAGTCACGTATTTCCACTTTTTGTCCCACTAGATTTGTGATCGGAACCACCTGGTGGTAAACTCAGACACTTTTAATACGTTGACGGCATTAGATTACAACAACAATTAGGAAAAACTGGTATCACGCTTGATAACTACTTCAAATGTATATGAAGGATATGTTGAAAAGGTGAGTAACGTATGTACTTTCTGCACTATAAATCTTTACGCACATCTTCGTAAATACATGATTCATGCAAACATATTTTTTTTAATTGCATAGTACCTTGTACTAATTTACGTAAGAAGATATTGAAACCTCTCTAGGGCGGACACCTCTATATAGTGGACAATTTTTGATTCCCCACGGCTGTCCGCTTTAGAGAGGTTTCACTGTATATCATAACTCTATACTGGGTGTATCATTTAAAGTCCGTGGACCAACTCCGTACTGAGTAAAGATACAGACAAATGGAAAGAGAGTTAAGTTAATGTAAATGAGCAATTCCAATCCAAAATGTTGAAACTTTTCCAATTACATCGGACGTTTCAGTTCCACCGTCTAAGACCCCCCACAGTAAATGTAAAAGCAACATTGCCTGTTCAGCAGACCGTTTCCTTGGGATCTTCCATAACAACAATACAGCATTATTGGGTACAAGCTTTTTGAGATGTTCCATGTCCCTCACTTACGATGTGCGCATTCTCCTTGTCATTTTTGCATGTCATTGCGTTCCGTTCAAATAACCTGCTTAACTGCACATGGAGCTGAAATAACTGGCGCGACTGGAAGAATTAGACGTTTCCAGATTAAAAAACCTCTTATTTCTAACAACTTTCATCTCTCAATTTCTTCGTATCTGTAATAATAACGAAGTTGGCCTATGGTCATCGAATTTTTGCACACCCGTATTACATGTTATATCCATTCAAGTTAATTTAATCTTGATTCGGTCTAATTGATTAAACACTCTCTAAATTACTTCTCTACTTCTTGAAGTAATTTTATTTCTTCTTTTTTCATAGCTTCGTTTCGTGGCAGTGAATTAAACAGTCGAAGGATGTATTCCTGAGGAATAAATATCCACTCTGCTTGTATGTGAATTTTCACAAGATCTCGAGACTGTCTACTGGAGGGACTGACTATCCACAAAGTTCCGATTCATTATATTTCACTTAAGTGTAGCGGTAGTGGGGTTCTTCGTTGTTGGTGGTTGGGTCACCAACACCATCTAAATATAAAATTATAATACACATAAATCACATACGTAAATTGAGGAAAAGTCATGCACCTTGACTTCCCTCTGGAGCCATCACTACCACAATAACGCAATAATATGGCAAAACAGCCATATGTTTATCTCAGGGTTACCACTTAGTGGTATAGAATACTATTACCTCTAGTTAGACTCACGAATTTTCTAGTAAAGGAGGGAGAGGTGTGTGTACGAATTTGAAAAAAAAAAATGTCACAACCTCTGTAGTATACCCAGCTATGGTGCAACTATTCAAATATTAATGGCATTTATTACAGCCTCCCTTACCACTTACAAATAGATGAATGAGTTTGGTTCTTTCGGTCATTCCTTTCCCTAGCCCCAACTGGGAAAGTGTCAGCTACTCAGTATTCCTACAGGGAAACCTCACCTCTCCATCCTGAAAGAAAATGCATGTAAATTTTCAGTTTTTTTTTTTAACTCATCGTTCTGGAAGATGAAAGATCCAATATTTGTGCTGAATAAACATTTATTTCCATGGATATGATTCTGTCAAACCTTAAAATTTCACACTTGATTTGGTGCACCACTCAAGCGTTAATTTCCCATAATAGATTTTCCTTATTCATAATAACACACTCATTTATATACGGTCACTTGCACAAATAAAATATGAAAGAAAGACAAAAAAAATATAAAATAAAATTGAATTTCTATATGAGGTGACATCTAAACATTAACACTTACTTTGTAGTTATATTCCTCGTTAGTTGAAATAACACCGTTAATATTCTCTGACAATAAATCACTGTAGAAAGAGTTTCACTGTCATAGTTCCTTGTGTTAGGGAGAAAACTAAGGTCAGCAGTTCCTTGTAAACTTGGTGGGAAGTTCCTGTGAGATGAAGAATAATCCCATGTCAATCATGAGCACTGAAAGTTCCAGATACCCGCAAACTGTGTCTTAAAGGTATCCATTTTGTCACTGGCTTATAATAGACATTGCACAGTTCAGCAGGTCTCGTCTCGTCTCGTCTTAAGTACTTAATCACGTAGCACAGTTACATGCGGAATACTTAGTTAAACTTGCTTGTTTAACCGATATACTGTAGAAAGGAACGGAAATTGGGACTGAGCTACCACTTTTCTTTCCTATCTTCACTTTCAAGAAGAGAACGTCGTCGGCCTGAGTCAGATAAAAAAAAAAAAAATCTGTCCACTGTAGTTGACACTGTCCTATAACGTTACGGACCAGTTAGTTTAGAATGAGGTATTCACATAGCATAATTACAATTAAATCCTTTTTCAGTTAAAACTAGGGCACTCGAATATACTTTTCTTGGACGATAATTGTACTTGGGAGTATATCTCCACATATCGATATAACTATTGTACGGAACGCAGTCGTTTCAAAGCTTCACTCACTGTAAATGCACAGAAATATTTTAAAAAAAAAATCTCTAACGAGAGTTCAGAAGTGTGCATTCTTTCCGATAACTTCCATCAGAACAGTTGGACAATTTTGTATTTCAACTCACAACATTCACTCCCAAAATGAACTATCGATCACCCATAAGAGCATCCGATTTGGCGTTTTTTTTTCTTTCTCGCCTTCCCCGAGTCCGTCCAGTCTCACCCCGATGTTCCGTTGCTTTCCAAAAATAGCAAACAGCCCTAAGTTATCACCGGCTTGGGTGGTCGCAGTGCACTTTCAGACAGAAAAAAAAACTTACAGAAACGCATGCAAATATATCCTCACTTTACAAAGTAATCTTCGATATGATTAGATTTTTTTTATAATCTCTAGTCTGTAGCAGAATCATCTCACACAGTCACACCAAGAAACATTTTAGAATGACCCCCAAACAAACACCACTCAAAAACATCACCCCCGGTCTTGGTTAGAGGAGCTCTTCCCCTGTACATTGCCGGCCGAAACAGGTTGTTTACCTTACAAGATGTCAACATAATATATATAAAGGAATTAATATAAAGCAAGCAATGAATAATAAAGTCTTAATATCATACACAGAATTATAAACCAAGCCATGACAACTCTTTTATTTAGGCTATTTCTTCATTTTCCAGTCATTGGTGATGCGTCGTCTACAAAATCTCCACCTGCATATCTTCCAAAAGAGGGAGGGAGAGGTAGTCTGCAAACGCAGTTACAGTTTTGAAAATATAGAGAATTATTAATCTCTGACGGAGTGGAACACTAAAGGAAATAAAGTTATGATTTACTTTCGCAAGTTCCAAGAACATTGTAATGAAATACGACAGTACCGTATTAGTAATTTTATTCAAATTTAGTTGACATAAAACAACACAATTTTAACCGGCCATTGCATTCTGGGAAAAAGGAAGCTGGAGTCCGCTGCCTGGCAAAAACGACGGTTAGTCAGGTGACGCTAGAGCTATTGGGGTCATTAAATTCTCTAGAGCAGTGTTTCCCAACCGGTGTGCCGTGAATGGGCCGCTGGTGTGCCGCGAGTAAATCGAAACAAAATTATTAATTCTATAACAATTAAATTGCAAGACATAGGGAAAAATGTATATTTGTATTTCACATTACTATGGACCTCTAATATGACTATCTATTACTATCTACGACTATCTAATATTACTATCTATAAGTTTCATACCGTGTTACTTTTCTGTACATTTTTAATATTGAAAAAGGTAGGCCTATTTGTTATCATTGTTATGACGTTATGACCATTATTGCTTCTTTATTGTTGCAGACTATTTTGTAACTTCAAATTTTAAAATATTCAATCCTTTCGACAAAACAAACATGCATACGAGTTACTTACATTTGTGACCTAAAAGTAAGAGAGATTTGTTTGTTCGTTCGTTATTTAGTGATCTTCCTTGTTAGTGAAAGTTTGGATGCAGTTTTTGAAAACGAAAGCATGTTTTTAAAAACCTAAGTCCAATATTTCATTGCAATTGTTTTCTATTTTTAAATTAGAATGAAAAATAAGCATAATGATTTACCATGGTGGAAAACCAGTGATGGAGCTTTCTTGACTGTAAGGATATCAGTAATCACAGAAAAAGATACCATGGTATTTTATATTTAAAAATAAAATTTATGAGTGTGCCGCGAGATTACAAGTTACACCCATAGTGTGCCGCAAGTTGAAAAAAGTTGGGAAACGCTGCTCTAGAGAGAGATGAAAACCTGCTCTATTCAACTTCAAATTTCCAAATTTCAGAGAGGTTTTACAAATATATTTACAAGAGTGGAAATAAAGGTGGACGGCCATGTCGAGAGAAGTGCTTCCAACCATTACTCCTGTTTCTTCCATTGGCTACTCTCTGTCACTCACTTATCTTTTCCCTAAATCTTGTACCAAGCTATGCATCTTTTTTTTTTTTTTTTGTAAGTGACTAGCCGTTCCGGCTAGAACCCTGTTAGAGGGTTATGCCCTCTCTTAGGGAACTGAAGTATGGAAATAGTAGCTGTGTGTGACTTTGTGAAGGTCTCAGAGTTCTTTATTAAAGCTTATTATAACTATCAAAGACTTAAGGACCTTTGCGGGCTTTAACATCAGGTAGGGAAAGGGTGGCAGCTGTGGATGGATTTATTGTGCAACATAGGATGGAAAGATGAGCGGAAGATGGTCATGAATTTGATAGTCAGCAAGTAACTCCAGGTCTAGTGCATCAGGAGGTAGTGTGTAGCAGTACAGAGTATACAGGAGTGAGAGCGGTGGATGGAAATAGCGAAATGCTGCTGGGTGGAGTGCCATATGATGCATAGTAGTCAGAAGTAGAGGATGGTGTGCTTCATAACGATTGCGTATGTAGGTGAGACGTAACTTTTCAAGATGAAACTGTAGAGATGGAAACTCAATGCGGTTGTATAACTCTGCTGTTGGGCTAGGTAACTTAATTCGAAATGCAATACGTAGTGCATGTCTTTCTAAAATTAAGAGCCTTTCGTAGAAGGAGCGTGCAGCAGCTATCCAAGCAGTGTGACCGTATGTTAGAGTCGGTCGTAGGAAAGCTTTGTAGGTATTTAATACTGTAGTAGGTTTCAAGCCCCATGTTGTTCCGGTTAACCTCTTTAGGAGATTTAGTCTATTGTAAGCCTTGGCGGTGATTGTTTGAAGATGGGGTTTCCATGTTAGATGTCGATCGAATGTAATGCCCAGGTAGGTCACTGTTGAGCGTGCCTGTATCGGTGTATGGTTGACATGAAGTGTGAGGCGGTTGGGATTTCGACGAACTCGTGAGGTTTTCTTAGAGGGAATGAATACAATCGCCTGGGTTTTTGTGGCATTAATTGTAAGTTGCCATTTATCACACCAGCGGAGGAAATCGTTAATAGCTGTTTGCAAAGATTTGTTTATTGATTGGATAGTCGATCCCAAAGCAAGGAATGCAGTGTCATCGGCGTACTGAAAAAGATGGACTTTATCTGGTAGTGGAGGCATATCAGCAACGTAGAAAATGTATAGAAGTGGCGATAAAGCCGATCCTTGAGGAACTCCGGATAGCAGAAAAATAGGATGAGATAGGCAGTTGTTAATAGAAACACAGGAAAGGCGACCCACTAAAAAGTTGTAAATCAGACGGATATATGTGAGTGGAAAACGTTGCCGTATTAATTTATAGATAAGTGCTAAGTGCCAAACTTTGTCGAACGCTTTCTCTAGATCAAACAGTACAAGACATGATGGCTTGACGAAATTATAATGATGTGTGACCATAGTGGATAAGCGAAGCTATGCATCCTCTATGTTTTTTTTTTTAAGTAAACAACAGCGGATAGCAGATATCAAGTGTGACTGCTGTTATACTCAAATATTTCTGTTTTTCATATATAATTTAATCCGTATCTTAATTGAACTAATTAAATAATAAAATTTCAGAATAATACTAATAAAATAGTAATAAAGTAGTTACATACCTTTCCTCTCTTTGAAACATTCCTTGAAATGCTTTGTGTTGTCTATTATTATTTTCGCCATGTAAATTGATAGATGGTAACATACTCAGTGGCACTAAGGTTACCTGCTCCCTTTCAGCTAATTGGATCATTTTCAAGCAAATTTCTTTCAGAGCAGGACAATAATTGTAAGTCCTTATAAGTTGTTAATCAATGTCTTTACTTTCTCTGACTTTCTCTACTTTATTCTGCTTGAAGAATAATTTAATTGGCTTCCTAGAAGCACATGAGCGTTTTCGTATCTTTGTTCATACATTAACTTACGTGGCACCTGTAAATAAATAGGTAACACAAAAGATTGCCAGAAAAGTTTGAAAGAAATGACAAGAAGTTACATATCCCTTTGTTTGTGAAAGGGGTCTATACTTTAGAATAAGACCCCTTACGCGTTGTCAACTGAGAACGAAGTACCATAGTTGGCAACAACGACAAAAATAGCAGACCAAACTGTGGAAATAAAAAAAGCAATCATTTAGAAACAATTACAGGATATATCTGCTACCTACCGTCTCCCTCGGATACTGGCTTCCAGAGTATTCCCTAAAGAAACAGTTGATAACAACCTGGGTCAAAGCTCATGTCCTGCCCAAACGCAAATTGACAGTAATAAGATAAAATAAGCGAACCGAACATTGTATTATACCGAACCGAACATTATACCGTTTACCGAACATTGTCAGGGTCATCAAATCTAGAAGGCTCAGGTGGGAAATCCAATCGGAAAACGACCATTAGGAAGACTTAGGCACACATGGGAGGACTATTAAGATGGATCTCGCGAATACAAAGTAGAAATTGGATTCAATTGGCTATGAACAGAAGTAAATGGAAAGTATTTGTGAACGTGGTATTGAACCTCCGTGTTCCATAGGCCATAGAGTTAGGTATTTGGATTTCAATTCGGTTGTTAACTGTGTTTGCCTCGTAGTGAAAACACGTAAATAAAACACTATTCCTCTAAACAGTAAATCGATTCTGTCTTCTAGTGCGTTATTTGTACATTCTTGTTTCCAATACTATATCTTTTTGTCTTCGATATTGCAGAAGGATCCAAAGGGTATATAGTTTCTAAAAAGATACAAATGAGTAGAGCAACCCAATTTAGTCATATGGTTGTTACCTTGAACATGGTTGTGGTTGTCTAAGTGTCCAGAAGAAACTAATTTTAAAAGCATAGTAAAGCATAATTTTAGAAAATAAAGCATAAGGCATAATTTAAAATGTATATCACAATACTTGGAAAATTCTATTTAACTGCAAGTTTAACATACTATATTCATATTTTTAGAAATCAATATTTACAATACAAAATCATTGAGAACATAACAATGCAACAATGAAAAGCTTATTTTTATTTCTGTAAACTTTTCGGTGTAATCCTGTGATGTGGAGAAAGGAAAAAGTAAAAGAAGAAAACTTTCCGCCAACAATAACACGTACACAAGAGTTCCACACTATATTGTTAGTTCTCCTCTTAAACTTGAGTACTTTCTGTACTTTTTGGTGGCATCTTTTACTTACCCTTTCTGTATATATGCACATCTAAGGCGCACACAAGTGATAGAAAACAAACTGACTCAAATAAAGCATACAGTGCATTAGGGTACAGCATACAGTTCATTAGCATACAACAATCTCTTTACAGTGCATTAAGTAGAAAGTTCATTTAATATGAAAGAAACTGGTTGCATAAAATATTAATAAATAGATCGAGATATTTATTATATTTAATGTATACTAAATATTATACATTATACACGATCAGTGTAAAACAATGATTGAAATTAACAATAAAGCATAATTTGGAAAAAATAAAGCATAATTAAACAAAAAATAAAGCATAATGTGGGTTGCTCTACAAACGAGTGTTCTTTGAAACACGAATTGTATACCGAGGATATACCAAACATGCTCTTACTTTGCATTCTGGATGTGGGATTCATAACAACATAGTATCAGGTATGCCACTTAAAAGTAGTTTGGAGCAAATATTACGCCATTGTGTAAATATTTAACCGGTTACGATGATTTTGAGAGAATGTAATGTACTTCATAAGAAAGGAAGGCGGCAACACTGTACTCTGTAGGCGCTTAGAAAGGATGGCAAAAGAGTTATTGTTGGGACGCTCATGTTTTCACTGAAGCGCGATAAGTGACGTGAGGCGCTTGTTTGTTTTCCCGTCGTAATGAAACCGTATCGCTATTGTGTTGAAGAGATCCTGTTTATTGTGAAACACTATTGACTGTGAAACATCCTCAATGAGTTAGGAGAGAACATCCGTCGCGAAGTACAGGCAATGACACCTGTGACTCTGGCACTCACATTTACAAACATGTAACGTAGTGTTCAAACGGGTTTTAGAAAATGGGGGGAACCATTTTCAGCTTTCTCTTGTGATTTCGTTTTATTTCTCACACATACAGTAGTGGCATGTTCAAATTTTGTTTCATTTTCTCTCCACCTATCTTTTTCACACAACAATTTCTAGGACTACCTTCGAATGCGACAACTTTTCATTCAAGATACATATGATCCCTTATTCAATCCAACTTCTCCTACATTTGTCTACAGTTGTAAGTTCTGATCAACTGTAAAAAATCATAGTTAATAGAAAGCATTTGTAAGAGTACGCATTGAACTAACTTTTTACCTCTTTAAAGAGTTTTATAAGTGGCGGCTGGTAAGAATTTTTAGGTATGACGAATTTACAATAATATTTGTGTAATACAACAGTATTTATCTATTTTCTTAACGAAAATATGTTCACAACAGAGGACGGTCAATACTTTAATACTTCCTCTTTAGCATCAGTATTTCTTAGAATAGTTTGTCTGGATCCAAGAGGCAGATCCAGAACTTCCTTGAGTAGGAAGCACTGATCTGGGAATAAATTATAGATATTTTCCCGATATATGTATGGTGAGTGGTGAGATGCGTCATATTTCTCCTTGTATTCCTTGAGATACTGTATCTACCTGCAAGTTCAGTATCACAAAAAATGTGATGTTTCTACGATAAACTAATTTCTACGCAGTAATAAGTCAATTTGTTTAGTCGTTTTTGCAATTAATGGACATTGTGTTGATTTCACATTTTTTCCAGAATGGGGAATTTGAACAAAAAGGGGCTGAAATTAGTATGGAGAGACACCAATAACAAAGGTTGAGCCCGAACGAAGAACTATCCGTTCGAAGGGGAATTTCATAACTCTTGAGAAATTTCTTCTTCCCTTCCTAAGACAACTCCTGAAATCATCATTGAACAGATGTGACAAGTTTTGTTATATTCTGAAAGGGAAAGTGTTGTTAATACTCTAAGCAAAAGATGGATCGTAGATTTTCACCGTTTCATCCTTCAAGAAATTCTTTTGTCTTTAGAGTGAACACACAAATAGAGTAAATTTTAAGGGTGTTTTGGTAAACCAAACTCCGTAATAAATTAAGAAACTACCAGAAAACATTGTTATCAAACTTCAAGATAAATTCTTTACCAAAATGTGCAACAGAAATAGGAGAAATGCACATAAAAGAAGAATGATACTAATAAAATAACAAAATTAGAAGTTGCAACATATCGTGAAGAAAGTCTAATAATAAACAAATACAACAAACTCAAGCCAAGGAGTTATACCAGTAAGATAGAGGAAAGTTTTAAATATTATTGAATCATCAAATCAAATCAAGAAATGGCATATCAGGAGCATATTTCTCAAAAACATTAGTCTTGTACGTGGGTCAATCAGAAAGTTAGTTGCACTCCTTCGTAAATATTTTCGATCAAAGGCTATTTTGATGAAACTGTTTGGCAACACTACAGATATGTAGCTGTATCGTGTGACGTACGGGCTTGCAGAAGGCAAGTGGAGGTGTTCTGATAATCTGTCGTAAACATGTTTCGACAGCTGAAAGTGGCGTCCAAATGGAAATGTGTGCAGTGATTCGTATTTTGTGGGCGAAATGGTGTAACTGCACTAACATTTATGGGCAGTTGCATGAAGCGTGGTGAAAATGCAATGTCACGTCAAGCTATCGCGAAGTGATGCAACATGATTGAGAACGGACGTACAGATATTGACAACAAACAATACGACAGATCTGACAAAGTTTAGGTAAGAAGTGTGAGATCACCGTCGTTAATCCCAAACCTTTCATTATGTAACATCCATGTGTTTGGTCCCATGAAAGACGGTACTTTCAATGCGACGATACCACTTGGATGACGAGGTGAAAGCTGCAGCCCAAGAGTGGTTATCGAGCATTGGATGAGATTTCTTTGCAGAAGGCATAGAAAAACTTGTACCACGCCTCGACAAATGCTTAAATACGGAGGTTAATAAAAAAGTGGATTTTGAATGTAACTTTATGATATAAATAAAGTTATTATAAAATGTCCATCCTGTTTTATTTTTTTGAGCAGTCCAATTAACTGTTTGACTGACCCACGTAATATATATTTTTCACAAGTTGTAAAATATCATGTAACAGAAACACAAATAATACCAAAAGCTCTTGTTAAGTACTGTTACTGGTACTTTTATTTGTTGTGCTTTTACAGATATACGTAATAGTAAAATGTTTAGTTTTGAAAATATTTCAGAGTAGTATTACACGACAAATATCTGTACTTTTGAGAAATAGGATTCAATGCAAATAGATGCAAAAATCTTTATTGCAAAAAAAAAAAATAAAATAAAATAAAAAATAAAATAAAATAAAATAAATAAATAAATAAAATAAAATAAAATAAAATATTTTTTCTGGCAAAAATTCGAAAAAGATTTGAAATAACCATCACCATCAACAAGAGAACAACAATATATGGATAAAGTGTCAAATCAAATTAAATCTTTCCTGACACACATAACATGGACAGCCGAAATGTAGATATCGTAGTAAGAAAAATAAATAAAAATAAATTGAAGAATATGTTACTGACTTTATTCTAGTTCATTTAACTAAAGTTAATAATAAATAACAAGGTGTCAAAGTGTCAGTCCATTGTTATTGGAAAATAGCCAATCCGGAGAAAGCAATTAGTTACCACAGCTTAACTAACGTACAAAATCCGGAACAAACTTCTCATGTTACAACAAAAAATGGATAAATTGATTTAAAAATGAAAGGAAAAGTTAGCAAACATCAAACACTTGTGATTGATGGACAAAGTTTTGCTTGTTCTTATTGGATTAACAACCACCCAATTGGCGTCCATTTCTTATGAAGAGAGAGAGAGAAAACTTCTGTAACCAATATTTCCAAATTTAATGGAGCTACAACTTAAGAGTTGGTAAGCAGATAAGCCGTTCCATTTCCCAACGTATTAAATCTATAATTATAATAAATTGTTTAATTCTCTAAACGTGTAACTACAATATTATCATTCCAAATAAGGAATATTATGGAAAATATAAAAAATTCTGTAATGGTGCTGAGAACTATATATATATATATATATATATATATATATATATATATATATATATATATATATATATATATATATATATATATATATATATATATATATATATATATATATATATATATATATATTTTTAGCCTATTCATTTATAAAGTGAATTATTTATGCTTTTTTCCAATGATCTGGAATTTTAGTGATGTAAATTTACTGATTTCGTCTTGAATTCTATTAAAATGGCTTGCGTTTTCAAAATGAATTTTCATTATAGCCTATACTATCAGAATACCTGTTCTTCGCACAAGAAAAATACGTTTCATTTTGGACATAAAGGGCTGAATTTGCATTTAAACGGCTTCGGAAATGTCACTGTTCATGTCAGCGATCCCGAAAACTATGCATTCAACACTAATATCGGTCATTTTTGATCATTTTTATATATCTCCTCCTCCTCCCCTCCACTAAGTTGCACCTTCAAAGTAAAGTTATAAAAACCATCCCAGGACCGAACTTCATCTCTGTGGCAAATTTGATGGAGATCAGTCCCGTGGTTCAAGAGTTAAGTTGTATTTATTTTTGTATACTTTCCCACTTCAATCTCTCCCTCTCCTACCGTGCCCTCAAGTTGAAATGATAAAATCTATCCCGGGCCCGGATCTCATCTATGTTGAAAATTTGATCGAGATTTGTCGGGGCTGGTTCAAGAGTCATGAAGTCGCAAAGTTACTTTTCTTTACATACATACATACATATATATATATGTGGGGGGGGTGTTTGTGTGTGTGTGTGTGTGTGTGTGTGTGTGTGTGTGTAGATAGAAACATAAATTCAAAATTACTTTCATTAAATAAACAAATTTGAAGAAGTCAGTAAAATCAAACCATTAAATGTGTGGGCTACTCTATTACAACTTATCTATAGTCCTTAAAATAATCATCCTTGATTTCTTTTACAGATAACTCAGGAATGAAAGGCCACACAAGCTTGTACAACAAGTCAATATTTACCACTATGTCAAGTTTGCTCCAGATCGGAGGACCATGCTTAAATTCCTATGTCCTTGTTCATGTCATTGATTTTCCAAGAAAAAAAACAAATGAAGGATGCAAATAAAGATGGCGGATATATTTAAGACTGCGAAAGTATTATGCATATTTTTTTGATCAAACTAAACACAACACACTGAGCAAGAGTATGTGGTAAGATATATAAAAGCACAAACATGTAACAGTTCCAACACACTAACTTTATCTTCATATCCATGGCTAAAGATGATGTCAATTTATTAAAGTTTTAATTTTGTAATATGACACAGTTCCATTATGTGTCCAAGAAGCATAACATCTTAGCTTCTTTCAAAACATACGTGTTCTGTAAGATTATATTATATTTCTTTTCTTGTGTGTAGCAATGAAATTTGAGTGCTGAAATTGTTCTGTGTATGATTTTGTATTCTGTTGCTAGATTATATTGGAAGCTCTGCTCATGACATTTCGGGTCAACTTCTTAGCCAGCGGGAAATTTGCTTACTACAACGTAAATCGTTTATCAACATCGAATGCAAGTGAATGCATGACATCAGTGGACAAAACATAAATACAAGTTAGGAGAGCGAAGGAAACAGGAAAGAGAGGGAGAGAAAAAAGAACATTGTGGCTAAACTGTTTTTGACAATCTTTTTGTAAAGTAATGCTTCTGTGCAACTGCAACCGACAAAGATGAGTCTCTGTCGTTCAACTTTGTAATTATGATTTGTATAATAACGGAGATTAACGATTTGTACTTTTTAAAGTTAATATGAACTTCATATAAATATTTTTTTCTTAATTAAGCTCTGAAATAATTAAGTCAGATGTGTATGTGAGGAAAAGAAAAACGATTTATAAAAAGAAGTTTATAATATAAGACTAGATCAGGTATGTACGTAGGAATTTGTTTCGAAGAGATCCAAAGCTTTTCGGAGGGTTAAAATTCAATATGAGAATGAATTATATCAAAATTTGCAAAATCATCCTTAAAATCAGACTAATTTTACGGAAAATTGGGGATCTCAGGGCTGTTCTAGATGCCCAGAACCCACTTCCTGCGTACAACTCTGGACTAGATTCAAAGTACTGTATTTTTAAGGAGTTTAGTATACAACAACTCCTTCATATTTATCCTATTAGTTAGTATGACTAAAAAAAAGTGTTGGAAGTTAATAAATTAAAATCAATTGCAATTAATCAATCAATTGAATGTAATTGCTGTGGAAATTAATCGCAATTGAAATAATTGTAAAGTACATTCAATTGCAATTGAATGAACTGAATTTAATTACAATTACTTTTCTGAGCAAATACTTTCAATTAATTGGTAAATTGCAATTGATTTCCGTTGATTGATGGAAAACTGCAATTAATAATTGACCATTACTTATTTCAATTGTTAATTAGAACTAACAATTACACTTACAAATTAATTGATAATTGTTAATTCAATTGAAATTTGCCCAACACTACCGTAGAACAAAAATTGTAATAGATAGCAAGAAATTATTATTATTATTATTATTATTATTATTATTATTATTATTATTATTATTATTATTATTATTATTATTATTATTATTTGCAATCTATTAACCCTTTTAAATTATGATGCCACAACACCTGTGCTATGGCGTCGACCTTCGGAATTTTCTTTATAAGTCTCTAGTAAAGCTTTTTAGACCGGGTTTTTTGCATTCATTCAAATATGGAAGCATCATAGAACATATTTTGTGGGCATTTTACAGCCTCGAGTGCTCTTTCTGGGGGCTGTAACTTCACAAATATGGACGATGGGTTTATAGAAAAGAGTATATTTGAGTTTTTTTTTTCAAAAAAATCCCTGACACATTACTATTTACCCTAGAATCATGGTTTGTACCTCGTTGGTTTCGTTATAAGACAGGATTTCGAAATGTACCACTCAAATTTCCTTATCGTGTACCAGAAGTGGGACAATCTCGTCCAAATTGGAAAAAGGGGATTTTTTTAAAAAAATTCCCTTTTCCCCATTTTTCTCTTCACAGGTATACGATAGCGAAATTTGAGTGGTACCATTTGAAAGGCTGCCTTACGCTGAAGAAAATGAAATATGAATCATGTTGCTAGAGTCAACAGACGTGTGTCAAAAAATCTCGATTTCTTTATTTTTTCATTTTTTACACATTTTTAGTCAATTACTTTAATAAAGTATCTACAGTATTATCACTATTTATTCTAAAGTCGTGATACGTACCTCGTTTTCTTTGGCATGAACCAGTCTTTCAAACGGAACCACTTGCATGTCTCTAGCATGTACCATAGTAGAGAAAATTTGCAAAAAAGGAAATTTTTGTCAAAAAATCCCTTTTCCTTCGATTTTGAGCCCATCTGGTCAGCCCCTGTGTCAACCCACAGAGCCCCCAAAAAATCTCAAACACTACATCTATGTTTAATAACTGTACGAAATTTCAGTGTTATATCTTGAAAAATGAGGGAGGAAAAAAATATTGCCCCATGTGGAAACAGTACCAGCTTTCCCCTATAAGAGCAATGGATAACCCATTTTTATATAAAAATTTTCTGACTCATCCCTAATTATCGTAGAGACATAATTGATACACCGTTTTGTTTGGTCAAAACCAGTCTTTCAAACGGTACCACTCGCATGTCTCTAGCATGTACCATAGTAGAGAAAATTCGCAAAAAAGGAAATTTTTGTCAAAAAATCCTTTTCCCCCCGATTTTGAGCCTTTTGGGCCGGCATCTGTGTCAACCCACAGAGTCTCAAAAAATCTCAAACATACTACATACTATGTGTAATAACTGTACGAAGTGTCAATGTTATATCTTGAAAAATAAGGGAGGGAAAATATAAAAGTGGGTTATCCATAGCTCACATAAGGGAAAGCTGATACTGTTTGCAGGTGGAGCAATATTTTTTCCTCTCTTATAGATATAACATTGAAACTTCGTACAGTTATTACATATAGTATGTAATATGTTTGAGATTTTTTGGGGCTCTGTGGATTGACACAGGGGCCGGTAAGAGGAGCCCAAAATCGGGGAAAATTGATTTTTTGACAAAAAATTCCCTTTTTCGCGAATTTTCTCACTATGGTACATGCTAGAGACATGAGCGTTTGAAAGACTGGTTTATAGCAAAGAAAACGAGGTACAAGTCATGTTCTCACAATGAACAGTCTTGATGATGATAATGATAGTATAGAAATCCAATAAAAAGGTATTATCAAGGGAAAATATTAAATAGGCTGTAGCATCAAAACTATTCATCCCAGGGCCAATCTTTGTATCTCATTCTCTTCGCCATAAAGCAAAGTTCTTTTACTAGTATTCGCATGATCGTATCCTATACCAAATTTTATGGACGCACTTAGAAACACTGCTTTACTAGAAACAAAACGGGCTATGAACCATGATCCTACGATAAATAGTCTTGACGCAATAGATGATTGAGTGAAAGTACAAAATACCTCAAAAAAGCTATAATTTAAAAGGGTTAAGCATCCCAAAAATGTATTTTATCTCCATCCTTAATTCTACTAAAACCAGAAGTCATACAAATTCACTATAACTTCCGGTTCTGTCATGAAAGTTTTTTTTCTTTTTTCTTTTGTATTTCCAAACACTGGCAAAAAAATAAATACAAAGAAATAGAACATACAACCACTATCGAAGTATAAGCATATTCCATGTCGAACGACACGATTTCTGTACTGTACACAATACACACCGCCATAGCAGATCGTAACCTTATAGGTGAATTCCTTTGATGTTGTGCAAAGCGAGTACGGAAGAGAAAGACAAAACCTATTGAAGTTTAATATGAGGAGAAACTGTGGTTTCTACGTTCATTTTCGTCTACATATATACCAACCGTTGCTTTACGCCTGCTACCTACGGGTACGTCCGTACACGAGCCCGCCTGCTTCTCCCTGCTCTGAAGATATATAAATAATGTTTAGTAACAGGCTAAAGCGTTTTTCACAGTCCTTTGCACCTTTCAAAAACAAACCGCGTAACTTGATGTTGTATCACTGCGCGTACGACTATTTGCTGATTGGTGAAGAGGAAATTGTTTCGTCTGTTTCCCGCAATATCTCTGCTGCAGCACGTGCATGTATTTCAGCTACTGTGATGTGCATTACTCGTCTCAATCTCACACCATTGCCGTGATATAGGGCAAAATACCCAATACTATATAATCCCCCTCCTTTAACAGCAACTGAACATTGTTATTTTTCTCCAAACTAATTATAGATGAAATTACAATGAGTTGTGTCAAATTATCAACTGAACGATAAATAGATGGCGCTGGTATGTAACAGCAAGCATTATGGGAGATTATTTCTTGTTCATCTATTACCTAAATCATTAAGCATATGCATGGAAAACAGTTAGTACTTTTCTCCCTTTAGTTCAATTTATTGATGTGCTTTCTTAGCATGCATATGTAAAAATACTAACTTCAGTACTACAAAGTAAGTAAATAAATATTCTATGAGGATATAAAAATTAGCTATTATAGGTCTTAATTTTCTTCAAGTGAATTAAACAACATTGATATCGTTTGATAAAGTATTTGCTTTTCTTCTGCACTTACGGGTTTGCCTTGTTTATGTTTAACAGAATAACACGGAGCAGGCTTCCTTGGGCGATATCTTTAAATTGTTTTGTCATTTCATGTGTTTTGTCATTTGTTGTAACAGTTTTCCCTTACAAATTCGATTTTGGTTCAAGATTTCGATCCCATCTAGATACATACTTTGAGTCGAAACCTAAATGTTCTTACTGTGCCTTAACAATACATGAGTTACCATAATACATTGCATTTGTTGTGTACTATTTGCTCATGGAAGAATAAACTGTTATTAGTCTCATTTTCAATGTTGCTAACTCATAGTTATTTTTCAGTTTTTCACAAAGAATGGTGTCATTTCATGAAAATGGGCTAAGAAAATGAAAAAGAAATCAAGTGAACTCGCTGTTCTTATTGAAGATAATAAGTTCCTTATAGTATTTCAGATCTTTGTTTGACCTTTCATTAGACATGAGTCAATTAAAAAAAAGAGAGAGAGTGAGGGGGATAGAGAGAAGTTAAAGAGGATAAAACATATTTTAGTGATTCACTACGAAGTAATATGAGGCTAATTTTTTCAGTTATAATTTGTATATCGCCTTTTTAAAATGCGATTAGAATAAATGACCATTTAAAAGATGCAAAAACCGAATACTCGGTGCCAGAAATGAAATAATGTACAAAGGAATCTTCAACATTTAAGAATTTTTATAATATTGAATAGGAATGTTCATAACTTTTGAGTCTTATTTTTTTCCTGGCTGCAGTGAAATTAAGAGGAGGTATTATGTGCATGTTAAATAATGTGTCTTTATTCCTATGTAGAATCTAAAAAGTTTCTTGGAATTTGTTGAATAAGATGTTGATAGAGTCTTCATACTCTCATGGCTGATATTAGTTTATGGCGTAACTTTTCTGTTAGATATCAAATGAAAGGATAAGCCACGAGGATTCAAAATATATTTTATAGGTATTTTATTACATATAACAAAGGAAATAAAATAATAAATTCTCTATTCAATAAATAAGTAAACTCAGTAGTTTTCAAGTTCTTGCAGAATGAACAATTGCTTGTTCCAAACACTCGCTCGCCTATAATGGAAACATACAAGGAGCTCAATTTTGAAATGAAATGAAATGAAATTTTACGAGTTTTACATCCCACGATTATGCAGGCTAGGCTAAAGGAGACGGTGATGATGAAAACATGAATGAAATGTTGGAATGAAGAAAGTGGGAGGAAACTGAAGGACCCAGAGGAAACCCACGCACACGGTGTTTGTCTACCACAAGGTTCACTTGGCGCGAACTGGGATCGAACCAGGAAACCCATGTGCCAGAGGTGAACTCTACCACCGCGGCCCCCCAAGAGCTCAATTTTGAATAGAAGTCGTGAGTACAACTGCACATGTTTCTAGATCTGATAATTAACTCCTTTGTGGCTATATGATCCGCGTCGGGCGGGAGACCCGCGTTCGATTTCCGGAGGAAGTTCATGTAGTTCGGATCACTCATTCGGGTGTAGGTCCAAATCTTATAGAACCTTGTTGTTGAAGGGGACTATAAGCTTTAATCCATCCATCCAACCGTAGATCTGCTAGTAGGAACACTAAGTCATCATGTAATAGTGGCTCTGAATCCTAACATTTTAGGTAGATTCTCAGTTAGAGGAAACGTTAGGAGTGGGAATAGTAAGTTTTAGTTGTAATTTATACTGGTAGAAGAAATTCAACGTTCTGCCCTTCTTCCTCCTGATGCGTGTATGTGTTTATATAGTAGTTAAAAGATTCAGGAGAGCAGTGCGTACGCCACTGCAAACGAGAGAAAATGGTTCCTGATTCTCTTATCACAAGCCCCATGCCATTTTATTTTTAATCTCATTGTTTCCCCCCTTCAGTTTGTTTATTCATTTCTTAGCACAAAATTGCATATAACATTTTTTGTTTAATTAGTTGGCAACATTTGTGCACTGCAGTCTGCATTGTTTTAATAAGTGTTTTTCGAATCAATAATCAGTTTAATGTAATACTAGTTTTGCAAGCAATTATATATCTATACTTAATTATTTGAGCATGCGACAAGATAATACACTAGGAATGTATTAGGGTTTTTTTAAAGAAAGAAAAACGAAATAAAATAATTTAATGATGTAGATAACAGCTCTCAAAATGCACATTATATTGTTTTAGTAGTGATTTGACTAGAACGATGCTCTCTTGTTATCCTTAAAACTGTGAATAAATAAATAAATAAAACTTGAAAATTTGGTATCAGTTTGGTACACTTACACGTATACCGGTATATATACAGATGGTGATCAGAAAAATGGAAACACCTGTAGTTAGCAACACGTCAGATGTATGGGTTGGCAGTGGTGTCGTGGCGCCCGCAGCTCCGGACCGCTGGTGGTGGTGTGTTAGGTCGGTCTCCATACTACGTCAGGCGCAGTGGAACAGCAGTGTCCAGTGGCTGCAGCAGACGGAGGTAGTGTAAAATGGGAGACCTCTCAGATTTTCAAAGAGGGCAAATTGTTGGTGGGCGGTTATGTGGAGTGAGTGTGACGGCAGTGGCTACTGTGTTAGGTGTGTCGCGTGGGACAGTGTCGAAGGTGATGATGGCCTACACAACACACGGGAAAACCACATCGGGGAAGCGGAACAGTGGTTTCAGTTGATCGCCTCTTATATTTCTCAAAGACACTTACGGATGAAAAAGCTAAAGTTAATCTTATGGATGGTCTAGAATATATTCTAACAACATCAAGTCTTACAATTGACTTGGCAGCAGAGTGTGTTAAGTCATGTTTAATTGGCACTTACTTTGTAAATTTAACAGTTTGCTTTTAACCTGCTTCAAATTCCACTATATTGTAATGTGACTGAAGTTAATTGGTAAAGGACAAATAATTTTTATTAACTTGATATTATATTTGATAAATTTTATATTTTAAATGGAAATAAAAACTCAATTCCCACTCTGGTGCTGTTAGGTCGTTCACATTTTTAGAGCAATTAAGGAAGTCTCGTAAGAACTCAAAACTATGTCTGGATAAAGCATTCTTTTTAATAGGAAATATAACTGATGTTATGCAGCAATGTGTCAAGTCAATGACAAACACTTCCTACTTCGAGTCATGAGGAAATTCTTGAAAATGTAATTGTAAGCGGAAGAAATGACGCTACCAAAAACTAGGAAGAAAAGGTAGGTGGACAAAAAGAGTAGTGAACTCGAGAGAGTTTTGAAGTGACCATCACAGAAGAAGGTTCGACCTCTCAAATCTTCACCGATCAAAATCTTGGTGAGTACATGCTGGTTACGAATCGATAACACACTTCTATTATTCGACTTTACTACCAATTTAATTCACATCAAAATCTAACTTGTAATTTAATATGACAGTTATTATTGATTTTGTCATAAGGCCACAACACCTGTTTGGGGTAATTATCTGATCTGATATCTCTAGTTTTATTTATGCAATCAAAACTATCCATCTTAACAAATTATTGCTTTTCCTAAAATTAAATGGTTAAATTCGTCATGAGATTGCATTCTAAATTGCCCCCATGTTAACATGGTTATTATTACATGAGCTATGTGTGGATATAAATTGTGGATGTCGTTGTCCGGATTTCGATCCAATAAGTTGGCATACGTTAATATTTTACTTTTCATGGTTTCTCCTACGATCTACTTACATAAATAATGTATTCATTTCAATTATCTATAATCCTTAATTTTACCGTTTTCAAGTAATATTAAAATTTAAGTGTATATTCTCAGATCTCGTTGAGATATTAGATTGCGATGAAGCTGTATTAAACAAAAAAAAAAAGTTGAGAATGCTCTAAGAGCATTGCCAGAACGAATTTAAATGGAATGGAGAAATGGAGCGGGAAGGATAACTGTAATTATCCCTACATGTAAAAGTAAATCTTTTTATCCACACCTCCTTCTGTTTATCGCAAAAATTCGCAAAATATCATCTCTCTATGATTTACAGTTCCCGAGAAAAGGCTCCTCAAATCTCCCGAAATTCGAACTTTTTTGGCCAATATCTGGGGAACGATGGCCAGTTTGCCAGTAGCCAGTTGTCCAGTGGCCACCGGTTACTATTTGGTACCAAAATGTTTACCATCCTCCTAGGTATTGATCAACACCAACATCATCTTTCTATGACGTATGGTTCCAGAGATACGGATTCTTAAATCTCCGGAAATCTGTCATTTTTTGGCCAATATCTCGGGAACGGTAAGAGTGACGCGAAAAATTCCATCACTTTCTGAGATAGATTTTGATGCTCTATCGGATAGAGGGCTCAACATTAAAAAAAAAAAAAAAAAAAAAAAAAACCGCAAATAACAGACACACACACAGATATAGAGAATTCAGTAACGAACTTTTTAAGTTCGTTGAACATTTACGTAATAAAGCAGAATATATTTATTTACTATTACTTGTTATTAAACATTCTCTCTTTAACCAATTTTCTATTTCCAATTTATATTTTTCACAAAACAATACGAGATCTCGTAAAATTACAGTGATCTATTAGTAATTAGTACAGGGGGGCACCCATAGGGGTCCACTGTGTCCAGAACCCCCCAAAACTTCGTAACTCGACTAACATTTGTACACTTTCTTAACATAACTGTACTTGTTTGAGAGAGAAATGATTGATGTACCATAAAGATTTGATTTTACACTTCATCTGTACTTTTCTTATAAAAATAATCTTGTTCTAGCTATTTTATGAGAATGTAGGTGGCAGTGATTAACAATTACTTCATATCTTTTCGGGTGCAGAATAACACAAGTCTAATACTACAGAGACGCATTGGATTCCCCTTCAGAAAATTCTTTCGACAAGGGCTCCGATTCTGGGAGGTCCGAGGGCCCCCCCCCTTATTGTATTTATGAATATATAATATTTGGCATAATTTGAATGCAATTATTCTTAAAATCCTCGTATTTATGCCTTCTGAATCTGAATGCCCCCCAAATTTACAGAGAAATTGGCGCCCTTGTCTTTCGACCCCCTTTCAACAAAAAATTCTGGGTGCGTGCCTGAGTTAGAATACGTATTTTTGTAAGAAGTATTTTAATTAACCTGGTAAGTTTTTTGCTACTCTGTTAGCAAAAGCAAAGGAGTTGTTGTTATTCGTTTCTCCAATGCAAATGGATGGTGTTAGCATAAACTCTTTCCACTATGGACTCCATAATTTCCACTAAGTACCATCTCGAAAGAATCGATGTAACTAATAGATGGATTGGTAGATCAACTCTATGGTCTTTTACCCACGACGTTGCTACATAGGAAAATTCGCGCGAGCATCTGAAAGGTATATGTAGCTACGTTTTAAAAAAAATCTGCAAATTGGACCTTATTTTTATACACTTTTAGTATTGGGAATGAATTCCGTTAAAATACAGCAAAATAAGTCACTGTTCTTTGACCGTGCAACAAAGTTTCTAGCCCTGAAACTTGACATGTATACATACAAAATCCCGTTATTCAGAGTAAAAAATGCTGGACAATATGCCTTAACTCAAATTTTACTGTAAGAAACTATACATGAAATCTCTCGAATCGTATTTTAGAAACATAAAGCAAGAAGAATCCCTTATTTTGGCAGAAATCGGGCTTCGTTACCTACATATTTTGGTGTATAATACAATATTACTTATTTCATAATGCCAGTAATTTAAATTACTGCATTTTGGAATAATTTTACATACGTATGACCCTTCGCGTTGAAATTAATAATCTGTAGTTCGAGTTACATTGTAATCAATAGACAATTTCTTTTCTATAGTCATCATTTACGAAACAAAAATGGAAAATGTTGAAATTTAAGGTTTAATTAAGATATTTCTGGATACTTACTTAGTCTTTTTATTATTATTTTTTTAAGCAGAAAGTTTTAGAAGCTCAGACAAGTAAAGAATGGAAATCGACTTACTAGGATCCAAGTTAAAGTATCCGTACTAATAGTAGCATTACACATAAACGAGACAGGCAAAGGTAAAACTTTTATTACACTAAGCTTTCGATTTATATTCATCATAAAATGACAATCTGACATTTACGATCACATTTATATGGACCTGATAAGTTCAAGTTAGGCGTGATTTTATGTTCATCCGAGACGACATATAACATGATACACGTTAAGTTTACAACAATACTTCTATTTTATAATGTGAAGTAGGAAGTTTCAAAGCTTCAGAGAAGTGCTTTGCACAAGAAAATCCACAGTACTTTTAATTGTTGTTGATATTATAATTCGACCAATTAGATTATGGTATCGTTTCTCACAAAGACTGTAACTTGCATTCATTTATTCAAATACAAAATAAGAAAAAGCTTCCCTCAGAAATATACGAGGTTGATTCAAATTAAGACCTTAAAAGTGCTGTAAATATAATGATAATTAAGAGAAAAAACATATTATTTTTCAACGTAGTCTCCCTGACTTTCAATGCAAGTATTCCAACGCTTATGGATGCTACTTTAAAAAAAAATAGTTTTTTGGTCGTGACTGTAGCCACTTGTGCATCGCGGTTTTAAACTCATCACTTCTGAAGTGCTTGCCTCTCAGCACTTCTTTGAGCGGTCCAAACACTTGAAAATCACCAGGGTCGAGGTCTGGTAAGTAAAGTGTGTGTATGTGTGGGAGGACATTCAACTTTCAAATCCTGAATAGTCTTAACTGTCAAACGGTTTTATGCGGTCGACCATTGTCATGCTGCAACAACACACCTGAAGTCAGAAGTCCTCATCGTTTACCCTGAATTGCCGGTCGAAACTTGTTTGTGAGCGGATATAAATAAGAAGTACTGGCTACTGTTTCCTCCCTCTCAATGTAATGTTCCAAAATGACTCTCTTTGGATCCCAGAAGAAAGTGAGCGTGACTTTTCCCTGCTGATGGTTAAGTGTGGAATTTTTTGGGTTTCGGTGATGAGCTATGACGCCATTCCTTGATTGATCTTTTTGTTTCTGGTTGGTGATAGCGAACCCAGGTCTCACCACCTGTAACGATTCTTTCCAGAAATGAATCGCCTTCGACGTGGAAACAAAGTAACAATTCTTCATAGGTATAGACGCGACGGTCTTTCAATTCAGCTGTCAAGTGACGTCGCACCTATCTTGCAGATACTTTATTGAACTGCATCACATTATGGACAATATTATGCGCAGTGAACTAACACTAATGTTCAAAATGGTGGTTTTTAGTTCAGGGATAATAAGCATGTTTTCCTTTATAAGCTTTTTCACTGAAGCATTGTTTTCGTCCGTCACTTCGCGGTGAGCCTGCCCCGCGGCCCGGTCTACTTGCTCGGGGCATCCTCCACAGATGTTACGTCGTTTTTAAACTTTCTACACCAGTTGTAAAATTGCTGCAGGGACAAACACAAATTATCGTACAGTTCTGTCCTCCTGCGATGAATTTCAATAGGTTTGAATCCTTCACTACTCAAAAAAATGTATCACAGATCGCTGCTCTAACGCGGTGCATATTGCAATAGGCGCGGCCATCTTCGTACTAATTCTATTCCCGTCTTCTATGCCTTTGTGGGTCACTGTGTCACCTGTCGGTGATTTTATGACACTCAAGGATCATTACTGCCAAGTATCAATTCCATCATGAACTTTTCAGCATTTTATAACAATTTTAAGATTTTCATTTGAATCACCCTCGTATGCAGATATTTCCTGCAGCGGATACATACATATATATCTGTAGATTATTTACAAGTAATGGAAACACCTCGAGGTCGAAGGATGTCAGATGTCTGGGTTGGACATTTTTGTTTCTTCGTTAAACGCTAATAATAACTAAGTAACGAACTCTATGGCGTATGGAGCGCGGAAGTTCAATGCCGCGCTCACAAAAACTCTCCATTGACTTCTATCCTTAGACAACTGAATCGATTTTCCAATAAATATTTCTATTTCTGCGAGATCCATGTTAATATTGTCCTCCCGTCTGCGCCTAGGTCTCCCTAATGGTGGTTTTCCAATTGGAGTGCAAGTTAAAACTTTAAAAGCGTTCCTATTTTCTTCCATTTTGGCTACATAGCCTGTCGATCTGAGTCACATAGATTTGATGACACTAACAATGTTCGGTAAACGGTATAAATTATGTAGTTCCTCGTTATGAAGTTTCCGCCATTCCCCATTCCCGTTCCTTTTGGGTCCAAATATTTGTCTCAGGATCTTGTTTTCAAATACTTTCAGTCTACGTTTTTCCCTCAGAGTAAGTGACCATGTTTCGCAATAATATTGTAGAATATCCATTTCTGTCTTAAATACTGCTGAAACGGCAGTTTATTATAGGGTGAGTTTTCATCGCACAATTTTAAAACTTGCCTCAATAATAACATATGCACAGACTTCGTTCAGAGGTTGATTAGAGTGGAATAGTCATTTATAACTGAGCACAAAAATGTAGTACAGGGAACTATCTTTTATGTAAAAAAAAAAAAAAAAGAAAAAAGAAAAAAGAAAAAACCTTGTTTAATGCATCCTTTTTTTTAATGAACACCATTGTCTTTTGGGATAAAAAATATAAAGAGAACGCAGGTGTCTTTTTTCTATGAGAATAAGCAAATACCTACAATCCGTAAAAATCTCAATTAGCATAATTTTATATTTTCACTTTATTTCCTTCTTGCCTTTCTTTACTTTTGCAGTTGTATCGTTAAGACGAAATAAAGGATTTAAAAAAAATAGAAAACGGCGAAATATAAGTATAACAGGAAAAAGATATCAACACAAATGAAAAATATATTTCAGAGGAATTGAACATTTTTTTCTTTTCAGAAAAATCTCTAGGAAATCAAGAAAATCACAGTGAGCTTCCCAAGGGGACAAATTATTCAAGAACTCGATATTTTCCTCGCGTTTCGTTCTTTTCTCTCGCGCAGAGTTATTTTGTCTTTACAGTTGCCAAACGAACAATAAATCACTTCTTTTAGCTTACCTCCTCTATTCTTTCCATCTCTATCTTTCTTTTTTTCTCTTCCTTTCAGAAAGTAATTTCTGCAAATCTTCAACAATCGTCCTCCCGTCCCCCCTGAAAATATCTCTTCCGTTTTAACCCTCTCTCCCTATTCCCTTTGCATGTCCTTCCTTCCATTTACCCTCTGGACCGAATTGAGGTGATAAAGTTCTGCCTTCCAATCCTGAAGATAAACTGAAGTTAAATTGTTATCTCAATCCTGAAGAGAAAGAAGCAGAATTAAAAAAAGAAGTTGTTGGTGGTTAGTCATCAAACTTCCCATCTACCATACAAGCTCCAGAAATTGATTTTGGTTTTATCAAATTGTTAGAATTCATTGCACAAAGATATATATATATATATATATATATATATATATACTAAAAGAAGAAAAAGGGGCCAATTGTTAACTTTAATTGGGCTCAGTGACTAATTTAAGTACATTTAGTTGTTTTAAGAAATTGGAAAAGAAAGTAAATGGTTTAAGAAACTTTTAACATATTCACAGTTCCCAACCAAGTTTCGAGATAGGTAAGATTTTACTTTAAGCAATTGATTGAATGATTTTGCTATTATATTCACTATATGGTGATTTCACTATTAAATGTATAACTATATCTAAACTTAAACACTAAATATTTATTTATTCATTCCTTTTAACATTAGCAGAAATGCCCGTTCATCGCACGGGAGAAATACGGGAGGAAAATTGCTTAACAAATATAAAACTGAAATTTGATTATGGTAGAAATGATTCTTCTTTAGAAGAAATGAAATCTTTTAGTTTAACGTCCCACGTTCATGCCTTTTAGGCAAAAAGAGACTATAATTAAAGCAAGTGAGTGAAAATAGAAGAATTGGTGGAATTTAAGAAATTGGAAGGAAACGGGAGAGCCCCGAGAAAACTCGGGAGCACGATGTTGTCCATCACAAACTTACTTGGCCGGGGATCGAACAACGGACCTCACCCACCAGAGATAAGCGCTATACTCATCTTATATATATTAACCTATCTTGTCCCCCAGGTTCCCCCTTTAGAAATGGAAAACCTTAAAATACATTTTTGCTCATTTTTAGTGAATACTTCATGTACCGAATTTCAATTCCGCAACTTCAAGCGAAACTTGACGTTGAATATTATCTGAATAGAAAATAGGAAAAGTGAGCATTATAGAAATTTCATTTTTCTCTTTCTACGAACGGAATTTCGGGAAACACTGAAACACATATTTCCTTATTTTAATGAGAGTTTATGTATACCAAGTTTCAGACCTCCAATTTGAGCGAAACCTTACCTTGGTTACTTTCTGAATAATAATAAACTGAAATTTTAATACTATAGAAATTCTTTCATCTCTTTTTTCCCTTTAAAAGCATAATTATGAAAACAAAACTGATTCAGTTATTTCAAACGAGACTTTATATGCCGAATTCCATCTTCCTAGCTTCAGGCATATTCATGAGACACTACATAAAAGATTGAAACATGTATATGTATTTCTTATTCCTTTCTTTCATTACAAAACGGACTTTCTGTCCGCATTTCACATTTCTGGCTGTATCAGTATGACCTAGGAGTTGATGAGTCACGACCTAGGAGTTGATGAGTCACTCCTACAATAGCATAGATGAATTTTAACTATTAAGATCATTCGTTTGAAGTGCCTGAAAGTAAGATGGAAATCAGATGAAAAAATGTCTCAAGAAAATGCATATGTCCATGTATTTCATCTGTTATTGTATAGCCATTATCATGTTTCAGTTAGTTTCTGGATACCTTGATGCACTATTTTTACCTTGGTTTTCAGAAAATGCATTTTGAGTTTGAGTTTTTGTATTTCACTTTCTTATGCAATACCAAGGTTGTAAAGAACAGAGCCAATTTTAAAAATGAGAGTCCAGAACCATGATAAAGGCTTGGATTCGGGTGCAGCTGGCGGATACACAGCAGCCCATCATGGAAAATATAGACCGTTTCCCACTACACTTTCTGGCCTCAAAAGATCTGGATTATCCAAGACTACGCAATCTATCGGGGTAAAAAATACATTTGGAATTTATAGAAACAAAACATAATATTATTCCCATGTGCAAGACGTAAGCGGATTGACCACGAACTGCGGTGGCTTCCCTTCGAAAATTTGGCGCGCCGTTACGAAATTATACGAAAGCCGCAAGTTTGCCGCCATGGTGGTAATAAGGCAGCATCCGTCTGAACCGCTAGTGCCGTCCTTAAGTAAACATATGATCTCTATGTAACCACCAGATCTGCCACGTTGCCTCTTCGTAACCGTCAGTGTCGGCTTGAAACCGTCAGTTCCGCCATTATACCGCCACATGGCCCCTTCGTAACCGCCAGTACCGCAATTAACCTGCCGCATTTATTTCCTTACACACAAATATACGAGTCACTCAAATACAAAATTATATAGTAAAATAGCATATGTACTAACCACTTAGTTTAAATTATGAAAAGTTTCTTCAGCTGCACATGGTCTTTATTGTGTGTAACTAAATTTCACAATTAATAATTCTTTACTTTCTTCTTAACCAGAATAGAAACTGTACACAGCAGATAATGAGGTTTTCGCCACCTCATCGCCTTCCGAACACCAAAGACATCGCCTTCCGAACGCACCAGAAGTCACTAGTATTTATTAGTGAAAATTTTAATTGGATTTTATTGCATGCAATGAGCAATGCTTACGCAGTATATTTCACAAATAACTATTTGACACATATGCCAAATAACGAATAACGTAATATGTTTAGCTGTAATCGGCATGAAAATAGTTTTGTAAGCCTGTGAGTTGTCTGACTACAATTACATGAGAAACAGTACTGCCATCTGTTCTTATATCCTAGCATATAAGAAAAACATACGAGAACAGATAACAGAATAGTTCTCAGTGGATGTTACCGAGTTCTCACTACCATTCAGCGGTCATTCATCGAAAGTCTCAATAATACCACCTGGCGGAAAAACGACAACTGATATCTAATTTTAAGACGCCGGCAGCCATTTCGCTTCCGTTTCGGTAGCTTTCCGCTTGGAACTGAAAGCAGAACGATCCCGGCAATCATATTTCTTTCACTTCGATGCCTATCCGTCAAAAGGCGACAATGGACCGATTATAGTTGGCGCAACTTGTACACGGGGATATTATATTATATTGTATTATAGCCTATTATGTTGTGTTATATTATATTGTGTTTCAATAAACTCCAAATGTATTTTTTACCCCGATAGACTGCGTAGTCTTGGATAATCCAGATCTCTTGGAGGCCAGAAAGTGTAGTGACAAACGGTCTATACTGTGAGGATATATTTTGCATGATGGGTTGCTGTGTATCCGCCAGCTGCACCCGGATTCAAGCCTTTATCATGGTTCGGGACTCTCATTTTTAAAATTGACCCTGTTCTTTACAACCTTGGTATTGCATAATAAAGTGAAAGGCAAAAACTCAAACTCACACTCAAACTCAAAATGCGCTTTCTGAAAACCAAGGTAAAAATAGTGTACCAGGGTATCCAGAAACTAACTGAAACATGATAATGGCTATACAATAACAGATTGACTACATGAACATTAAACGAATGGTTTGAAAAAAAAAATGATTTTGAAATTAATTATATTTATCAAGTACGAAACGAAAGATGAAACGATTACAAGTTGTATCATAACATTAAGTTTGGTTATGAACTTAAAAAGAGCACTGAAAGACTGTGGTTTCGGGGATATACAGATTTACCCACTTTACAGTCAGATTTAGCACTAAGGCCATGTGGACTGGAGCATCGTCATACAGTATGGGAGCTAAACTCACTGCAACCGATTAAAACGGCTACCTCCAACGAATTGATAGAGGTAGAAAGTTGAAACTCATACATTATTAAATCCCATAGATGGCAGTATACGTCGTGAACGGCTTATTATATCTCGTTTGATTTATCTGTGCGTGCAGCAAAGTAACGAACTAATTTCCTTGTTGGCAAATGACGTCAGCCGCATTGCAGGACTGCCAGAGTACTTGTTTTATTTGAGGTTTCTTTCATTTTTCAAGAAAATGAAAAAAAGTTATGAAATTGTTGACGTTGAATTTGGCACTGCAAGGAGAAGGCTCCAAAGATTTTGCTTACATTTTTTAATAGTCCTTTAAGTAAAGCATACCTATGGCTTATCCATAGCCAGCTTAGTACTTTCCACAGAATTAAGAAAATTAGGAAGTGCAAGAATTGCTATGGAGGTCAATGATGGCCACTGGAAGGCATGCTTAAACTATGTCTAAAAGAAAAGAGGAACAGTTTTTATCATTTAAAAATCCGTTCTCAAAAGGAATGAAATTACGCAACAAGACAAAATCAACTTCAAAAATGAAGTTAATGACTTTTATGAAACCTGCATATGTAAGGAAATAGAGTGCATCGTTCCCTACTTTTTCAGTATTCAAATGGATGCTATTGAAGGACATCCCCAGTTGAGGACAGACTGCAGATAGTGTTGCTTACTTCAAGGAGAAACATATTGAAATAAATGATTCTTTGCTTTTCGATCAAATGACTTCGTTGAAGGATTTTGTTAGTAATAATATGAAGGAGTGGAGCGAGAAAGTAAAAAATAATCCAGTGCCACGAGAAGTGGATTTTTTTTTTCAAAACCTATACTAGGTCTGAACAGCACTCTGAATTTTTAAAGATATGTGTTTGGGATCCCTGCCCATAATGGCACTAATGAAAGATTTGACTTGATTTTAACGTACCGTTAAGCAACGAGGCTATATAAGACGTGGACCTACTGATTAACGTGGAATCCGAATCACATGAGCTCCCCGGAAATCGAACCCGGGTCTCCCACGCCAAAGGCGCGTACGGTAACCGCTGAGCCACGGAGGAGTTCGGCAATAATGAAAGAATATTTTCGCTCATGAACATTCAATGGACAGACGAAAGAAACATGATGATAATGGAGACCCTTTCTGCAATTCTTCAAGTACTATACAATTTCAAAATAGACTGTTGTAACTTTTATAAGTTTGTATTAGAAAAGAATGAAGTTTTAAAGATGGCTAGGACAACAGCTAAGTATTCTCATGAATCTTCCTCAGCAAATGAACTCATGTTTCGCATTACACTATTCTCACTTCATGTTTTTCATTTTAATAATTCAGAAATGTTTCAAATATTTTTTATATTGTTTTCAAATCTTTCATTATTTTATTATGTTATTAATTCTACTACCTTTTCAATAGGTTTTAAAACGAAAAATTTGCCCTTATTTGTGAGAGATACAAAAGAGAGAGAAAACGGACAGGTTAAAAAAATATATTTAGGGGAGCAACATATCCAAAAAATAAAAGATGTCCTGTTTTTTCTAGTTGACGATTTAGTCACCCTATAATAACAATTATCAAGGGATTTATCATCGGGTTCAACAAGAGATTTAATGCTACGGTATGGAGCAAAAATTTTCTTCCCAGAGATTTATGAGGATGAAAATAATTCCATACCGGCTCCACTCCAATCTGTATTTACTCTCTCCCCACAACAATTAAAAGATAATTCATACCAAAATATATTGAAAATAAAATCCATACCTAATATACAGTAGCTTTATTATCACTCTATCCCCGAGTGGTAATGGTTCGATATGCTATAAATAAACATACATCTTATTAATCCCTTGCATTCCAGTTACATCCATGTGGATGTCACAAAATACTACGTTGCAAAAATACCAGTGACATCCATAAGTATCCTTCATGAAGGGTCCATTAATCCTGGAGGTAATGAAATTTTTAGTGGATATAAAGCAAGAGTTAGTTCTTCTGTTTCTCCATAAGTGATAGCACCTTATTAACAGAAAAGAAAAAAATGTCTTGTCTCAGTAGTTGGCAGGCTTAAGGGAGCATTCAATTATGACACAAATTTGTTTGTTTTGACGATAAACAATTGGCAACTTCGAGATCATATTTCGAAATCGGAAAGAAGAAACGACAAAAAAACTTTTTCTTCGTTTTCCGGTCAGTGTCGCCAACCCGAAACAGCATAAAATACCAATGCAAACATTAAAAAAAAAAAAAAAAAATCCATAATGCAAATGCTATTCTGGCGCGTGCATTTGTTTGTCGGTGTGTGTGTGCGGTTGTACAAAAAGTAATATTTATTGAAGTTTATATAATAACTATGCCCTATATAATTGTCTTGTCCGGAGCGGATTAAGGGCGGAGCCAATGGAGCCCAAGCTCCAGAGCTCCCAGGTCCAGGTGGCCCCCAAAAATCGCTCTCTTATATACTAAAATATAGCAATCAACTTATTATATTCTAGGCTTCAGATCCACACTATTTTTTTCCCGCTCGCTACGCAAGAGTTCAGTCTTCTTCCACTACTGTCTTTACAATACGGTACGTATTTTGTGAGGGATTAAGCTATTTTGGGCCTCTATTACAAACGAAATTATTAGCTTGTGACAATTCCTTTGAAATGTCTCTTTCATTAGTTAGAGCGAATCTAGGAGGTTTTCCAAATCTCCTTTACTCTATTAGTGTTTTTACAGGGACTGATGACCATTTGGCTTGTATTTGGCATTTATGTGTTACACTGCAGTATATGAGCACTTAACTGTTAATAATGAATGTAATTAAACTATTTATTGTAAACTTGGAGCACACTAAAATATTACAGTATAGTTCTCGGCGTTTCGATAAACCTATGAGATTGTGGAAGACAGCAAAGGAAATTTATGCGCTGGAATTATTTGTAGCACAGGGCCTCCTTGAAACAATCGGCTCCAGGGCCCCAAAAACCTTAATCCGCCCCTGGGTCTAGTCAGTCTTTTAACAACAAATGGAAACCTGGTATTACAGCACGCAAATAGAAAAATGACACCTGGAACACAAGGAGTTAATCTAAACCATGCGTCAGCCATACACTTGTAATATGCCATTACAGTCTAATGATATTATGTTTTTAATAGGAGGGTGCCCGAAATTTTTTGCACCGACTGTACTTGACGTTTAACAAAAAATTTCTGGCTGTTCATATAATTCGTAATTTTATTTGTTATTCTATTTCAAATTAACATGGAAAAACTGTAAAAATTTCATTGGGAATGATAGTTTTGGGAATCAATATCTTTATTTATATTTTAAATTAGTTATAAGTTTTGTATATGGATGTGTATATGGATTATTACAATTCTTACGGTGTCAGTGCTATCCGAAAATATAGATCCACTATTGGACGGAACTTTTCAGATCAAATAACCAATCTCAAATTCGACAGAATTTTCAGGACCACCCTTCACCTCTCTTTTAGATACCTAGGTCCTTCTAAAATCTAGTTTAATCCAGATTTCACCAAATTTTATTCGTTTCAAAGCCCCACCGCCAAAATGCTTAGTTTTGATTGGCTGATAAACCCACGGTATGATATTAGGGCGCAATTATTCCATTCCATACCGGGAAATTTTACTGACAACAGCCAGATTCGGATCTCCAGCTCAGAAAGATAAAAATGAGCTAGAAGAACTGCAGTAAAAGGTAAAACTAATATAATAGTCGAATAACTACCAAGCAGGAAGCTACGGAGCCATAATTTGTTAGTTTTTCATAGTAAAAATCGGACTGAAGAAATAAAAAATAGATGACGCCATGTTGTGCAGATATTGTTAGTTATGGACAGGCTTTGTAAAGTGCATCAGTTTGCGAGTTTTCTTAGGAATCTATAAACAGTTTCGGAGGAGTGGTGTTTTCTCCCTTAAAATATTCTTATCCTTAAAATTATTCCTTTTCTAGTTACGTAAGGCCTGCCTCACTACCGTTTGTGTTCGTGTATGTAGTGGATGTGATTTCTTTTTGTATTTATTTATTAGTAACATGGCGGTATTTAATTTTGTGGTAGTCAGTCCAGTAATCACAATGCACGTGTAAATTTCAGTAAGGGCTCCTATCTGACTCCCAAATTGGGAGTACGGCTTCCAGCGGGATGAGTTGAACATTCAGTTTGTTTCCGGGTTCCTGCCCCTTCAGGGCAGGGGTCCTATTGTTAGCTAATACTTTGATATGTCCCCTCAGGGCATTAATTAAATAGGTCGAGTAAAGAATATGATTTGGTAAATATAAGGGCCAGTTGGCCCTGTTCATTTCTTTCCTTTCGTTACCTTTCATAGAGCCGATTTAACATGGTAAAATCTGAATGATTTCTGTGTATATTTATTAGTATAACATGTATTAATGTAGTGTGTAGTATGAATGTGGCATGATGTGTCTTGTAGTTCGAGTAGTATGTGTATATTTGTAATGTAGTATCAGTGATAGTGATAATTAAGTGATGAAAGAGTGTGATATAAGTAAATGTGGACAGTGTAGTATTTACTATGCGATAAATTTTTATTACTCCGTCATTAAGTGAACGTAATATAGTATAATAATTCCGTGTACAAGGTCACATTCCGTTGTTCAAGGGTTGATTATATCGTCGCTAGCCCTAGTGTCAAAAGTCAGTACTAACCGCCATTCTTCCGTCGAGGTGCTTAGTGACTTAGTTTTCATGAAATTGACCTTTCTTTCCGAAATAAAACCTAGAAGGTATAATTCACAGCCCATATGAATGTACAGTTAGGTCAAGTGACCCAAAATTAATATATTCTGAAAGTTTCAACATTCTGCATAGTCTAGAAATCGAGATATTTAAGTAAATAAACAATACGTAAATTTTTAACAGAAGTCGGGCGATATGATGCTAGTTCTTCGCTTTGGAATTATATTAGATGTTCATTTTTCTTCGTGGCTGCAGAAGTCAATTGTTGCTGCAGAAATTTCGTAAACATTAAATATTATCGCGGATAATTCTATTTTCAGTGAATATACGTAGGATTTTTTTTTCGTTCTTAATAAAGCTACCAGGTATTACATGGTATTGTGTGTTTGGGATGAAAGAGTCTTGGGTTCGAGTGAGGTTGTCGTGCGGTGGTCAGAATGGGAAATGTTTGTAGTGATTATAGATTTTAAAGTGTTATGATGAAATGTGTAAATAGGCTGGGCGTAGATAGAGGAAACAGGGTGTTTGTAGAATATAGCGTCGTGGCAAATGAATATTAATGTGAATATGAATAATAAGTATATGAATATTGTAGTAAATGAATATAGAATATAGGACACCCATATAGTTAAATATATAGTAGCCCAGTGAATACTTCGCCGCGTGTTGATATATAGATATTGAATAGATACGTGTAACTACAAACATCTCAGGTTCTGACCCCTGCACCATGATATCACGCGGACCGGAGGGCGATATATAGTCGGACTATTGTAATATTTTGTAGTTTTATGTGTTATAATAATAATCAACCATAGTAATACCATCTGATAGAAGGGGTAGCATCATATAATCGTTGACTAAACATATTGAATAATAAATTATGAAAAGACAGTAGCAGTTATAGAACAGGGCTGTAGTGAATTATATTTTCTGGTCGGTTTTTTAAAAATAGAATATCCTGCTCCGTGAGATTTTTTTTTCCCACGTTACCTACTCGGGCTAGCTTACAATGTTCATGGAGGCGACAGCTCTGACTGGGTACAGAATCAAAACAATTAGTTATTGAAATTTATTTTCGCGTACCCGGATGTCGACCCCTAGTCCCTTTAAGTATTTTCATTTCTTTTCTTAGTTTAATTAGACGAGGGAAATTAACGACATCCCAGACTGTGGCGTGTCTGCGCGGGGTAGCTATCGGTGAGGTTTGGCATAGAAATCACCGATCCAAAATTCAGTTTATTTAATTTTTTTTTATTTCGGCAAATCATTATTTAGGGATATCTTAGATAATACTTCTATTCTAGTTTCATTACTGTCCTCGAACCTTCTTAGTTTTTCTAAGGGGTCGAATATTTTTTTTTCTTAGAGATTTCAAAATTGGGGACGCAGTTACCTGGTCCCTTTCCCCCTCTCCTTTTATCCTGCTGGTCTGGGCCGGATACGGGGATCGGATTTCAATCTTACAAGCAAACTCTTGTGGGATTGGGATCTGATGGACACAGAACTTGCATCCTTGGCAGCAGGGCGCCCCCTTGAGTCTACGTATTTGAGTAGACCACCCTTTTTGGCATGTTAAGAATATTTTGGCTATGGATTTTGTTGAGAGCGAAATTCGACTTCTAACTTTGTAGCGTTAGTTATTTCTCACTTAAGTCTTTGGCGCCCCTATTCTTCGTCTTCCTTCTTCTCTATCTCTCTCTCTGTCTTCATTTCTTCAAGTTTTTTTTTAATTTTCAACCTCCCCCCCCCCCGATTTTGAACTTGTTGCTTACAATTCATTTAACGTACAACTCTGATCTGAAATTACCAGCTGAGACGTTGCAAGACACGATTCATAGATAAAGTAGATAATAATTGGGTCCTCCATCACATTTTGACCTATCGCTGAAATGAACAAAGACTTAGTATTTGACGACACTTCGATTACGTTCTTTCACCGTCGTTCCTCTTAAGTTTTTTTTTTTTTTGTAATCCGTTGGTCACTTTCCTTTCTGTTTTGGTTTTCGATTACCTTGTAGTTGATCTGGGCCCAGAAATTGTATTTTGGTTTATCTAGTTATATTTTTAGAAATGCTCTGTGTTACGTGCCTGCTTCACAAAGTTTTTTTTTTCATTATTTAAGCACGAATTTAGTATATAAAAGTTAAAAATTTATAGACGCGCGGTATCAGATAAAACTCAATTCTTTTCCAAATGTAATGTTGGAAGTCATTTGTTTTTTCTTGGACAATGTTGCAACCTTTTAAAAAAAATTATTGTTGGGGTGATTAATTTAAATGTGTGCGCATTTATTATAAATATATATATATAGAGAAATAAATACTTCGAAATGTATGTGTAATTAGTATGTGACTATGATGTTAAAGTAAAAGTATGATATTAAATGTATTATGAATATATGTAAGAGCGCTCGTGTCTGTCCCCCTAGACGTGTATTGGTTGCTATAGTTTACCAGAAGTCTTCCGACGAATTTAAGAACGTAGATTTTGTTAAGAATACCGCCGTGCACTTAAGTAATTTTCCTTTTCTTCTGAATCAATGTAAGTGATAACCTCTGTAATTATATAATGGCATGCATTGAAAAAATATCGGCAGGTCTAAACGTAACCCACATCATAACAAATATTATCCCTGAGCAATTAACCTAAAACCATTGTGGAAAGTGTACCTTGAATCCGTCTCACCTTCATATGTATCCTGTGACTTGACCAGTTTTTTTTTTCTTCTATCCTCAATTTGAACCATCATACTCCGTACACCTGTGGAAGATCGTTTTTTCTTTTTTTTAATTAAATCCGAACCATGTATATAAACATATACGAAAGTGATCCTAATGAAAGGTCTCATGAAGTGTCCCAGTGCTGGATAAATAACTTGAAATTATTCGATTAATAAGTTTGGAAATAGATCGTCTAAGAGGAGAAACATCCTCTAGTGAAAGTTATTTTCTCAAAATTCCCTAGATGGGTAAAGCGTCGTAATGTGCGATTGCAGACATAAACTGTTACGAGTTACAAACCCAATATAGACGATAAATGGTTTTGTAAACCGATAGTTAGATATATATATAGATATATAAATGACCACAAACTAAGTCAAATGGAGCGAAATGTTTTGGACACTATGAGTAGTGCGTGATTTGTGATTTGAATGCTCAAAATCATTAATATTTTATTACCCGATGTGAGGTAGAGACTCATATAAGTTCTGATACACTTAAAAGTTTTTTTTCTTTCCTCTTTGTCCAATTTTTTTTAAGTGAAATAAGTGTCTTCTTTGCGTATGTCGCAAATCATAATTTTGCTTTAGCATGCCTAAGATATGATATATGTAATAAGTCCTTTTTCTTTTCTTTTGTCAATATGATTGAATATATAAAAATTTACTAAAATATAACACTATGTACTCTATTAATATATAACTAAGAATTTGTGCTTTTAATATTTTTTTTTTCATAATTATTTGTTTGTCTTCTCTTTTCATTATGAATGTAATAAACTATTTGTACCCTTGTAGCTAGTTGATTTTCCTTTAAACATATATACACTGTCCTGAGTGAGTGAGCGTGTGAATGCATGATAGATTTAATTTAAGTAATTTTAGTGATATCATTTGTCATATTAACATCTGTAATATATGTGTCATGTTTTAACATATGTGTTAAGGTAAATAACCTAGGTTATGAAGGACCGTCACTAACGGTTTAAATCGGCTCGAGGAGTGAAGCAAAAATAGCAAGAATAAGCCTAAATACGACATCTTTCTTCCAGGAAGTTGAAATTCTTATTGATACGATACGTAAATTTATATCGAGTTTATAAGTTTGATTTTTTTTTTCCTTGGCTAATTCATATGTGTGGTCGATCCTAGAGAACAGAGTTCAGATGCTGGATGGTTATCAATCACCGGTTGGAATAACATTACAAAGAATTAAATTTCACCTTTCTCGTTTCCAGGTCTAGGCCTGGGCAACCCCACGATCGTGGTGCCTGGAGCTAGGTCTGGGTGGTATGAGGGAACATGTGTCTATTCCGAAGCATTCCAAAATTGATTAGTTGTTAATAACATTTAGAATAATTCATCTTTCAACGACTTTCTCGACTTCTTACTATAATTCCGGAATTATCCAGTAATCTGTTTCTTATTAAAATACCCTATTTCTTTTCTTTCTTCTTTACCTACCTCCTTCTCTTACCCCTCTATTTTCTTCTCTTTCTTTCCTATTTCTAATTGAAAGAAAACGGAGTCATGATTGAGAGTAGTCGCTATTGGCACGGTCAATAAGTTGTTTAGATGAGTTTTCTTCGGGAGTCCGATATGAAGTAAAACAATAACAAGAAAGTTTATTGGAATTTACTCTATTGGAAAATAATCTGGATTTCAATCAGTAAGTGATCTTTCGTAATCGTCCTCGTTTAAAGAGAATTAATTTGTAGCGACTCCTCTCCTCTGCACTTTTATTATTTTTCTTCGTCTTCGTTTATTTTTTTGTTTTCTTTCAATTTTGGCTAACCGTGACAGGATCTGTTGCCCTAGAAACGGCGGTTTCTATGGCAACGGACAAGACGTTTTTCTTTCAAAATTGGCGACCGTTGACATCGGACAGTTACCATGGAAACAATTGTTTTCCTTGGTAACGAATCTGAAATTATTTATTAAACACTGTTTAGGATCGAGCACATATTGACTTGGCCACAAAAGGTGCATAATTAAAAAGTTACAGTGAGATTAAATAATTATAGTCATTGGCTGTTCTGCTATCTTTGTCTCTCTCTGTAGAAAGGGGGAAATAAAGGAATTTGCTAAAGTGACTTCTAAAATTTGAAAATGCTGGAAGTTGACGCAAGGAGGGAATTAGATAGGAGTCCCTTAATTTATGAATAGTACCTGATTAATAAGTATTGTTAGTTTATAAGGATATAATTGCATGTGTTTATATTGTGTCTTTTTATATGGAAACTATGGCAACCAATAGGGAAGTAGTATCACACGAGAACGCGGAAGTCTCATGTACGCAATGTACTTTAGAAAGTAGTGAGAAAAGAGCTCGCGTCTCTCGTAGGCTAGTGAGGTGTCACGAGTGTGGGCTGAAATGGATTCATTTCAGTTGTATTAATTTAGAGGATACTGCGGAAAATGCAGAAAAGGTCCGGGCTGGTGAGATAGTCAAATATTGTAAAGAATGTGAGGGGAAGCTCCACCAGTCGCGTGAACCCATGAGTTTATCCTCTGAAAAAGAAAATGAGCATCCCGATTCGGACGGTGAGCGAGGGTATAGTACCCCGAAGAACCGAGGCCAAATATCTCCAGTGGAGATATCTGATCTTGATGATGATGAAAAAGATGGGGATCCAATTGGTGATAAACCCAAAGAAAAGCAAAGGAAGACTGTGTCATCTAATAATGACGCTCTCCTCCTTTCATTGCAACAAATGCTACAAGAAATGAATGAAAATAACCGGGAAATGAGACGCGAAATAAATGAAAAAATAGATAAGAATAGTCTGGAAATGAGACGCGAAATAAATGAAAAAATAGATAATAATAGCCGAGAAATGAGACGCGAAATGAATAAGAATAGCCGGGAAATGAATGAAAAAATAGATGCCTCGAACCGAGAAACCGAATCTCGATTCGAAGTATTAACTCACAAAATAGACAACATATGTTTGGACTTTGCTTCCTCAATAAACAAATTGAGAGAGCAAACGTCTACTGACATCGATTTGGTCAGATGCGAGGCTCAACAGTCCCTAAAGCAATTTCAGCAGGAGACTGAGGGTAACTTAGATCATGTACATTCTGAAATCGAACAAATGGATACCAAATTACATAAAATCGACAATAAACTAGAAACACAGCAGGCCGAAATTGATAGTTTAAAGTCAACCTTGTCAGACTTATCATTGAAAACCGAACTGGAAGTAACTGACCAGAAAATTTCGAAAATTCAAAATGAGATAGCAAATATTCGAAAAGAAATGACAAAATCTAGTCGCGAAAAATCAGAGGTAACCTATCCTTTCCCCGGTAGCGATTCCTCAGGAATATTACCCGCTACAACTACCCGTAGCGCAGGAAAAGAAAATTTAATGTCAGTTGATGCACGGGATATTGCGACGCACTACCCCATGCATCGGTCAGAACCAAAGTCGTGGTTCAATTCTAATAGTGTGCCGAATCAGTCGAGTGTTGTGACGACTACGGTCACTAGCGTGAGTGCTCCCTCCTTACATGGAGGTATACAATCACATAGCGTGTTGCCGGGAAAAGGAGATGGGTGCCATTCTGAGTCGTTGTTCATGGGTGCGATTGGTCCGGGGATGGAGCCCAACATATTCAATACGACCAACAAAATCCCTTTCACTTACATAGGTAATTATAACACCGCTACGACGTCGTCGGTGGTAAATCCGGTGACGACTCCGATTGTGCAGGATAATATGTTAATTCCCTGTAACTATTCCCCTGCTTATGTTAGTATGGGTTCCAAGGTTTCGCTGAGGGACATCGAACGTTTTCCCACTTTTGACGGGAATATTACTAATGGACAGCCTCGTGTTTTTCTGCGTAGATTGCAGCAGTGTTTAGAAATGTATCGGCTGACCGATAGAGAACGTTTACAAATAGTCGAAAAACTTTTAATTGCAGCATCAGGCGCGTGGTTTGCTTCTATTAAATATAGAATTCATACGTTTGATGATTTCCTGATCCTTTTTAAGGAAGAATACTGCAACGAACATATAGAGAGGCTTCAGAAACGCAACCTCCAATCCTTAAGATATGATCGAGCCAAGTATGGGTCCCTTTTGGACTATGCTTGGAAGATCATCGAACTGTACTACCAGATTGCAGAAAATCCATCGCAAGCCGAGCTAGTGGACATCATAGTGAACGCTCTTCCACCAGATGAGTCGCGGGCTATTGCTTCCCACTTGTGCCAAACGGTGCGAGAAGTTACGTCACGCCTAGCTGCCCTGTGTGGGAAAGAAACTGGAGGCCCACCAAAGAGGTATTTCGCCCGACAAGCAAAAGTCGTGAAACCCGTGAAAAGCAAGGCAACGGCAAGTTGCCAAACGGACTTTCTGAGTTACACCCAAGCTGGATCTCGCTATCCGAGTGGGAGTGGCTCAGAAAGCAATCAATATAACGGTCGACGTCTGTTCCGTAACCGACCGATGTTTAACAATCGCCGGGGTTATCGCCCCTATGACCGCACAATGGGGGAATCGAACCCGAATAGGGACGATAATAGGAGGAACTTTAACGGGGCGTACCGGAGAAGAGAAAACGGTAATGGCCAAAACGGCAATGTTAACAATAACTGTGCAAGTAGATCTCAGAATTCTGCCCCTTCGCAAATACCAACTAATGGCGGAAATGGAATTCTAGCCACTCGAGGGATTGATAGTCGCGAGACCGCTGTCAAATCGACAAACTAATTCCGCAACTACCTGGTGAAATGGGGGAGGATAGTTGCGGGAAAATATACCCCATTATTTTGAAAAATCAGAATGACCACGAATGTAAATCTAAGTTATGGACACAAAATTCATCATTTCGGGACTCGTTACAATTTATTATAAAATTTGTTATAGATGAGGAACCCTTTGCTTCAAGCGAAGAACGCTATTTTTCTGCCTCTCCCAGCCTACGAGGAAGTATCGGCTTCGTTGAACTTGTCGCTACAATAGATAGTGGCTCGGAGCTCTGCCTAATGGACTGGGAGGTGTGGAAAAAATTAAAACAACGGTTTCCATCCGCTAAATTGAGACCATACACGGGCCTTACACTTGGCGCTTTCGCTGGAAAAGAAAGTTTTTCAGTTCAGGGCGTTCAAAATTTTAACCTAAACATACAAAATCATATATTCGAAATAGCCATCTTCGTCATAAAATATTTGCGAACGGACCTAATACTGGGATGTCCGTTTCTGGACAAATTCCATTGTATCATTGACCGGGAAAAGAAAGAGATTAGAATGAAAGATAGTTTAGGAAATACTGTTATCGTTCCTACAGATCGACCTAACATCATGTTAGTGAAATTACCCGTAGAAGAGATTGCAATCGGTGAATCAGGATGGCCGGTGGTGGATCAACCCATGCTTGACCCCAATTTAAATTGTCAAGCTGCCTGTGCAGTGACACCTCTCCACAAGGGAGGAGTTAACAGGGGAGATCAGCTGGATCCACTCCTGGGCACCGAATGCAATGTCTCGGAACAAGAGATTGATTCATATATTGTCACTCGGGATGACTTACCATCACCGATTAAATCAGGTCTTCGGAAATTATTAATAAAGTACCGTTCTCTTTTCTCTGAGTACCCACGCCGCGTTAACGCGCCTCCCTATAAAATACAGTTGAAGGATGAAGAACCAGTTGTTGGACCATGTTATTCCGTTCCCCAGGCTATACAACCTGAGTTTGAAGCAGAGTTGAATAAATGGTTACGGTTGGGGATAGCAATAGAACAAATGTCTCCATATCGAAATCCTATTCATGTCGTCCGGAAGGCCTCTGGCGGTGTACGTCCAGTTTTAGATCTGAGGGCTACTAACTCAAAAATTATATCTCCCCAGGTGCAGGTAGAACCTATCAATGAGTTACTACACCGTGTTTCGCAGGCAATGTGGTTTTCGTCGTTTGACGCGTCAAGTGCATATTATGGGATTAGTTTACACCCAGACTCTTACCAATGCACCAGTTTTGTGTACAAGGGAAGACAATATTGCCTTACTGTTCTGCCACAGGGGCTGAAAAGTAGTCCTGCTGTATTTCAATCAGTAATGACAAAATTTTTTAATGACTCAACCCGTTCTTTTGTTATTTTGTACTTAGACGATGTACTAGTAAAATCAACTACTGAAGAAGAGCATTTGGCTCATTTAGAGAGAACTTTCGAAATCTTTAAACAAGCAAATTTTTCATTAAATTTCAAAAAGTGTAAGTTCTTTGCACGGGAAATCAAATTTTTAGGACATATAATTAGTGGCAGAACAATAAGGGTTGACCCTCGACTCAATGAGCCAATTCGTTGTTTTCCAGTACCGAAATCCAAGAAAGCATTACAGAAGTTTTTAGGGCTTATAGGATGGAGGCGAAAATTCATCCCAAACTTTTCTGGTCTCACTGCTAATTTGTATCAACTCCTGGAAAAGGATCAGAAATTCGTACTGAATAACGAAGCCTTGGAAACTTTCAATAAACTGAGAACTCTTCTTAGTAATCCACCTGCATTAAGTCAGCCGGATTTCTCCTTGCCTTTTCACATCCATAGTGATGCGTGCATGGAAAATTTGGCTGGCCTACTTGCACAATATCCTTCAGATAAAGATAATCCTAATGTCATTGGATATGCCAGTCGACGGGTGAAACCCTATGAGTTGTCTCTTTCAATATCTCAGCTGGAACTCCTGTCAGTCCTGTTCCTCTGTGAACATTTTGAGCAGTATATCATGGGTCGTACTACTTATGTCCATACAGATAACGCGGCAGTCACACATGCATTCACCCAAAAGAACCTTGAGCCACGAACCACCCGCATTCTATTGAAACTGCAGAAATTTGATTTAATTTTTCAACACTGTCCAGGCAGAGAAAATTTTGTAGCCGACACAATTAGTAGATACCCACCTGAGGTATTGCTTGAGCCCTAAACACATTATGTTCATTTTTTAACCAAAACGCAGGATGCCGATATTAATCTAGACTTTATTCGAGAAAATCAAATAACGGATGAATTATGTAAGAACCTGTTAAAGCAATATGAAAACAACCGTAATCTGGACAGAGTAACAATGTACTGTGGGTTAATTTATATTAAACCTTTGCGTATTCAGAAATGGCTCTTAGTGATACCGCAGAGTTGTATACCCCAAATTATCAGTGTTGTCCATTCTACCGGTCACTTTGGAGTTCAAAAGTGTTATCGCTTTTGCCGAGCTATATTTTATTGGAAGAATCAAAAAACCACGATTAAAAACTTTATACGAAATTGCATAGAATGTGCCGAAACAAAGTTTACAAACCGTGCTATAGCTAAGCAGGAATATCATATTCAAGCCACCGTACCCCATGAGACTCTGGGGGTGGACCTTATTGGAAAATTGCCACCCAGTCAGGGATATTATTATATTTTATCTCTAACAGATATTTATTCTCGTTTTGTTACTTTCCTTCCACTGAAAAAGGCTCATACTAAGGAAATAATCACAGTATTAGAGAGACGATACTTTCATCTATTGCCTTACCCACAGGAATTCTTATCTGATAAAGGACCACAGTTCCAATCTAAGTTATGGCAGGACTTTTGTAACAAATATAAAATTAAACATAAGAAAACTTCCAGTTATTCCCCGCAGGCTAACGGCGTTACAGAACGTAGCCATAAAGAACTCAATAGATTAGTTAGATTATGGTGTCATGAGGATCAAACCACTTGGCACAAGTACTTAGTTAAAATTCAGGACCTTCTGAACAATTCATATTGTTCCAGTATTGGCTGTACGCCTGCGGAACGCTTTCTTAGTTATTCTGCCGTTGATAGCTATAGGAAAGTGTTCCCATGGCCCAAAGAGTTAGATTCCGTAGATAACCGTTTCCGATACGCTGAAGTAGAGGTAAAATTAAAAGGTCATGTTAAACAGTCGTCAAACGCTATAAATCTGCAAGAAGGGCAATTAGTGATGTTGAAACTGCATAACTTATCCTCACTTATAAAGCATGAGTCAGCAAAATGGATGAAAGTCTATACCGGCCCGTTTTTAGCAGTTAAATTATTGAAAAATTGCGCTGTATTACATAATCTAAAAGGTGAAAGTATCGGAACTCACAATTTCCAAAATCTTAAGCTTTTCAACTGTACCGAGGACAAAAAACGGGAACTTCTATCTCAATACCCAAAGTGAATGTTACACTGTCTCATTTGAGTGTATGAGTGTATGAGTGAGTAGTTAGTTTATTGGTATTAATACATGTTAATTCTATTCAACAAAATTTTGTTATTCAAACAAAATTTTTTTAACGACGCCGGGGAACTGTAATATGCCATTACAGTCTAATGATATTATGTTTTTAATAGGAGGGTGCCCGAAATTTTTTGCACCGACTGTACTTGACGTTTAACAAAAAATTTCTGGCTGTTCATATAATTCGTAATTTTATTTGTTATTCTATTTCAAATTAACATGGAAAAACTGTAAAAATTTCATTGGGAATGATAGTTTTGGGAATCAATATCTTTATTTATATTTTAAATTAGTTATAAGTTTTGTATATGGATGTGTATATGGATTATTACAATTCTTACGGTGTCAGTGCTATCCGAAAATATAGATCCACTATTGGACGGAACTTTTCAGATCAAATAACCAATCTCAAATTCGACAGAATTTTCAGGACCACCCTTCACCTCTCTTTTAGATACCTAGGTCCTTCTAAAATCTAGTTTAATCCAGATTTCACCAAATTTTATTCGTTTCAAAGCCCCACCGCCAAAATGCTTAGTTTTGATTGGCTGATAAACCCACGGTATGATATTAGGGCGCAATTATTCCATTCCATACCGGGAAATTTTACTGACAACAGCCAGATTCGGATCTCCAGCTCAGAAAGATAAAAATGAGCTAGAAGAACTGCAGTAAAAGGTAAAACTAATATAATAGTCGAATAACTACCAAGCAGGAAGCTACGGAGCCATAATTTGTTAGTTTTTCATAGTAAAAATCGGACTGAAGAAATAAAAAATAGATGACGCCATGTTGTGCAGATATTGTTAGTTATGGACAGGCTTTGTAAAGTGCATCAGTTTGCGAGTTTTCTTAGGAATCTATAAACAGTTTCGGAGGAGTGGTGTTTTCTCCCTTAAAATATTCTTATCCTTAAAATTATTCCTTTTCTAGTTACGTAAGGCCTGCCTCACTACCGTTTGTGTTCGTGTACGTAGTGGATGTGATTTCTTTTTGTATTTATTTATTAGTAACATGGCGGTATTTAATTTTGTGGTAGTCAGTCCAGTAATCACAATGCACGTGTAAATTTCAGTAAGGGCTCCTATCTGACTCCCAAATTGGGAGTACGGCTTCCAGCGGGATGAGTTGAACATTCAGTTTGTTTCCGGGTTCCTGCCCCTTCAGGGCAGGGGTCCTATTGTTAGCTAATACTTTGATATGTCCCCTCAGGGCATTAATTAAATAGGTCGAGTAAAGAATATGATTTGGTAAATATAAGGGCCAGTTGGCCCTGTTCATTTCTTTCCTTTCGTTACCTTTCATAGAGCCGATTTAACATGGTAAAATCTGAATGATTTCTGTGTATATTTATTAGTATAACATGTATTAATGTAGTGTGTAGTATGAATGTGGCATGATGTGTCTTGTAGTTCGAGTAGTATGTGTATATTTGTAATGTAGTATCAGTGATAGTGATAATTAAGTGATGAAAGAGTGTGATATAAGTAAATGTGGACAGTGTAGTATTTACTATGCGATAAATTTTTATTACTCCGTCATTAAGTGAACGTAATATAGTATAATAATTCCGTGTACAAGGTCACATTCCGTTGTTCAAGGGTTGATTATATCGTCGCTAGCCCTAGTGTCAAAAGTCAGTACTAACCGCCATTCTTCCGTCGAGGTGCTTAGTGACTTAGTTTTCATGAAATTGACCTTTCTTTCCGAAATAAAACCTAGAAGGTATAATTCACAGCCCATATGAATGTACAGTTAGGTCAAGTGACCCAAAATTAATATATTCTGAAAGTTTCAACATTCTGCATAGTCTAGAAATCGAGATATTTAAGTAAATAAACAATACGTAAATTTTTAACAGAAGTCGGGCGATATGATGCTAGTTCTTCGCTTTGGAATTATATTAGATGTTCATTTTTCTTCGTGGCTGCAGAAGTCAATTGTTGCTGCAGAAATTTCGTAAACATTAAATATTATCGCGGATAATTCTATTTTCAGTGAACATACGTAGGATTTTTTTTTTCGTTCTTAATAAAGCTACCAGGTATTACATGGTATTGTGTGTTTGGGATGAAAGAGTCTTGGGTTCGAGTGAGGTTGTCGTGCGGTGGTCAGAATGGGAAATGTTTGTATTGATTATAGATTTTAAAGTGTTATGATGAAATGTGTAAATAGGCTGGGCGTAGATAGAGGAAACAGGGTGTTTGTAGAATATAGCGTCGTGGCAAATGAATATTAATGTGAATATGAATAATAAGTATATGAATATTGTAGTAAATGAATATAGAATATAGGACACCCATATAGTTAAATATATAGTAGCCCAGTGAATACTTCGCCGCGTGTTGATATATAGATATTGAATAGATACGTGTAACTACAAACATCTCAGGTTCTGACCCCTGCACCATGATATCACGCGGACCGGAGGGCGATATATAGTCGGACTATTGTAATATTTTGTAGTTTTATGTGTTATAATAATAATCAACCATAGTAATACCATCTGATAGAAGGGGTAGCATCATATAATCGTTGACTAAACATATTGAATAATAAATTATGAAAAGACAGTAGCAGTTATAGAACAGGGCTGTAGTGAATTATATTTTCTGGTCGGTTTTTTTAAAATAGAATATCCTGCTCCGTGAGATTTTTTTTCCCACGTTACCTACTCGGGCTAGCTTACAATGTTCATGGAGGCGACAGCTCTGACTGGGTACAGAATCAAAACAATTAGTTATTGAAATTTATTTTCGCGTACCCGGATGTCGACCCCTAGTCCCTTTAAGTATTTTCATTTCTTTTCTTAGTTTAATTAGACGAGGGAAATTAACGACATCCCAGACTGTGGCGTGTCTGCGCGGGGTAGCTATCGGTGAGGTTTGCATAGAAATCACCGATCCAAAATTCAGTTTATTTAATTTTTTTTTATTTCGGCAAATCATTTGTTAGGGATATCTTAGATAATACTTCTATTCTAGTTTCATTACTGTCCTCGAACCTTCTTAGTTTTTCTAAGGGGTCGAATATTTTTTTTTTTAGAGATTTCAAAATTGGGGACGCAGTTACCTGGTCCCTTTCCCCCTCTCCTTTTATCCTGCTGGTCTGGGCCGGATACGGGGATCGGATTTCAATCTTACAAGCAAACTCTTGTGGGATTGGGATCTGATGGACACAGAACTTGCATCCTTGGCAGCAGGGCGCCCCCTTGAGTCTACGTATTTGAGTAGACCACCCTTTTTGGCATGTTAAGAATATTTTGGCTATGGATTTTGTTGAGAGCGAAATTCGACTTCTAACTTTGTAGCGTTAGTTATTTCTCACTTAAGTCTTTGGCGCCCCTATTCTTCGTCTTCCTTCTTCTCTATCTCTCTCTCTGTCTTCATTTCTTCAAGTTTTTTTTTTAATTTTCAACCTTCCCCCCCCCCCCGATTTTGAACTTGTTGCTTACAATTCATTTAACGTACAACTCTGATCTGAAATTACCAGCTGAGACGTTGCAAGACACGATTCATAGATAAAGTAGATAATAATTGGGTCCTCCATCACATTTTGACCTATCGCTGAAATGAACAAAGACTTAGTATTTGACGACACTTCGATTACGTTCTTTCACCGTCGTTCCTCTTAAGTTTTTTTTTTTTTTTTGTAATCCGTTGGTCACTTTCCTTTCTGTTTTGGTTTTCGATTACCTTGTAGTTGATCTGGGCCCAGAAATTGTATTTTGGTTTATCTAGTTATATTTTTAGAAATGCTCTGTGTTACGTGCCTGCTTCACAAAGTTTTTTTTTTCATTATTTAAGCACGAATTTAGTATATAAAAGTTAAAAATTTATAGACGCGCGGTATCAGATAAAACTCAATTCTTTTCCAAATGTAATGTTGGAAGTCATTTGTTTTTTCTTGGACAATGTTGCAACCTTTTAAAAAAAAATTATTGTTGGGGTGATTAATTTAAATGTGTGCGCATTTATTATAAATATATATATAGAGAGAAATAAATACTTCGAAATGTATGTGTAATTAGTATGTGACTATGATGTTAAAGTAAAAGTATGATATTAAATGTATTATGAATATATGTAAGAGCGCTCGTGTCTGTCCCCCTAGACGTGTATTGGTTGCTATAGTTTACCAGAAGTCTTCCGACGAATTTAAGAACGTAGATTTTGTTAAGAATACCGCCGTGCACTTAAGTAATTTTCCTTTTCTTCTGAATCAATGTAAGTGATAACCTCTGTAATTATATAATGGCATGCATTGAAAAAATATCGGCAGGTCTAAACGTAACCCACATCATAACAAATATTATCCCTGAGCAATTAACCTAAAACCATTGTGGAAAGTGTACCTTGAATCCGTCTCACCTTCATATGTATCCTGTGACTTGACCAGTTTTTTTTTTCTTCTATCCTCAATTTGAAACATCATACTCCGTACACCTGTGGAAGATCGTTTTTTCTTTTTTTTTTAAATTAAATCCGAACCATGTATATAAACATATACGAAAGTGATCCTAATGAAAGGTCTCATGAAGTGTCCCAGTGCTGGATAAATAACTTGAAATTATTCGATTAATAAGTTTGGAAATAGATCGTCTAAGAGGAGAAACATCCTCTAGTGAAAGTTATTTTCTCAAAATTCCCTAGATGGGTAAAGCGTCGTAATGTGCGATTGCAGACATAAACTGTTACGAGTTACAAACCCAATATAGACGATAAATGGTTTTGTAAACCGATAGTTAGATATATATATAGATATATAAATGACCACAAACTAAGTCAAATGGAGCGAAATGTTTTGGACACTATGAGTAGTGCGTGATTTGTGATTTGAACGCTCAAAATCATTAATATTTTATTACCCGATGTGAGGTAGAGACTCATATAAGTTCTGATACACTTAAAAGTTTTTTTTTCTTTCCTCTTTGTCCAATTTTTTTTAAGTGAAATAAGTGTCTTCTTTGCGTATGTCGCAAATCATAATTTTGCTTTAGCATGCCTAAGATATGATATATGTAATAAGTCCTTTTTCTTTTCTTTTGTCAATATGATTGAATATATAAAAATTTACTAAAATATAACACTATGTACTCTATTAATATATAACTAAGAATTTGTGCTTTTAATATTTTTTTTTTCATAATTATTTGTTTGTCTTCTCTTTTCACTATGAATGTAATAAACTATTTGTACCCTTGTAGCTAGTTGATTTTCCTTTAAACATATATACACTGTCCTGAGTGAGTGAGCGTGTGAATGCATGATAGATTTAATTTAAGTAATTTTAGTGATATCATTTGTCATATTAACATCTGTAATATATGTGTCATGTTTTAACATATGTGTTAAGGTAAATAACCTAGGTTATGAAGGACCGTCACTAACGGTTTAAATCGGCTCGAGGAGTGAAGCAAAAATAGCAAGAATAAGCCTAAATACGACATCTTTCTTCCAGGAAGTTGAAATTCTTATTGATACGATACGTAAATTTATATCGAGTTTATAAGTTTGATTTTTTTTTTTTCCTTGGCTAATTCATATGTGTGGTCGATCCTAGAGAACAGAGTTCAGATGCTGGATGGTTATCAATCACCGGTTGGAATAACATTACAAAGAATTAAATTTCACCTTTCTCGTTTCCAGGTCTAGGCCTGGGCAACCCCACGATCGTGGTGCCTGGAGCTAGGTCTGGGTGGTATGAGGGAACATGTGTCTATTCCGAAGCATTCCAAAATTGATTAGTTGTTAATAACATTTAGAATAATTCATCTTTCAACGACTTTCTCGACTTCTTACTATAATTCCGGAATTATCCAGTAATCTGTTTCTTATTAAAATACCCTATTTCTTTTCTTTCTTCTTTACCTACCTCCTTCTCTTACCCCTCTATTTTCTTCTCTTTCTTTCCTATTTCTAATTGAAAGAAAACGGAGTCATGATTGAGAGTAGTCGCTATTGGCACGGTCAATAAGTTGTTTAGATGAGTTTTCTTCGGGAGTCCGATATGAAGTAAAACAATAACAAGAAAGTTTATTGGAATTTACTCTATTGGAAAATAATCTGGATTTCAATCAGTAAGTGATCTTTCGTAATCGTCCTCGTTTAAAGAGAATTAATTTGTAGCGACTCCTCTCCTCTGCACTTTTATTATTTTTCTTCGTCTTCGTTTATTTTTTTGTTTTCTTTCACACTAATCACTAACGAAATCATTTCAAAACCACCAACCCTTTGAGATCTCTGCTGGTGAGTGCCTCCTTTTGGTTGCTCCAATTTTGAAAACCTCTACAAACTTAGTCTATACAAAATAACTAAAAAATACCATGGAAAAAATATCGTAAAGCAAAACGTGCTTCTCTCCAAAATGGGGAGGAAACTTATGACGATGATGATGAAACCTAAAAATTCATCTGCATAATTATCTGCAAGATTATCAATATTATTGTTGTTTAACATTAATGATGCGAAACCTCTCATTTTCGAGGCACGAATGATTATAAAAAAAATATTCACTGCCTTTTGTTTCTAGAAAAGTAATTAAAAAGTACAGATGAAAGGATTCTTTTCTTCACATTTTTACAGTACACAATCTGTGACAGAATAATGGTATTGAATCCTTTGATGTTATCCAGCCTGTGAGAGAACTCTGTTGCGATTAACAATATATTGAAATTCTGAAACCCCAATCATGCGTTGATTTCCAACTTGTGATTGGCGAAGCATTGTACCAAACACTAGTCTCTGTTCAAATGCCTCCAGGTGATTTTCGATCTAATCAATCTTAGTACCTTTTGCCAATACCACTACACAAAATGGTTTTATTTGACCATTTTAATGTGTCTCTTAAAATGCCGTATAAAGCATAATATACATATACATGAAGTGCAATTTTGATATGAGAATGTTGTATTTAATAATGCAATTTGTTTTTCTTAACGGTACAATCATATGATAATTAAGAGTATGATTTACCAATATATATAGTTTTCTGAATATTAGTGTACTCGTAAATGTACAATATTTTGTGTAACCGTAAAGTGAGATGAAATGAAGTCTTTCTTTTAATCAGACCGGTAGCTAGCCCAAAAATGCAGGGAGGGGGGCTGAAGTTAGGAGAGCCCGATCCTACCATATTATAGTTAATTTGCGAGCTTACCGTAAAAATTTTAGGGGGTCCACCCTGGCCTCCCTAGACCCTCCCTGGATAAGGGCCTGCTTTTAAGACCCATGATTATGCTCTACAGGCTAAAGAAGACGGATGATTATCAAGTGAATGATTGTGAAATAATCGGTGGAAAGAGGATGTGGGAGGAAACGAAAGAACAACAAGAAAACCTCACGAACACGATGTTATAAACTGCAAACGCATTTTTCATTTTGCTCCAATGAGCTCATCCGTGGCTAAGCGGTTAGCTTACGTGCCTTTGGCGTGGGAGACCCGGGTTCGATTCCCGGCACGAGCTCATGTGGTTCGGATTCCACGTTAATCAGTACGTCCACGTCTCATATAGCCTCGTTGCTGAGCGGGACGTTAAACTCAACTGAACTCATTTTGCCCCAATCAGGACTCTTGTCTCTATGTCTTGCAAGTAAAATTATTTAATATTCTACTTAATTCAACACGATAAGAACATGAGGGCCGCGATTTCTCAGTGGTAGGGTGCTCAACTGCTGCGTGGATCCCAAGTTCGATGCTACCTCGTGCCGAGTGGGCTTTGTGGAGTACAAACACCTGATGCGTGCGTTTTCCGAGGTTCTTTCGTTTCCTCCCAATATTTAATTTTACCATTTCATTTATTCTTAGCATTCCCTTCTTCTTTAGCATACGCGGCATAGTTGTGGGACGCAAAACTGAGATTTCTTGACAGGGACACGAACACAAAATCTTTGAGAAGAAATCTTCCCCCAAAGTTCTTTTAAAAAACTCGCAATTGTTAGCTTATTTATCTCAGATCTCTAAGCTACACCTCAGTAGGTACCACAAACTCTCATGACGGGAGAATGAATGAGGAACTCCTCATACCAGAGATGGGCGCTCTACAATTGAGCTATCATTCCCCTTTCGTGTAACCGAATTATTAAATCATGTATGTTTGGTACGCGACATGATCTCATATTGTGTTCCCGCTAAGAGCAGAACATTTTCAGACTAGGCTAGAGATGACCACATCCAACAACCCTGTAAATTGCACGTGCAAACTCACTACACGCACAAACTACGTTCGTAAGGGGATACATAAAACTTTCGAGGCTACTTAAAAGGATATTTGAGGGGCGGCGGTGGCTCAGTGGTAAAGCATTCACCTCTGGTGCTTGGGGTCCCTGGTTCGATCGCAGCCCCCGCCAAGTGAACTTTGTGGTGGACAAACACCGTGTGCGTGGGTCTCCTCGGGGTTCTTCAGTTTCCTCCCACTTCCTTCATTCCACCATTTCATTCATTACTCATCATCACCGTCTCCTTTGGCATAACCGTGGGACATAAAACTCAAAAATTTCATTTCATTTTCAAAATGATATTTTTTCTCAAATTTGACAGTTCATAGCTCCAAATGAGGATTTTTTCGACAAGATATAAGTATAAAACAAAAATAAAAAAATGATAATAATAAATAAAACCACGTAATTATAAAGTAATAAATATGTTATGGCAATTAGAATTAAAACAGACCAATTAGGTTTCTGCCCCCAGCTTGCAGTTGGAATGTGCTGTTTCTGAAATTCCGAGCACCTAGACATTGCACAGCACAGCGCCCATCCGACGTAAAATGATATGATCAAAAATCGAAAAATCGAACCATACTCAAAGGAATTTAAAATCTCATATAGATGATCAGAAATAATATACAGGGCATTTCAAAACAACACCGACAAGTTTTGGGAGGTGATTCCTGACACCAAAATAAGATGAAAAGTACAGACCAACCTTGGTGCACAAATGCTTCCTTTCGGAGTTATAAGATACCGAAAACACGAAAAAAATGAAATTTAAAGGTCCACAGCTCCAAAACTATGGGACCTACCGTAGTCAGGTCAAGATTTTACTTAGGAACTAATATGTGCTCTATCCAAATATACATTTTTCAGAATCTTAAGGGACTCACGCAACAATTTTTGTACAGGCAGTTTGGTTACGGGCATATAATCTGAAGTACTCACTAACTACCTCTACAAAAATTGTTGCAGAAGTACTGCAGGTGTTGTTTTGAAACACCCTGTATGCACGAAAAATGAAACAATGAAATGCACTCGCAGATTGACGCCACAAAAAATTTGCTCAATTTGATGATTGGGAAGGATGCTATTTCATCGAATAGTCATTTGCTGTGGGGTTGTGTTGGGTTGTGGGTTGTGGATTTGTGGGTTCATGATTTGAAAGAAATGAAATGAAATCTTCCGCTTTTACGTCCCACAGCTACGCCGGCTAGGCTAAAGGAGACGGTGACTATCAGAAATGAATGCAATGGTGGAATGAATAAAGTGGGAGGAGAACCCTTAGAAAACTCGCGCACACGGTGTTTGCCCACCACAAAGTCCACTTAAGGATGGGATTGAACAAGGGACCTCACGAACCAGAGCTGAATGCTCTACCACTGAGCCACCGCAACCTCAAATTGTTTTGGAATTAGTAAGATAAGCTTCATGGGATCCTATGCATAACAACCACATTGCACATGTAGCCTTCTTTCGTGAAAATTTTACCGACTTCAAATAAAGGACTAGGTTCTCAATTCAACTCCTTTAAATATATAAGTTCTGGGATGTCCACGTATAACTTCGAGGTGAGTGCGCTCCTTTTGATTATTTTTCTTTTTTCTTTTTTTGAAAGAGTATACATCACTTATTATCCCATATAAATGTCTCGGATTTGATGTTAATATTTAGAGCTAGATTATGGAATACTTCAACGGGTGTTGGGTTAATTAGGACAAAGTAACATGATTATAGGAAACCACATATTCTTTAGCGTAAATTTGATTGCATAACGGCACAAGGCATGTACAGCAAAGTTTTGGAACACTGTAGCATTTTAAATACATGTGTTACATGTATGAAGTTGGTTAAGATTATATATATATATATATATATATATATATATATATATATATATATATATATATATATATATATATATATATATATATATATATATATATATATATATATATTAGTAGAACGGTATTCTGTGATTTTGTATGTAGTTGCGAACGTCTCGAAATTTGTAGTGATAAAGAATGACGCAGTGTAAATAAGTTACTAACTTACTTCAATAAAAAAACAGTTCAAAACAAATTTATCCCTCTGGTCAAAGTGGTTAGTGATTGCATCTTTGTTGAGTGTGGTCTTGGTTCAATTCCCGATGGAGGACCATTAAAATTCAAACACACTAAAATGGATGGGATTCCATCTAAATTTGTAGGTTCACTTCTCATAGCCTTTGTGCTAAAAAAAAAAGGATGCTCGACTTCAACAAATAATCCAAGTCAAAAAGTCGGGTTCAAGTAAAATGTGTATTTTTTTTAGCTTTTTTATAAAATTGCACACAATATTCTCACAAAATACCCATTGTTTTTACTTTTTTTAATTAATAAAACTCCACATTTGTGACAAAAGACCCAAATAAAGAAAATGTAGGCCATAAAGACTGAATTTAAGTTGAATATCCATAAGTGCCTCGAATCCCATTACCTCATCGCACTGTGCATTGAATGATTTTTTCCTACCGCTTCTTTACCTGTTATTTCGACCTGCCGGTAGATAATCACCCGCGAGCGCTACAAACAGGCACTAACAATCCTCATCTCGCATATAATTCTTTTAAACTTACTACATTGCAAACTGCAAATTAGATCGTGAGAGACCAGGACCGAGCACTGCACGTTCTTTGTGAGGCAGTGTCATTGTTTTCAACAACTTTGTTCTCTTCTTCCACCTATATTTATTAGAACTTCCTTCTCGAATTTTACATAAAAGAGTTACCTTTTGAAGTTCGATCGTATTGCTTTCCTGCGACATGAACATAACCGCCATGGGCGAAGGTGGTATAAAATAAAGGAAAGTTCAGGTTAGTTCCTTCACGTATGACAGCAAGTGATGCCAGATAATTGAATGGAAATATTGCTTCTATAATTAAACGGATTGACTTTTGCATGAAAACAACACTAGGTGCCGAGGTTAACCATTAGAACACCGGGAAGTTCACAATGCTCTTTAGTTGCTTTCCTACTTTCTCGTGACAGAGTGTTATTTATGTTGGACAATGTAGTTGTCATATAAATAATGTATGCGGAAAGGTTGATTAGTTTCTAAATTACCCTTAAACCATTTCTAAATTAAAAGAGTTTATTCCAGATTTTCCCCATATAGGCTACTATGTACTGTAAACGGATTCAAAACTTTAGGCCGTTTGAAGCACCATTTAATATTATTCAGGGCCGCGGTGGCTCAGTGGTAGAGCGTTCACCTCTTGTGCTTGGGGTCCTGGGTTCGATCTCAGCCCTCGCGAAGTAAACTTTGTGGTGGACAAACACCGTATGCGTGGGTTTCCTCGGGGTTCTCCCTTTTCCTCCCACTTATTTCATTCATTACTCATCATCACCGTCTCCTTTAGCCTCACCGGCATAACCGCGGGACGTAAAACTCAAAGATTTCATTTCATTTAGTATTATTCAATGGAGCTAATTTTCTCCTGGTTTAATTTAGTCCCATAAGAAACCATTTTTGGAGGTTCGTCCATAGAAATTCAGAAATTCAAGAAAATACATAAAGTAAATAAATAAAATATCAAAACAAGTCTTTTGAAAAAATAAAAATGTACTATTAGTTCAACGAAATGATACAATAAGACAAAAATATATTAACAGAGATTGTGGAAAATTTAAAAAACAAAAAAACAAATGACGAACTAGAAAAATATAACAAGAAATAACTGAAAGAAAAACAATTATACATACTAAAACATGACACATAAAATTTCAAAATTAAAACATCAAAGAACGTTAAGTATCTAAGTCGCACAAATAAGTACGAGAAAAGGGCAACTAAAACCATGATTATCTCCCAAGATCTAACAAATATTAACTATTCTTAAACGTTCTGTGAGGATAGTGGACAGTGGTGTATTTAGAATTTTGTTTAGGGGGAGCTATGCACAACACGGGAAAGCAGGAGGCAATTGCCTATCTGAATTTGAGAATTAAATATAATTATTTTAATCGATTGTCTACTAATATACTAGGGGGAAGAAACGTGAAACTCGTATGTCGGTGGAGGATCTTATCCCCCACGCAAATTTGAAATGACGCTCCTACAAACACACGTTGAATATTTGTGATTTCATTTCGACTTAACTGATTTTGTTTTAAGAAAAACTGAAATACTCTTTTATCTGTGTACTTTCTTACCTGAAGAAAAATGTTGAGACAAGTTGAAGCTTAAATATACTGATTGCAGTTTTAATGGCAAGAATTGCAGACTGGTGGATCTTGTGTGATATGATACACAAAATATTAACAGTGAATCTAACCTTTTATTCTATTCATAGAATAAAACGGAAACATCCGCTTGGCCCACCTAATTTCCCGGGCTACTTATTTCCACCTCTTGATTTTCTTTAAGGTGGATCACTACCCGGAAGTCAGTACATGTTTTAGCTTATTCCCTTAACTACTGCGCAATGAAACGTTATATATTATAAATATTGTACTTTAAGATAGAATAATGTTTCAGCTACAGCACAAGACACTGATTCATTTGGTTCTGTCTCCTGATATCGAGAAATGAAACAAATAAAAGAAAATATTTGATTCGTTTTACAATGAGCACACAAGATGGCACTTACTGTTAGATTTCACTAGAAGTGCTTCGTTTTATGAAGTGTTTATTTGTATGTGTAAAGTAATTTAAAGTAACGATCTTATTACGAAATGGATATATTGTTTGACCGTTTTTCGTGTTATGTTTCATATTTTATTTAAATATTAATTTACATTTAAGGAAATAGATTTTGAGATGAAACTTGCGCAGAACGCCATAATGCGCTGTTGCCAAATTTGTACGTTTACTGTAGTAGTCACAATAAGAAAATTCCTGGATTTTAGCGTTGCAGTTCGAGAAGCGAGATTGTGGTAAGGGTCGAAAACTAATTTCTCTAGTAAGTATCCAAGCAGAATTCCATGATTACTTTCTCTATTATCTGACATCAGTAAATACTCGACACTATCTGGCAACGCCGCACTATTCAAGCAGCATTTAGTATAGCACCGAGAACACCTAGTGATCCACCTTAATTCAAACATCTACGTTTCTTTATAATTAAACGATGTAAATATTCCTTTACTATAATAACTAAAGTGCCGTTATGTTGATATTCGTGCAAGTTGGTGTGAAACACCCGTTTCGCTTATCAGATCCTCTTAGTTTTGGTATTTGGGGTTCTCCCGTTTCCTCCCACTTTCTTCATTCCACCATTTCATTCATCTCTTATCATCACCGTCTCCTTTAGCCTAACCGGCATAATCGTGGGACGAGAAAACTCAAAAATTTCATTTCATTTTCATTTTGACGACGACCGACTTGAATCGCGACAAACAATGGTTGAAAGTACGATAGGAGAAACGAAAGAAAGTAGCAAATAAGAAAAAGAAATAGAAAAGTAGAATGGACGAAAGAAAGAAAAAATAACGCACTTTTTACGTGGAATGAAATTTGACAAATACAATATTATTTCTGAACAAAGAGCATAAGAAAATGAAAAGTCAACGTGGAATGTGAAAAAGTAACAAAATTTATTTCGAGGGAAGGGCTTGAGCCCGATAGCCTCCCTAAATATGCCACTGGTAGTGGATATTCAGACATTGTATATACAAGAATATGCCGAATACTCCGAGATAAGATATAGAATTAAACCAAAGGAGATTAGGTATTCTTGAGTATCACAACTCTACACACAAAATGTAGAAAGTGATATACAATGAACTGGAAATCCTTGAACTGTATCACCATGAAACGTATTGAAAGGATACTTGTAGTAAAACGAAAAGCGATGGAAGTTGTTTGGGTTGACTAAAGTTCTTCGTGGGCTCTGACGGAGAACAAAAGAATAATTTAGTTCAAACGTGATCTACACTACTCTGTAAGAAGACTAATAATTTAAGGTTTGGCCAGTGCCGTGCCGCACGGAGGGCGAGCGGGGCGACGGCCCCGGGCCCAGAAGTAAGAGGACGCAACATTCGGAAGAAAAAATGAATAGAAAAGAAGGGAGGAAGGAAAAAGTAACAAAATGCTCAAAATCAAGGAAAAGCAGGGATGTATGGGGGAGCCATTGTATATTCTCGCCCCTTGTGCTGATTTTCCACGGCACGCCACTGGGTTTGGCCATCAGAGTAGGTTATCACCATGTTTACGAAAATAGCGTAATTGACAGCTAGTGTTCGTTTATATGCACTAAACTTTATATACACGTTTATATACATTGCTTTCGACATTTTTATATCTTAGAATAAATGAATAAGTCTCAGTATCATTACCGCCATTTTACGTTTCTCGAAATAGCTATGAAACAAAATCTAGTGTAAATATTTGAAGAATAAACCGGTCTTGAACATACGAAATATTATCGAACAGAGTGATAACAGAGTTTCAGAGGTATTGTTTTAAACTGAGAAATTCATGATATGTCATATATCACAGATAAAGGTATCAATAGTGTTACCCATGAAACAAAATTTGGGGTTATCTCATCTTGAGAAAGTTTGCTAAAGCGCAGTTTCGTCTGAAAAATATGTCTCTATTCGAAGAGAGTTCTATCTCTTCTCATCTCGCAAGGAATCCTACTTATAATGCGTTTATCAGATAAAAAAAAAACTTTCATAATTTTGTATCACTCTAATGACGAGCTTCTGCTACATACATTGTAATTTTACCATTAAAATAAGTCACTGTACTTGAAAGAGAGCTTGAGCAATTCACTTGTGTTTGCTTGCTTACGTTTTCTCAGGCTTCTGAACTTGCGGGTGGAACACGAAACAAATTCCCTTGTGCTTCAAATCGACACAGGTGAAACCGCGTAATTTTAAGTTCCGATAAGCCCCACCGGGCCAAACCTTATATATTAAGTAAATGAAATAAACCAAACCAATCCTAACCTAACCTAACTTAATCTGTTTATAACTAATTACTGCCATGTTGAAAAGATGGCGGATCTTAATGGAATAAATGTCAAGGTCTGTCTGTTACCATATTGAATAAAGGATGTTAAAAGTATTAGCTCTCTCTCTCGCTATATATATATATATATATATATATATATATATATATATATATATATATATACGTATATATATATATATATATATATATATATATATATATATATATATATATATATATATATATATTATATACTATTTAATTATTATATAATATTATAATATATACAATATAATATTTATATTATATTATTATTTATATTATTTAATCTCACATACAGATGGGCGTATATAACATATAGCTGACATAGGTAATATACGTATGCATACATAAGGAAGACTGTTAAATGTCAGACATCCTGCAGATGCGTGATGTAACATCGAGCGGCAAAAAGACTGTGCGTATGTAGCATATGGTTAATGTATGCTCCGTACAGATTTCCGTAGTAAATATATGGATTCTGTATATTTGTATATACAATATACCTCTGTTCAAATAACGGATTTTTCTCTATGAAGAAAAGCATTATTCTAAAAGTAACATGATAACTATCCACAAGTCATGCGGTACTTGCAATGGCAGATCTGGTCTGGGGCCGAAGGAGGTCAGACCCAACGGTCTTTTGAGTGACAAAAATATTGAATCTCTTACTTATATATTTTTGAAAGTTTATGATAAACTCATCATATACCTATCATAGTCAGGGTTCCGGGTGTCTCCCCCAAGTTTTTACCTTCTAGATCCGCCACTGGGTACTTGTGTAATTATCTTTATTATTACAGCTCGTCAAAATGCTCGTATGGAATATCACCTCCTTCTCTATGTTTTAGACAGCGATGTTCTTAATAATATTAATATGGTGTTTCCTATCTTGTCATTATTTGTTTTGAAAAAGTATAAATGTCATGAACGTTATTGCGAATGAGTGGTTTTTGTATTTTTCTTATTAATATATGTTCTGTCTTAGTGTTTTATTTGTTTTCCCATGTTTCATTGCTGGCCACTGGATGGTAGTGTCTATTGTAAGATTTACTTTCATAATTTTTTGTAGTGTGAGCGCTAGAGCTAATTAGATTTTGTTTCTCCCGTAATAGTAAATATTCTTTTCCCTACAGGTTCCAAATATCTAGGAGGCATTGCCTTACATTTTCCAAAATTTTCTAATCACTTGTTTCACACATTGCAAACAGATACTTTCGATTAGTTTACATTATGATGGATAAGGTAAACTGAAAATAGGTGTTGTGGTTCACTGAGTGTAAGACTGCTAAAATTGAAAAAATAATAATAATAATAATAATTATTTATTAAGAATTGTCTGTTACAAGCTAATAAATTATTACCACTGTTGCCACACTTGGTACAATTGTACCAAATTCAGCCCCTTTTTTTATCCATCGGCCCGTTGGTACCACGCTATCTAAAAAGAATCATGAAGATAGAATCATCATCATCATAAAATAAAGTACAACCAAAAATATTACTTATATTCCCTTAACTTTCCTAACGAACTATCAGAGAAATATATAGGTGAAGTCAGCAGAGGCCACATACATCTTCTAGCCCCGGGCCTCCAGCTCTGACAGTGTTAAATACGAGATACATTCAAGTAATGACACCTCCATTTTTTTCAGGACTCGTAACAAGTAGAAACGACCTCTTTGTCTTAAAATACGCGAGCGTTCTTTGTCAATGCGCGACAGAGAGGGTAGCACTGTACGCCACTCAGAACTCCCGCGGCAGCGGTGTGAGTGATGACAATATACTCATTAAATACAGCGTTTTCATTACAAGTACAGCGTGCAATCATTCGTTTTCTTCATTGTATAGTGCGATACCGCTTAAAATTTATCGCCGGTTAAGTGAAAAAAGTGATGATTATGTCACAGATATGTCTAATGTGCGTTCGTGGGTGCGACAGTTCCAGGAAGGCAGAACGTCGTGTCACACTAAACCATGACAATCTCAGCCTCGCACAAGCCGGTCTGACGACAATGTACACAGATCCCACATAAATGCCAACTTTAGACACGATTTGTTCACACTCATTCGGCGATCCTTCAAAACAACTTTCTCTACTCGTTCGATCTAATTGTCAGATCGGCTTGTGAGAGGGCGAGGTTGTCTTTGTTGTCACTCAACGTTCTGCCTTTTTTGCCATTTTGCACCAACGAATGCACATTAGACACATCCCTGACACAATCATCACATATCTCAATCAACTGGCGACGAATTTCAAGCGCTGTTACACCACACAAGTGGAGAAAATGACGAGTATCGTATCAAAAACTGTCATCACTCACCGCTCCAGCTAGTCTTGTATGCCGTACTGTTCTGAAAGTTATGTAAAGCATTGACAACGAGATTCGCGTGCTTTAAAACAAACAGGACTCCCCTATCTGTTATCAGTCCTGAGAAGAAAGATGTTATATCTTGAGTGCACCTCATATCAATTGGTAAGTAGTTTCATGGTCAATCTCCCAAGACTGTCATCACATTCTGTGAGGAAGTATAGTCTTTGGAACAAAAAAGGATAATCAAAATCGGTACATCTATGTCGAAGTCATGCGTGATTATGCGCACAATGAAGTTGGGCATGAGCTCCCGAAGGGGAACAGGAACGGATTCGACCCCTCTGACTCACGAAAATTATTAAATTTCTTAAGATTTTCTTAATACAAATAAAATATAGCAAACGTAACATATAGCAATCAGGAAGATGGGCTCCTCTAGAAAATGTTCTTCGGGCGCCCATGACATCGGATAATTAGATTTTTAATACTGTCAGCCATTGAGTGTTTCAATGTCTAGTTCTGAAGACTTTAATGAAATGTATATGAGATCACTGTGAAAGCATATTTTTTCAAACAAAAAGCAAGTTAATAAAAGTGGTCCACGTAAGCTTTAACATGCCCACATGTATATTAAGTTCACGCCTAACATCAATATAGGTGTATCGATTTTAATTGTTCTGTATTTGATGAAAAAGAGTATATATACCTTCCCGGTGATCCCATATGAATTATTTAGGATCTGATAGCACTCTTTGAAGCTAGGCTATAATACGACATACATCTTATTGGATACTAATGGCAAAGTAACAAGATTATAGGCAACCATATAATATTTAATGTGAGTATGGTTGCATGACAGCACAGGGGTTGTAGAGCAAAGTTTCGAAACAGTAACATTTTTAATATGTAGGTTATGCGTATGATATTATTATTATTATTATTATTATTATTATTATTATTATTATTATTATTATTATTATTATTATTATTATTATTATTATTTAAAAAAGAATGTTTTAAATATGATTTTTAGAGGTGTAAATGTAGTGTTGGAGGAAAACATTATTTTTGCTGTTGAGCGCAAAACATCTTTCATAAATTCTTATGCAGGAACTCAAAGAATTAAGAGACCTGTTTGCATCTGCGATTGAATAAGTATTGCAGCTGCATTGACATATTGGGTATAGGATGAGAAGGTTGTATTTCCTAGCATACAAAAGCACATTTATATCTACACCGTTTCTATGTTATCGTATTGTAGACAAGTGGTTGCAGCCAATTGACCGTACCAGTCTAATTTCGTAAGAGTTACGAGTTTATCCATTATTAGAGCGCAACTTGATCCAATTTCTTGCTACTTTGGTACAGGTGGCGCAAGGGGGAGGGAGCAACAAATTGAAAGAAACAGGATAATCGTTGACTAGGTACAAACACGTTTCACAAAACGAAATATTATTAAAATTTGAAATCCTGGTGTGCAGAATTGAATTGGAGTTATTTTAACAAGGAAAGACGAAATGCTTTGTAGAAAATCTCTATAGTTATATATTTTTAAATCATGTTATTTTACTGAGGTGCGTTTGAAGTTTCTGTTTGATTCGTAAAGGAAATGGAAAATACTTAATTATTCAAATATACTTTATAATTTATAGTAGCTATATAATATTTGTTGTTTAACTAATGTTTACCAATAGTTTTGTAGGGGAAAACATTTAAACTAATGTTGAACAGTAATTGTTCGTTATGTTCGATAGTAAATAGTAAATGGATGTTAAATCAATAATAATGAATGTGGTTGTAATAAGTATAGTAGAAAGGAGTGTCACGTAAACAACATATAGAGGAATTTTCTTTTCAATGAAATGACATTTTCTCAATTAGTATTCAGTTTATAAGTGTTGTAGATCACTTTCGGTTTTAGTAGAAAGATTAGAGTGGAGATGGGATATATTTTTGGAATACTTGAAAAAAACACAGGCCACCAATTCTCTTTAACTATTACCATTTTTACCCTACATCAATGAGAGATAAAACCTGAAATGGTTGATTTCTGCTACTCCTAGTTCGAATAGAAGGTTAACATATAGAATATAGTATTTATTTTTTAGAACATTAAATCGATTCCGGAAAAACTGCTTTTTGCTATCTCTGATCGAGTTTGGCTTAAGTAGATCAATTTTAAAACCGGAAGTTGTGGTTTGATTTATATCGCTTACAGTTTTAATGAAGTGTTAAAGAGGAGATTGTAATCTTTCAGTTTAACGTCCCACGACTATGTCCTTTAGGCTAAGGGAGATGGATGATTACGACAAGTGAATGTTAATGGAAGAATCGGTAGAATGAGAATGTGGGACAAAAAACGAGAGTACCAAGAGGAAACTCTTGGACACGATGTTGTCCACCACAAACTTACTTGTCCGGGAATCAATCCAGGGACCTCCCTCACCACAGGTAAGAACTCTACCACTGAGCCACTGCGTCCCCAGAGAGTTACGAACTGAAGTGAAATGTATTTTAGTACGTTAGGTCTTGAGATTTTCTTATCTGGAGGACAGACAAACACACGGACAGACAGACACGTAAATCAAAGTTCTTAAAAATAGGGGAACCACATATTTTCTTGCTTGTATTTTCAAATATTTAAGTGACACTCATACGGAGGAGGGAACTGTCCGCCTTCCTCCGTATGTTAAGACGTTCAACTTAGGAGTTGATTTATCTCCTTCTAATCTTTTTTTTTATTCTTGACCTCAAACAATGAGAATAATTTGGAAGCTGGAAAGGAAAATATACACCATATTGCATCAAACTTGAGTCATTTTTATGAAAGATACTGGAATATCCTTTGTCATCACACTATTTCTAACTCGAAATAGATTTTATTTTCACCTTATTTTGTCCTTTTATTCTTGGCATATTTCAAACTTAAATTAGCTATATACTACTTATTTTCAAAGGTTCGTGGAAAACAAATGCCAAGTTTCATTAAAATTATGTACGTCTTACGGCAGTTACAGTAAAACAGACAAACAGACAAATAAATTGATAGGCACGCGCACACAAATGCATAATGAGGATTTACGGTGGTGCAGTGGTAAAGTGCTCATCTCTGGTGTGTGGGGCCCTAGTTCGATCCCAGCTTGCGGCAAGTGGACTTTGTAGTGAGCAAACACTTTGTGCGTGGGTTTCCTTTGGAGTTCTCTCTTTCCTTCCTACTTTGTTCATCCCATCATTTCGTTTATTATCATTATCACTTCCCCCTTAACATCCGTGTTTAATCGTTTAAGGAAATTAAACTTCAAATAAAATGCCGGATAAGCCAAATGATAGAAACTCGTTTACAATCATTTTGTACTTTCAATTATAACATTTCTCATTTCAGTCAGCTTATCGCCAACCAGCTCTTCTTTTTGTAGTAAACATGATTGGTCTAGATCCTTTGACTATGTAATTTACATAATAGTTACTAAGGCATTGGTTATGAATTTTTATTTATTCTTCAATAAATATATATAGTATATACATCGCCCATTGTATAAATTACTTGTTATTTCCTATTTTAAAACATCATTATTAGTATTCTGTATGAAAGCAAAGGAAGAGTGAGGAACTTCGTGGGTGCAAACTAATATATCACTTAAATACACAATATACAGGGTGGTCCAAAAGTATGTATATAGTCCCATACTGATCAACTTATTGCATTTTATATAATTTCTTATTGTTATCCATCGGGTAGACTTAGTTTTTTTATTTTTGTTCTTAATGTATTTTTGATATATTTCTGATATATCTAAAGCTCGGAATAGCCGGAGCAAATAAAGCTATAAGCTAGAATGTTATACTTGATCAATGCAGGGGTGTATACCTACTTTTGGGCCACCCTATATTTTGTTAATTACTCGCAACACTGTTTAGAAATAAACCTTTCTTCTATTTTACACGAACTAATTTTGAAACCATTTTGCTAGTACCACTAAGCTTGCTGTAAAGTTACGCGACAGAAATTGTGAAGAAAAATAATTTCATTTTTCTTGTTATGGGTGGTACTATCGCATCCAAGGTTATCTGAGCCAAAATTTCTCTCTTTACTCGTTCTCTCTTGTTGGAATTTTTTGAGCAGAAGATTTTTCATTCACATAAATGTCCACAGCTTCCTTCGTTCATTCTCAGCACTACGCACTGTAAATTACGATTTCGTTTCGATCTCATGTTCCGCAGCCACGGACGACCAGAGCTAAGGCAGATAGACTATGACAAGAATGAGAAAATACTAGATTCTTTCAACGTTTGATCAAGAAGGGAGCAAAAAAAAGTGAAATTTACACTTCAGTTTTCATCAATGGTTATGTCTCCAGATGGTCATTCCGATAGATGTCAACGAAAGAGGATTTTCCCAAGATTAAACCAGGGAAGCTGTGTACCCAGAGGACTCATTGTATGATAAAAACAAAGGAAAAATTCTCTTGCTGTAAGGTTAACACTACATTCTCGCGCTCTATGTTCCTTCCAATATGGAAAATATTGCTGAGTTCAACGATATAAGTTTCTGTAGTGGGGTTATTTATTAATATAATAATCACAATCTCTATTATAGGCCGGATTCAGAACGGGTCATATACGCATCCCGTAAAGAAAAATATATATTTGTGTATGTGTTCTTTGAACGAGAGGAGAAAAAAAATTTCTGTCAGTATAATGGACCAATAATCTGCTCTCAATCTACTGTTAGAACAAACTAGCTAACATCCCGAAATGTTACAGTGGGTAATATTTTGCGCCTCCTCCAAACCTACAAATTTTTTGTGCAAACATGAAGAGATACAGGGTAACCGAATAATACCTCGTACAGTTTAAAGGCTAATAAAAAAAAGTACTGTTTATTTTAAATATGTAATATATAGTAATCAGTTTGCAATAACTGTGTTTTGATTTGAATTACTCTGTTCTCTAGTTTGCTGAATGACACATAAATTGACAATACAGCAGTTATTGTCAATAATACCCAACGAAGCCTCCACATTTCTTTTAGAGGTCTGCACAGGCTCGAGCCCTAAATTTTCAAATATACAACCATATTTCTCCGGTCTTTTCGGGCCTAACTTTGTAAATGTACTGTACAGCGATATTTATTGCACCGTTCTTTCTGGAGAACTTTGAAAGCACAACTGCAAAATTAAACCTCTAATTTAAAAAATACGATTTTGCGTTAACTATTAAGTGTCTGTAATTCGAGCTTATTTCGGGCTCACTTGATTTTTTTTTTCAGCCGGTGTATTCTCAGTCGGTAACCTTGAACACTCAAAAACCGACGAGTATCATCATTGGAAATGGTTCATAGTTGTATATTTTTTCTTTATTAGCAAAAATGTTTTTAAAAAATGAAGGAAAAATAGGAGAAAGGAAAAGGAATCGGAAGGGAAGGTGCTGAAACCACAACAAGGGAAATTAGCAACAAAACTGAACAGAAAATAAAGAAATAAAATAAAAATAAGAATAACTAACAAAAATCAACAAAGCTTAACTCTAAATTATATCTTATAGTTGGTGTATATTTCTGTGTGTGTTTTGTTTATTTTGTTTCTATGTCAGTGTGTGATTGTCTCTTCAACATCTTCTTCTTTTCTTCTTTCTTCTTGTGTTGGGTTTTTCCTGTATGTTTATGGCTTTCCCCTGTATGTTTTTCTTTTTTGGTTTCTCTTCTGTGCGGTATTTTATGCACTCCTTGTTTTTTCACCTGAAAAAGTTTTTCACTAACACTATCAATAATACATTATTTCCACTAATATTTTCACTTACACTTACACTTTTCACTATCATTAATACTTTGGAAATAATACTTTCTACTAGTACTGTTATTTTCACTAATGCTTTCAACACTATCTAGGTAAATTCACTAATTTATTCCACTTTCATTTCTTGGTTTTCACTGTATATTGTACTTAATTTCACTCAGGTTTTCTTTCCTGTATTTTAGTGTTGTGCTTATTGGTTTGTCACCTGTTTTATTTACTAAATTAATATTTTCTTTGTTCATTACTGGCCTTATCATATTTTTTTCTACCGCTTGCAAGGTGTTCTTGAGTGTTCTCATCGGTTCTTAATGGTCTGGGTCCGGGGTCCACTCGGAGAACTGAGTGTGAACCCGGTCCGTTGTATTCCAAAACCATCTTCACCAATTTTACTCAACGCCGGAGCGCTAGCCTCCTATTTCCACTTCCCTTACAAGGACCCGCCACCACAGCTCACATGATTATGACACGTGCCCGGGCCGGGCTTGAGCCCAAATGCTGAAACGTATTTCGGACTTGGGTCTTGCCTCACATTATAAATTGACGGGCTGGGCCCGGGCTATAAATTCCGGCCCGTGCAGAGCTCTAATTTCTTTATCTGCTGTAACTCACCACTGTCAGTGACAGGACAGAAGAGTTGTGGTTTCTTTCACTCACCACTCTCCTGCTGTTTACAGTCGTCATTATGGTTTGGTCTGGAGCTCAGCGCGCGTATGCAGTCGAAATGTATTTTCAAAAGCGGCAATTCTCTGATTACTGTGCAAAGAGCTTCTCGCTTGAATGGGTTTGCATTCAAAGCAATGTATAAATAATTAACTTATACAGTTTTTTTTTTAGATTTTCCCGTATTTTCCCTGCCCTTCTCAAAACACTCACATGTGCAGTTTCACAGGTCGCAGACAGTAGTGCTCTCAACGGGTCGGGTCGGGTCGGGTTGAAGACCGACCCGACCCGACCCGTGACCCGAATTGACTGACCCGACCCGATGACCCGGCCCGAATCGTGATCCGACCCGACAACCCGACCCGAGTAGCCTGACCTGACAACTCGACCCGAGCTGACCCGACCCGAATTGACCTGACCCGACCCGGTTTGAGAGCACTAGCAGACACCTCAGGCCGGCTCTGGGACTGTGACACTTTTTGCTAAAGAACGCATCCTGCACAAAAGTGTTATGTAATAGTAGTTTATTTTGCCTTAGCTCCGACGAAGTACGAAGAAGCTGGCCAAATCCTGGGAAGCCAAGACTATATGTCTCGAAGAAATACTGCAGGCGAACAATTTGATGTTTGTCTCGCACTTTTTTTATGTATGAGGAAAGCAGAAAGTATGAGGAAACACGACACATGATCCATATGAAATGCACATACTCCCTTTCAAACTTGAAGCTTATTTTTACTTCACTTCATAACTCCTTTTTTAGAACGTTGAAAAGCTACAATCCATATGTACCCAAAATATTTCTGCCTTTCACAGTATAACGCAACTACGCAGGTCTGTTATTAAATGGTAAACTAAAGAAAAGTCTAAACGAAATGGATTTATTATTATGTAGAAATTAGCTTATGTAGAAACATCAAATGATGGAGATACCAGAACTCGAAAGTTGATATCCTAAGTTGAACTTAGCAGCACACCACACCCCAATTATATGTATATATGTATGAATTAATAATTCCCAAATATGAGTCCTCTTTATGAAGAATGTTCTGGGTTCGCTTCTGCATTCACACCGGGATTCGTACCCGGACCTGTTGGTTGGAAGGTAGATATCTTAGGTAGTACGCCACGGCTGTTCTCTCTCTTATTACTAAGGCACAAAAATGAACTCTGTTAACACTGCAACAGAAAAAAGAAAAGAAAAGAAAAGAAAAGAAAAGAAAAGAAAAGAAAAGAAAAGAAAAGAAAAGAAAAGAAAAGAAAAAAGAAAGAAAGAAAGAAACAAGAAGCACGCGACTCCATGTCCTTTTATTATAGGCCACCAATGTTTCTTTGCTAACTGTGCTGGTTGCATAAAAGCTAAGGAATGTAATAACGGAATGTAAGTATCTACCGTCAAAGTCAGTGTTGTTACCCGTCAAGATGTTAACTTATTGACTTGATTAATGAATTCGGTGATAATCGCTCTAATTATCTAATGCAAATTCCACAGAATTCAAAACTTTGCTTTCGTCCAAGTGTTATGGTCTGGAGTGACGGATTGACGGACATACAAACAATGCAATCTTAGGTCCAACTACATGAAATTTCACTCTATATATATATATAGATATATATATATATATATATATATATATATATATATATCTTTATTTGAAGATGAACTCTGTCTAACGTGACGTCGGAACACAAATCTTATTTTGTTTGATTTCGTTTAAGAAAATCAAATTTTGTAAGATTATTTTCTCTTTCATTATAACTACACTGTAACATATGGAAATACATACAAGCTAATTCGGTTGAATGATGTCTACTCCACGTGCAGTGATAATAACGGAGACATCTAATGGTTCCAGCTGTTACAGAACTGCGACAATACCTAAACCCATAAGTGAAATCATGTAACAATAACACAATTGAAATAAAAATTTAAAACAGAATTGAGGAACGATCTTTTTCGTAAAGTGATGAATGTGATGATAACTATGACGTCAGTCGTATAAATGGAAGATCTGAACTAATCACATTTATTTAAAAAGACAAAAGAAAGAAACAAAATTAAAACATGCTATGTAGCGCTACATATGGCTGTCGCAACTAAAGCGGAAAAAATAAAGCTGTAGATGTAATATTTCAATATGTTACAGTATCATAAGAACACACACATAACACACTCATATATATATCTATATATATATATAGACCTAGTTTAGTTAATATTTGGTTTACACGTATATCTAATATATAAAAATTGAAAGTAATATTATATGGAGTTAAATCACGGGAAAAGTGCTGAAGTGTTTGAATTATTTTTAAATGTATACTGATGTGTAAAACTTCACAAAACAGGAGGACACAGATAAAGTAACATAAAATATTGCGCAGTCGGTGGAAATGAATGAAAATTCAGCAGTATGTTGCCAGAAGTATCCTACGTATATACACAGAGCAAGATGTCTCATGGTGCGAAGATCAGCGTGACCGTAGGGCCGAATGGGTCTGCTCACCGCAGAGAGATCAACGATAGGGACGAGACAGTGTGTGTGTCAGTCAGAGACCTGTTAAGCTGCATTGTACTCACAATACGGCCCGGACTGAAGAAACATAAACAGAAACTCAATTCTGGTAGAGAGAAGATGATTTATGAGTTGATTTGGACTTTTGCTTCCAGTTCAGTATCGAGACTATATGAGACGTGGATCTACAGCTCAACTCCAGGCCATGCATAAGTAATAATATCACTAGTTAGTTTAACATAGAATCCGAATCACATGAGCTACTACCGGGAATCGAATTGAGTATCTCGCACCAAAACCGTGTACGTTAACCAGGTAGCCAGGAGGGAATTATATAGAGACGAAGAATTAACCTGTATGAATAACAATAAGTAAATGATATAAAATGTCATGACCGATCAGTACGGGACTGTATACTTACTTTTGGGCCACTCTGTACACTATTAAGTGATTTACTGGAATTTTGATGTAGACGTAGGAAGCTAGAAATTCATCTTTAACACGTCAAACATGGAGAAGAAAGAATATCAGGACCTGTTGGACACGGAGCTGTTTATATTTGCATATTTTTAAATACTGTAATCACGTAAGAGACGACGTAAGAGACGACCGAATACTTTGAAGTATTTTTTTTTCTTTCCGGTTTGAGCTTTTGTTTCTTTTATTTTTTATTTTATTTTTTTCTTTCCGTTGCGCTAAGATTATTAGTTAGAAGTTGTGGATTTTCTTTTCGGTAGAGCTATCACCCACAAAATTTAGTTTCAGTAGTCATCATTGCCAATTCAACTGGGAGGTTAACATCCTGTGTAGGTGGTTTGTGGTTGGCAACCTTTCTCACGACGGGTTGCGGATTGCAGACTGCAGGTCTAGATGCCGGACTTCGAGTTGTGATGGAAGATACTCTGGAATTATCTTCTCTGTGCTAAATTTGAGTTCCATTTTCCGGGGACGATTGGTCTGGTGAATGAATTAGTGATTGTTGGTAGAATACCTGCACGGGGCCCAGTAGGTGTCGCAGCCACCAGTTGGTAATATATTTTCACAGTCCATAGTCCTAAGGAAAGTGAACATCATCACGCTATGCACAACAATTCATTTTACATTATTTTGTTTATATTTATTTTTTTTATGTAAAATGTTAGTTTGTCTGCGATAACAAAGAGTGCTCAAATTCCTTTTTCTGCGTGATTACCGACAGCGGTAGCTGCACCAACGCCAGTATCTGCAAGATATTATTTACTTATTTATTTATTTATTTATTTATTTTATTTACTTATTTATTTTTACTTATTTATTTTATTTTATTTTGTTTACTTGTTTATTTCTATAAACCTAGAAGTAAAGTTTGTAAAATGATGACGGAGATTAAAATAATACTGAAGTAATTCGTTATCAAAGTTATTGGTATATCGCTACATCACAAACAAGTACACATCACATTTAAATTATTTTGCAAAGAAGATTCAATAAGTTTTGCACGGATGGATAAAATATTTTTAATAGTTGCGGAACAAAGCTCCTTCTTGGGATGCTGAATCTATGTTTAGAAAGATCAATTTTTCGCTATCCCTTACCGTTTTCTTCTCTATGAAGATCAATTTTGAAACCGGATGCAGTATTAAATTTCTTGCACTTGCGGTTTTCATAAAGGGATAAAAGCAGAAATAGAACCTACTCCTGGAATGCGGAATTGACTTTTAAAAGACGAGTCTCATTATATACTACCGTTAATACTCTATGGTGACCAATGGCTATACTGAATTTAGTTAATTTCTATCATTTTTGGTTTCAGTGTAGCGTCAACAGAAATGAAACCTACTGTTGAGAGGCTGAATCGATTAAAAAAAAAAAAAACACTTGTCGCTATCTGTTACCAGTATTGTTCTATGGGGATTATTGTTGACACCGGAAATGATTATTAATTCAACTCCTTTTGATTTAAATAGAGGGATTAACGAATGAGATGGAAGCCATTCTTGGGATGCTGAAAAGATTCCAAAAATTGCTACTCTATGGGTCGTATAAATAAAAACGAGCACTTGCCTCTGAGCATTTGCTTATCAGCAAGTTGAGTATCGAGCATCTGCTCTTTATTTTATATCCGAAGGTCGAGTATCATCTGTAATAGAATGTGGCTGCCAGTGTGAAAAATTAGTTTGTATATAAATATGGTATTTCTTGGAATATTGTGACAAACCAACAAAGCTTGCGCAGTTCGATGCACTGAAATGATTTACACGTGGTTTGGGACTGCTCGCCAATCTTGTAAATGAATGTTTTGTGTATATTTGGTATTGCTTGAAATATCGTGATCAAACCAGCGAATCGCATACAAATGTAACTATCACGAATACGTTACAATAGAGCTCCTAACCTGACTGGTGCAGCAAGTCCTTTATGTATGAACTACGTATGACAAAATAAAAAAAACTACCCGAATGTATTCAACTGTTGTTTAGGAGTATAAATAGGAAGTCAGAGTTGTGTGTTCATCGCATATTCGATATATTCATGTAAATGATATCGAGAGAACCGTGACGAACGTGCATTAGAAACAAAACATATGTGTGTTGTAACGGAATGAAATAATAGTTGAAGTGAATCGAAATTCAATTGTTCTTTAGCATTATTATTTTTTAAATACGTAATAGAGAAAAATAGAGATTTATATTTCTACTGATATGAATCACATAGGTTTTAAGCGGCCATCTAGGATTCAAGGTGATCTAGGATAGATTTTCAATTAAGCTTTTCTTTACATTTTGACCCGCAGCTTTTTTGCACAGGATTGTCGTAGAGAGTTGAGACTTCCTCCATCTTCTTCCATTTAACAACAAGTTTCAAACGATGTGCTACTTAACTCCATTGCCGTTTGAAACTGTTTAATTGGACCCTACTTGGGACCCTGTTGGGGCCCTGGGACAAGACGTGCTTTGAAAATAATACCGCACTTCCTTTCCTGTTTTCACATTTGCCTCACCGTTTCCGATTTATAGGGGTGGCCACGAACTTTTCAATTAAGTTTTTGTTTACAGTTTGACCCGCTGCCATTTTGCACAGTGTTGTCGTAGAAAGTCGAGACTTGCTCTATTTTCTTTCATTTTAGAACAGCTTTCAAACGATGTGCTATTTAAACACCCTAGCCATTTGAAAATGTTGAGTTGAACTCCGTCTGGGACCCTGCGGGGGACCTTGGGGCAAACTTTTTTTATCCCGAAAAGTGTGTCCTTCAAAATGATGGGATATGTGTTCGCCGAGTTTTCGATTTACCCAACCGTTTCCGAACAAACGACCCGGTTTAAACTATTCTGTCAGTTATTTTATTTTATTTTATTTTATTTTATTTTATTTTATTTATTTATTTATTTATTGTAGCTTTTACATTACAAAATATGTTGTAACTCATAACAACCCGCCCAGTGACAAGTATAACTTTGGGATTCGTCTAGTTATAATATATCAAATGCAAACACAGTGGTCTCGTTCGGATTTCAGCGGAGCCACTTCGTGACCCTCCCTTGTAAGTCTCAGGAATACTTTGGAACATTTGTAGCTTGAACAACTTGCTTGGTTACACAGTAAGCTGGTATTGCAGACAGTGGTATTTTTTATGAATATTATTTTTTCATAACAAAACATTGACGACATAAACATTTAAAATAAGCTCATTGCTAACATATCATTGATAACTAAGTAACTGTTGCTGAGTATGACTTAACTGGTTTTTACTTCCATTTATCATACTTGCCTTAGCACAAGTAATATAACATGGCCTGTCTTTTGAATGTATCTTATCTTGAAGTATTGTTAATGATCCCATTAAACGCGTGTTGCACGTATATCAAAGTTTAAGTTTGGTAAGATTATAGTGATGAAAACAAGAAAAGTGCTAATTTAAATACCTAAAGAATAATCCAAATATGCAAAGTGTCTTCACAGAAAATTGTAGTTATCTTATTCTAATTTCATTACCGTAAAAAGTGAAAACCCACAACTTTATGTTATAGTTATTTATTATTATTGACAAAACGTACATTTATTTGCGCTAAAATACTTCATCTATTTTACGAAAAACCAGTCAAAACGCCATAGTTTATGAGCGTTAATGTATGCTTTCCTTACAGGTTTCTTAATAGTGTCACTACGTACTGAAACATTTAAAACCTTGAATCTCAAAATCATGTCAGTGTGGGATATCATTATTTTCTCCCGAGGTCTTGAATTTTGCTTTCTGCTTAATTGCCTGTGCAACTTCCCAGAATACATTTGACATGGAAGGCAGAGTAATGCCAGTATTTTCTGCTAACACCCAGCTAAAAAATCAGGATCTCCTACATATCTTTAAAAAAAATCATCTTTTCAGAATTCATCAGAGCACTACCTCGTCTTTCAGTTGATTCCGGAGGTGTTATGCAAGCCATTTAACATTTTCCTTCTTAAATCTCGACAATTCTTTATAGTTAAAAATACCAGTGTCCCTTTGTAATTTATACTCTTTACGTCTCCTTTCGGGAATCACCATAAACTCGGCCATTTCGCTTTTAACAACTTTTGTTGAGACAACTGAGCAAGGTACTGAGGAGCCTCAAAAAATCTTAAGCACTTGCTCTAAAAAAAAAAAAAAAAAAAAAAAAAAAAAAAAAAAAAAAAAAAAAAAAAAAAGCATGCGCCCGGTTTTATTTATACCAAATCTAGAGCAGTTGCTCACCAGCCAAGGACAATGAGCATTTGCTTACGAGTAACTTGAGCAGAATTATTTTTATTTATACGAAACTGACCATTTCCTCCGAATTTGTGAGTTTTAAGCACTTGCTCACTTTTATTTATACGGCCCAATATCTCTTACCGTTTTTGCTCTGATACATATTGACAGATAAACATAGACATTCCATAAGTCTTGCAATACTTATGCGTAGGATAATTTGAAAGTCTCTAAAAAACCCGCCACACAAAAATAAAATAAACAGATAGTCTCAGCAGTTTGTTGAAATTGGATGCGTGTAAAAGCTAAAGTGCTCACCCAACTCATGTCTGCTGAGGATGTGGAATAATATCGTCAGAAGTTTCAACAAAGTACCCGCAAATCAGTGGCAAAAGTGAACAGTGAAATAAAGCATATCAAAAACGGCAGTTTGAAAAATGTTAAAAGGAAGCAAGAAGTTGTCCTTTAAATCACGAAAGCTCCAAATTACTTGAGGTTTGTGATCAAACGTAGTTGAAAATGGAGGAAGAGAGTTTAATGGAAAAATGTAATATTTTCCGATTAAGCCACGTTCCATATCAGTGGCAAAGCAATCAAGTCAAACAACCGTATAGGGGAAAACCATTCATCCTTGTGTATTGATAGAACATTTTTTATTGAACAATGGACGAGAACTCATGCTGTGCTGTAATTACATATTTCGATACTTCGAAACGAAGCATACTAAAAGATTTGTTCTGCAGCGATTTCACCTTGGTAATTGGTCCAGCGACCTCACATTAAGTATGAAAAACTAACGCAAACTCATCACAAAGTTGTATGACTATGTTGAAACTATATAAGGTGAATTTTTTTATATATACTTTTGAAATTTTAGGATTATTTTATGAATACCCTGTGAAATGAATACATTATCAACAGGATAAGATTTTTAGAGGCATTTTCCATAGGAAACATAGATTAGAAATGTGTTGAAAATAAGGTGAAAAAGGACAGAAAGGTGCTAATTCTCTCAACTATTTCACAACTACTATTTTATCTAATTGAAAACAACTTAATACAAACTGTTAATGTCTCTATAATTATCTATAAAACGACTAGCCTACAGACCTATATTAGTAATTAACACATGAAGACAAAATGTAAAGCTTTCATATTAGGTTGGTACGAATAAAATATTCAGTTTTACGTCTTGTGAGAAACTCATCTCAGCAATCCAACACAGGGTTCCACTAAGGTCAAGTGTTTAACATCATAAACTCAATATATATTCAGCAAATAGGCTGAGGTTTATCCCGATAGTCAGAAGGAATACATACGCATGAAATTGAATCATGGACAACTCACGATTGTAAGAGGTGTTTCTTTACGAATTCAAACTGAGGGATTCTACGCAGCAAGGCGAGAAAATAACACTGCAATGTACCAGAAATGCTGAGTGGTACGCCGTTGGTTTGTCACATTTCGTTCCGGTGACAGCATTCCGAAAAAGAAGTCATTTAAATTAGAAAGCACCCCAATAAATTCAATAGACATTCCAGATACATCTAAACTCCATCTAGAATACCAATTTTAGGGCCAGAAATCTGGTAACCAATCAAATGATGTATTAAATGCCGGTCTGGGTTTGGCCAACAAGTTTCAGCCAATCCCAAGGCAGCAAATGTCATTGACCACATATAAATATCAGTTCTCTTTACCCCCTCCAACTTAGATGGCAATGAATTTAAATTAGAACTAAGGAACTAGAAACTGAAAATCAGAAATATAACCCGGATCAGGACAAAGGATCCACTCCGCTGCTTAGAGTTTCCTCAGACGATCCAGAACAAGTAAACGATTTAAACAAATTTATATCACTCCAACATTTGCAGAGGCTGCAAAACAAAAGTCCACTACAGGTAAGCCAAGTTTAATGCAGAGGAAGCAACGCAGTAAAAATCCAGACTAGTAGGGGAAGATCAATGCAGCTGTGACTGATGCAAACCGATGACAACCAGATGAGGCTATGGAGCATGATGACTGATTTGCATGTCATTTGCATCAGAATAACAGTTCCCCAAGGTAATTCCCCAATACAGACAACATAGATTCGCATAAGTATAAGAGATTAAGTTTTTGTAAATATCAGATAATTTGTTATTACAGACATATTAACATGAATTTTTGCTACCCTTTCAGTGCTGTTTTGCCATATAAATTGCCTATGCATGCAGCATGACCATGATCAATTAAGGATTTTTTTCTTGGCTTCCAGGTTTTTATCCTTCTATCAATGCTTTCAAAGTTTAAGACTATTCTCACGCTTTCCTGTCTTGTTTACCCTTCTTTCTCTTTTGTCTACTCATTGTAACAGACACGAGTGTGAATGTCTTCCTTAAAAATAGAAATCACGCCTCTACACTTTCCACTGACAGATGCATTAGACTACTAACTGCATGGAGGAGAGACATGTAGACAGATTATGGATACCTTACCCTCTGTCAGGACTCGGGCTTTTCTGAGAGGTGTACCTTGCTGTTGTTGTTTCCACACTCGAAAACAGAGTGTTGAGAAGTAAAGACGTCGTATGAAGAGCATCACGCAACGAGTAGATTTCTGCAAGAAGATGTTGTATGTAGAATTACACTCTAAGAACTTCAAGATCTCCAGAACTTCGAAAACGTAAAACTCTGGATACCTACAATAACCAGTTTTGTCAGATATGTTGTTCTAATAAATAAAGAGAACTTCAAAATTACAGCACTTAACACACGCATCACCACCGGGAGATAGAGACCTGCACGGGCCGAATTTTTCGGCCCGAGCCCAATCCAGCCCTAACGTACCTAGGCCCGGCCCAGCCCGGGCCCGAAAAGTATTGGAGATTTTCGGCCCGAGCCCGGCCCGGCCCGATAAGTTTTTTTAAATTCTTGGCCCAAGCCCGGCCCGGGCCCGATAAATTTTAAAAGTTTTTGGCCCGACCCCGGCCGGATAATTTTTTTAAAGTACTAAATTAATTAATAGTACTAAATTTGACCTAACCTCAGAAACCTTTTCTAAACTCTGGTTTACGACCTGACGCTTGCCTTCGAATGGTACCATTGCCTCCTAGAACTTTGCCTGTCATCGAGAGAACAAAAACTTCATTCCCTGTAACAAAAATCTAACTTAATTGATTTTTAGCATAAAGTGAAGATGGCAATATTGTTTAGCGACAGGCAAAACATTCCCACCCCTTCTTTTTATATTTTAAGTTCAGTGAAGGTCAAGGTCAGAGCTCAATTTACCGCATAATGCCTGCAATCCTCTATAGTGACAGTGGAGCTGCTAAGAAACACAAACTGTAAATAGCTATTCATTCTTTGTAACATTTTTCACGGACACACTTCTTCAACGTTTGGCTTTATTCTAATTATCGTTTAACGAAAGTCAATAATTATTAAAGAATTGCAATTGATCGGCCCGAGCCCAGCCCGACCTGAAGAGAAATCAGTGTCGGCCAGCCCAAGCCCGGCCCGGCCCAAAGAAATAACAGTGTCGGCCCGCCCAAGCCCGGCCCGGCCCAAAGAAATAACAGAGTTGGCCCGCCCAAGCCCGGCCCGCGGGCCGGGCCGGGCTTCGGGCCTCGGGCCAGGCCCGGCCCGTGCAGGTCTCTACCGGGAGAAATAGTGTTGTTTTGTGTAGGTCTGATTGATCCCCTATCACCGTCCGCTACCTGCAATGATATACTCTATATGCTCAAGATTTAGGACCACGGATAACATCATTAGGATAATGCGCAAAAAGGTGGACACTTCTGGGATGAAAGTTAGTTAACTTAAACACAATAAGTACAGTATATGCTATGCCTTCCCTTTCAAATAGTATGAGAACTATTTCTTCGTATTTTCGAAGGTGAAGACTTCGTATTGTCAACCAGAGCGATAAACAAATGCGAGTTCTAAAAAGAAAAAAAAATGGTTCTTTTCAGAGCTAATATACATCAAGTTGAGCATTGCAAAACGTGAACGTCTAAAGCTCAAGTACGTGAAAAAATAGAGTATTTCACACGTGAGTATAGCCACTAAGTTATACAGATAGATGACCTTGACTATATATTCGTGGAAAACCAAACCAGGAAAATCCACTCACACATAGATGAACAATCACAAAATTCAGCTCACAGAAGAGACTCAGAAAAGATCCAACACCATAGCAAGAAGAAAAGCAAGCGTCACTCAAAGTGGACCACACAGCAAGGATACAGATTAATGATGCAACAGACGCAATAAACCTACGTAGAAAGCAGCGAGGAATCCACTACAGGAACCAAAGAAGAACAACATTCACTTGTGTTATCACAGGTGTTCGCAATACCAAAAGCGTAGATCTAAAAAGTGCATATCCGGTTCACAAACTTAACCAGAATCCAGAGTGCAGAGGGCTTAGTATCTGACATCCGACTCTATGCAGGGCATATAGGAGATGTGGAAAAACTGGTAATACAGGGACTATGGACAACAACAAACAGTACAAGATAGAAATATCAAAAAACAACAGTCAACCTATGCAATGTTAGCAAGTTAAGCAAGTTACCAATATGGACATCACAAGATGCAATGCATTAACAAAATGGTATGAAATAGGTGTGGATAGACCCATAGCAAAGACTGGAAGGATCATCAACCCTAATTTTGGTACAATTTGCAAGGTAGAAGGAAGCAGCCAATGCCCATCTAAAACAAAAAATCCACTGGAACAAGAAAACCTAACATTACCAACAGAGAAGTGACAAATCAAAAACATCTCATCAGTTCTTATTAGGTGCAGACTCTTGAAGGAGTACATCTTGGCAGCCCTCTTCAGGAACAAAATCACCACGAAGAACATCAACGTAACAAATACTATAACAATAAGAGGAGAGGGAGAAAGTAATCCAATCACCAACAGATGAAATTTCACAACTTATTAAAAATGCAGTTGAGATGCCAGTAATAATGTAGTAACATGTTTTACCTCTATTCTTCACCTAACAAATCAGAAAAGAAATAGACCACAACTTATTAAAATGATTCCGTAAAATACACAAAACATACTGAATAAAAGTCAATGAAGTGAACGTGATCACCAACACATCTCAGCAAAAAGAATAAAAGCACAGAAGGACACACAAGAAAACCACAGACTCAGCAGAAGCAGCAGAAAGAAGTCTAGCAAGGAGCACAAGATACCAGCTTGCTGCTAAAAAAAATTAACAAAATCCCACAGACTAAACTTGCCCACCAAACATAGATAACTAATAGTTTAGCTTCATTCACATCCAATCTTTGAATAGATGATAATATAAGCAGCATTTTATGCTTTTTATTACTTTCCCATCTCTTCCTTGTGTGGTTTACCATGTAAATATTTGAGCGTGTGCATGACCGATAACGCGCATTTCCCTAGACTCCATGTGTTTCCCAGGTTTTTGCTCCTACTACCTAAGGCAATGGTGAGGCTAAAACTCTTCACGCGCTTTCCTATTTTATCCTTCTTTCTTTCTCTAATACACACTGTCCGGTAAGTGTCTTAGGATAAAAGCCGTGGCGTGGATACAACATTCGACATGCTGCTTCAGAGCTCTAACTGCATGTAGAACGTGAGCGTAGATATAGGTTGGTGCATCACTCATGAGGAATGTCTTTTATCTCTAGTTTTTTTTTTCCTATTTTCCTCCACTTTTACACTGACCTGAGGAGACTGGTGATAAAACCAGAGGAACGATCACAGGTTAAATACCTAAAATACACGACGTTTATCACTTGGGAAACAGAGAGAGAATGCTGAACTTTTGTCGTGAAAACTTAAAACTATGAATAATGTTGTCTGCATGACAATGCACTACAATGTTGTCACGTAAAGAGTAGAACAAGCTCTTATGAGCAGAAATATGAAACTGTTCCTCATCTACCCTCCTCCACTGATGCCTCTCCCATTATCAACTTTTCCGGCATCTGAATCACTTTCTGGTACGATTGGGCGGTGCAGCGTGCGGTTGAGAACATCTTCGCATCGCAGAACGCAGACTGCAGACCGCTGACTTCTTTCCGCATGGAATCCAATCATTGGCTGAGGAACACAAAAAGGTGTGGTTGGCAGTGGTGACTATTTTGATTAAGCAGGTATTGTAGTTTTCATTTTTTGACCTTTGAGAGCGACATACTTTGCACGAACTTAATATTATCCTAATAGACCTATTTCTATTTTGAGATAAGGCAAGTGAATGGTGATGGAAGAATTGGTGGAATGATGGTGTGGAAGTTGGGGGTACACCAGGAAAACCCATGGGTACGAACTTGTCCACCACAAACTTACTTGGATGGGGATCGAACCAGGAACCCCATGCACCAGGGGTAAGCGCTCTACCACTGAGCCACAGTGTTCCCACAATAAAAGCTGAGATTCAAAATTTACGAATACTAATATTAGGCAACCACAGACTACATTATAATTTTAAAATGAAGAAGAAGAAACAAAGAAAAAAGAAATCCAAATTCAGTTTCGCAACCTGATGGAAGCGGGATATATATATATATATATATATGATCGAAAATTATTTATATATATTAATGTCGAATACATAGTTTCCGTTATCGCTGCGATGAACAGTGACGCATCTGATGTCGTTTAAATCCAAAATCACCACTTTATGTACAAAATGAAATGTATTCTGCCTGTGTGAACAACTGATATTCCGCTAGTACCAAATATAAACGAAATGAAAATTATAGCAATAATAATGCCCTGTGTAAAGGGCTTATTGATGCTTCGATTATGTTGTACAGCTGGAATAGCAAATATTAACTAATTAAAATGAAAGAGACTTTTAATTAAAATCATTGAATAACATTTTAGGAAGTACTAGTGAAAAGAAGAGAAAAAGGAAATTAAGGGCAGATTGAGATGATCAAGGGATAAAGGTCTCCAAAAGGGAAAAGTGTGCAGAAGAAGCAATATTTGACGCATTAAATAAATTTTTGAGAGCTCCCTTAAAAAAAAAAAAAAAAAAAAGCGCTCTAAAGATAGTAAACCTAATATAACAAAAGTCTTCAAACTAAAATGACATATATTTATTTATACCAAAGACTAAAAATTTAAAAAGTTGCATTTCACAGTGCAACTAAAGTAACTGAACAGTAATCACACATTAAACTTTCTGACATATCTTTTCAATTGATTAAGGACGAAACAGCGTAATTTTTCTAGACGGAGTATTTTGTGTCTACTTTTGTTTAATTTGCACTTTACTCCATCCTTAGCTGCATTCAGAAGCTTCTGATTCTTAGGTAATTCATAGAATCCATTACACATTATAGTACTGTGAAGTAACCCATAGTTATGTGTATTTCTGTCATAATTTGTTAAATTTAATCTTCGTTATTTAATTGGATTAGTTTCTTTCTACAACTAAATTTTAATAGAATTATCGAAATCTTCAATTCAATCAAGACAAGACAACTTTTGTTCATGATGCACATTCACAGACAGTTTAAATAAGCATGTATTACCTCATTACAAAAATTACTAATAAACATAACACTAGTTTCCCCTCCCGCTTTTGTACATTCCCTTCTGTTTAGTCTGGTGTTTCCTAGTTCACTGATCGCGAGAGTCATTCCTTTCTGTTTAACAAAACCACGGAGGACCCGTACAGAAGGGATTACCGAGCGAAGTAGCTCAAGTAGTAGAGTGTTGGCTTTGCATTCGGGAGGCCGCGGGTTTGATTCCCGCTGTCGACATCCTAACTAGGGTTTTCCAGGTTTTTCCTCAGTCCTACCAGGCAAATGCCGGGATGGTATTTATAAAACAGGCCATGGCCGATACCTTCCCAACTCCTTTCCATTCTTATTGTTGTTGTTGTTGTTGTTGTTAGATATCCAGTATAAAATGACCTCTGAGCTGTATCTGGTGATTGTGAAATAAATAAATTAATAAATACAGAAGATGAATTCTGTATTCATCATGAAGATTTGAAAAGGATCACATCGAGTGAAGAAAAGACCATTCCATTGGAGATGTTTAGCTTCATATTCTTTTGAATACTATTCTGAAGGTGCATCGTCACAGAAACTCTTGGGCAAAACACCTAATTCATTAAGCAGAAATGAAGAACTACATTCATGGCCCTAGCAGCATGAAGATTTGATTCAACGCCCCTAGCAGCTTGACAGGATTAGATTCCACTAGTTTCTCCAGCTTTCTCCAGAGGGAAGACACCGGAAAGATACATTCATCATTCCAGACAATGAGGACAACGCCAGTCACCAGGGATCATTCAGGCTAGTGCTCTTCCTTTATTTTATAATCTAAACTTTTCTCTCTTCACCTGACCTTTGCAACTAGTCACTTTTTTATATAAAATTGAAACATTTGAATTGTCATTATATTGCGAGCGGTAATAATGATTATAAATAATGTAAGTAAAAGGCTAATAGTCACCGCAAGAAACAAACTTTATCACTAGGAAGTACTTTCGATGTTTGATCGAAAAAGCAAAAACAGCAACTGAACGGAAAATTAAAGAAGCTTATTACATTCATAAGGAGAAACCGGCACACAATTGAGATAAACGTGACATAAATGCCATTTGGAACAATGTTTTTGCTACTCATTTTCGCCGTCTTGAAGATAATGAAATAAAAATAACAGTAAACAACATCCCATATTTTACATCCCTTAGTTTAGCATTTAATAATCATAATCTGAGCTATTAACTGATGTTCCCACAGCGGCACAGTATAATTATGACAGATTTGGGGCTTAGTTTTAAATAGTTCCATGGTAATTTTACGCTTTTCTTTGGAAAATGCTTGGTTCCGAAATAGGAATTGAAATAACAAATGACACTGTATTTTACTTACGTATCCTTGAGCTGTATCTCTCTTGAAACATTCTACTCAACATAAGCCTACTCTAGCACTAGCTGGACAAAAAAAAAAAAAAAAAAAAAAAAAAGAGAGAGAATCACTTTTCTCATTAAAAAAGAAATTGTCGTATAGTATGTCCATATTAATATCGAACTTTAAATTATCACAGAGGCTTGCAAAGTGAACCCAGTTAACTGGCTGTTTCAAAGGTAGAATTCCCATGAACTTAAAACTTGGTTGATCAAAATCATACTACTATCTACATATGAGATGCATTAGTCCAGGAAAATGTTAGCTTCGTTTCTAAATTTTTCTTTCTTGGTGCGTTCCACATGTTCAGTCTATCTACTTCTGCATAACTAACTGTTCAAAATATTAGTCTTCCTTCAGGTCAATCAATTATTTCACAGTAGTGTCATGTGTAGGAAGGAAGGTTAGTTTGATGCACTTCCTTACTTGGAAAAGCAAGTTTGTACGTAGTGTCAGTTTTTTGATGCTGTATGGGTACCTATAACTAGTGCTCTCAACGGGTCGGGTCGGGTCGGGTTGAAGACCGACCCGACCCGACCCGTGACCCGAATTGACTGACCCGACCCGACCCGACTGACCCGAACCGTGATCCAATCTGATTGACCTGACCCGATAACCCGACCCGAGCTGACCCGGTTGACCCGACCCGAGTAGCCTGACCCGACAACCCGACCCGAACTGACCCGACTGATCCGACCCGACCCGTTTGAGAGCACTATGGTCACGACACTGGGTGAACGCCAAAATGCACTCACATTGGGAAACTAGTTTTAAAAGCATAATTTTAGAAAATAAAGCATAAAGCATAATTTAAAATATATAGCACAATGCTTGGAAAATTCTCTTTAACTGAAAGTTTAACATACTGTGTTAATATTTTAAAGCCAATATTTACAATGCAAAATCATTGAGAACATAACAATGCAACAATGAAAAGCTTATTTTCCTTTCTGTAAACTTTTCGGTGTAATCCTTTGATGTGGAGAAAACAAAGTAAAAGAACAAATTTTTCCGCCAACAATGAATAGTATGCAAGAACTCCATACTATATTGTTACAGTGACGACGCCAGCATTAAGTTCTTAGGGGGGCAAAGGAGGGGCAGATACATTTCGGGGGGCGGCTATTTGCCATACCAAAAATGACATATTTATTACGTTTGACTTATTTTACATTACATTGTGTATTTCGTTGCTGTTTTTATGTTAGATCTATATGATTATAAATTAAACTTATTTCAAATAAAATTTGTAACTAACAAATAAGTAACGTCTGCACATGAAATATTTTTCAATGAAACTTTTGAAGCCTAAACATAAATTGAATTACTTTCGCGTATGCTACAAGTAACACATTCGTCTATATGCTACGTATCTCTCTCTCTCTCTCTCCATATATATATATATATATATATATATATATATATATATATATATATAGAGAGAGAGAGAGAGAGAGAGCCAGAGAGAGAATTTACGAGGAGCTGCTAAAAATGTCGTAGTCCAATCCAGAAGGAGTGTAGGTACTAGGTAGAAAAAAGAAACCGTAGTTTAGAAAAACATATCTCTGTATGTACAAATATAAATTTTCATATTAATAATGAAATTCTTATTGTTTCTTAGGCCTCTGAAGTGATTATGTGTGCCCAAACAGATAATTTCACGAACATCCAGATCCTTACTGTTATAACATTTTTGTTCCACAAAGGAAAGTCACCGAAGTAAATTAATTAGGAAATCAGTGAAACACCACGGGACTCTCCTCCGTTATATATAGTGGTGAAGAAGTAAGTGGTTTAGTATAAACGTAACAATTTCTCAACAAATTATGCTTTACATCCAGGATGATTAAAAGCAACGACTCTTCCTGGAATCATGGATGCAATTTGTGACATTATTCTTGAAAATTGCAGCATTTCAGCCAGTGGTGGATATAGCCCGGGGCCGGAGGGCCTAGGCCACCCCAGTTTTTGTGTGACAAAAATAATTTAAGCTATTTATATTTATTATAGTCTGAGGTCTGCACTCCGCTTTCTCAGTTTTTACCTTCTCAGCAAAACTTGTGTCAGGGATTCTGGGCATTTCTTTGGAACTCGTCGGTAGCATAATTCAGAATGGCTTGGGTATGCGCAAGTTCTCGGCATAATGGGTTCCCAAAATATATGTCAGGAGAATAAAAGGGTAACGGCATTAAGAGAAGTATTCTTCCAATTTGACCGTAATGCTGATCAATTTCGCTGACGAATAGTAACCATAGATGAAATATGGTTGTACCACTATGATCCTGAATCGGAACAACAGTCAATGGAGTAGTAGCACTCATTTCTCCATCGCCCCAAGAAGTTCAAGACACAGAAGTAGGTTGAGAAACTGTTTGGAACATTCTTCTGGTATAAGTATGGAGTGGTAGACTACCTCCTCAATGGTCAGATATTTAATCCAGAATCTCTACATTACTTACAAAACTGAAAGAAAAATTCAAAGTTCAACGCTGCGGAAAATGAAAAGAAAGGAATTATGTTCCTTCAGGAGAATACACCTGTCCATCAAGCCCCTGCGAACATAACTGACATTGCATAATCTAGGATTTCAATGTCTAGATCATCATTCTTATTCCGCAGATTTAGCTCCGTCTAACTATTACTTGTACTTATTTCCCAAATTTAAATAGCACTTGAAAGACGCCATTTTAGATCTGATAGGGGTAGTGCTACGAACAGTGGTGCGAGGAAATCTAGATTTTTTAAACTTTTCTGCAAAAGCTGGAGCACTGTACAAGGTAGTATATTGACTCTCGGGGGAAGAGAAGAAGAAGTAAAACTTCACCAACCCACGTGCACTCCTTCTGGGTTGGGCTACGAATTTTTCAGCAGTTCCTAGTCAATATGGTAGACGTCACGTCAGTACTTTGAAACAAAATAAGTAAAGGAGCACTAGTATAAACCAATTACTAACTAAAGATCAGCACTCTGACAATACATTTTATTGGGAATCAATTTCATTCCATAATTTTATTATTATCATTTGCAGGAAGGGAAAACACAACTCTTTTTATCTCCTTCAAAAAATTAAGCCCTGGTAGTTGCAAACTAAGCTGTTATAAGCACATCCTCTGAATATTGGAAGCCGAGAATAATGTTTCAGAAAAAAGAAGTTTTAAATAAAACAAAATATGAAACTGAAAACTTCAAACCTGGACAAATACAAACAAGTTACGTAACTGGTTTTACCTTTCTTTTGTTTCCAATCGAAGTTGATCCAATGAGAAGAAAACAAGTCGACCAAATCTACTATTGTTCGCTAGGCACAATTATTAAAAATCATAAGAAAGAAGTATAACTAAAATTTACCTCAAAAGGGGCTAAATTAGAAAACAGAAATATGCGTGCATACCCAGACGCTCAAAGAAGAAAGCTTGAGGATTAATCTGCCACATAGTAAATTCATGGAAAGTAGACTACAATTTGTCAATGAGATTGGTTATGATACTGATATATAATACTACATGAAGAATGTTTAAAGATTGTACGAGTCTGGGGGGCAGTCTAGGTGGCAGTCAGGGGGGCAGAAGTAGCTACTAGGGGGCGCTCGCCCAGTTGCCCCCTCTGGCGTCATCACTGTATTGTTATGTTTACTTTTTGAACTTAAGCACTTTCTGTACTTTTTGGTGGCATCTTTTACTTTCCCTTTCTGTATATATGTACCTGTAAGGCGCACACAAATGATAGAAAAAAATTATTCGAGCAAAGCACATCTCTTTACAATGAATTAAGTAGAAAGTTAATTAAATATGAGAGAAACTAGTTGCAAAAAAATATCAATAAATAGATCAAGATATTTAGAATATTTGATGTATAATAAATAAACATTATACACGATTAATGTAAAATAATCATTGAAATTAACAATAAAGCATAATTTAAAAAAAGCATAATTAAACAAGAAATAAAGCATAATGTGGGTTGCTCTAACAATTAAGTTGTATGAAGACGAGAAGAAAACGAAAGCTGATTCCTTAACGAATTTCGTTGATCTTCTTTGTGTCTACAAAAACGCATTCCTAGAAACCTACAAGCTAGGTATCATCTCTGTGATTATATCAGTTTTTAGTGCTACATGTGAAAGGTCATTCTCTTCTTTGAAAAGATTAAAGACTTGTATACGCAAGTCAATGACTCATGATAGGTTGAAAACTTAGTGTTACTTTATATTGAGAAGAAAATTGCTAAATCGTTAGATCTTTAACAAGTTGTGGATATGTTTGCTGCTGCCCACACGAATAGAAAGATCCTCTTCAAGTAGAGGCATGAACCTATAAGTTATTTTCTTTACCTGTAAAAGTGTATTTGCTTCCACTTAAGTCAACCAGCTACACATATTTTAAACGCCATGATTAAATAACTATTTACTTATATTAGAAATCAATTGCATTAATGAATCCTAGTTGTTTGAGGTACTAAATTCTTATATTTTCACTGTTTTCCAAAGAGTAAAATCATGAACAATAAAGATGGAAACATTCACCTTGAATACACACACACACACATATATATATTGGAGATGTCCCCCTCAAAATCCTCTTGGGCCCTTCATTGGCCCTCCCCTGAAAAAAAACTCTAGCTATGCTACTGGACACCATGCACCAGAGATGAATTCTCTACCACTGAGCCACCGCGGCCCTGCTTGGGCTTGGTCGTCCATATCCAATCTCTCTTTTGGCGTTGCTTAAACAACTTCTAGTTTTGTTCTAAATCCAGACTCCATATTGGCGTAGATATTAATATTACAGTCGATTGGTAAAATCAATCTTCCACATTTAAAAATTAAAGTACACACAAGTAGAAAAATAAGCATTTATCATAAAAACACTAGCTGCAAGTGTTCAAAATAGATTTATGGTTTCTATAAAATCAATTGAAAATTGCTATTTTTAATTAGGCAGCTAGTGAAAAACAGCAGCTTTCGACTCCAGCCGAGTTTAAACTCAACCTAAACTCAGTTGACCAAAGTGAACTGACCCGACCCGACAACCCGACCCGAGTGACCCGACTGACCCGACCCGACAACCCGACCCGATAACCCGACACGAGTGACCCGACCCGATAACCCGACCCGAGCTGACCCGATTGACCCGAATAACCCGACCCGACAACCCGACCCGAGCTGACCCGACCCGACAACCCGACCCGATTAACCTGACCCGACAACCCGATCCGAGCTGACCCGACTGACCCGACCCGAGTTGACCTGACCCGACCCGACCCGTAACCCGACCCGTTTGAGAGCACTACCTATAATATTACTATAGAGCATTATTGATTACTAACCTGTTAGCTACCTCATTATGTAACTCGACCTAGAATTATCGACCGTCATGACTGCATGTAACTCTGCACTGGATATATTTTCACAATCTAAGAGTTTAATGCTATTATTGAATATTAGCATTATGTTTGGAGAAATGAACATACCATTTGAGCAAATGATTCCACTTCTTTGTTCTTAAACGCTTCCTATATTATCTTAGATCATTTATCTTCTTATTATTATACGAAATATGATCTAAAAGCTGGTCAATTTAGAAAACAAAATGTTCCAGAGTAGGCAGAAGAGACATCCACCTCGTTGTGACATGTTTTACAAATCGAGAAACAACTTCGGTTCTTCAGTTCTTTTCGCATAAACAGAGAACTTACTAAACACTTTCAGGACAAGAATTCCCATATCAAAGGAAAACAATTTTATTCCAAATTTTACACAATTATGCAATATAGAGCACTTACAGTAGACCTTTATCAAGTTAGGAATCTGGGAGCCGCGGTGGCTCAGTGGTAGAGCGTTCGCCTCTGGTGCTTGGGGTCCCGGGTTCGATCCCAGCCCCGCCAAGTGAACTTTGTGGTGGATAAACACCGTGCTCGTGGGTTTTCTCGGGGTTCTCCCGTTTCCTCCCACTTTCTTCATTCCACCATTTCATTCATTGCTCATCATCACCGTCTCCTTTAGCCTAACCGGCATAACCGTGGGACGTAAAACTCAAAAAAAGTTTCAAGTTAGGAATATGTTCTTTTAGTTTACGCACAAAGGGACATTTTTTGTGAAATTTACCTAAGCATTGTCAGAAAGAAATATTAACGAAATAAAAATTTATTTTTATGTACCACTTTCTCAATCTATTTGCTGATATTTTCGCTTGTCTCAATCTATATCTTTGTAGAAGTCTAGAAGACTGCTTTGTATCCCCTCTTCCTTACAAAAGTATTACGTTACTAAAGGATACATTTTTAGGTTATCAGATTACATTTTAAAAATCCGTGGCTACCGCAAAGAATTTCGCTTGTTGTAGCTCCTGAATTAGTCGTTCTGTACTAATGACACAATATTTTTTTTTCCACAATACTTTAGCTTTCGTACGCCCATATTTAATCTTTCTGCAATTGCTAAGTTACAAATCATAACACTTAATTTGTTATACAACGTTGGCTGTTATCACTCAGATGGCAGTTAGTTCCTTGGCTGATATGTTACTGTGATATCTCCTGCCGTGATGAAATCTCCTCTGTAGAATATGGCTTCCCAAAATGACGAAAAGATATATTGTGTTTTCTCTGCTTTTCTAAGCCTTGCATAAATTCTAGCAGAATTAATATGATCATTTATTGCAAAAATACCTTCAAACTTTATCGAAAACCTTTAGAGACAGTCTCTACATTCCGCTACATATTCACTACTTTTATGAAGCCAATTGAAAGTACTTTTCCATGCATCATTAAATGTTGCAGTGATACTTTTTCCTGTTTCTTAAGACTCCAATAGTTAGTCAACAATACGAACACCGAGGAAATGCAATTAATCCTAGTATAACATTCTACAAACCATGTAAATCTATACAATGAACCAAAATCTGGTAAAGGAAAACAAAGAAGTCTGGAAACTTTGACATATAATGACTTTGTTTTCAACTTTTGAAGCTCCTCTCAGTCAAACAATTGCTCGTTCATCACGAATCGTAAAAATAGAAGTGTGGATTAGTTTTTGCCTTAATAAAACCCCTTTGCTTGACAATGCATACCAAAAGAAAATTAACTTCAGATAGAAAACTATAACAGATTCTTTTAAAAAAAGATAATAATAAAATATTTAATAGCATTAAATCACATGCTTCCAGGAGATACGAAAGATTTTCCGGACGGCCAGGAGAGTGAGTTCGATTCCACGCGACACCCGGTCATCCCGGAAGGATGAAAAACCTATGGATGGCTATAGTTTCACAATTACTCACAAATAACTTTTAATACGTTGTTGAGGACATGTCATTATAACTAAAGAGTGAAAATTTCAATATTTGGAAAAATAATGTGCACCCATGTCCAAAATGTTTGTCAAACATCTATAACTGTCTTCTTGTAAGAATATAATTTGATAATGATTTTGCAGGGTACGTTTAATACTGATAGGCCTACTATGTGTATAATCAGCAAATGTATATTTGTGGTCAATTTCATGGGAAAAGAATTGTAAATACGAAAATTAGAATGAGTAAAACAAAATGTTGCTAAATGGACAAGAAAGGTTTTATTTTAATTTTATTGTTATTATTTACTACTCTTTTGACATGAAATTTGCCACATACATGTCTTTGCTAATTATACACATTCTAATTATACATATACACTAACATTATACACTAAGAAATACCGGACGAATTCGTTATTTAGACATGAGTGTGCATAGACAAAACCCCTACGAAGTGAAGACAAGGAAAATATCACGATGTTATAGTCATTTTCCTGAATCTTCAGCTAGACTAGATATTTATTTTTACGCTAAACTAAAGCTAAAGCTAATCAAAACAACAAATCTACACAAATACTACCCTTCTTTCACTGTATGTCGAAATTTACGAACAAAAGCTGATTTGAAACTGTTCTAAAGATCAAAAACAGATATTGTTATACCACTTTCTTTTTCACATTGGGTACTTATTTATAGATATTATAAAAACAACAAATTCGTGTTACTATTCGTTTACTAATCTCAGAAGTGTTTGGCATGTACTACTTCTGGAGACTTGGTATGGAGATTTTTCATTATCTGCAAGTGCATGCTAAATACTAACTTTTCCAGTGTATGCGTATGTATTGTACAGATAATGAGATAATGGGCCAATTAAACACTGAGGGCCCTATACAGAGTCGTTCTGATTAATGCCATACTAAAGAGTTCGACTAACGTATATTTCCTGCAGTAGCCAGGTCTTTAGTATGACACTAATCGTACGTCAAAACTACTCTGCATAAGGCGGTGAAATTCAGTCCATATTTAACCCCCTTTTTGACATGTATATTTTTACACTCAACAACCTGGCATAATTGACAATCCATCTAGATATAGTCATTATGTCGTTATTCATACCAGTGAGGAAGAAATCTAACTTTTCAAAATAACACGTTTTTCTCAAATATTTAAGTTTATTCCATTTTAATTTTATATTATCTTTTAACATTTAGCAGGAATCAGAATTGATTGATTGTCTTTTAAATTCATAATTTTTTGATGATTTTTTTTTTTTTTTTTTTGCAGAAAGGGATGGTCTTTCCTTGAAAAAGAAACATTGTTGAAATACATACAAGAAATTACCATAGAGTATGTAATTACGAGCCAAAAACGGGACATTTTGCGTCCCGTTTGCATTTTTCTCGGGACACCGGACAATTTTCTGAATAAAAGAAACATTCCCTTTAAAGAGGGGCGTCCGGTTACCCTACCGTATGCTTAAATACTGAAGTTGAATATCCAAACTAAGCCCCACGTAACCAATCTCTTTTCAGCCTTAGAAAAAAGTAGATGTAAACAAACTCGCCTGACTACCAGTGGGCCGATGACCAGTGATTGGTTGTTGGTCTCACTACACTAGTATCCTACCGTAATATAATCCCTATTAAAATAATAATTTGAAATATAAAGATATCTGAATTTATCCTACATTTTGAGATAACCCCAATATGCATGATATTTAACAATAGACGTAGTTTTATTTCAACCTCACCTGCACTTAGACATATAGTATTTACTGCGCATGCGTGTGCATTCGCGCGCCGACCTCACTCATTTGAAATTGTAGAATACCGAGTTTCATGGTGACGATGAGTGACAATAATCCATCTTCATCTCGTGTTATAAAACACAAAACAGGACAACAACAGAGGCAATCCTGTTTATATAACGATTTAAGAAAATACATATTTCCAACATACCAGTAGTTAGTGTCAGAGCGTTACTTATACCAACTAACCGTAGCCTTACACTTTGAAACTTATGTGACGACAGTAAGCTAGCAGACAATGTCACTGTTCACGTCTCTCGCTGCCAAAGTACGTATGAGCCGCGGAGTAACACATTTCACTTTGTTTACGTCTACTTCGTTCTAAGGCTGGAAAGAGTTTACTATGGTACGTCATCGAGACCGCGCGTCACAAATGAAAAAAATAAAAAAATTTCGAAAACAACCTGTGCGAACTTCACCATATGTAGTCACCATTCAAATTAGTGATGTATCGCTCGCGAGTGAGCCGACTCTTCAGACTAACTCTTTTGGATGAGTGAGTGAGTCGTTATTCACTAGAAATGAGCAACGACTCTTCGAGAGTCGTTACTCTTCGAGAGGCGTTGTTCTTTGGGAGTCGTGGTTCTTTGGGAGTCGTTGTTCTTTAGGAGTCGTGGTTCTTCGAGAATAATGATTCTTTGGGAGTCTTGGATCGTCATTGTTCTTCGGGACTCGTGGTTCTTCAGGAGTCATGGTTCTTTTTGAACCACTGTTCTCTGGAAGGAACGATTCTTTAGGAGTTCCAATGTTTGGAGAACGTGCATCTTGTACGTCGCTCATTCGCGAACTACCCTCTTGCTTTTTAATCTTGTTCGTTGGTTCCGTCAGTTACTGTTTTGGAGGGGTAGTTTCGCTGATTCTCACTGAGGCGAGCGCCTCTTCAGTAGAGTTCGGCAAATGTGCGTTGCCTTAGTGTATTTGTACCTCTGGCATGAATAAATTAAAAAAAGTACCACTTTGATGTGGCAGTTGGACTTACATTGATATTTTACATATAAAGCGTAAACTTTTAACTATCAATTAAAATCGGATTTTCAGAATGGGGGAGTAGATCAAGTACGTAAAAACCCATAAGAGCCGGTTCTTTCCTGTTCCCCGGATCTGCTCTTGCAGTCGCACATAGACAATTGAATATTCAGTTGAGAAACTAATGAAGACGAAAGTCCACAGCGCACCAGCAGTAGAGATAAGAACTAATTAGTCACTCTGCGTTTGTTCGTGCATCAATATCGTGCAACTGTTAGTTTTAAACAAAAATATGTGTTATACAATTCTTAAGGGAAATGGTATGTTAAAATGAGCATATGTAATTCAAATAAATTCGTAATGATTACAGTAAATTTTAAATATATTTTATAATAGGAGAGAATTAATGCTGACTGACTTAGTTTATTATTTTCGTTGTAAAAGGTAATTTCAGCTTAAATAACGAAGGTCTACTTAAGGGTATTTTAAGATACTTATATAATATAGGCCTATATGGAAATTCTTAAGATTGTGATGTACAAAATTCAAAACGTATTTCCCGTAAGTTGCACCTAAAACATAACTGAATTTTATGGTAGCCCACAGGGTTGTGATCGGTTGGACCGATGCCCCTGTTAAGGTTTTCTGTACTTGAAACAGATCTTAAAACCGTAATGTTATGTTATTGATACAATACGTCTGTTATATAAAAATGACAAGAGTCTTGTAATCACGCCAAGGGAAAACAGTTGAACCGTTTAAAATTATTATTTTGATAGTTATTAACACCTACTTCGAATTCAGTTTTTATCATGTTACTTTGATTTGATTCAGGTCCGTATCCACGAGGGGCAGGGGGGGCCACCTCTAAATTTTTAATGTCTTCCCTAAAATTTTCACGGTGGGCTTGCAAATAATATGGTGATGAACTATAATATGGTTGGATCGCCATCCCTAACATCCACCTGGCCCCTATGAATTTTTGAGCTGGCTACAGGCATGATTTGATTTGGTTTTGAGTTTAGCAAACTTTTCAGTAGCGAGGCACTAGCTCAGTAGTTGCTCTCCCCGCTGGTCTAGTGACTAGCACGTGTACCCTTGGTGTATGGGGTCCCGGGTTCGATTCCCGGTGGGAGAGCCTTTGTGATTTTAATTGTCCTCGATGTTTCTGTGTTCGTGTCCCTGTCGTTCCTAGGTAAAAGCCAGTTAACCGAGTAAAGCACGTAAAGCAAGTAAAGTGTAGTTAGGTGAAGTAAGTTGCTGAGGTTAAGGAAAAAAGTGGTAAAGCTCTTACCTCTGGTGCATCGGGTCCCTGGTTCGATCCCCGGCCAAGTACGTTCGTGGTGGACATCATGTCCGTGGGTCTTCTCAAATACTCCGTTTCCTCCCACTTTCTCATTTTAACAATTCTTCCATCATCATTCAGTTGCTTTAATCATCGTCTTCCTTAGCCTACAGGGCTTAATCGTTTGCCATTAAACTAAAATATTTCATTTTATTTCAGCAGCGAGGCTATATGAGCCTACTGATTAATGTGGAACCCGAACTACATGAGCTTCGAGCAGGAATCGAACACCGGGTCCCCCACGCCAAAGGCGCGTACGCTAACCGCTTAGCTCCGGGGAACTCGTTGCTTTGATTAAAATGTGTATTCTAAGGGGTATGTGGTGGCCAACATTTTTAGGAAAAATTTAGTTTCTCACGATGTTGTAATAAAATTCTAATATTCTTGGCATTGAATTTAAAGTTGTGACACTTTTGCAGTAATTCTAAAATTGTATTGCTATACCATTGAGTCTACAGTTGTAATAGTTGCATTCCGTATTTTGATTCGTTTAGGCCGTAGTTTGCATATAGCTGTTTGCATTTGTGATGTATTTCCACACTTATTAACAGTAATTTTATTTAGTCTAATTTATATGTGTATTTTGTATCTGAATTGCATTTTTGTATGTTACATCTGTTAATTGTAATTTCCATTAGTCTAAAAGTGTAACTTCATGCACAGTAAAAATAGTTGTGTTAATTCAACTCAATTTTAACACAGGGCAGTGGTTCCAGCGTGACTACCACTATGCGGTGTTAGTTTAACACATACCCGCGATGTTGGCGTTTAACACAGGGGGTGTGTTGCGTCTTTAACACACAACCGGTGTTGAGCCGTGCTGTAAGCGTTAATGAACCACAAAATTTCTCCCCCAAAATATGTCAAATCGCCTATATGCGTAATGTCTTTACATTATGCTGAGTCTAAAAAAAACCTTTAAACAAGTAAGAAAATTGTACTCCAGTGGCGAGGGGGCACGAACCACTAACCTTTCAATTATTTCAATTACTAGCCGCGTACTCTTCCGACTTGGCCACGGAGGCGATGAAGAAAACGTCACTTGTAGAGAGAAAAATTGTTAAGGTCTTTTGAATTTGGCTAATCAGGGTGCTCCTTTAAGCCGCGTATATTCGACGATAACCGTTCGGGATAAGATAAAATCTACTCGCCATGTAGACCTAATTTTATAACAAAATGACGGCTGTCTATTTACTTTATTTTATAGTTCTTCTATATTCACTTTCAAATGATCGGCGCTAGTTGTCATCTAATATAGTTGATGCGTTTGTTGCTTCTAGTAAACAATCGCTTAGAAAAAGAAGCAATAAATGCATCAAATGTGGGAGATCAATTTAGAACACCTAAATGGCACATGCCTAGCACATCTTGTGCTGTTAGGGTTTCTTCAGAAACATTATGTAAAACAATTGAAAACACATTTTGAAATTTTGCATTTTGCGGTTTGCATTTTCAAATTTTGCGTATACCTAGATTTGTTTAAGTATTTCTTTCTACTGTGTTTGTCTGTAGCTTCAATTCATAAGCCTTTATAATTAGATTGCCAACATATTTGGCAATCTCGCAGAAAACAACACCGAAGATTCTACAGTTGTGTAAATTTAACACACAGGCTATGTGTCATTTCAACTACCGGCGTTTGACACACAACTCCAAATGGAGAGTGAGTTGTTCCAACCACTTGTTTGTGTTATATTTTAACATAATCGTGTTAACACATAGGCATGTGAAATAACAACGATATTTTAGAGTGTGTGATTTACTTAAAGTTAAATTTTTTAATAGCAGTATGCGTGTAATCTAAAATTGGAGTTATACCTTTTGAATTCATTTTATGTAATGCATTTAATCTTGATAATACAATTTTAGTTTTTAATTTCCCCCATCTCCCTATTGTAAATATATAAGTGAGTCACTGAGTCGTTCAAATGAATCGATTCTTTTTAGTAAGCGAACTATTGAGCGGCGATCTTAAAGGTGAATCGGTTTGCCCATCACTAATTCAAACTGAAAAGTAAGTGGGAAAGTTAATTGTCAGATTTAGGGCACACGGAATTTTTTTAAGTAGTCATTTCGATGTGACACACAGTTAATAATACTTACTGATTAAAAGGAAAGCGCAATTAAATCTTCTTCTTCAAAGCCTTTTTCCCGATTAGCTGGAATCGGTTTTTCGGATCCCTGTCTTCCATCTGTTTCTATCTTGTGTCATATCATCTGTGGCACCACTCTTCAGTATGTCGTTCTTAACACAATCTCCTCAGTTCTTCTTTGACGGACCTCGAGCCTCTTTCCCATTCAGTTCTATAGCGTCCACTTAATGAGCTACGTACTCCAAAGGTCCTCTTACATGGCCGAACAATCCTAGTCTATTTTTCTGCAGTATTTCTATTACTGGTCTCACCTTAAACTGTTCCCCGGATCATTTTATTCTTAATTTTGTCCCTCCGCGTCACTCCATACATTTACCATAGCATTTTCACCTCCGCAACATGCAACTTCTGTTCCTGTCTTTTCTTCGTCATCCAACATTCTGCTCCGTATAATATTGCACGTTTCACTAATGTTTTGTAAACTTTTTTTTAAAGGCGTATTGGTAGTCTATGGTCACACAATATTCTTGTCGTTCCTCTCTATTTTGTCCAACTGCTTTTAAACCTGCTTTTTAAATCTTCTATTCGTGCATTTTCTTACAGTATTGAGCATAAGAACCTAAATTTTCTCGTTATTATTACCTTTTCTTCGTTCAGCCGTATTTTTCATTACGTTTTTTCTGAATGGACAATGTTTATATTCTGTCTTCGTTTTACTAAGCTCAATGCTCACCAATGCTCCTCTCCAGACAATTAAGTATGAAATAGAAAATATCAGTTTGTGGGTTCTTTATTCTAGTGTGGTATAAGGATGTTGTTTCCTTAGAGACGGACAATTTCCTTCAAAAGGAAGAAGTCGGACATTATCAGCTACTCTTACATGCATCCCACGCTATCTTGTTCGTTGTTTTTACATTGAAATCATACAGTATCATTTTGATTCCTAAGGCGGTCTCTATCGAGTATTTTGTTAAATTTAAATGGATTTAGCGCATATTCCTCACACTACGCTCACCACGATGCCAACTGAAGCATCTTTGTGTCTGCAGAAAACTCTTTGTCTCTATCAAATATTAATAATAATAATAATAATAATAATAATAATAATAATAATAATAATAATAATAATAATAATAATAATAATAATAATAATAACAATAATAAAACTTTTTCAGAACGCAGTACCAGTAGAAGATCACAATCTTCCTTTTCTAATCAAATTACTTATCTAACATTCATTAAGACTATTATGGTATTCCTACAGACCGTTTCAAAGCATTGTTCTCTCATTAAATTTCACAGATTGTCGGTTCAGTTAGTCATTTTATTGCATTTTTGTATTAAAATATATAAGAATATTTCATCATCATCACGTTTAAGAACCAAATACAATATTACATTTTGCTTCACTCTCCACATCATTAGAAAGCAACGAACAGTGTTGCCAGATCTGAATATTAAAAATTAGCGGATTTGAGCTATTTGTAGCCCAAACATAAAAATTAATTTTAATTATTTTTCCATATATATATTAATGGAAAAGAAAATTAAGATGCTACATACTGGTTAATTATAGCATAAACAAACACCGTTGTTACTTTAATATAGTCTGTGGAATGTCTAATTTACGATACAAAGTATTGTAGTACATAAAACTATAACAATAAAAAATTATATTGAAAAATGCTACCTACACTACCATTTTTATGAGGGGTACCTAGTAAGAGACCCCAGCTTTTTGTGTACTCTTAAAAAATTTCTTTTATTAATTCAGCATTCAATACTGTCTTTAAGAAAAATCTTGAGATGGCACAAAAATATTGAATGTTACGCTTTCAATCTAACTCACTTTCTTCAATTTTAGAGTATACGCACTGTAAAATTTTACACTTTTTGTGCTCATAAACTGCAACGATTTTTGATCACTTCTTTTAGTGTTCAAATATGTACCAAATGAGTAAGAAATGTGTCCAAAATCACAGTAAAATGCCAACGAAATCATTGGCTCTATGTACAGGACTAAGTCGATACAAATGAGCTTCTAATATAAGACCCAATATTACTATACGGGTTACATTATGAGACCGGACTCTATACATATACTGAATATACTATATACTGAACCCGGTAAGGGCCTCATAATAAGACATTCCACCGATAAACAAATGACCAACGCCACCTCAAATATAAGTGGAAGAAAATCGGTAACTCATTAAATTTGCAATACGCATATTCAGTGGTATAAAAGAAAGTAAAGATACAATGAATATCAATTTACCTCCATTTTCAGCGCCTGACGTGTGCACGTTAAGAAAACTTTGTAGAGGCGCTATTTCTTCCAGCCTCCACTATACTAACAACTCTCCACATAATGAACTCACGTGACTTCCGGTGCTGTGGTGGACTATTTCCTTTTGTTTTAGCTTGCTTCCACTAGATTGCAGCTCTTGCTTCAAAAGATAGGTAGGGGTCTCAATTTAGGTGCTTATCCTCATATTAGGGGTTCTTACCCTATATATATAATATTTAATGGAAACACTTTAAGTTTGAAATACCTCATATGTCTGGGTTTGCAACGGCCAGATGATAACCGCAGTTTCGGACTGTTGGCGGTGGCATGTTAGAGCAAACTCCATACTACGTCAGAAGCATTAGAACTGGAATGTGCGCAATGAACCGGGTAGACGATAATGATATAAAATGGGCGACCTTTTTGTTTTCCAAGGAGGAATGTCTGCTTAAGTCAATTTTGTGGGCTCTGAAATATACTTTACAACGTTCACAGTATGCTTTTTTCACTGCTATTTCTCACTTCTTTAATTCCTTTGCTAAATTCTCTATCTGGAGTCATGAATTTAGGAAGTTTTTTTTAAAAAAATTGTAACTTCATGTGCCCATTTAATATGTATAATACAGTAACACAATTAAATTTGCTATGTTCATATTTACACAGATCAACACAACTATTAGTCCTAGGCATTAACTGAAACAGCAAACACTCAGTGATACTACAACAGCCATAACCCAACAAAAAACTAGTTTTGTCAGATCTGAAGATTAAAAAGTACTAAAACAAGAGTTGAACTGCTATCTAGCATGTTAGTTTTAATTTCTATCGTTCATTGTGAATAGAATACTGAAAAATTTTATTGCAATATTATATTGTAATAAAATTTTATTGTATGTATGAAAGTTAGAAAGTAGCGGATTCTTAAGAGTTATAGCTTGCAGATAATTAAAAGTAACCCAAAAAGTAACTTGTCGCCTCTCAATCCACTATTTGTAGCCCAATCTGGCAACACTGACAACGAAAAATACCATATTCTAAAACAGAATCCGTAGTGACAATCTTTTAAAATTAAAAAAAAAAAAATCAACAAATAATTAGACATAGATTTTCCGTCAGATGTAAGATTGATAGAAAAAAACTATTTTTTTGAAACTTTTCTAACGTTTATGACTTCCAATACTTTTGTGATGACACTATATTTAGATAATTATGACAACTCAAAGCTACTGTGTTAGATCAGAACAGATGTCAATTAGTTTTCTATCATCTACGAGGAGTCATAATTTCAGGGGGTGTCTCGAAAGAATTTTCCCATAGAGCTATGAAACTCCTTTGGGGCCATATATATCTCTGATATGGTTAATGTAGAGTTTCAGTGTTTTGCAATACTATAGACCTATCCCTTCATCGTATATTGAATATTTCCCTCCATAGGAAATATTTCGATACGACAACATTTACAGAAGATGAGAATGTAAACATTGGATATAATTCCTTTTACATTTTACGTCCATAGTAGACAACAATCATTCAGATTGTGGTTCCCGTTTATGTATACCAGGCGATAAATTATTTGAGCGTATATGATACATTGTAACGTCTATAATCAAAGACAATTATAATATATTGTTGAAGATTTATCAAATGGCAATCTAAATATGCATTATGCTTAGCATATTCTTCAATAACATCCCTTGAACATCATTTTTATACGAAATGATTATACAGCACCAAATTTATTTATACATTAATTCAGTATGAATAGAACGAGATGTGACCAGTGCAATTCTCCTCTGATGGTTGGTTGGTGGTGGTGACGGGTTTGATTGTCGCAAGTTTCGAGCGTTAGCTCTTGCCTTGCATTTGATGTGTATTCTTCTGGCTTCTGTGTACTTCGTATTTGTTTTCTTGTGGTTGAAACTGTCACATACCTCCGTTCTGCTCTGAGACTTTTACAGAACTCTAATGTAAGAATGTATGTATATTCTTATGACCGGAAGTGATTTGTATCTTGAAAACGTGAATAGAGAAATGTAAAAGATTTGTAGTTTCACGAAAAGTGAAGAGCTAGTTAATTTTAATACCTAATATTTCTCACATAATTAATTTATTTTCTCTTTTAAATTTAATTGTAAATATTTAGTTTTGTCCAATGACTCCCTGACATCTGTGAAACAAGACTTGGGAATTATTACACAAAATTTTTCATTAAAATCACTGACAAAAATAGACGTTAATTCAAATAATGTGCTGCAATACAGTCTAATTTGAATGCAAGAAATACATGGAGAGAGCTTCGTGGTTAAGCGGTTAGCGTATGCGCCTCTGGTGTGGGAGACTCGAATTCGATTCCCGGCGAGAGGCCATGTGATTCGGGATCCACGTTCATCAGTAGGTCCACGTCTCACATAGCCTGGCTGCTGAAAGGGACGCTAAACTCAAATTCAACTCAACTCAATACATGGAGAATGTTGTATTCTCCTAGATCTGTTCTCCACAAAATGCAATTTTCTTCCCAATACAATTTCCTATTTCGTTATTCCTATTCCTACTTCTATTTCCTGTTAACATTTCATTATACTATCTTGATACCTGAAACTAGTCATCTGTTCTAATTTCTGCTCTGCAACTACCCTAAAGCCAAACTGTTGATATGGTAAATTTAAGATCTATTTTTATCCGATGCCTTTCATAGCTTTTTCACAAATCATCTAACATTCTGTTAATTTTCGTTTTCAGCCTTTGCTGTGAGTCACATCACCGGGAAATCGAATACCATCCTAATACTAAAGACTTCTCTTTTAGAACTTTTAATGTTAAATGGATATTTAAAAATGTTGACGAAAGCCAACATCCCTGCCGGTCTTTTAAATAGAACAAAAAATTACTTTCTTCTCGTATTCTATCTCCTTACAATTTGTTCATATGTATACTTTTTTAATAAGGTTGTTATCTTCCCATTTAAAGACAACTTTTCTCTTTGAACGTGAAACGAAAGCAAGGAAAGGAATGGCGAAAGAAGCCTTTAGAAGAAAGAAAAGACTATTTTGTGGGATCATGAATAAAAGTTAAGAAAAAGACTTATAAAATGCTTCGTGTGGAGTATTGGGCTGTACAGATCAGAAACATGGACATTACGCAAAAAGGACGAGAAATCATTGGAAGCTTTCAAAATGTGGGTGTGGAAAAGAATGGAATTAGCTGGGTCGAGCGGGAAATGGTGGGGGGAGAATAGAACAATCTTAGATATTACTAAGAAGAGGAAGAGAAACTGGTTGGCACATTGGCTACAAACGAACTGTATCATAAGGGACGTCCTAGAAGGTATAGTGGCCGGAAAGAGAGGAAGAGGGCGAAGGAGATTTCAATTAAGGAACAATATACTCGAAACCGAAGAGGTTAGTGGAAGACCGTGGAGCATGGAAGCTTCTTAGTTGCAGCAAGTGACCTGCCAATAATGGCAGAATTCCTATGATAATGATGACAATTTCTCAGCACTCCTATCAAGATATTCTAATTAATTTGGCATTTTTAAATAAAACATTAATTCACATACGCAATTCCATCCTTTTTCTAAAGATAAATCTTTCTTGCATTATCCTAAGCAGTGCCGTGCCAGTGGGGAGGCGGAGTGAGAGAGACGACGGCCCCGGACGCCGACGTAAGTTCTTACGCTTCGCGCCAACCATGATGGCGCTTCGCGGCTGGTCTGTCAACCTCACTCTTGTGTAGGTGCATTTCGCCAGCCCCCCCACCTTGGAGTTTCGGAAAAAAACCTATGCCAATCGTTTGTGCTACGTTTGTGCTGGAATGTACCGCAAAAATTTTCGTTTGTACCACTTCCGGTACGAAGTTATAAGGGTTTTAAAGTGGGGGAGCTGGAGAAACGGCAGCCTCCAAACTTAGAATTTCGAAACAAAACCTATGGCAATCGTTTGTGCTACGTTTGTGCCGGAATGTACCGAAAAAATTTTCGTTTGTACCACTTCCGGTACGAAGTTATAAGGGTTTTAAAGTTGGGGGGGCTGGAGAAACGGCAGCCTCCAAACTTAGAATTTCGAAAAAGAACCTATGGCAATCGATGGTACTACGTTTGTGCCGGAATGTACCGAAAAAATTTTCGTTTGTACCACTTCCGGTACAAAGTTATAAGAGTTTTAAAGTGGGGGACTGGGGAAACGGCAGCCCCCCACCTAGGAATTTCAAAACAAAACCTATGCCAATCGTTTGTGCTACGTTTGTGCCGGAATGTACCGCAAAAATTTTCGTTTGTACCACTTCCGGTACGAAGTTATAAGGGTTTTAAAGTGGGGGGGCTGGAGAAACGGCAGCCTCCAAACTTGGAATTTCGAAACAAAACCTATTGCAATCGTTTGTGCTACGTTTGTGCCGGAATGTATTGAATAAATTTTCGTTTGTACTACTTCCGGTACGAAGTTATAAGGGTTTTAAAGTGGGGGGGGGGCTGGAGAAACGGAAGCCTTCAACCTTGGAATTTCGAAACAAAAACTATGCCAATCGTTTGTGCTACGTTTGTGCCGGAATGTGCCGCAAACATTTTTGTTTGTATCACTTCCAGTACAAAAGTATGACACTTTTAACTAGGGGGCTGCCGTTTCCAGAACCCTCCGCCTTGGAATTTCGAGATAAGACTGTGTCAATCGTTTGTGGTACGTTTTTACCGGAATGTACCGCAAAAAAATTACGTGCCTGAAGTTGGCCCCCCACCTCTCCCAAATTACACCAAACGTTGCACATCGTTAATGCATCGTTAGTGCACGTTAGTGCATTTAGAACTAACGTTAGTGCTATCAGCGTTTACGAGATATTGAAGATTTTGGTGGGGGACCAACTTCATATGAAGTTAGCCCCCCACCCATCTTTATGCAGACAGATTTTCACTAAACTTAGCGCATCGTTAGTGCATCGTTAGTGCACTTAAACACACTAAGCACTACCGTAAGTGCTACCATATTTTGGGATTATTCAAGATTTTCGGTGGGGGGGCCAACTTCAGAAATATCAAATTCTATACAAGTAGAGGTAGAAACATGGGGTTGACGGTAATCGTTAGTGCATCGTTAGTGCACTTAAACACACTAAGCACTACCGTAAGTGCTACCATATTTTTGGATTATTCAAGATTTTCGGTGGGGGGCCAACTTCAGAAATATCAAATTCTATACAAATAGAGGTAGAAACATGGGGTTGACGGTAATCGTTAGTGTATCGTTAGTGCACTTAAAAGCACTAAGCACTAACGTTAATGTTACCACATTTTGAGATTTATTCAAAATTTTTGGTGGGGGCCAACTTCGGAAATATCAAATTCCATACAAAGTGTCAGTATTTTCAGGAATCAGTAACGAATGCACTAATTACTTTGTTAGTGTTTGAAGAGGGCGCAAATTCACGCTGACCACCAAAGATATTTTACTTGTAGCACCTACACTAATTAAGCACTAACGTTAGGGGTTGGTGCACGAAGAAGCACTAACGATGCACTAAGGATTGTACTGGAAATGATCATTAGTGCTTTTTAATTTGGCAGAAATTGGACACAGTGAAAAACTCCCCTTAAATTTCTTATGTGAGTTTTCTGAGATGTAACTGGCCATAACTACACTAATAGTGAAGCACTAATGAAAACGGCTGTAATTTTTTCGTTATTGGTTGAAGTGGGGCGCCAAGTTTATGAAAGCTTCCAAAGGTTTTTTTACTTGTAGGACCTACATTAATGAAGAACTAACGTTAGGTGTTAATGCACTAAGAAGCACTAACGATTTCAGTAGAAGAGGTCATTAGTGCTTTTGATTTTGGCGGAAATTTGACGCAATGAAAAATCCCACATAAATCTCTTATGGGATTTTTGTGGCATATAATTGGCCATATCTACATCAATAGTTAAGCATTAACGGAACTATGAGTGTTTTGCAGAAGAGCTAACGATACATTAACGAATGTACTTATTTTTCGTTACTGCTTGAAGTGGGAACCAAGTTCACGCTGGCCCGCAAAGGTTTCTTACTTGTAGCACCTACACTAATGAAGCACGAAACTTAGGTGTTGGTGCACAAGGAAGCACTAATGTTACAAGGAAAGAAAACTTTCGAAATTATCGTGAACTTAGCCCCCACTACAAGCACTAACGAAAAAATTAGTTTTATACGTTAGTGCATTGTTAGTACTTCTAGCAGATACAAGTAGTTTCGTTAGTGTTTCACCATTAGTGTAGAAATGGCCAATTATAAGTCTCAAAACTCCCATAAGAAACACATGGGGAATTATTCATTGTATCAAATTCCCATCGCATTCAAAAGCACTAATTACCTCTGTTAGTGCAATTGTTAGTGCATCGTAATTGCTTCTTAGAGCACAAACACCTAACGTTAGTGCTTCATTAGTGTAGGTGTTACAAGTAAAAAAAAAACCTATGGGGAAGTCAGCGTGAATTTCGCACCGACACTTTAAGCACTAACGGGAAAAAGTCCAATTCGTTAGTGCTTCTATAAAGCACTAACAATTTCGTTAGTGCTTCACTATTAGTGTAGTTATGGCCAATTACATATCACGAGACTCACAAGATATTTAAGCAAGTTTTTCATTGAATCAAATTTCCGCCAAATTCAAAATCACTAATGATCTCTTCTAGAGCGATCGTTAGTGCATTGTTAGTGCTTCTTAGCGCATCTACACCTAAGGTTAGTGCTTCATTAGTAAATGTGCTATAATTAAAATACCTTTTGAGGCCAGAGTGAACTTAGCGCCCCCACTTCAAGCACTAACTAAAAACTTAGTGCTATTCGTTAGTGCATTGGTAGTGCTTCTGGAAAACACTAACAATTTAGTTAGAACTTCAATATTAGTTTAGTTATCCCCAATTACATGTAACGAAACACATAATAAATATATGGGAAATTTTTCATTGCATCAAATTTCCGTCAAATTCAAGAGTACTAATGATCTATTCTAGTGCAATCGTTAGTGCATCCTTAGTGCTTCTAGAAAACACTAACTGTTTCGTTTGTCCTTCAATATTAGTGTAGTTATGGACAATTACATGTCACTAAACTCCTATAAGACATTTATTGGGAATTTTTAATTGCATCAAATTTCCGCCATATTCAAAACCACTAATGATATCTTCTAGTGCAATTGTTAGTGGTTCTTAGTGCACCAACCCCTAACGTTAGTACTTCATTAGTGTAGGTGCTACAGGTACAATATCTTTGGAGGGCACGGTGAACTTGCGTCAACTTCAAGCACTAACAAAAAATTAATGCCATTCATTAGTGTATCGTTAGTGCTTCTAGAAAAAGCACTAAACGTTTGTATGGAATTTGATATTTCTGAAGTTGGCCCCACCAGAAATCTTGAATAAATCCCAAATTATGGTAATGCTAACCTTAATGCTTAGTGCATTTAAGTGCACTAACGATGCAATAACGATTGTCTTTAACTGCATGTTTCTACCTCTATTTGTATAGAATTTGATATTTGTGAAGTTGGCCCCCATCTAAAATCTTGAATAAATCCCAAAATATTGTAGCACTAACGTCAGTGTTTAGTATTTTAAGTGCACTAACGATGCACTAACGATTGCCGTTAACTCTATATTCCTATCTCTATTTGTATAGAATTTGAAATTACTGAAGTTGCCCATCCCACCGAAAATCTTGAATGAATTCCAAAATATGGTAGCACCAACGATAGTGCTTAGTACGTTTAAGTGCACTAACGTTTGCCATTAACCCCATGTTCATCCCTATTTGTATAGAATTTGATATTACTAAAGTTGACCACTCCACCAAATTTTTTGAATAAATCTCAAAATATAGTAGCACTAACGTTAGTGCTTAGTGCGTTTAAGTGCACTAATGATGCACTAATGATAGCCGTTAACACTATGTTTCTACCTTTATTTGTATAGAATTTGATATTTCTGAAGTTGGCCCCCCCACCAAAAATCTTGAATAAATCCCAAAATATGATAGCACTAACGTTAGTGCTTAGTGCTTTTAAGTGCACTAACGATTGCCGTTAACTCAATGTTTCTATCTCTATTTGTATAGAATTTGATGTTTCTGAAGTTTGCCCCCCACTTTAAAACTATTATAACTTCGTACCGGAAGTGGTACAAACGAAAATTTTTGCGGTACATTCCGGCACAAACGTAGCACAAACGATTGGCATAAGTTTTGTTTTGAAATTCCTAGGTGGGGAGCTGCCGTTTCCCCAGCCCCCCACTTCAAAACCCTTATAACTTCGTACCTGAAGTGGTACAAACGAAAATTTTTGCGGTACATTCCGGCACAAACGTAGCACAAACAATTGGCACAGGTTTTGTTTTGAAATTTTTAGGAGGGGGCTGCCGTTTCCCCAGCCCCCCACTTCAAAACCCTTATAATTTCGTACCGGATATGGTACAAACGAAAATTTTTGCGGAACATTCCGGCACAAACGATTGGCATAGGTTTAGTTTTGAAATTTCTAGGTGGCGGGCTGCCGTTTCCCCAGCTCCCGACTTTAAAACCCTTATAGCTTCGTACCGGAAGTAGTACAAACGAAAATTTTTTCGGTACATTCCGGCACAAACGTAGCACAAACGATTGGCATAGTTTTTGTTTCGAAATTCGAAGTTTGGAGGCTGCCGTTTCTCCAGCCCCCCCACTTTAAAACCCTTATAACTTCGTACCGGAAGTGGTACAAACGAATTTTTTTGCGGTACATTCCGGAACAAACGTAGCACAAACGATTGCCATAGGTTTTGTTTCGAAATTCGAAGTTTGGAGGCTGCCGTTTCTCCAGCCCCCCCACTTTAAAACCCTTATAACTTCGTACCGGAAGTGGTACAAACGAAATTTTTTGCGGTACATTCCGGCACAAACGTAGCACAAACGATTGGCATAGGTTTTTTTTCGAAACTCCAAGGTGGGGGGGGCTGGCGAAATGCACCTCTCATGTGTACAGGCGTGCCATCATATACTCTCGTCCCGGGCGCTGATTTTCCACTGCACGCTACTGATCTAAGTGAACTAACGATCTTCATATGTCCTTTCCCTTCCTAGATGTAAAGTGATCTCCATTAGTTTTTTTTTTTCTCGTTTGTTATTACATATCGTATCCTATTCAATAATTTCAATACAATTTTCTGTGCATGTGACATTTATGTTGTTGTTTTTGTATCTGTTTCAGCTTAATTGATTGATTATTAAATATTTAATAGAGATGTCAGTAGTGGGGCTGTTTGTCCCCATCATTACAAATCCAATTTCCGACACATCCTCTGAATAGAAAATTCATAATATAAGCTCTAAAAAGTAAATTTCAAGTCAAAATACATCAAAAATAAGATATTAAATAAAATAAATAATAGTAAAATACCTACAATAAAAGAGATATAACTAGAAAATAAGTTTACAAAAATAATAATATTTACACATGACAGAAAAATATTAAAAGCAAAACCTCGGAAAGGGTTAACTATTTCAATCTCCTGAATAAAAATTAAAGTTTGTCCACTAGAGACCGCAATATCCTCTAAAGCCTGACCCAGATATTTAAGTAAACACTAAATCTTCTGCGAAGTTTGAGTATGCTCCGAATACTCAGTGGGACGATGCAGTTTTACGGACGGCTAAATGCCATGCTCTAAATAGGACTTACTGTCTGGATCACACCTCTTGACGTTTAAGACGTGGCCTCTTTTTTTTTAGAATATCCAATGAAAGTCACGCGAGGTTGTCTAGTAGTGGTTGCTTGAGATAAACATTATTTGCACTCAAAAACATTTTTATTCATAGAATGTTAGTGCATGTTTAGGAAAAAGAATATCGTTTTTAAATAATTAGGGGAGAAAAAGCATGATTTTACGCACAGTGATTCGCTATTTTATTATAAGATTGTTTCTTAAAACACAAATCAATCTAAACCAGTATTTATTCTTTCACATTCTCGGTTTGAAGGCTTAATTTGTTCTCCCATCTGTGTTCCACGAAAGAAACGTTTCACATTATTCTCGATCATATTTCTTTTTCATATTTCTTTTTCTTGCCAATAGAATCATCACTGCCTGTTATCACCAAGTCTTTCTTCATTTAATATATTACAAAACACTTATAAAAATGGCGCTTACTTCTCTTTTTCACCAAATTATTAACTATCAGGAGAATGCGCTTGGAATCTCAACTAACGTATCTCACCGATCCACAGGGGGTCCACTGGGTCCGGCCAGACCCCCCCAAAAACTTCCTAACTCAACATACATTTGTACACTTTCTTAATAATGGCGTGGGAGACCCGGGTTCGATTCCCGGCGGGAGCTCATGTGGTTCGGATTCCACGTTAATCAGTAGGTCCACGTCTCATATAGCCTCGCTGCTGAACGGGACGCTAAACTAAAATCCACTCCACTCCACTTTCTTAATAAAACTATACTTGTTTAACAGGGAAATGATTGATGTAGCATAAACACTTCATCTGTACTCTTTCTCTTATTAAAAAAAAACAATCCAGTTCTATCATTTCTTCTCAAAATATACGTGGAACTATTTTATAATTACTTATCGAGTACAGAATAATACCCATCAATACTACATGGACGCAGGGGCGGATCCAGGACCGACTTCTGGGGGGGGCGGTGGGTTGTCATACTGCTACTTTTAAGGGCTCCGAACTCTGGGATGGGTTTTATTTATATATATAAAATAAGAAAGTTTCCTCTTCTGGGGGGGACGATTGCCTCGATCGTTCCCCTGGATTCGCCCCTGCATGAATGTAGTAGTTTGTAGTATTGGCTCTCCCAAAGCTTGGACTCCGCCCCCCTCCAACAACCTACTTACAAAAAGTCTGGCGCTCGCGGGCCGCAGTAGTTAGATCTACTGATTTTCAATAGAATGCAGTCTCCCAATAGAATGCAAAAACTGCAAATGTCATCAAATAATAGGAAACATCTGATTGAAGTATATTTAAAAATGATTTGATATTATTATTTTTTCTTTGAATTAATTTACTTGTTTAATTCTTTTGTGAGGGACTATTTTCTTCAAGTGATAGGATAACATTTCTTCCAAGTTATACAGCACACGCTTGTAATAAATAATTAAATAAATAAATAAAATTTTAAAGCTACATAATGATGATCTTTATTCCAATTTCTCTGTTGAAAAAGACTCATGTTACTTGTAATGGGAATAACACTTGGCAATGGAGCATTTAAGAGTATAGGCTTCTTTGACGAGAGCTGTACTTCCCGTTGCCTACGAAAGGGTCACTGCGACGTTGAAAATAAATACAAAATTCGATACATGATCTTTAGTTTGTTATCGATAGACAGTAGCGCCGCTATACTTATAGGATTTACGTCACTGTTCTATTCATATAAACGCTCGCAGTTTTTTTTTTTTTTTTTTTTTTTTTCAAAAGAGGGCAAATGACTCAGATAATCGAAATCGAGAATATACACACCTTGCTGTTCGTAAAATACTTCATTTAAAGGAATTGTTTATGACGCACATTGCATGACTTCATTAACTACATACAGTAAATATATTATATACTGTGATGAGACGGTACAGTTCTCACTGACACGGATAGCATCTTAAATAGATGGAAAGATTTGCTTAACACGCAACCAAAAACTAGTGTGCGTGGAGAAAAGGAATAGAGAAAAGGAATACCGCATATTCCAGAACCCAACAGAATAGAAGTAGAAACCGCTATAAACAAATTAAAGAAACACAAATCTCCGGGTATAGATGAAATTCCGGCTGAGTTAATTTTAGCTGGAGGCGAAAAATTGTGGAACAAGATACACAAACTCATTCTCCTTATCTGGAACAAGGAAGAATTGCCACAACAGTGGAAAGAATCAATCATTGTTCCAATTCACAAGAAAGGCGACAAAACTGACTGTAATAATTATCGAGGCATTTCTCTTCTGTCAACATCCTATAAAATCCTTTCAAATATTCTATTAGCAAGACTGACCCCATACGCAGATGAAATTATTGGATATTATCAGTGCGGATTTAGACGAAATGGATCTACTATCGACCAAATATTTACCATTTGCCAATTAATCGAAAAGAAGTGGGAATACAATACCCAGGTACATCAATTATTTATTGATTTTAGAAAGGCGTACGACTCGGTTAGGAGAGAAACATTATACAACGTTCTTACATAACTCGGAATACCGAGAAAGCTAATTAGATTAATTAAGATATGTTTAAATGAATCCCAAAGTAAAGTCCGGGTAGGAAAATTTTTGTCCACGAGCTTTCACGTCAAAAATGGCCTGAAACAAGGAGATGCGTTGTCACCATTATTATTTAACTTCGTTCTGGAATATGCTATAGGGAAAATCAAAGATAGCAACCAGGGCCTACAGTTAAACGGTATTCACCAGGTTATGGCATATGCTGATTATGTAAATTTAATAGGGGATGATAGGAAAACAATAGAAAGAAATGCAGAGATCTTATTAAACGCTTGCAGGGACATGGGTTTAGAAGTAAATGCAGAGAAAACTAAATACATGGAAGTGCGTCGGGACCGGAATACAGCAAATTATGGACGCGTTAAAATATTAAATAATACTTTTGATAAAGTGGATACTTTCAAATATCTAGGATCAATATTAACAGACGAAAATCATATTCACGGAGAAATTAAATGTCGACTAAAAGCAGGGAATTCGTGTTACTATTCGGTTCAAAATCTCTTGCCGTCGCGAATTCTGTCGAGGAATTTGAAGCTTAAAATATACAAACCGATAATCATGCCTGTTGTTCTGTATGGCTGCGAAACATGGTCACTTACTCTGAGGGAAGAACATAGACTGAAAGTATTTGAGAACAAGATCCTGAGACGAATATTCGGACCTAAGAGGAATGGGAATGGGGAATGGCGGAAACTTCATACCGAGGAACTACATAATTTATATGGTTTACCCAAAATTGTTAGGGTCTTCAAGTCTAGGAGGCTTAGGTGGGCGGGTCATGTAGCTAGAATGGAAGAAAGTAGAAATGCTTTCAAAGTCTTGACTGAAAGACCAATCGGAAAACGACCATTAGGAAGACCTAGGCGCAGATGGGAGGACAATATGAAGATGGATCTCGCAGAGTTAGGAATACAAAGTAGAAACTGGATGCAGTTAGCTAAGGATAGAAGTCAGTGGAGAGCTTTTGTGAACGCGGCATTGAACCTCCGGGTTCCATAGGCCATAAAGGTAGTTAGTTACTTAGTTAGATGGGTGAGTAAGTAAATTTAATACGTTTTGACATGTATTTTGAAGAACCGACCGAACCTCCCTTTCTAAAATGCATGGCTTGGCAAGCGTCCATGATAAACGTTATTTCCACCTAACTGTAAGCAAAATGCATAATCTGATATTTTGTTCTTTAGTTTGCAATATATCAATCCTTTGATTTTTGTTTGTGGTCTCCAAATATTTTTCACCACTGTAAGACCCATTCGTTCATAGTAATGGTGCTGGTGTTGTTTGAGGACTAAAGTAAAACTTCTCTGTATGAAAATATAAAGGAGAATAGTAAAAGTTTTATTATAAAAATATATAAATGTATAGCCCATTTTAAATAATAAGAACAACCGACTCACGTAATATACGACTTAACACCAATACGCAGTTACATAATAGCCTAAATCTAGAAAGTTACGACTGGTGTACTAGCGCGTATGAACATGCGTTTGTTACTTTGCGGCTTTGGGATCCATTACAGTATGCGACGGCATACATAATACATAACAGGGGTACATTCCCGGAAGATCCAATGAGTCTGGTACACATCCTCAATAAAACTATACTTGTATACTTGTTTAACAGGAAAATGATTGAACTACCATGGAAATTTGATCTTACGCTAAATCTGTACGATTTTTGTTATAAAAACAATCTAATTCTAGGCCTATCATTTTTTTCTGAAAATATAGGTGGAAGTATTTTACAATTACTTATCGTCTCTTCAGGTGCAGAATAACACCCATTCAATACTACATAGACGTGTTGGCTTGCAGTATTGGATTCACCCTGTACCCGCTAAAGCTTAAACAACTTGCAAAAAAAAAAAAAATTCTGGGTGCGAGCCTGATGCGTACATATAATAATAATAATAATAATAATATTTATAATAATAATAATAATAATAATAATAATAATAATAATAATAATAATAATAATAATAATAATAATAATAATAATAAATATTGGAATTTCTCACAAAGTTAAACAAAGCAATTTACAATTTGCACTTACGAAAAATTCAAGTTATAAAGATTTAGGATTTGGCATTACTTACTGAAGTTGGGGATTACTGGCATGGCACTGTAAAAAATAAAACAGTATTAAAACACTTTTAGTACAGATGATGAGGGGGAGAAAGTGTGTTTAGAAAGTGTGTTTCACGTGTCCAAAAGCGTCCATTCTCCGAAAACAGTATTTAGTATGACATATTTAAAACACATATTCTCGGCAAACAGTTCGAAAACAGTCATGACATATATTTTGCACATTTTGTATATACATCTGGGACATACATGGAAAACACAGTATCTACAATGGTTGAATATGTGTAATCTTGACGTGTTCAAAGAGTGTGGATAACGTGTACAGTGTGCTACTGTATCTAAAAGTATTTCTGCATTTTTTGCAGTGAGGGCTTAGTCGAGGCAGGCATATAGCATTAATACTTTCGTTTCGTTTACATTTGTTTACTTATTTATTTAATCAAGTCATGACTCCAGTGTTAAAGTGGCCATATTATTTTCTTTTCTATTCTATTCGTAGTTGCTATTCCAGTATATACGGTATCGTATAAAATCGTTCTGTGTTACTACTCTGCGATCAAAAGCAAAAGAGATTTCAGCGTCTCTTTCAGCATCGAGGCTACATGAGACATGGACCTGAAGCTTAACGTGAAATTCGAACTACATTAGTGTATATTTTTCGTATTAAGTGCATAAGCAAAAGATAGTCTATTCCAACAGAATAGGAATTATTAACTGCACGAGACTAGCAATGAAAATTCATAAAGAGTTAGTAATAGTTTTGGATATATATCTCATTAACTACATTTTGTATTATCATCCTGTAAGTGCCATAATGAAGAGAAAAAGGTATACTTCAGGAGGGTAAGAGATGATAGTATACTTTAAGAGAGTAAGAGATGAAGATATACTTCAGTATCAAATTTATCATATTCAGTGGAGCACAAAAATTGATTTTCTTGATATTCACAAACCTACGCATGAGAATCTATTTCCAAGTTTGCATTTTGTTCAACTCGATGTAATCTATCAGTTGAAATGCACTCACCGGACAGAACATTATGACTACCTAAGTTCCGTCAGGAATAGAAACCAGAGCATCCGCTAACCATGTAGTCAACAAAAAGGATTATAAAAGAGAAATAGAGAAGGAGAAAGAGATAGATAGAAAGATTAAAAGATTACGTGAGCTCTGTCTATGTTCAAGTACGTGTTGTTCTCGTGGGGACTCGGTCGAAACAGTGTAAAACCCTTTTCAGGCCAGCCATCCGAGTGAGGTTTTCCTGAGTTTTCCCCATGCACACCAGACAAATGGCGGGATGTTACCTAACATATAGGTCTCAGGTCACTACCTTCCTTCTCTTTCCTTGGATAATAGTGTGATCGCCAAGAGACGTCATTCCTCATACATGACGGGCTAACATAGCCATAGATACTGAAAGTCTCGAAATCTGGTTCCAAATCCTAATCCTAAATTCGTCTTATTTTGGTCAATGAATATCAGTATAAAATATGTTTAACTGTGATATTCTATGTACACTCATGCCCAAAATGTTTGTCGCATATCTACAACTGTCTTCTTGTAAGAATATAATTTGATAATGATTTTGCAGGGTAATTTTAATACTGATACTATGTGTATAATCGTGAAATGTATGTTTGTGGTAAATTTCATAGGAAAAGAATTATAAATACGAAAATTAGAATGAGTAAAACAAATTGTTGCTAAATGGAGAAGAAAGTTTTATTTTCGTTTTATTGTTCTTATTTAGTGCTCTTTTGACATGAAATTTGCCACATGCATGTCTTTGCCGATTATACACATACTAACATTATAAGAAATACTGGACGAAATCGGTATCAAATTATATTCCTAGAACAACGTATTTATAGACATGCGACAATAATTTTGGACATGAGTGTACATCCCACTCCTCACCACAGGTTTCTCAATTCCTTCTGGTACGTTGGACGCGATTTTCTCCGTTCCTTATCGCAGTTGGTTAGTTGATTCTTTGTATCTACATCCATCTACATTATGAATTGAGTAATTTTTCTAAGCAGTATCATCTGTAAAATAGCATAACGTGCTTTTAGACTATACAATAGTATCACAATCTTTATATTTTAATAGCATTATTAATTCATGAATGAAAACATGACTTATCTATTTTTATATATTACTTTTATGCCAATTACTGATGTTCACAAAACAGTAAATCTGCTGTGAAAATTGTAGTTACAGAACCAGTTACTTTATTTTCATCTGAAAATATAAATCAGTGTCATATTATTCACCTTTCGTAGACATTTACTTCATAGGAAGTATTGTCGGGAGGTCATGTCTTTTGGATATTGCTTACTTTCTGTTAGAGGTACTTTTAAAAAACATGAATCCTCAATTAAACATTATTCCTACAATAACACTCATAACGTGTAAAATTAGAAATAAAATTAGAAAATAAATAAATAACATTTTACAGAATACTTCAACAGAAACAAGTAGCTTCGTTAAGCAATAAGTTACAATGCTTGAAGCTCAACATCGTGGCACACATGTGCACTTTAAGACATTTAGCTGAATCAAAGTGTATTATCAAAACTATGATATTCCAGACGCTTGCGCTTCGATTTAGCTATGAGTAGTGTTCGGAAAAATACTGGAAAATACATTCAGTAATATACTGTACGTACAAGCATTACAATTATAGATTTTAAAGATAAATGAAATCTAAATAAGAAATCCATATATGTTTTATTCAAAACTTAGAGGAAAACAATCGGAACATAGTCGGTGAAGTGTACTCAGAAGCTCTTGGTGTGCAAATCTACGGAATACAGTCCACGTTGCGGAGTCGAGCCTTTCCCAGGCCTAGCGCGGCCACCAAATATAGCGATCTTTATCCTTTAGTTAGACGATGGGCCCTTTGCCCACTAAATTGAGTTTAGATCCGGCCAGTAGTTCACATATACATACACAGTGCCGTGCCTCAAAAATCAGCGCTCGGGGTGAGTATACGACGGCGCCTCCATACATATATTTCAAGTAACTTTTCCTGTCTTTTTTTCACTTTTTCTCCCGAATCTTGCGCCCCCTTACTTCGTGCCCGGGTCCATCGCCCCTCTCGCCCCCCACGGCACGGTAGTGTATAAACGTCTGTAGTGTAAGTAAATGCATCCACATGCTTACACTTACATGTATAATCTAAATGGGTACTAAATAAAGATACGGTAACACTTTCTTGTATATTATAAAAATACAATAGAAGTCTCTTTCTGTTTTTTTAATGATTTTTTTCAGTGAAAGCGTTACGGTCAAGGAACAGTGTTATTAGAATATTTTGCTCAAGTTCCTTGACTTCTATTCTATATTAATTTTATAACAATGTATTATTAACGTTTAACGAAAAGAAAAATGTGCAATGAAGAAACACATACCAATCGATAATCTGTACAAGACCTACGCTATTGATTATGATAAAACTGATACTGAAGCATACCCTCTTACCCTCCTGAAGTATATCCTCACCTCTTACCCTCTGAAGTATGTCTTAATCTCTTACCCTCCTGAAGTATATCTTCATCTCTTACCCTCCTGAATTGTACCCTCATGTCTTATCTTCCTATAGTATACCCTTATCTCTTATCCTCCTGAAGTATATCCTAATCTCTTAGCATCCTGAAGTGTAACCTCATCTCTTACTCTCCTAAAGTATACCCTTATCTATTACCCTCCTGAGGTATGTCCCAATCTCTTACCCTCGTGAAGTAAACCCTCATCTGTTACTCCCTGAAATATACCCTCATCTCTTACCCTCCTGAAGTATACTCTCATCTCTTATCCTCCTAAGATAGAACCTCATTTCTTCATTATGAGACTGGTAAGATGACAATACATAGTACAGTTAATGAAATATATCCAAATTATCATTAACTCGTAAAATTAAATTACTGTCCAACTCAAATATTGTCTAAAAATGAGAAATGCATCACGAGGCAAAACATTACAACTACCCACTATACTTTTAGAACGAATTCGTTAAGCTTAAGTAAAAGGCATAAATCGCAGCGGAACCACTTTCTAGACAGTAACAGGGATCTCACTCGATAAGTTAATGTGATGCTTGTAAGTAGAATGCAGAAATCCAGCGATATATTAGTGTTTGATACGGGTCAGACGGTGATGGTCAGATGCTAGGAACAAGTATCTTGGTACAGCGCAGGGCGTTTGCGAGCTGACGTTACTGTCTTCCAAGAATGGTAAACACAGTATACCGTACACTGTTAGGTATGGGCTCCGTCCCACACGTTTACCAGTATTAAGTACACGGTGTCATACATAGCACGTGTCCATCGTCACTAGACCGCGTAGCAACGACACAACGTTGCATGGTCCGATAAATAACGATACTGCCTCATTCATAACGTTACTCGGATCAGAATCCGTCGTCTCCAAGTGAACAGCTGCGCTAAAAGTGTAAAGTTGGACTACGACAGGCTGGTGGTGGCTCTACTATAATTTGGGATACTTTCTTGTGGTCATCCATGGACCTTGTAGTGGATTTGGAGGGCACCATGACAGCTCCTAGCTATCAGAAATTCATTGCTAATCACGTACACTCATTTGTGTCTGCCATATTTCCAGCTAAGAATTCCATCTTTCAGCAGGACAATGGTCGTTGTCACAAGATCAACGTTGTGCTGCAACGGTTCGAAGAGAAGAGTGTGATGAATTTAAATTGGTGCAATGGTCCCCAAACTTACCCGATCTTAATCCAATTGAACATGTTTGGAATATCATTGAACGTGAGAGCCAAGGCTATCAACCACTTCTACGGAATTTGTAGGAATATAAGTGACTTGTATGTCCGTGTGCAGATGAGGTGTGCCAGGCCTTCAGCCATCTACCGATACCTCATTGCTTCCATGTCACACCGTATTGCTGTTATTCTGCGAGACAAACATAAGGATGCCATATATTCTACTTAGGTAGTCATAATGTTCTGTCCGGTGAGTGCATTTCAACTGATAGATTACATCGAGTTGAACAAAATGCAAGCTTGGAAATAGATTCTCATGCGTAGGTTTGTGAATATCAAGAAAATCAATTTTTGTGCTCCACTGAATATGATAAATTTGATACTGAAGTATATCTTCATCTCTTACTCTCTTAAAGTATACTATCATCTCTTACCCTCCTGAAGTATACCTTTATCTCTTCATTATGGCACTTACAAAATGTAGTTAATGAGATATAGTACCGTATATCCAAAACTATTACTAACTCTTTATGAATTTTCATTGCTAGTCTCGTGCAGTTAATAATTCTTATTCTGTTGGAATAGACTATCTTTTGCTTATGTACTTAATACGAAACATATACACTATTAACTAGGAAATTGCGTCTATTGATGTTTATCTTTTGACAACGATGACACGTATACTTCTTTGCGCCCGTACTCCTTGCAAATATTTGTTTAAAACAAAACGCTTTAAAATGTTTTAAACAGAAGTTGTGTTTAAAAAGTACTTTAATATTTTTGTTTAGGCATCATAATTTGATTCTAATTCATCAGTAGGAAATAAATATAGGATTAATGATGGACATTTTACATCGTATATGATAATTTTGAATAGTCCTATTTATTCTGGTATTTTTCCATGTTATTATTTACATTAATAATTTACATGAAAATATGAAACACGTATAATATATTAAAAGGATAAGTTATAACAGGAATATGTATCATTTATTTACTTTTTGCTCGCTTAATGACTTTGCTGTGATAACTTTCATTGAGACAGCATCGGGATATTAGAATCTACAGTAGATAAACTTGGTCTTCAAGGTGAACACTTGTGATCCAAGTAAATCATTATTTGATATATGTAATTTCAAAGTTATATTTCCCGTTTGGATACATGTAATTTCAAAGTTATATTTCCCGTTTATTTCATAGTTTCTATCAGGAGCGGATCCAGGACGAAGTTCTAGGGAGGGCGGTGGGTTGTAATACTGCTACTTAAAGGCACTTTTAAGAGCTCCAAACTCTGAGATGGGTTTTATTTATATATAAAATAAGAAAGTTTCCTCTTCTGGGGGAGGCGATCTCCCCGATCCCCCTCCTGGATCTGCCCCTGGTTAATATATAATTTAGCATTTTTCATAACCCACTCAGAAGAGCGCACTTTATAGCTCTGAAGACCGAAGAATCTCCAACCCTGGATCTTGAACATGAAGAAACTTGCGTATGTGTTTTCGTTTCCTGGTTTGAAAAAGCTAAAATGATTTACCTATATATGCATGATTTATAATAAAGTTTCAAATATCAATATTTATTAATAAATATCAATACCTAAGTGTTTTAGCATGTTACAAAATAGAGGCAAATATACATCCTGTTTGCAATTGTGTTTGCATAAGTTGTCCTAGCAACAGAATCTGTACTAGTCTAGCAACAATATTGGAAAGTTTGTCGGAAGAACCCGAATAACTTCCGCAAACTACTCCTCGCATCTTCAACTTCCTTCTAAAAGCAAATATTATGTTGCAAGACTCTACTTCAAGTTAATCTTAGAGAAGCATGTATCTGCATAGGAGAAGCTAAATTAGGGCAGAATTAAGCGGTTTCATGATTACAATAAAGACAAAATAAGGACCAAAAGTATGGTTAACATGAAAATGTACAATTAGTTATATATGTAAGCGGAATGAGGAAGAATCTTGATACAGGCAAGATTTAGTATTATATTAGCACTAGCAATATTAAATTATTCTGTTCTCCAAATAAATATAAGCTACTTTAAAAGTGCTCTTTCTAACTAATCATTAATAAATTTACAAGCTCAACTTTTAGTGTGAATTTCCACATGTATATTTTGAAGATCTTTTGCAATAAAATAAATGAAATTATTTACACAATGTCATATTAAATTGGACGCAGTAATTAGTGTTTTTGTAGTAATTAGTGTAAATTGGTGTTTTTTTTATTTGCATAATTAATCACAAGTCTCTTGCAATCATAAGCTGTGGAAAATTTTCATTCAACGTTTGCGTTGTGGGGTCGTAGTTTCTCTAACGACTCAATTTAGTACAATATAAGATGTAAACATCACCGAAACAAAAGAAGTGCATTGTTCTCCATAGAAAAATGCTATAGGCTATGGTTAGTAACCAACATGGAAGAAAGTAAAATGAATATTGAAAGAAGATATGATACGTGTATCATTTCATTACTTTGCTTTCTAAGGAAAAAGTTGCATTTATAATTTGTTTGCTAAAGAACTTTTTTTTGCACATCTGAATAAAAGTAAAAGTAAAATAAATGAATTGAAATCTGTCAGTTTTACGTCCCACGGTTATGCCGGGTAGGCTAAAGGAGATGGTGAGAAACGAATGAATGAAATAGTGGAATGAAGAAAGTGGGAGGAAACTGAAGAACCCTGAGAAAACCTACGCACACGGTGTTTGTCCGCCACAAAGTTCACTTGACTTGAGCGAGGATCTAACCAGAGACCCCACGCACCAGAGGTGAACGCTCTACCACTGAGCCACCACTGCCCTGGAGAAGGAAAAATGTTAAAAAATTAAAAATAAAAATAAAGAACAGAAAATAAGTATAAAATAATTATACACTGTTCCCAAGTTAATAGTTTTCTCACCAAACCTGGTACTTTCGGCAGTGAAATGAAATTTAACGTCTTACGATTGTGCCCTTAAATGATTATCATTACAGACAAAGTATCATGGTATAAATTATGAAACGATAATATAGGATAAAACGGAGAAAGCAAGAAACATCACGGATAATAGTTGTTCTATCAAACCAAGATTTAAGGTTGGAAAATCTACCAACAAGCCACCGGAACCTTTTAAAATTAATACAAGTAATGCTATTGAAAGAAAATTATAACGTTATTTGATCTAATTGATTTTAAAAAAAATTAGATCATAATCATATATAATATCTCCTATTTCTTAAAAACAGTAACAGTAAACATAAGAGCTAATTTCTATTAAAAGATATTGCAATATTTAATTAATATCAAGTAAGATTCTGATAAGTTTTGACCGGATCTGGTGGAAATTTTATGAGTTTTTGCCGACATTCACAATATATGAGGTTTCATTTCACGTTATAGAATTAAAACTAGTAAAGTACAATACGATCATTACTTTAATATATATATATATATATATATATATATATATATATGTTCTCGCTTGAACTTTACGCTGCTCTTCAAATTAACAAAAAAACTAACTTATCTACACCTACAGTACCTACATCAGGAGCGAATTATGGCCGGAGCCAATGAAGCCCTGGCTCCGGGGCCCCCAAAAATCCCTCTCTTTAACCCTTAAAGGATCCTGGCATTTTGGGCTATTTTTTAGACTTTCAGTCAAGCAGGTACTGTATCGTCACTATTTATCCTAGGATCATGGTTCATACCTCATTCTCTTCAGATTAGAGCTGGCTTTCAAATGGTACCACTTGCATGCTCATACCATATACCAGAAGCGGGAAAAAATGTCAAAGTGAAAATTTCGAAGGGAAAAATTTTTTTCTCGAACTTTGGCCCCCCCTGGACCCCCCTGTGTGATCGTAGCCATCTAAAACAATCTGAGAAATAATACTTGGTATACTGACTGTGTGTGCCAAATTTCAAGTTTCTATCTTGAATAGTAAGGACGGGAGAATTTTTCTCAAAAATTCCCCCAATGCCCCAAAGTACCATAAAACACTATGATCTCAGGGGAAAAATTCCTGAGACATCCCTAATTACCCTAGGACTATAATTCGCCAATCATTCTCTTCAGAATAGAACTATCTTTCAAGCGGTACCATTCATATGTCTCCATCATGTATCTAAGGCGGGAAATTCCTGAAAAAAGGGATTTTTGGGGCAAAATTTCCCTTTTTTCAACTTTTGCCCCTCTGGACCCCCCTGTTTTTACGCAGAAATCGGAAAAAAACTTCTGGTAAATACTACTCGGTGGACTGAATGTTTGTGCAAAATTTCAATCTTCTACGTGAAACAATAGGCCCGCCAGAAAAAATTTCCCTACCATGCCCCACTTTTACCCTATACAGAAGTATATTTGGATAAAAATTCACTGAGACGGCCCTAATTACCCTAGAATAATAATTCGACCGTCGTTCTCTTCAGAATGGAACGGCCTTTTAGACGGTATGACTCACGTGGTCCTATCATGTTTTTTTGGCGGGAAAATGACGAAAAACGGGATTTTTGGGGTAAAAATATCCCTTTTTTAACCCTTTGCCCCTCTGGTTCCCCCCCTGTTTTAACACTGACATCGGAACAAAAAATGTGGTAAATAGTACTCGGTAGACTGAATGTTTGTGCAAAATTTCAATCTTCTACGTTCAAAAATAAGCCCGCCAAAAAATATATATACCGACAATGCCCCATATTTCCCTATATAGAAGTATATTTTTCAAAAAATCCCTGAGACGTCCCTAATTACCCTAGAATAATAATTCGACCGTCATTCTCTTTAGAATGGAATTGCCTTTCAGACGGTATGACTCACGTGGTCCTATCATGTATGTGATGCGGGAAAATGACGAGAAACGGGATTTTGGGGGTTAAAAAATCCCTTTTTTTACCCGTTTTCCCCTCTGGTTCCCCCCCTGTTTTAGCACTGACATCTGAACAAAAAATCTGGTAAATACTACTCGGTGGACTGAATGTTTGTGCAAAATTTCAATCTTCTACGTAGAAAAATAAGCTAGCCAAAAATATTGAACATAGGCTTAGAAAATGAGAAAAAAAATTTTTGAATTATGGCGTCATCACCTCCTATGTCTGGACGCAGGACGGTCTGAAACCATACATAATGTCTTCTACAAGGCCTCTGGACTTGAAAAAAAAACCGGAAGAAAAAGCTCAAATAGAAGAGAAATAACGCAATGTACCATGAAAAGTGCATATGGTACAAATTGTACCATAAGATCCCGAAAGGGTTAATACTAAAATATAGCAATCAACTTATTATATTATAGGTTTCATGCTATTTTTTTCCGCTCGCTATACTCGCGGTATCGCTATAGTTAAGTCTTATTCCACCAGCGCCTTCACGATACTTATTTTGTGAGGGAGTCATCTCCCTTTACGGTACTATTTTGGGCCTCTATTACAAACCAAATTATTAGCTTGTGGTGACAATTTCTTTGAAATAAATGTCATTACTTAGAGAAAATCTAGGAAGTTTTTCAAATCTACTTCACATTAAAACGTTCCTATTCAAATCAATTTGGGTTCTCTGAGATACTAACAAGTCATTCCCTAACAACATGTGTTGGGAAAAATGACTTAACTCGCGAAAAGCATGATGCGCGGTTCTCCCATTAATTTTGAAATGTAAAGCTACCTTGTTTATCAAATGAAAATTCTGATTAATTATTTTCATTCGTTTGTCAATGTTCAATATTTTAGCCTTAGGTAAAAATAAATCCTCTCTAATTATTGATATCTGCGAAGCAGAATCTACCTAGGTAATACAGCAACAGCATCCTTACCTTCAATCAATAATGGCATTAAGATTATATGCATTATTTCGTGTAGTAATGGAGGATTTTATAACATGCCCTTATTTCCTAATACAGTGTTATTTGTAAATGTACTTCCCACAAGGCAGCAAAGAAAATTTACTCGCTGGAATTATTCGTAACATAGGGCCCCTTTGAAATATTTAGCTCCAGGGCCCCAAAAGCCTTAATACGCCTCTGCCTACAGTAATTGAATATGAATCACAAGATGATTGTATAAGTAACAGTTTAATCCATTGCAGTTCGTTATTACGCAAACTACGGAAAGAGCTCTCGTTTGGCTATATGGTAGCGTACTCGTCTTTGGCGCAGAACACCTGGGTTCAACTCTTGGTGGGAGCTAATTTGATTTGCATACTACGTTATCCTGTAGGCCCACGTCTCGCTGCTAAGTTGCAATCAATCGACAAACAAACTATGGAAATAACTCAGAAATCTATCACAATTATTATGTTCTGTACGCAAATTTTTGGGTGTTTAAGTATCAAATATTGAGAAATCCAAACAAAATTATTTCTTGCAAAGTCAAAGAAGTTTAGAATGTTCCCAAAACTAATAAGCACGAAGAAAAAAGTATTCTGCCTTAAAAAATTTAAGCACTTGATTTATTACAGAAAATATATAATTTTCCCAAACATTGTATCTAAATATGTATATGGAAATGTCAACAGTTTAGTAGTATTTTCATTAATGATGGTAGACTACATAATATCATACTTTAAACCATCGAATTGCATTTTATTGCAGATTTTGGGTGCTCAAACAATGCCTTGAATACGAACTTAATAAATGTTCATTTTACACTATCCGGGTTGTTGGAAAATGATGGATAGTGTGCCTAGAATCATGAATGGAAATTATTTTTGTTAATTTGTTTTCTATCGTTTTTCTTTGCTTCAATTTATTTTGTACTGAAAGCTTTAAAATATAGTGATGGAAATGCAATGCACTTAAGAACACCTCGTATAGTTCGTTCGACTCTAATGAAATTCGCACTACGGACTCTGTGTTTGTAGAGAGCACGTTTGTCTTAATTTGGAAGTCTTAATTACTATAGACGCAAGCTAAATGCCTGTACAGAACATGTTAATATTTCGAAAATTGTCAACAAAACAAGTATACATGTGAGTACGAATTCCATTTGTGTGTGTCCCTCTCTGTGTCAGCAATGCTAGGATGACAACAGCAAGCTCCACTTTAGTAGCGAATCTCGTCCGGGGCCGGAGGGCTTAGCCCCCCAGATATTTTAAGTAACGAAAACAATTTAACTATTATTTATATATTTTTGAAAATTTATAGTAAACATGACATACCTATGATAGTGTAGGTTGTGACTGCTCCACCCCCAGTTTTTATTTTCTAGATCCGCCTTTGCTCCTCTTCTGCAATTATAGTAGAGACAACATCTTGTAAAGCATGTGTTCTACGCCTATCATGGAAATGATTTATCTCACGTGTCATGCATCGAAAGTCTTCTATACTATTCGAGGAACTGCTTTCTTAAGGCACATTTGAGAAAACGTTAAAGGTAGAAGCGCACCAACAATATTGTGAAACTTTGAAGACATTGTAAACGATCGACAAAAAACTTAAATAATTATAACACAAGCAGTAACAATTTTCGACTTACGTGATAACAATAATAACAGAGAAAATATAAGAAAACGACAACAAATTAAAGAAACGGAATTTAGTGCCAATCTGAAAACACTGTCCTCAGAAGATGTTCTTTGTATAGCGCGAGAGGCAATATTAGCAAAATTTCTTGGATCGAGGTTGACGACCTTAACATACTCTCGCGTTGTATTGGGTGGATATCGCAGATTCTAGGTCAAGCTTTACAATTCCGTACAATCATTATAAATAACCTTGAGCGTGGAAAATGTGGTCGATTTTCAGAATTGTGTTCACGTATATCATGAAGTGTTAGGGTTCTATCCAAGGAGCACACGGTGGAAGGCAAGGACTTCTTATAACAGACTTCTCTCTTCCAATGTTCCTCGCGACGCACCAGAAAACGTACAGAAAGGATTGTTCGCCTCATTCCTAACACACAAGACGGTGAACGCCAGTTGTAATTAGAGACATAATGGCCCACCATGTAGACGCAAGAAATCTAGGCAATTGATAGTTGGTGTCACATCCACGTTCCCGCGTTCCTTTCACTCAATTAACTGACATCTGCTTATCGCTGGGAACATCTTCGGTGATGTCGGGGAGACGGCAGTAGCAAGGTAAATGGAAGATCATGGTATTTTGCGATGAGAGTTGTTTGTGTTGGGCCGGGAACAGCTACTGCTGTGTTGCTGTCTGTAGACGGAGTCTTAGAAAAATCAAACATGTGTTCGTATTTGCTATAAAGGATCCATAACTGGCATTCTGGTATGCGGGCAATAAGCAATAATACATCCTGCAATACAGAAGTAACTACGTTAAGGTTCGCATTTTTAAGCAAGTTCTATGATAAAGAGTAAAAGTTACCGTATATTGAGCAAGTTCAATGTATCATTGGCGACGATTTCGATTGAATAATTCTATCCCCCCCCCCCTATCTACGGACTAACTTCCTTGAATTTCGATTGAACAAACTATTGGATCTAAAAGCGTCGTTTGTAATGGATGGATTCCTTCACTCAAGAATGATTGAAGAGTCTATAAACAAATATAAGTTTTACATCAAAACAAAATGAAATGACGGATAAAATGTATTTTTCTTTAATTCAAAGATTTTTAATGGTCTTACTCTCCTTCCTAAAAAAGTTCTTGCAAAAGATGAATCATATACTTGCTCATTTGAGCCTTATCTCGACTTGTCCATGGAAATAGGACCAGAAATATCCACAGTCCCAACAATATTCTCGCTTAAGTACCACACATTTTGTTCAGGTTTTGTCAAACTTGTTTCGCATACACTAGATCGACCAAACAACATATATTATTCATTTTCATTAATGAATGAATGCTGCCTGCAGCTATAAAAATAATAACCATTGGAGTAATAAGTTGCTCCTACACCATTGACCCACTACTGATCGAATAATAACCTAGTACCTCCATGGATTCTTTTCTTGAACTATGAAGTGTAATTTTATTTGAAGGATATCTAAAATAAATTTGTAAAGTATCCAACTTCAAGAAGAAAAAGGTTTTAATACGCTATAAATGCGAAGATAGGTGAAAATTTTCACACATTTCCGCCACAACTGTCTAGATTTTACGCATGTTTTCTGTCCTCGCATATTATAAAATTATACTGGTGTGATAATGCTAAAAGAATTTACCCTAGCTACCCCATTTTTAATTATGCTAGTGTAGAAAACACGGGTGCTCCTCTGGTAATTTGCACGAAGAAAGTGCAGAGGATAATGATGTGATTTCTCTTGTTTTAAAGAATCAGATACTAAAAATTAAAGGAAACATTCACGACAATAGGAAAAGTGTACTGTACAGCATAGAAGTATGCACAAATGTATAAGAGTGTACTGCACGAAGAAATAGCAGGACGTCCGTCAACCTTCACCACCTACTCGATAACCAAGGCGACGAATGGTGAGCAGATTAGCCACAGATAAAATGTGGGTATATCATTATAAGACAAAATTGAAAGAGAAATTATGAATTGTAAACATCTACGATCCCAACGAAAGAGAAATTCGAGACTCAAACGTCCACAGGAAAGGGTGCTAACCGTATTTTGACACTCAAAAGAGCCTATACTGGAAGATTACCTGGAAAAGAGGCGCAAAGTTAACAGTGTAAAATACAGCGATTTGCTTGTCAATAATCTGAAACCAGTAGTTCTCACCAAATGGCGAGGTTATTGTTGAAAACAGTATTATTGTTGCATGGTAACTGACGTCTATCCTACCTTGGTGCACACCACCAGCAAAACGGTCATGTTCTTTATGTAATAAAAGAAAAATGGGGAAATTTAGATCAAACACTCTCGATATTAGTATTTACATTATAACACATAGGATCTGAAGGCAGTACTCACAATTTAAAGAGAGTTGTTATGAAAATGTGATTTTTTAAAAATTTTCCTTGCCTAAGCAATACCATCTTAAGATAATTTTCTTGCTATTTCAGTAGTTGGTATCGTAGTCAGCTAGGAGGAAATTGTAGATTTGAGGTTAATTTGAGATTGCATTAAAGAAGACTTGATTGAGATGTGTTATTATGTGTTTGAATACCTTCGTTAGTATTACTATTGAAAATTCTACGGAATTCTATTTCAACTTATGGGGCTATTAAGCAGGAAGTATGTGCTAACATGAAGACGAATAAGGAGAAATGCCAGGTACATTTCGCCAGCCCCCTCCCCCTCACTTTAGAATTTCGAAACAAAACCTATGCCAATCATTTGTGCTACGTTTGTGCTGGATGTACTGCAAAAATTTTCGTTTGTACCACTTCCGGTACAAAGTTATAAGTTTTAAAGTGGTGGTGCTGAGGAAACGGCAGCCCCCCACCTTAGAATTACGAAACAAAACCTATGCCAATCGTTCCTGCTACGTTTTTGCCGGAATGTACCGCAAAAGTTTTCGTTTGAACAACTTCCGGTACAAAGTTATGAGTTTTAAACTGGGAGGTTGGGGAAACAACAGCCCCCACCTTGGAATTTCGAAACAAAACGAATGCCAATCGTTTGTGCTACGTTTGTGCCGGAATGTACGGCAAAAAATTTCGTTTGTACCACTTCCGGTACAAAGTTATAAGAGTTTTAAGTGGGGGGTGGGGAAATAGCAGCCCCTCAATAGTAAGGGGGTTACTCTGCCTAACTCTCGATTATCCAATTTGGGTCTCCATGGACCATAGTGAATGAATTAGGGATGCTTTGGCCCGGGATTACGTCACCTATTGAAATTTTGCTTATGCTTATTCAGGGGCCATGCACGATGGTACGAATGAGTCAGAGGTACCTTGGCCATGCTATGAGGTCATTGAATTGGGAGTATTGGATCAGTGGTCATGATGATTCTTTAAAATTACTAAAAATATGGTCTTGATGATTCATTACGTTATGAAATAGTACAGGTTTACGAATGCTTTCGCTCCCTTTTATGGCATAAAATTTGGAGATTGTTATATCTTTGATGAGATGGACTAACACTTGTGCAAATGAAATCTTTAGTTTTACGTCCCACGATTATGCCGGTTAGGCTAAAGGCCCATACAGCAGAGGTGAACGCTCTACCACTGAGCCACCGCACCTCTACTGGTATGAATGAATTAGAGGTAGTTGGTTCGAGCTAATATGTTCGTTTGACGTCACTGAACTGGATTTTTAGCTTGGAGCTTATGATGGCTTGTTTCGTTCCCTTTTATGGGTATAAAATTACCAAAAGAAGGTTTGATCTCTTTCTTGATGATCTATTACAGTATGAATTAGTAGACCCCAGTAATAGTATAAATTAGTATTAGTATTAATATGAAACTCGAAAACTTTGGAGTTCCTCCGTGGCTAACCGGTTAGCGTATGCGTCTTTAACATGGGAGACCAGGGTTCGATTCCCGGAAGAAGCTCATGCGGTTCGGATTGTTATCCCTTTGATGAGATGGACTAACACTGGTGCAAATGAAATCTTTAGTTTTACGTCACACGATTAGGCTAAAGGAGACGGTGACGATGAAAAATGAATGAAAGTATGGGAGGAAACTGGAGCATAATGTTACCCACCACTTGCGGTGTTTGAACCAGGGACCCCATACACCAGACGTGAACGCTTTACCATTGAGCCACCACGTCCCTTACTGGTGCGAATGAAGTAGAGGTATTTGGTTTGAGGTAATGTGTTTGTTTGACGTCGGGTGATCCTATTTCACTTTGGGACCCCCCACACATGGACCATAGGGAATGAGTTTACAGCGATATATCCCTATTATAATTAATCTGTACCTATATTATCAACATTGATCAGAGGCGCAATAATTAAGCATATAGCTTAGATATAATTAAAAGAAAGAACGCTGTTATTGACAGGACATGTTGTCATGAGTAAGATTATTAGTTTATTATTGATAGGACATGTTGTTATTGACAAGATTATTAGTTGCTATGGAAAAGCTCATTACGCAGGGAAACGCACGAAATTGGAAGATATGTACAAAAGCTATGGTTGCTATTGATATTTAATGTACGTATAAAACAGAAGAATAAATCGACGATATCTGGATGCAATTTATGGTTAGTGATTAATAGTTGGTATATTTATTATAATGACGTAGTGATTTTAAGATACGTAAAACGAATCAGGGCTAAAGCGAAGTGTTTATATATATATTTCGTTTTATCTGGTGCCGGAACCCGGGACTATACTATACTATTTAGTTCCGAAGAATAGTAAGAACTGAGTTTATGTGTATACGTATTTTATGAGTTTCACTACTTTAAGAAGTGGGAAGAGAATCCAAAGAATTAGCAATATGCAGGATTCCGAGATTGAAGAAGTACCCAGTATTTCAAATGAAACCATATCTGGAAATGCCGTAACTGTGTCTGAACATTCCTATTCTAATCTTATTGATATGTTTAGTCAACTACTAGATAAAAAGTTAGAACAGAAATTTGATCAACAACAAAAACTGAATGATGAAAAGCTAGAACAGAAATTTGATCAACAACAAAAATTGTACGATGAAAAGCTAGATGAAAAGCTAGATAAAAAGTTAGAACAGAAATTTGATCAACAACAAAAACTGAACGATGAAAAGCTAGAACAGATACTAGTGCAGCATAAATCACTTGCAGATAAAGTACAAGGTGTGCAAGAGAATTTTGACCGCTTGCAACACAATTTGAAAGAAAATTTGCAAGTATTAGCTGATGAAGTTACCATCAAAATTACAAATGATATGACACGAGAAGTTGATACCAGGTTTCAACAATTTAGTAACAAATGGCAAGATAGACAGGATCAACTAACTCTAGAAACCGAGTCGATAAAGAAAGTCATTGAAACCATGGAATCGACGACAGCCCAACAAAAAAGTCAGATAGCGAATATTACAGCCCAGGTCAATTCACATAGCATACTGATATCCAACATACAAGAGGAAATCAGATCGTTACGAGAGAGGGAATGTGACTACAATAATCCTATGTATAAGGAGGCTTTGGGTACTCCCAATCAACAGGAAACATTGCATCATCAACAGGAAACATTGCATCTTCAACAGGAAGCATTGCATCACTGCCCGAGGACTCCATTAATAGAAACTGACGGGATATCTTCTTCTAAGAGTTCTACTGATGATGGTTTAGTTGTGGAAAACCACAGTAGGCGATTCCAAAGTCCAGATCGCAAAAGAAGAAAGGAGATAAATAAGTGCAAAAGGGTTCCAGACCATTATCAACGCCAACAAAAACATAACTATAGCAAAATAAACGTTAAGGTCAGTGAAATTAAGGCCATGACTAAATTCAGCGGTAAGTGTGACGAAACCGCAAGCTCGTTTTTAGAAAAATTTGAAGCAGAGTGTGAAATTATGGGTGTAGATCAATCTAAATTTATGAAGTTGTTACCACATCTGTTACTTCCTCCTTGTTCCTTGTGGTTTAAAGCTATTCGCGACCATATAAAATCCTACGAAGAATTTAAACGGGCCCTGTTGGCTAATTACGAAAATGATTTCTTGTTAGCTAACCGTGATGCGATGGTGCGAACTCGACACTATTCACCTCGGGTCGATAAATCTCTTACGGATTTTACAATCAATGCATATAATGAACTTAAACTCGTCAATCCGTTTCAGCCCGAATCCAGAATAATCGCTTCCGTACGCATTTTATTGCCGTATAAATTACAACAAATTCTGTTGTCAGCTCAATGCGTAAACTTCAATCATCTCATAATTTTAGTTCAAAACTTTGAGAATCAATTCCCGAATCCTAATGGGAGTAATCGTAATCCATCGAATCCGATTGCCGTCAGAAACTTGAATATAACTAATGAAAATACCGAAAATCTTCGCAGCGATGAGAGATCACGTGACAATACTGGCATTGGAGTTAGTGAGAGATCTGTTATACGTACTGGAACTGGAGCCAATGGAAGATTCAATTCTAGCGGTAGAAATGGAACGAATTATAATAATCCGAGGAACAGTTGGACGAACGGGAGAAACTTTCGTGGAAGACGTAATTACAGTAACAATGTCATGCATACCAGTGTGACTCAAAACAGATTCAATTGGAGATCTCGAGATGGCAGGAACTGTCGGAATAGGACCGAAGTAATAAATGAAACAGGAAATGGATCAAGAGAAAATAACCAAGATTGTGGTGTTCAATGTACTTTAATTGACTCGTTTATTAATCATAATTTAAACTAAAACCCGCTGATATGGTTGGGGTTAATCCCATATCAGCTGAAGGTTCTCATGATTATTCGTCTCAATGTTCATCTAATAGTTTATTTGAGAACGACGGTAATTTATTTAAGGATAAATATGATGATAAATATAAATTTGATGTAATAAATAGACGTTGTGTATATCAGTATTTACCCATTGCAAATTGTTGTTGGGAAACCGACGATGACATCGACGATTCATATAATTATGACAATGATTTTGTATTTTTGAAGTCGTTCTGTACGGCAAGAATTCCTGTGAAGGTTAATGGAATTTCTCTAAATGCTTTACTCGATACGGGAGCTAACGCGTCGCTGTTGTCTTTTTCATTTTGGAGTAAGATTGCTAAAGAATATTCAAATCCCAGATTGGAAAAGCTTGAAAATCTGATATTAGTTGATTATACAGGGAAACATAAAAAGCGAGTCATGGGCAGAACTCATATTGTCCTGTCTGTGCAAGAACGGGATATTAATCTCCCTATTCTAGTAATAAATGAGTTAAATGAAAACCTTTTGATTGGTCTTGACTTCATAACACAATTTCGTGTAATTTTAAACTTTGAGAACCAAACATTTACTTTACCTGGGTTATCTGACAGAATAACACAAAAATTAATTTCTCGTATGGAAGAAAGTTCGCTTCAATGCAATATGGTAAATAATTTAGTTGACGAAGGTGAGGAAGCTTATCCGTTCGATCTTTATGTCCAAGAAATTTTACATGATTTGGAAATTAAAGATCAAGATATAACTTCACAGTTTGTACAGATTTTGCATAAACACCGAAAGGTATTTTCCAACCGCCCTGGTTGTTGTAAAGATTTCCTATATTCACTTGAGGTACATAACAAAAACCCAATTGTTACTAAACCCTATATAATTCCCTACAGGTTCAGGGAAAATGTAAGGAAACAAATCTCAGAAATGTTGCGTGACGGGATAATTAGTCCGTCCCAAAGTGTTCACTTAAACCCCATTCATGTTGTACCGAAAAAGGATGGACGCCTGAGAATTGTTTTAGATATGCGTAAATTGAACTCGTGTATAAAATTACAACAAGTCAGATACCCACCTGTAGAAGAAATTTTGAGTACATTACAAGGGAACGTTATTTTTGGGAATCTCGATTTGGTCATGGCGTATAACCAAATCCTGCTAGATAAGGAATCACGACCCTACACGACCTTTTCCTTCGAAGGACATCTATACGAATATAACCGAGTAGTTTTTGGTCTGATCAATGGAAGTGCAGCGTTGGCTTCATGCTTAAATCAGGTCCTGGGTCAAGATCTGAGGAGTAATGTAATAGTGTATGCTGACGATATATTAATTATGGGAAAAGATTACCAAGATTATTTGAAATATCTGGATATTGTGTTAAAACGCTTGGAAATGTCTGGGTTTACTTTAAACCTGGAAAAATCAAAATTTTTCAAAACGTCAATAGAATTTCTTGGTTATCAGATCGATACTGAAGGTCTGTGTTTCAGTGAGTCCAAAGTTCAGGCCATTAACGATCTGCCTCCGCCGACCAATGTAAAACAAACTCGCCAAATTTTAGGGTTGTTCAATTGGTTTCGAAAATCGATTCCCCGTTTTGCTGAAATTGCACAACCTTTATTCTCTATTACCAAAAAGGGAATACCATGGCAGTGGGGTGTGTTGCAGGAACGAAGTTTTAACCAACTGAAGGACTGTGTAATGCGAAATATTCGTTTAAATCATCCGAATTATGATATGCCCTTTTTTGTGCAGTGTGATGGTTCTCTAGCGGGAATATCTGGAATTCTTTGGCAACCTAATCCTACAATGGAAAATCCCGCTGTCATACATTGTGTGAGTCGGACACTCAAGAAAGCAGAAAAGGGGTACACTACTACTGAAATCGAACTGTTAGCAATACGTTTTTCGATCCAGAAGTTTGCTCCGTATATTAGTGGGTGCCATTTTACGGTAATCACCGATCACAGTTCGCTACGTTATCTTCGCAGTATACGAGGGTACAACAATAGATTATTGAGATGGTCGTTAGAACTCCAGTCCTTCGATTTCGAAGTACAACATATAAAAGGGATAAATAATGGTCCCGTGGATGCATTGTCAAGAATATTCCCTGGTGAAGAACAGCGCATCTTGAGTATCAATGTCTTTAAGATTCTTCAGGATGAAATTGCTCATGTGGATTTAGAAGACCTGATAAAGAATCAAAGAGATCACGAGGATTATATGAAAATTATAAACCATCTGTCGTCATGTGCCCCAGGTTGTAATTGTCCCAAAGGGTGGAATACCACGTTCGTGCTTTCAAATGATGTGTTATTGATTAAAGACTTTAAATTTAAAGATCGCAAGAAAATCTGCGTTCCTCCTGCATTAATTCCTAAGATACTGAAGGCGTATCACGACGATTTTGGGCATTTTGGTTATCGAAAGGTATTTGACCTAATTAATAAATCCTTTTATTGGAAATCTCTCAGACGTACTATTAAAACGTATATTAGTGATTGTGAAGAATGTATGCGTATTAAACATAATAACCGTGCTGTCAATAAGCCGATGCTTTCAATACTACCTGATAGACCTCACTATTTCCTGTCTATAGATTTATATGGTCCTTTACCAAGGGCATCTTCTGGAGAATCCTACTTGCTTACCGTGATGGATATATTTTCTCGTTATGTTGTGGCCTACCCTTTGAGAAAAGCGACGTCCTCAGCCATTATATATCGTATATTGAATGTATACATACCTCATTGTGGAACGGTAGAACATATTCTATGCGACAACGGTCCACAGTTTCGTAGCGACTCATTTATAAGATCAATGGCTAATGCGGGTATCAAAGTCCATTTTGTTACCCCGTATCATCCTAGCAGTTCCGTGGTGGAGAATGTTCATCGCCATTTTGGCACACTTTTCAGACACTTGTGTAAAGACAAACATTCGGATTGGGTAAAATATGTTACTCAAGTTACTTATTTCTTAAATTATTCTATCTCTGATTCGCTCGGAGTGGCTCCGGCAAATATACATAACGGAACTGATATAATATACTCTATTGAACATCATTTTGATATAAAGTTAAGAGATTCGGAGGATTTGGAACCCTCACATTTGACAAGTATGGTTCGAACTCGTCGATCTCAGAAATTTCAACGACGCAATGAAAAGGTAAAGCAAGAACAGGAAAATAAGTATCAGATCAGAACTGGCGACATGGTGTTTCTGAAGCTCCATCCGCAAAGCAATGCTAGTTTAAAGCGAATTTATAAGTTTTGTGATGTCTATGCTGGCCCTTACTTATGTGTTAAGGAAATTAACCCTAAAGTGTTTGAATTAGTTGATGTTAAAACGGGCAAATCTATAGGGTTTCGCAATATTGACGAACTAAAGGTATGGCAACCTTCGAAAATCACGAAAAACAAATGGTTGAAATTAGTTGAAACGTTAGTCAACCCTGATCTGTTAACTAAATTAAACTTGGATAACAATTCTTAATTTATTCTCTCAGATGTTATGAGTTGTGTTATGAATACTTCATTTGGACTTTATATTTGAGCAACATGTTATGATGTGATTAATTTATCTTATCTTTGTATTAACTTTGAATGTTATGTTTACCTTTATTTTACTTTACATGTTCAAAAGAGATTCGATTGTATTAACTTGAAATCCATGACATTGATTTTAAACTGAAGCTTTTAAATGTAATTATTGCCTTCTGATCTTGTTGTTGTTTTGATAAGATGACGATCTTAATTATAAATAATGTTGTTTGTATATGGATGTTATCGTTCAATGTAAAAGAGGAACAATTAACTAGTAACTCTGTGTAAGTCATCAATTAGTTATAATTTTGAATAGATCCATAAATAATATTTTTTTAATGAATCGACGCTTTATGATATGTAATTAGTAATAAAAGAAAAATGTTGTTATAAATGAATTGATATATATATGGAGAAAGAAGAGAAGAGAAAACTACTTATATTGATGTAATAATAATAATTAATAGGAGAGTTGATTTAGTAATAATTAGTACGAGGGCTATTCAAAAGGTGAATGTTTTGAAAATACACAGGGTTCTTTCCTTCACTGTAATACTGTTACGGAATTCCCGTTCTGGGCGACATTTACAGCGATATATCCCTATTATAATTAATCTGTACCTATATTATCAACATTGATCAGAGGCGCAATAATTAAGCATATAGCTTAGATATAATTAAAAGAAAGAACGCTGTTATTGACAGGACATGTTGTCATGAGTAAGATTATTAGTTTATTATTGATAGGACATGTTGTTATTGACAAGATTATTAGTTGCTATGGAAAAGCTCATTACGCAGGGAAACGCACGAAATTGGAAGATATGTACAAAAGCTATGGTTGCTATTGATATTTAATGTACGTATAAAACAGAAGAATAAATCGACGATATCTGGATGCAATTTATGGTTAGTGATTAATAGTTGGTATATTTATTATAATGACGTAGTGATTTTAAGATACGTAAAACGAATCAGGGCTAAAGCGAAGTGTTTATATATATATTTCGTTTTAAGTTAGAGATGTTTTGGCCCGGGATTGCATTATCTATTGAATTTTTTTCTTATGTTTACTCAGGGGGCAGGGATCACTCAGGACACATATGATCACATTGATTTACATCAGGAGTTGGGGGAGGGGAGCATCGCACCTCGTACTCTTTGATGATTATAAAAATATTAAATTTGTACGTTTTTAACTTATCCTATTATCTTTCACGAGACATTTTTGTTGTATAATAGAGTACAATGGTTTACTTTTTGGGAGTTATCGTTCCCTTTGAAGCCTTATTACGTTATATGGAGACGTATTTTAAAATTATTCCCTTAAATTTCATAAGTACTTTGTGATCCATTTTGTTCCGCTTCAGGGGTGAACAAGGATACCTTACAATCGTCCCGAGTTCGATTCTTGGAAATGTTGAGTTTAATGTCCCCGCGAAAACGATGGTAATGAGAAATGGGGGAAAACATGAACTTCCTTGACTGAGGATTGAAGCAGGATCCTCACACACTAAAGACAAGCGCTAAGCGACCGTACACGTGTGTTGATTACTATGTAATGTTCCCGAGTTTAATTCTTGGTGTTAGTTTCAGGAAATGTTAACGTCCCCTTGAAACGGTGATGAGAAATGATGAAATGAGAAAACATCATAAACTTACTTGCTGGCGGATTGAAGCAGAGACCTCACACATCAGAAAAAAAAACGCTGAGCCACCATGTCAACTTCAGTGCGAGCTGTTTTTCGTATGAAAAAGAACATGATCAGATTATGTTACATTACACATTTCTGCTCGTTGTTAAGCATAGAAGTTTGTTATTGTGAAATTGCAGCATGTGCTTTTACGAAGAGTACTACATCAGCATTTTTTCCAGCTGACGGACTTTTAATGCTCAACTTTACATTTATGTCAAAGACAGTTTCGTAACATATCGATGAGTGTTACATTTTTTCAATCAAGTTTAAGGAAAATGAATCACATTTTTAGATGTGTTAATTTGAATGTCGTAAGAAACAAACGAGTCAACGGTATGATGTCATGACCAGAATCGCGATACTAGATGTCGTAACAATTGATGTGTAAGGAGAAAAACATGAATAATGTCACAACCAATCAGATTGCTTCTTACATCACGTTTCGGCTCATGACACATGATGAAAGCTGTGTTTTCATTGGATCTCCGTGATGTCATTTATTCATTTTCCTCGTTTCTGATTGGCTGATAGTGTTGTCACTTTATAGTTGAACACTTTTCAGACCTAAATAAAATTCTTAATTTCATTTTTGAAGTTCTACTTCCACGAAGATCTTGAATGAACGTAGGTGTACCTCTAGTGACAGCGTGACTTTACTCCGTTCCTTGAATTTGAGGTAAGTATCAACCGCGTTTTCTTAATATCAATGGAGTGCTTTTGAAATGAGGATAACATTGTTATCACTGTTTTTATTTTAGCATGAAATATTTAGCAAATGGAAGAATAACCCTCACTTACTTGACCGGGATCGAATCAGGAATCCCACACATTAGAAGTAAGCACGAGAAACTTGTTGATTTTGGTTTAGCGTCCCTTCAGTAGTGAGGCTAGGAATACAGCTTAATGTTGAATGTGAGCGCATACTGGGTGTTGAACCCGGGCCACATCCCACACATTAGAAGTAAGCACGAGAAAATGATATCATTTGTTGATTTTGGTTTTAGCGTCCCTTCAGTAGTGGGGCTAGGAATACAGCTTAATGTTGAATCTGAGCGCATACTGGGTGTTGAACCCGGGCCAGAGGTGCGTAACGCTAACCACTTAACTCAGTTTCTGAAAGTTACCATTAACGTAAACAAAGAAACTACGCACGAATTTGTTCCCCTACAACGTGAGACGTGGACCTTCAGTTTAATGTGGGATCTGATCTCCCGCCGAGAATCGAATTCGAGTATTCCTTGTTTAAACGCTTGAAAAAAGCAAGCGCATGAGATTTTGTTTTCGTTTCATGTTCGTCACACGTTTAAAGTTCAGTGTGAGGGGAAAAATGCTTACTACAATGATTTTCTTAGCACGCTTAGAAAAACAATTTCATTCATTCTTTTTATCACTACAGAAACTTAGGTCATTTACATGTTGATGTTGGTCCGGGTTTGATTTCCAGTATGACGACAATAAAACGTTTCAGTAGTAGAACTATTTGAGATATGATAATTCTTTTAGGATTGATCGTGTAGTCATTTTGATACCATTAAACGTGTTAGCGATCTCTGAATTCAATTTTAATTCACTTTGTGGTGGACAAACACCGTGTGCGTGGGTTTTCTCGGGGTTCTCCCGTTTCCTCCCACTTTCTTCATTCCACCATTTCATTCATTACTCATAATCACCGTCTCCTTTAGCCTAACCGGCATAACCGTGGGACGTAAAACTCAAAGATTTCATTTCATTTCAATTTTAATTCGTGGTTTTTTTTCTCTTCTAGTTTTAGATATTTGTTTTCTTTGCCTATTCCCTTCTGTTTTACCTTACCTTTTTCCCTATTTGAATATGGCTACTTCTGGCTTTACTGTCTTGCGAGAAATCAATAGACATTATCGGCGTTTTAATCTCGAAGGACGAATGCTGGAAATTCAAATTAATGCTTCGACCAGTGACATCGATATTGTTGAGTGGGTTCAGACCTCCTTTCAACAGATGTTGGATTACTTATTGGAAAATGTCGACGAATCATCGATGGTTGGATTATCGATTTTATCTCATGATGAGAAGAACAAACCGTTTTATTTATCTTTTCGGCGTGCAAGTAATCTGACACTGGAGACTTTATGGGCTTCCTTTGATCGCATCCTTCAAAGTAACGATAGTTTTCTCATGAACGAACCTTTTATTGTACATTTTCATCATGTGGCTGTGCCCCGTGGATTTGGGTTGGTCCGTCGAGGTCTTTTATCAAACGACGAGTTACTAAAACGCAAGACTGGCATTTTACGAGTGAAAAACACCGACAAGAAATGTTTCGCTTATGCAATTGTGATTGCTATTGGCCTAAAGAAATATAAGGATACAAATAAGAAACTGTACAGACAATATCAGAACCAGAGCAAGTGTGTCGTTCTCTCAGCCGTACATGAACTTTTGTCTCGATCCTCAGTGAATTTAGACCATGGGGTATCCGTGGAAGAATTGCGCCAATTGCAACGTTACTTGACAAATTATAAACTTACCGTATACACCAGCTTTTCCGGAGAGGATATTCTGTATGAATTGCCTGGTGGCGTAGACAAAATTCCAATCAATTTAATGTGCATCAATTCTCATTATGACATCATCACGTCATTAACAGCCGTTTTTTCTACTGTGTATTATTGTGTAGCATGCCACAAAAAATATAATAACAGAAATAGACACGTCAAGAACTGTTCGGCCATGTGTGAGAAATGTTTGCAGAAACCGCCTTGCAGTAAGACCAATACGGAGAAACAGTGCCCAGAGTGCAATCGTGAATTTTATGGTGAAACATGCTATACAAATCATCTGACCGTACCATATCATAAGGGCCAGCCAATATGCAAAATGGTAAAACAGTGTTCCAAATGTCTACGCATTTATTCGTTTGTCCTTACAGGGGAAAGAGAACATCATTGTACAGATTATTTTTGTAATGTGTGTCGTAAACACGTTACGTCTACCCACCAATGCTACATGAAGCCTGATACGACTCAATTAAAACCTGGAGTTCCATCAGTGTTACATGCCAAGAAGGCAATGATTGTTTTCTATGATATCGAAGCCACACAGGATACTTTCTTCGATGAAGGCACGTTCATTCATAATCCCAATTTACTGGTGGCCCAACAAGTCTGTTACAACTGTGTTCAAGATGAAGATATACATCATCCGTGTGAAGTTTGTGGACAGCGGGAACATATTTTTCAAGATGATCCGATCAATGCATTTCTTGCGTATTTACGTCAACCACGACCCAACATCAAACTTATTGTATCTTTGGCACATAACTCTAAGGGATATGATGGTCATTTCATTCTTAAATCTTTAGTGGAAGAACATGAATTGAAACCTACTTTGATCTTGAACGGAGCAAAAATTTTAAGCATGAAAGTGAATCACTTATCGTTTATTGATTTCTTAAATTTCATGCCAATGGCTTTAAGTAAATTATCCAAGGCATTTCATTTACCAGCGACCAAAGGATATTTTCCACACGTTTTTAATACTGCTGCAAATCAAGCGTATGTGGGAAAATTACCGGACATCCATTATTATGGTGCAGATGAAATGAAAGTGGATGAACGAGAAAAATTCATGACATGGTACAACGAACACCAGAACGATACGTTTATTTTCCAAGAAGAATTGGTGAACTATTGTGTCCAGGACGTCAACGTACTTCGAATGGCTTGTATATCTTTCATGACCACTTTTGAACAAGAAACTCACGTCAATCCTTTCCTGGAGACTATCACTTTGGCGAGTGCGTGCAATTTAGTATTTCGACGAAATTTCTTAAAACCCAATAGTATTAATAGCATTCTTCCTGCACGAGGATACCGTCACAGAAACAATCAGTAACGGATTGCTTTGCAATGGCTTGCCTACATGGAGGAAAAAGAGGGTCATCAAATTCTGCATGCTGCGAGAGGAAAAGAAGTTTATGTTGCTGGTTTTCCTCTGGACGGCTACTACAAAGATCCTGACACTAAAGAGGAACACGTGTATGAGTTTCAAGGTTGCAGAATTCATGGCTGTACTCTATGTGTCCCTACAGGCCGTGATCAGCCCATTTATGAGAACTCCGAAGAAACGATGAACTATCGCTACGAGAGAACACAGCGTAAAATCAAATTATTACGATCCATGGGATATAAAGTACATGAAACGTGGGAATGTGAATTTCGTCAAGTGTTAAAATCCAATCCAGCATTGGCCTCTTCTTTAAGCACATATCCTTATACTAATAAAACACCGTTAAATCCAAGAGACAGTTTCTATGGTGGCCGTGTTAATGCCATTAAATTGTACCACGTCGCAAATGAAAATGAAGGCGAAGAAATAAAATTCTTGAATATCGTTTCCCTGTATCCTTATGTGAATAAATGTGGACGGTATCCAATAGGACATCCACGAATATATCTACAGGGAGATCCAGAAATGCCCGACATTCAAGATGTCAATGGATTAGTCAAGTTGAAGATTTTGCCTAGCAGAAATGTGTTTCATCCAGTGCTGCCATTTCGCTTAAATAAGAAGTTGTTGTTTCCACTTTGTGCTGCCTGTGCCACAGCATTAAATCAAGATTCTGAATGTACACATACCGACACTGAACGAAGTCTAACAGGAACGTGGGTGTCATATGAAATTCAAAAAGCAATTGAACTTGGGTATCAAGACATTGAAATTTACGAAATTTGGGATTACGACATCACCGTATATGATCCAGAAACAAAGACTGGCGGATTATTCAGCGAATACATTAACACATTTTTGAAATCTAAGCTGGAAGCTTCTGGTTGGCCTGACAATTGCGTCACCGAAGAAGAAAAGCAGCAGTATATTCAAGTGGTACAACAACGTGAAGGCATAACTTTGGATGCAGCAAATATAATTTCAAATTCAGCACGTCGTAGTCTTGCAAAACTCTGTTTGAATGCCTTCTGGGGACGACTCGCTATAAGAGACAATTTCAGCCAAACGACCATCATTAACGACCCCAAAGAACTGTATCAGAAATTAACTGCTCCAGATATAAAAGTCAACCAAATTTTACCTGTTAATGATTCGTTGTTATACCTTTATTGGCAGTATGAAGACGATGTTCCAGTACAAAATAACAATGCTAATGTTGTCCTTGGAGCATTTACAACGTGTCAAGCTCGTTTGGAACTCTACAAATATTTAGAATTGCTGCAAGAAAGAGTACTATATTTCGATACAGATTCCTTGATATTCACGCAGCGACCATCACAGCCCACAATAGAACCAGAAGTATTTCTTGGTTCAATGTCAAATGAACTGGAATCAATTGGACCAAAAGCATACATTAAAATATTCGTGTCTGGTGGCCCAAAACAATAAGCTTTAGAAATCTACGACCCCGACACGAAATCAACCAGTTATGTATGCAAAATTCGTGGATTCACACTCAATTATACTGCAGGTCAAAAGTTAAATTTTAATAGTCTGGAGCAAATGATCGTAAATCAATCGAGTGAAAATATCTCCATTAGCACGCCGCACAAAATTTACAGAACCCACGATCATCATCTTGTCACAAAACCTGAAGAAAAGAAGTACAGTTTCAACTATAAAAAACGCCGATTAATACCAGACACATACGAGACATTGCCCTATGGGTATAAAAAAGCCAGAACAGAATAACAGCCATATTTTTCACTAATCCCACCAACATCACTTCCCAAAGACGGGGCAAAGAATCAAGACGGTGCACGGGACATGCTTCAACGATGCACGAACGGAGAGAAACTCAGATGACATCACCTTGCAGAAACCAGTGGAGAAAAAAAAAGGAATTCAGGTACGTCCCATTTGCTTCTCTTTTTCTCACCTCACTCTCTCTTGATCAGTTAGTTTATGTTAATAATCTGTTTTTCTTTCTTCACAGGAAACAAAATAAATATTACCATGCATATTCATATGTTTTATTTTCTCTTTACAGAATTTGTACCCGTCACGGACACGTCTTCCTTTGAAGAAAAAGAAATTCTGTATTCTATTTCACTTGCTAAAAATAAATGTACAGAAACATGATTCTGTGTTTTATTTCACATCCTAAAATCAAATTCTTTTCCTGTACTGCGATTTCAATTTCTTTTTTCTGAATCAGTTTACCGATAAAATAAATCAATGTTTCTAAATTTTTGTTTCAGAACTTTTTTTTTCGTGTACGAAATAAAAATAAAATGTGCACAAAATAAAATTCTGTTTCAGAAATTTTTTGTGCACAAAACAAAAACTGTTTCAGAAAAAAAAAATTATGTACAAACAAAATTCTGTTTCAGAAAAAAAATTATGTACAAACAAAATTCTGTTTCAGAAAAAAAATTTTGTGTGCAAAACAAAAATGAGTTTTCGTCACGAAACTGCTCCGACTAAATGAATCGATTCATTCTGATAGTGTTGGCAACACTGGAAAATTTCGGTAAGTATCGCTCAGGCACTGAGTTACAGCGAACACAACTAGATTCGAACCAACAACCTTAAATGTCTGATTCATCTCTAAATACAGCCAACTAAACAATAAGATTATGTGTATACGCCAATGCTTTGCACTGAGTCAGCAAGGTTTTCTTCAAGGTCAAAGTCGCACACGAAGTAAAAAGATAACACAGATCTTCTATCTTTCTATATGAAACATAAACCTAGTGTAAACTGCTCGCACTGAAATGTGTAATGTAACATAATCTGTTTAAATCTCCTCGTCTTCTTTTCATACGCGAAACTGTTCGTACTGAATGGAGTACGGTGGCTCAGCGCTTGTCTCTAACGTGTGAGGTTTCTGCTTCAATCCACAATGAACTAAGTTCATGTTTCCTCCTATCATTTCTCATCATCGTTTCAAGGGGACGTTAAACTCAACATTTCCTGAAACTAACACAAAAATCGAACTCGGGACCATTACATAGTAATCAACAAACTGAATTTCTCAACGGAGTACGGTGACTCAGCTCTTATGTCTGATGTGTGAGGTCTCTGCTTCAATTCGCAAACAAATAAGTTTATGATGTTTTCTCATTTCATCATTTCTTATCATCGTTTCAACAGGGACGTTAAATTTTTCTAACACTAGCACCAAGAATCAAACTCGGGACCATTGCATAGTAATCAACACACGTGTACGGTCGCTTAGCGCTTGTCTTTAATGTAGGAGGTCTCTGCTTCAATCCACAACGAAGTAAGTTCATGTTTCCTCCTATCATTTCTCACCATCGTTTTTGCGGGGACGTTAAATTCAACATTTCCAAGAATCGAACTCGGGACAATTGTAAGGTATCCATGTTCACCCCTGAAGCGGAACAAAATGGATCACAAAGTACTTATGAAATTTAAGGGAATAATTTTAAAATACGCCTCCATATAACGTAATAAGGCTCCAAAGGGAACGATGACTCCCAAAAAGTAAACCATTGTACTCTATTATACAACAAAAATGTCTCGTGAAAGATAATAGGATAAGTTAAAAACGTCCAAATTTTAATATTTTTATAATCATCAAAGAGTACGAGGTGCGATACTCCCCTCCCCCAACTCCTGATGTAAATCAATGTGATCATATGTGTCCTGAGTGATCCCTGCCCCCTGAGTAAACATAAGAAAAAATTTCAATAGGTAATGCAATCCCGGGCCAAAACATCTCTAACTCATTCACTATGGTCCATGTGTGGGGGGTCCCAAAAGTGAAATAGGATCACCCGACTTCAAACAAACACATTACCTCAAACCAAATACTTCATTCGCACCAGTAAGGGACGTGGTGGCTCAATGGTAAAGCGTTCACGTCTGGTGTATGGGGTCCCTGGTTCAAACACCGCAAGTGGTGGGTAACATTATGCTCCAGTTTCCTCCCATACTTTCATTCATTTTTCATCGTCATGGCCAAGGTACCTCTGACTCATTCGTACCATCGTGCATGGCCCCTGAATAAGCATAAGCAAAATTTCAATAGGTGACGTAATCCCGGGCCAAAGCATCCCTAATTCATTCACTATGGTCCATGGAGACCCAAATTGGATAATCGAGAGTTAGGCAAGGTAACCCCCTTACTACTCCCTCCACCTTGAAATTTCGAGACAAAACCTGTGCCAATTGTTTGTGCTACGTTTCTGCCGAAATGTACTGCAAAAAGTTTAGTTTGTACCACTTCCGATACAACGTTATAAGAGTTTTAAAGTGGGGCTGCGGAAACAGCAGCCCGCCCACCTTGGAATTTCGAAACAAAACCTATGCCAATTGTTTGTGCCGGAATGTAATGCAAAACTTTGGTTCGCACCACTTCCGGTACAAAGTTATAAGAGTTTCAGTGTGTGTGTGGGGGGGGGGGGCTGGGGAAACTGCAGCCCTCCACCTTGGAATTTCGAGACTAAACCTATGCTAATCGTTTGTCCTACGTTTGTGCTGGAATGTACCGCAAAAATTTCCGATTGTACTACCTTCGGTACAAGGATAAAAGAGTTTAAAAATGGAGGGCTGTGGAAACGGCAGCATCCCCACCTTGGAATATCGAAAAGAAATCTATGCAAATCGTTTGTATACCACTTTTGCTTGTACCACTTCCGTTAAAAAGACATAGAAGTTTTAACTAGGGAGCTGCTGTTTCCACAGGCCGCCATCTTGGAATTTCGAAACAAAGCCTATGACAATAGTTTGTACTACGTTTGTTCTGGAATGTACCGTAAAAATATTCGTTTGTACCACTTCCGGTACAAAGATATAAAAGTTTTAAAATGGGAAGCTGCCGTTTCCACAGCCTCCCCACCATTTAGTTTCCAAACAAAACTTATGTCAACCCTTTTTACCATGTTTGTACCGGAACGTACAGCAAAAAATTCGCTTGCATCCCTTCCGGTACCAAGGAAAAGGAGTTTTAATCTATGGGGAGTTTTAATCTATTTAATCAATCGTTTTCCCAGCCCCCCTTCAAAACTCTTATAACTTTGTTCCGAAAGTGGTACAAACGAAACTTTTTGGGTACATTTCGGCACAAACGTAGCACAAATGATTCGCATAGGTTTTCTTCCGAAATTGCAAGGATTGGGGCTGCCGTTTACCCAACCTAACACTTTAAAATTCTTATAACGTTGTACCTGAAGTGGTACAAGCGAAAATTTTTGCCGTACATTCAGGTGTCACAGGATTTTTTACCCCTGGAAACTTTTACCCTCTGGAAAGTTTTACCCCCTGGAAATATTTACCCCTTGTCGGTTTCTGGTAAATTCAAAGGAAAAGTCAAAAGTCACATTAAAAATTCATATAATTGAATGTGATCTCTCAGTGTATGCACTCACTTAGGTCAAGATGGCTTTAAATCCGAAGATTTGGTAGGGGGTAAAAATCTCCTAGAAATTATTACCTCCCTGTCGACTATTATTTCCTTCAAAGACAAACTCAAATGTTATATTATAATTGAAAGCACTCTGTAGTATCTCTTAACAGATACAGTCACTTTGACCAAGATGGCTTTAAATACGAAGATTTGGTAGGGGGTAAAAATGTCCTAGGAAATTACTACCTCCCTGTCGGCTATTGGTTACTTCAAAGACAAACTCAAATGTTATATTATAAATTGAAAGCACTCTTTAGTATCTCTTAAGAGACACAGTCGCTTTGGAGAAGATGGCTTTAAATCCGAAGATTTGGTGGGGGGTAAAAATTTCCTAAATAATTATTACCTCCTTGTCGGCTATTGGTTACTTCAAAGACAAACTCAAATGTTACATTATAAATTGATACCACTCTGTAGTATCTCTTAAGAGACACAGTCACATTGGCCAAGGATGGCTTTAAATCCGAAGATTTGGTAAGGGGGTAAAAATTTCCTAGCAAATTATTACGTCCCTGTCGGTTATTGCTTACTTCAAAGACAAACTCAAATGTTATATTATAATTGAAAGCACTCTTTAGTATCTCTTAAGAGACACAGTCGCTTATGAGAAGATGGCTTTAAATCCGAAGATTTGGTAGGGGGGTAAAAATTTCCTAGCAAATTATTACCTCCCTGTCGGTTATTGCTTACTTCAATGACAAACTCAAATATTAAATTATAAATTGAAAGCACTGTTTAGTATCTCTTAAGAGACACAGTCGCTTTGGAGAAGATGGCTTTAAATCCGAAGATTTGATAGGGGGGTAATAATTTCCTAGGAAATTATTACCTCCCTGTCGGTTATTGGTTACTTCAAAGACAAACTCAAATGTTACATTATAAATTGATACAACTCCGTAGTATCTCTTAACAGACACAGTCACTTTGGCCAATATGGCTTTAAATCCGAAGATTTGGTAGGGGGGTAAAAATTTCCTAGGAAATTATTGCCCCCTGTCGGTTATTGGTTACTTCAAAGACAAACTCAAATGTTATATTATAAATTGATACCACTCTGGTATCTCTTAAGAGACACAGTCAATTTGGACAAGATGGCTTTAAATCCGAAGATGTGGTAGGGGGATAATACTTTCCTAGGAAATTATACCCTCATATCGAGTTTTGGTTACTTCAAGGACATCAATGTTACATTATAAATTATTGGGAGCAACAGGATTGCTAACACTATAGATCCCGAATTGCGCACAAATCTCTGTTGGTCTTTCTGAACACATATTTTTGCCCAATGTTGCCACAATGGTAGATTTAAAATCTGTGTGCAAAGAAGGTTTTCCTTCAGACTAGGATAGAAACAGAAATTAGAAATAAAATTCATATTATATTGAGGATTAACTAAATATAATTTGGTCTGTATATACAAGAAGTCATGATACATCCAAATTTACAATCCAAATGTTAAAATTTTCTTGTCTCATAATCTGAATCCCTTCGGAGTTCTAGTACCTATTTTTAGGTGCTAAAGTAGCGTCTTCATTATTCGATTTAAAAAGAACCAATAAAGCTCTTTACTTTTTTTCAAGTCTAGAGGCACTGTAGAACACTTTACGTATGGTTTGACGGTAAATTTTGTACAAACATTCAGTCCACCGAGTACTATTCATTAGATTTTTTCGCATCTCTGCGTTAGCACAAGGTGGATCCAGAGGGGCAAAAAGGTAAATAAAAGGGATTTTGTGGTTTAAAAAATCCCTTTTTTCGCGATTTTCCCGCCTGAGATACATGATGGAGACATGTGAAGGGTCCGTTTGAAAGGCAGTTTTATTCTGAAGATAATAAAGGTGAACTATGATTCTAGAATAAATAGGGATGTCTCAGGAAATGTTCTGCCTGAGATCAAGGTATTTTACAGTAATCTGGGACATTGTGGTGATTATTGATATCTTTTCCGCCCTGACTGTTCAAGATAAAAGCTTGAAATTAATACACCCCTTAGTGTTTTCCAGTTGAGTTTTAGGTCTCTGCATTAACACAGTGGGGGGTCCATAGGGGCTCAAATTTAAAAAAATATATTTTCAAAGAAAAATCCCGATTTCTCTCAAAATTTCCCGCCTCAGGGACATGATAAGGAGATGTGGATGGTACCATTTGAAAGGTTGCTCTATTGTAAAAAGAAAACGAGGTATGAACCATGATCCTATGGTAAATAGGGATGATGCTGTAGCCGCTTGACTGAAAGTGACTAATTTACCTTAAAAAGCTGGAATCTATAAGGGTTAAGCATTTCATACTGCTTCAATATAATGTTATGTTTCTTTAAATCTTCCTTTTTTGTGTATTGGTATATCCTTTCGCAATTGATCTTTATTTCAATTTTGTTTCTGATTGTATCTTCAACAAAGAAGAGATCACCTGATAAATATCTGGACCAAGTGAATAGAATTAATGTTTGTAATGTTTGTGAAATGTTTCCGTCCTATTTTCGTTCGAGGAGCTACTGAGGGTTCTGAACCCCATAGTTTAGGTGGGAACCTAAATAAAACAAAGGAAACACTTATGATGACATTCTTAATGTTAATAATAATAAAAATAAGAATAGTAATATAGTATACATACTTCCCACTACTAGCCAAGTTTTATGGAAAAATTGAAAAAGTGAATAATTTTCTCCATTGTCGTAAAGTTTTGCTTTGATAAATTTATTGAGGTCTGTCGTTAACGTCTGGTCATATAATAGGATAATTGTTACAATAATATGTGCGATATAATAAACTTAAATTACAATATTATTAGTATAATACAACGATGTGAGTAAACTATTTCCTCATATTAATTACACTGCATTCCAATATAATCCTTGCAAAATTACACGATGTACTTATTAATAATATGGAATCTGTCAATATATATCTTAAATAACCTTCTTAAATCTAGTTAGAATATATAATTACAAACAGTATTATGTAGCTACCTGCTAGTTTTATTACATACACTACGACTATGTACAGTAAATGCTATCATTGTTCGTACCTAATGTTACTCGCACAAAGGACGATAATCTTAGCTTCTTCATTTATAAATAGTAATTTTTCTCCATCATAACTGAACTCAACTTCTCTTTCAATCACTTACTGAAGAAGCCTCTGTAATATTTCTCGGAAGAACTGGTGTGAGATCTTTTTTTTTTTCGAATGCAGTACATAGCTTCTCTATCCTTATGTGTTAATTCCTCTGTATTTTCAAAATTAGCTCAATCCTAGTAATTTTATTCGGCCCATGGTTCGGGTATTCCGCTGCTCTTTTCTTACAGATTTACATAACAGAAGAGAACATATTTTCCATCTGACAACATTGCTTAATTTTTCTGTGCGCAATCCTGTACATAATGACAGCTTGTCAATGACTTATCAGATAAAACTGATAAAACTGGAAAAGTGTGCGCAATCCCATTGCAGCCAAATGAATACCATTCTGTTGTTTGTTAGCGGAGGCATTCACTTTGGTCAATATTTGGTCAATATGACTTTATGTCCGAAAATTTGATAGTGGGTAATATTTTCCTAAGATATTTATATAGCCTGTCGGTTCTTGGTTACTTCAAAGACTATATCAATTGTTATATTGTAAATTGATGCTACTCCGTGTTATTTCTTAACAGACGCAATCACTTTGGGGAAGATTGCTTTATGTCCGAAAATTTGGCTTCATAACCCAAAATTTGATAGTTGGTAATGTTTTCCTAGGAAATAGTTGCTTTTCCAGTTTTGCACGTGATTTGCTGTCTGACGAGGGTGTCTTAAGAAAAAAATGAAATGAAATCTTTTAGTTTTACGTCCCACGATTATGCCAGTTAGGGTAAATTAGACGGTGATTATGAGAAATGAATGAAATGGTGGAATGAAGAAAGTGGGAGGAAACGAAAGAATCCCGAGAAAACCCACGAGCACGGTGTTTGTCCACCAGAAATTCCACACGACGCGAGCTGAGATCGAACCAGTAACCCCAAGCACCGGAGGTGAACGCTCTACCACTGAGCCACCGCGTCTCCCAGGTGTCTTAACATGGTTGCAGTGTCAAAGTGTTATTTTCTATTAATTGTTTTCTTATTATATCAATGATGTTTGTATAAGCTGCTCTTCAAGAGGAATAATTCAAATCTTACATCTTAGCGGCCTAGTATAAAAGGAGGAAGAAACTTTCCTCCGAAACACTGCACTGTTAAAAAATATTTCATAATTTCGTTCCTGGAATCAGCTCTTGACTTGTTTCACTAGTAGTCGAGATTTAAGGATTCAGTAGCGTCGAAAGGAATGAATTGATTTTGAAATTCGATTTGACTCTTTTGACAGTGTGGAACACGTGGGAAGAAAAATATATTGAGAATAAACAATCTTTTGAAACAAAAGTAAGTAAATCTAATTTTAAAGTATGTTATTTGCAACTGAGAAAGCAGATTTTGATTCCAAAATATTACGTAGTTTGTAGTGTAAAATATTAGATATTAGTTGCCTTATAATCTTGATAACTGTTATTGCACAGTTTATAACATAAATGATTGAAAACGTAAAACACATCTTTCAATTAAAAACAACGTTATTGCAATTTATTCCTCTCTCTCTCCTTATATACACATGGTAGACAAATTATCATGATCATCCGCTATAACGGGTCTAGACAGAAATTTACAACAGTGTTGCCAACCAAATATAAGTTTATATTTTTTCAAATGGCACTACGTCAGTTTATTACATATTTCAAACCAACATGTCAATTGTAAACTTAAAATGCCACTTTTATTAATCAGTGTTGTAAGCTAAAGATATTATAGTACCACAAACATCCGAAGTTTGGAAGCCTCTAACGCAGACACAGCACAACAGAGATGCACAGCATAATATACATCGAAAGAACTTAGCGCTGAATACCATGGTCATGGTATGACGTTTTTCGAATGAATAGAAACGAAGTTACAGGGGTTGAAAATTTGGAATTTTTTGAAAGTCTTTATTTTAAAAAAAATCTTAGGTAAATATTATATCTAGTTACATGTATGGTTTGCAATGAACGTACAATTTATTTTACCGTTTACAGCACTTCGATATCTCAAACCGTACCGGATATATAATCATTGATAAAGTTGTTAACACTGTTCAAAATGGCGTAGCTAGCTAGCGCGAGCTAGCCACCAGAACAACGTACAAGGCTTGTAAAAAGGAGATTCTCAAGTCCTACCAGTTGGAAACTTAAAGCTTAGTCAGTACATAGGATCTGAGACGTAAGATACCAAAAAGAAACGATTTTTGGAATTTCGAAGTGGAAGCGAAGGATACGGGTGAATATTATCTTATAAAAACGTGTACATTTTCGGGCTCTATTTAACTCCAGTCATCTAATTTGGTATTTCAACATCTCATTCAAAATAAAAATAAGTTTAGCTTGTTTTATATATACGAATTGTTTTATATATAATAGTTCCTGGAAAATTGTTTTTCTTTTGACGTTATAATTACATATTTATTTCTGATTTAATATTTCTTGTTTCCGACCATGAATAGACATTAATATGTTCTTTAATTTATTTTACAATTTTAGTGGTATTTATATATATAACATTAAGATTAATGGTATGAATTAAGTTTAATATAATTGAGTTTAATGTTATTCACTTTTGTAATTAATTTTAGTTATTTGTTTATTACTTTTGAAATGGTGTGCTTTGCCGTTGCTACAAGAAATTGTTAGCAAACGTTGAATACGCAACCAGTATTTTTTAAATAAAATGCATTTCTCCAAAAAAGTCTAGCTTTCTTTATATATCATCTCCCTATGAACTTTCCGAAAATATAACCATCCTTTATCGTCTACAAAGTGAGTGCGTATGTTAAGACATAAAACGATATAACATGAATTTATAATGTACAAATTTGACCTTATTCTTGAAATAGCACAGAACCAATGCAAGAGTATAAATTTCTTCTTTCTTCTTTTTTAAGTTTTACGTCCCACGGTTATGCCTGTTAGGCTAAAGGAGACGGTGATGATGAGAGATGAGTGAAATGGTGGAATGAAGAAAGTGGGAGGAAACGGGAGAACCCCGAGAAAACCCACGAGCACGATGTTTGTCCACCACAAAATCCACACGGCTCGAGCTGGGATCGAACCAAGGACCCCAAGCACCGGAGGTGAACGCTCTACCACTGAGCCACCGCTCCCCCCGGTATAAATTTCCTAGGGGAAAAAAGCACCCCCTATAAAATTTCTGATATAAAAACATCTTACCGACAATCAGTGCGTATGTAAAGAGACACCAGGGTATAATACCAATTTATAAAGTAACATTACATTTTGTCTTTGAAATAACCAAGAACGGATAAGGGGGGATAAATTCCCTATGAAAATATTATCCCCTCTCAAATTGTCGGATACAAAGCAATCTTGGCAAAAGTGACTGCGTCTGTTAAGACATAACACGAAATAATACAAATTTATAATGTAACATTTCAATTGGTCTTAAAGTAATCAAAAACCGACAGAGCGTATAAATTTCTCAGGAAATTATTACCCTCCTATCAAATCTTAACTTAAGATATTAAGTCATCTTGACCAAAGTGAGTCCCTTCGTTAACAGATAACATGGAATTATAGCAATTTATAATCTAACATTTCAGCTTGTCTTTGAAGTAATCAATAACCGACAGGGAGGTAATAATTTCCTAGGAAATTTTTACCCGCCTACCAAATCTTCGTATTTAAAGCCATCTTGGCCAAAGTGACTGTGTCTGTTAAGAGATACTACAGAGTGCTTTCAATTTATAATATAACATTTGAGTTTGTCTTTGAAGTAACCAATAACCGACAGGGAGATAATAATTTCCTAGGAAATTTTTACCCCCTTACCAAATCTTCGGATTTGAGGCCATCTTGGCAAAGTGACGGTGTCTGTTAAGACATACTACAGAGTGGTATCAATTTATAATATAACATTTGAGTTTGTCTTTGAAGTAACCAATAGCCGACAGGAAGGTAATAATTTCCTAGGAAATTTTTACCCCCCCATACCAAATCTTCGGATTTAAAGCCATCTTGGCCAAAGTGACTGTGTCTGTTAAGAGATACTACAGAGTGCTTTCAATTTATAATATAACATTTGAGTTTGTCTTTGAAGTAACCAATAGCCGACACGGAGGTAATAATTTCCTAGAACATTTTTACCCCCCCCCCTACCAAATCTTCGAATTTAAAGCCATCTTGGCCAAAGTGACTGTCTGTTAAGAGATACTACAGAGTACTTTCAATTTATAATATAACATTTGAGTTTGTCTTTGAAGTAACCAATAGCCGACAGGGAGGTAATAATTTCCTAGGAAATTTTTACCCCCCTACCAAATCTTCGGATTTAAAGCCATCTTGGCCAAAGTGACTGTGTCTGTTAAGAGATACTACAGGGTACTTTCAATTTATAATATAACATTTGAGTTTGTCTTTGAAGTAACCAATAGCCGACACGGAGGTAATAATTTCCTAGGACATTTTTACCCCCCCCCCTACCAAATCTTCGGATTTAAAGCCATCTTGGCCAAAGTGACTGTGTCTGTTAAGAGATACTACAGAGTGCTTTCAATTTATAATATAACATTTGAGTTTGTCTTTGAAGGAACCAATAGCCGACAGGGAGGTAATAATTTCGTAGGAAATTTTTACCCCCCTACCAAATCTTCGGATTTAGAGCCATGTTGACCAAATTGAGTGCATACACTGGGAGATCACATTTAATTATATGAATTTCTAATGTGAGTTTTGACTTTTCCTTTGAAGTTACCAGAAACCGACAGGGGGTAAATATTTCCAGGGGGTAAAACTTTCCAGGGGGTAAAAAATCCCTGTGACACCGGCACAAACGTAGCAGAAACGATTGCCATATGTTCTGTTTCGAAATTTCAAGGTTGGGGGCTGCCGTTTCCGCAGCCCCCACTTTAAACCCTTATAACTTTGTTTCGGAAGCGGTACAAACGAAATTTTTGCGATACTTTCCGGCACAAACGTAGCAGAAACGATTGGCATAGGTTTGGTTTCGAAATTCCAAGGTTGGGGGCTGACGTTTCCCTAGTCCTCGCCACTTTAAGACTCTTATAACTTTGTATCGGAAGTGGTACAAACGAAAACTTTTGCGGTACATTGCGGCACAAACGATTGGCATAGGTTTTGTTTCGTAGTTCCAAGGTGGGGGAGCTGGTGAAATGCACCTAGAAAAGCCTGTGAACAGATGCAAGCAAGACCCAAAAAACTGATTAGGGACTACAGTGTCATCAAAATACAGCCGGCGATTGCCGGCATGGATGACCGAGGTTTCTTTACGTCCGTCAAGCTGGCCCGCACAAATTTCATATTCAAACTAAAACAGTACCAAAAATTTGTACCCAATATGTACCAATTTGTACCACTAAAATTAGAATTTGTACCCCCACCAATTTCGAAAAAAATGAATTTTTGATGGCGGGCCAGCTTGACGTCAAGCTGGCCCGCACAATTTATTTTTCTTTCCAATTCGAACAAAAACGGTACCAAAAATTTGTACCCAATATGTACCAATTTGTACCACTAAAATTAGAATTTGTACCCTCACTAATTTCGAAAAAAATGAATTTTTGATGGCGGGCCAGCTTGACGTCAAGCTGGCCCGCACAATTTATTTTTCTTTCCAATTCGAACAGAAACGGTACCAAAAATTTGTACCCAATATGTACCAATTTGTACCACTAAAATTAGAATTTGTACCCTCACTAATTTCGAAAAAAATGAATTTTTGATGGCGGGCCAGCTTGACGTCAAGCTGGCCCGCACAATTTATTTTTCTTTCCAATTCGAACAGAAACGGTACCAAAAATTTGTACCCAATATGTACCAATTTGTACCACTAAAATTAGAATTTGTACCCTCACTAATTTCGAAAAAAATGAATTTTTGATGGCGGGCCAGCTTGACGTCAAGCTGGCCCGCACAATTTATTTTTCTTTCCAATTCGAACAAAAACGGTACCAAAAATTTGTACCCAATATGTACCAATTTGTACCACTAAAATTAGAATTTGTACCCCCACTAATTTCGAAAAAAATGAATTTTTGATGGCGGGCCAGCTTGACGTCAAGCTGGTCCGCACAATTTATTTTTGTTTCCAATTCGAACAAAAACGGTACCAAAAATTTGTACCCATTATGTACCAATTTTTACCACCAAAATTAGAATTTCTACCCCCACCAATTTTGACAAATTTGAATTTTTCTCTTCAGTGTTTATACATTTAGTTTAAAAACAAAGCATTATTTCTTCTTTTTTGTCAATTACTTGTTTAATTTTCCCATCCTGGATTTAATTCCTCATCCGTCTTGAGGAATAATTTTATGGAACTGAGGTTCATTGTGAGATTTCACAATCCGAATATAATTCGTCTATAGTGTAATGTTTAGTTTAGTCTTCCGTTTAGTTTAGAGATAAGGTTAAAGCTTTTGATTGCTTCTATACATCACATGACTTAGCAAGTGCGTACTTCATTCTCCTCCCTCTTGCCTTTTTTTTTTTAAAAAAAAATCTTGTATCCAGAACTTACTTCTGTTTAGAGGAATAAAAATAGATCGACCAAGAATTCATCATGCAACCAAAACGTGGCAAACCACCCTCTATTGAGAAGCGTTATATCGAAGAGGAAATCATGAAGTATACGGAGGAAGTAGTTCAAGATGGTACGTATTCTCTTAATTAATAAAAACACCAACTTACTTGCGAAAAGCGTTGTTTTGAAAACTCACAT